>NC_064927.1:125178274-125803274 GCF_023897955.1 Schistocerca gregaria | reverse complement strand
GACATTGTGCATGCTCTGTTGCCTGTGTCTATGTGCCTGTGGTTCTGTCAGTGTGATCATGTGATGTATCTGACCCCAGGAATGTGTCAATAAAGTTTCCCCTTCCTGGGACAATGAATTCACGGTGTTCTTATTTCAATTTCCAGGAGTGTACTTTCAGAAATGACTTCCTGACACTTAAATCTATACATTAAAAAAGTTCTCTTCTTCAGAAATGCTTTCCTTGCCATTGCCAGTCTACATTTTGTATCGTCTCTACTTCGACCATCATCAGTAATTTTGCTCCCCAAATAGCAAAACTACTTTACTACTTTAACTGCCTCATTTCCTAATCTAATTCCCTCAGCATCACCCGACTTAATTCGACTACATTCTATTATCCTCGATTTGCTTTTGTTAATGTTCATCTTATATCCTCCTTTCAAGACACTGTCCATTCTGTTCAACTGCTCTTCCAAGTCCTTTGCTGTCTCTGACAGAATTATGTCATCGGCAAACCTCAAAGTTTTTATTTATTCTCCATGGATTTTAATACCTACTGCGAATTTTTCTTTTGTTTCCTTTACTGCTTGCTCAATATACAGATTGAATAACTTCGGGGAGAGGCTACATCCTGTCTCACTCCCTTCCCAACCACTGCTTCCCTTTCATGCCCCACTATTCTTATAACTGCCATGTGGTTTCTGTACAAATTGTAAATAGAAATTGAAAAAGAGTATTCCAGTCAACATTGTCAAAAGCTTTCTCTAAGTCTACAAATACTAGAAACATAGGTTTGCCTTTCCTTAATTTTTCTTCTAAGATAAGTCGTAAGGTTAGTACTGCCTTACGTGTTCCAACATTTCTACGGAATCCAAACTGATCTTCCCTGAGGTTGGCTTCTACTAGTTTTTCCATTTGTCTGTAAAGAATTTGTGTTAGTATTTTGCAACTGTGACTTATTAAACTGATAGTTCGGGTATTTTCACATGTCAATACCTGCTTTCTTTGGGATTGGAATTATTATATTCTTCTTGAAGTTTGATGGTATTTCGCCTATCTCATACATCTTGCTCACCAGATGGTAGAATTTTGTCAGGGCTGGCTCTCCCAAGGCCATCAATAGTTCTAATGGAATGTTGTCTACTTCCGGGGCCTTGCTTCGACTCAGATCTTCCAGTGCTCTGTCAAACTCTTTATGCAGTATCTTCATCTTCATCTACATCCTCTTCCATTTCCATAATATTGTCCTGAAATACATCACCCTTGTATAGACCCTCTATATACTCCTTCCACCTTTCTGCTTCCCCTTCTTTGCTTAGAACTGGGTTTCCATCTGAGCACTTGATATTCATACAAGTGGTTCTCTTTTGTCCAAAGGTCTCTTTAATTTTCCTGTAGGCAGTATCTATCTAACCCCTAGTGAGATAAGCCTCTACATCCTTACATTTGTCCTCTAGCCATCCCTGCTTAGCCATTTTGCACTTCCTGTTGATCTCATTTTTGAGGTGTCTGTATTCCTTTTTGCCTGCTTCATTTACTGCATTTTTATATTTTCTCCTTTCATCAATTAAGTTCAATATTTCTTCTGTTACCCAAGGAGTTCTACTAGCCCTTGTCTTTTTACCTACTTGATCCTCTGCTGCCTTCACTACTTCATCCCTCAGAGCTATCCATTCTTCTTCTACTGTACTTCTTTCACCCATTCCTGTCAATTGTTCCCTTACACTCTCCCTGAAACTCTGTACAACCTCTGGTTCTTTCAGTTTAACCAGGTCCCATCTCCTTAAATTCCCACCGTTTTGCAGTTTCTTCAGTTTTAATCTTCAGTTCATAACCAATAGATTGTGGTCAGAGTCCACATCTGCCCCTGGAAATGTCTTGCAATTTAAAACCTGATTCCTAAATCTCCGTCTTACCATTATATAATCTATCTTAAACCTGTCAGTATCTCCAGGATTCTCCCATGTACACAACCTTCTTTCATGATTCTTGAACCAAGTGTTAGCTATGATTAAGTTATGCTCTGTGCAAAACTCTACCAGGCGACTTCCTCTTTCATTTCGTACCCCCAATCCATATTCACCTACTACGTTTCCTTCTCTCCCTTTTCCTACTGTCGAATTCCAGTCACCCATGACTATTAAATTTTCATCTCCCTTCACTACCTGAATAATTTCTTTTATCTCATCATACATTTCATCAGTTTTTTTATCTCATCATACATTTCATCAGTTTCTTCATCATCTGCAGAGCTAGTTGGCATATAAACTTGTACTACTGTATTAGGCATGGGCTTCATTTCTATCTTGGCCACTATGCTGTTTGTAGTAGCTTACCCACACTCCTACTTTTTTATTCATTATTAAACTTGCTCCTACATTACCTCTATTTGATTTTGTATTTATAACCCTGTGTACACCTGACCAAAAGTCTTGTTCCTCCTGCCATCGAACTTCAGTAATTCCCACTATATCTAACTTTAACCTATCCATTTCCCTTTTTAAATTTTGTAACCTACCTGCCCGATTAAGGGATCTGACATTCCACGCTCTGATCCATAGAATGCCAGTTTTCTTTCACCTGGTAACTACATCCTCTTGAGTAATCTCTGCCCAGAGATCCGAATGGGGGACTATTTTACCTCCAGAATATTTTACCGAAGAGGACGGCATCATCATTTAATCATACAGTAAAGCTACATGCCCTCAGGAAAAATTAAGGCTGTAGTTTCCCCTTGCTTTCAGCCGTTTGCAGTACCATCACAGCGAGGCCATTTTGATTAGTGTTAAAAGGCCAGATCAGTATCATCCAGATTGTTGCCCCAGCAACTACTGAAAAGGCTGCTGCCCCTCTTCAGGAACCACACGTTTGTCTGGCCTCTCAACAGATACACCTCCATTGTGGTTCCACCTACGGTACAGCCATCTGTATCGCTGAGGCACGCAAGCCTCCCCACCAGTGGCAATGTCCATGGTTCATGGGAGGAAGCGTCCATTATTACAGAAACCAAAAATTTTGACTGTCCTCTCCCTATACATATATGAGCTATTGATATTTTTATACAGCAAACTGGAATTGTTCATTAAAAACCAATTAGATCATCCATACAGTACAAGGAATAATGACAATTTTATGCCTCCTGCCCATAGATTGAAATTATTTGCTCAGACCCCATAATATATGGGCATGAAAGTCTACAACAAACTTAAAGACAAAAACATTCTAAACATCAAACTAGGGATACTGAATAAGAAGTTGCATGAAATTCTTTTACACAAATGTTACTACTCAGAAGAGTTCATGGAAGATGAACTGATAATTTGAGCAGAATCCAAATGCAAATTAGCATTATATTGTGAAAAGAAAACAAATTGTCCATTATCAAGGAAGATATTTACCTATGCTGGAAAATAAGAAAATATAGATACTGCTACGGAGACTAAATATAGTTTTAAAAATTAACATTATATTTGAGTTTTTAATTTTTGACGTATCTCTTGTACCATAATCTCATGATTTGTTGGTGTATGTTATGAGTCTAATAAATTACAATTCACAAAAATCCATACTTCATGCTTTTGTTCAGAGTGTCTCATCCTAGTTGATATTGTGATAGCTGAACTCCACTTTTTGCTGTACTATTTGTAATGAGGCTTTGTTTGCTTGATAAAATGCAAGTTAAGTAAATCTTCTGTTCATTGTGTTAACTTGTTTATTAATCATTTCTGCTCCTGTCCAGCTTTTCTATGACAACAGTTGCTGCGCCACTTTGTAGCCCGCCTCTCCTTACCACTGTACATACACAACACTAACCAGGACTGACGAACAGCAACTCAGAATATTTGAATAAGGAATACAACAGAAAATTTATGGTAGTATCCCAGATAATGATGCTACTTGGAGAGCAAGGGCTAATTATGAGTTGGATTGTCTCATAGAGGGAGCTGAGACTGTAAGGCTAATTGAAAGTAAAAAAATAGCGTGGGCACATTTTAAGAATGAGGGACACAAGAACTGCAAAGAAAGTCTTCCTACGGACACCAACAGGGAGAAGATTAAAAGGAAGACAACATAAACAATGGCTGGATGATGCGGAAGGAAGAGCATCAGAGCCCTAGGATCAGAGAATGGAGAGGGAAAGTAAATTAGAAGGCAGAATGGGAGGAAACTGTTATGAAGGCAGGGACATGCAGAGGTTTGTAAAGACACAGGGAGAAGATTTCTATGTTGTGAGGAATTGCAGGAATAAAGTGCTGCCTGTGTTACCTAATCAATCTGTTGCCGGATCCAAGAACTGAAAATGTTGTAAATGTAGTTTAAATAGACTTTGTCTGATGCTCTCCAGGTTCCAGCGAATAAACGGAACTCCCTTGTGTACCAAGGTAATGCTGGTCAGTTTTGTGATCCTTCAACACAGACTGCCAAAATTCTCTGGTCTCCCTGAGGTCCACAAAGAGGGTGGTGCCGTTATGTCCTATTGTCAGCAACATCAAGGTCATCATATATTTGCTGACAAAATATATCAAAGACATGCTAAGTCCCTATGTGGGTAAAGACCCACATCACATCCACAATCCTGTGGACTTTGTGAAACACCTCAGCGACTTCAGGCTGTACCATTCAGACGTCCTGGTGAGCTTTGATGTTTCACTATTTTTCAGCCAAATACTATAAACATTTTCAGGCATGTCTTGACTTCAACATATTTTCTATTTAATGCAGAATACCGTGAACAGAAAGAAGGGGCTGCAATAGGCAGCCCACTTCCACCTGTGGTTGCCAATTTGTATATGGAGCACTTCAAGCAAGAAGTCCTGATGTGATTCAGGTGGAAACCTAATTACATTTTCCATTATGTGGACCATATGTTCTTCATCTGGCTGCATTGAAGAGACAAACTCCTTGACTTCCTTGCATATCCAAACTCTATACACCCCTACATCAGATTCACTCTAGAAACTGGGACAGAGGGCTGACTAGCATTCCTGGAAGATGTAACACAGCAAAATAGGACAGTATAAAATGAATAGAGAGATACCATGCATTTCAGAGATTGTGATACCATTATTCAGTCTTTAAGCCAAGTCATAAAAATACACTGCTTTCAACTGCATTGCCTTACACTCACTATATCTATGGAAACTAATTACCTTAAATAAAATTAGGGGCATAACAAACAAATCTAAATGATTTGTGGTAGAAATGTACTGCAAACTCAAAATGTGTTAGACCAAATGTAAACAGACACTGATATGATTATTTGTTAGAACAGGATTAAAAAAAAAAACAGTAGTAATAATGACTGACAGAACCCAATGTAAAGACACTGAAACCATATTAGCAGCAAAAGTCATGGTGCATTTGTAAAGTTAATGTAGGTTGATTCTTACAAAGAAGAAAACAGCAACCAGCCATTATTAATACTGCTATTTATTTAAGTAAATAGCACCGTAACCGGTTTCGAACTGAAAAGTTCATCTTCAGACGGCTGTTCACAATATTTATAAGACGCACTTTACATAATCATCAGTTTTTGATATTTACGCTTCCACTGCAGCGAAATATTCTTGGTGTGTTGGTGCCCTCGAAAATTCCGCGAAATTTTTTTGCGAAGTTGCAGGATTGCATTTTTCAAATATTGTATAGTATATGTGGCACTTATTTGATTCGCAAATGACCATATTGTGCAAAGTAACACACACACACACACACACACACACACACACACACACACACACACACACACACCAAAAAGTATTTGCCACATGTGTTGACACAAAGATTGAAGGTTTACAAACACAACAGCCTTTGATGAAAGGAGAAAATATAAAAATGCAGTAAATGAACAAGGCAAAAAGGAATACAAACGTCTCAAAAAAGAGATCGACAGGAAGCGCAAAATGGCTAAGCGGGCATTGCTAGAGGACAAATGTAAGGATGTAGAGGCTTATCTCATGAGGGGTAAGATAGATACTGCCTTTGGAGGAACAAGAGACACTTGTATGAATATCAAGAGTTCAGATGGAAACTCAGTTCTAAGCAAAGAAGGGAAAGCACAAAGGTGGAAGGAATATATAGAGGGTCTATACAAGGGTGATGTACTTGAGGACAATATTATGGAAATGGAAGAGGTTGTAGATGAAGATGAAATGAGAGATACAATACTGCATGAAGAGTTTGACAGAGCATTGAAAGACCTGAGTCAAAACAAGGCCCCACGAGTAGAAAACATTCCATTAGAACTATTGATGGCCTTGGGAGAGCCAGTCCTGACAAAACTCTACCATCTGGTGAGCAAGATATACGAGACAGGCAAAATATCCTCAGACTTCAAAAAGAATGTAATAATTCCAATCCCAAAGAAAGCAGGTGTTTACAGATGTGAAAATTACCGAACTATCAGTTTAATAAAACACAGCTGCAAAATACTAACGTGAATACTTTGCAAGCAAATGGAAAAACTTGTAGAAGCCGACCTCGGGGAAGATCAGTTTGGATTCCGTAGAAATGTTGGAACACGTGAGGCAATACTGATCCTACGACTTATCTTAGAAGAAAGATTAAGGAAAGACAAACCTATGTTTCTAGCATTTGTAGACTTAGAGAAAGCTTTTGACAATGTTGACTGGAATACTCTCTTTCAAATTTTGAAGGTGACAGGGGTAAAATACAGGGAGCAAGGCTATTTACAATTTGTACAGAAACCAGATTGCAGTTTTAAGAGTTGAGGGGCACGAAAGGGAAGCAGTGGTTGGGAAGGGAGTGAGACAGGGTGTAGCCTCTCCCCGAAGTTATTCAATCTGTATATTGAGCATGCAGTAAAGGAAACAAAAGAAAAATTTGGAGTAGGTATTAAAATCCATGGAGAAGAAATAAAAACTTAGAGGTTCGCCGATGACATTGTAATTCTGTCAGAGACAGCAAAGGGCTTGGAAGAGCAGTTGAATGTAATGGACAGTGTCTTGAAAGGAAGATATAAGATGAACATCAACAAAAGCAAAATGAGGATAATGGAATGTAGTCAAATTAAACCGGGTGATGCTGAGGGTATCAGATTAGGAAATGAGACACTTAAAGTAGTAAAGGAGTTTTGCTATTTGGGGAGCAAAATAACTGATGATGGTTGAAATATAGAGGATATAAAATGTAGACTGGCAATGGCAAGGAAACCATTTCTGAAGAAGAGAAATTTGTTAACATCGAGTATAGATTTAAGTGTCAGGAAGTCGTTTCTCAAAGTATTCGTATGGAGTGTAGCCATGTATGGAAGTGAAACATGGGCGATAAATAGTTTGGACAAGAAGAGAATAGAAGCTTTCGAAATGTGGTGCTACAGAAGAATGTTGAAGATTAGATGGGTAGATCACGTAACTAATGAGGAGGTACTGAATAGAATTGAGGGGAAGAGGAGTTTGTGGCACAACTTGACTAGAAGAAGGGATCATGTTCTGAGGCATCAAGGGATCATGAATTTAGCATTGGAGGGCAGCTTGGAGGGTAAAAATCGTAGAGGGACACCAAGAGATGAATACACTAAGCAGATTCAGAAGGATGTAGGTTGCAGTAGATATTTGGAGATGAAGGAGCTTGCACAGGATAGAGTAGCATGGAGAGCTGCATCAAACCAGTCTCAGGACTGAGGGCCACAACACCAAACAATATAACGGGCAAAGTTTTGCACAGTTGTCTCTAATTTTTTTTAATTTTTGCTAGAGGAGAATGAAATTTTTTGTGACCATGCTTGGAACATTTAGCTGTACATAGAGCTTACTAAATGTAGCCTCCATCAGCTGTGACACATCTGGCCCAATGTTCTTTACATGATGTAAACGCACTTTGGTAAAATTCTGGGATTGACTTTTACACCATCGCGTGATATAGGAAATACGGTCTTTCTCACTGTCAAATGTATTACCGCACAGGTGGGCCTTCAGACGACCACAGAGGTAAATCTCAGATGGAGCCAAGTCCAGTCTGTGGTGAAGATGAGGAACAATTATGCAACCCATTTTCCTGATTTTCTCCTGCGTCATAAGGGCTGTATGGGGTTTGGCATAGTCATAGTGAAGTCTGATGAGCTGTCCCTGAAGCTGTGGTCTGTGGGTCTTGATGGCACCTCGAAGCTTGTCCAATGACAAACAGTAATGGTCCTGGTTAATTTTGGAGACAGGTTCCAAAAAGTCAATGAAAATGACACCACACTGATCCCAAAAGAAGGAGGCCATCACCTTTCAGCCTGCTGTTCATGAAAGTCTTGGTTCCTTCTTCTGTGGGGAACTCGGATGACACCACTCCATGGATTGGGTTTTGCTCTCAGGTTCAGACAAAAACAACCATGTTTCATCCTGGGCAATGACGCCTTCAAAACACTGTTTCCACTCTTCAGTAAAGGTCTTCATGAGACCGTTGTACACATTCTTCCTCATTGTTTTTATTTCTCTTGTCAATAATCTAGGCACCCAACGTGCACAGATTTTTCTGTACCCTAGTGACTGTACCAGTGACACCACACTACCCATTGACAAACAAGTCATTTCAGCAAGCTGTCGTGTCATCACGTCTGTCATTTTCGACGATTTGATCAATGGTCTCCTTATTCACATCACTCATTGCCGCTGATGGTCTACCACAGATCGTCCAGTACAGAGGAATCAACTTCTTCTCTGCAACCACCGCTGGATACTGCTACGATCCATTGTGTCCTCCCCATAAACAGGGAGCAACTTCCTGTGAATTGATGTGGCAGAGTTTTCGCCGGTCTTGAAGAGGAACTTCATCACTGACCATTGTCGCAACCTGACATCTACTACATGGGCCATTATGGCTCACCTGGAGATAAAAGAAAATACTTTTATACACCGACTCATAGCTAAATGTTCCAAGTATGTTCACAAAAAATTTCATTCTCCTCCTGCAAAAAATTAAAAAAAATAGAGATGACTGTACAAAACTTTTTGAACACCCTCTGTGCATTCAAATTGCAATTTAAAATTTCATCACTATTGACATCTGGTTTCAACAAACTGACTGTTGCTGCTAATACACATGTGGGCATTATTAGTGATTACAAGTGAGTAGTTTTGGGACCTATCCATGGACGCTATGGCATTTAACTAATACACTTCGAAAATTTTCTTTCACCGTTGTGGTATATTGAATACTATATGGGGAGTCATGAAAATGAGACAGATGCAGAAAAGTAGGTAAACTGTTTATTATTTCAAAAGTAATCACCATAACTGTTAATATATTTATCTCACTGGAGACAAGACAACTAACACCTTCATGGAAAAATGTTTTAAGTTACCTACATAACCATGATTGTATCTTCTGTGCACCTCTTCATCTGAAGCAAATCAATGGGCACAAATGCTTTCTTCAGGGCTCCAAAAATACAGAAATCCATGATAGGGACTTAATGAAGGATGTGTAAGAGCTTCCCAGTGAAACTTCAGCAGAATACTCAAAACCACCTCGGGAACACATGAGCGGCCCACTTGTTGCCAAGGTTGTTTCGATTACACTGCAGAAGTTTTGCTGGGAAGCCTTTGTAGCTCTGAAGTGAGACATTCATGGCTGTCAATTTGCTTTGAACAAAGAGGTGCATGCCTGCGTACAATCATGCTTCCATAAGCAACTGCAAACATTTTTCCATGAGGACTTTTCCCATTTTGTCTCACAGTGGGATAAATATATTAATGGTTAAAGTAATTACTTTTGAGGCAATAAATGGTTTACTTATTTTTTTCCCCTCTGTTACATTTTCATTCGCACCCCCGCCCCCACTCCTATACTCTCTGTAATTAATGATCCGATTTTCTTCCTTCTCTGAAACCAGAACATAATTTATCAAACCTGTACAAAGATTTTGATATTGTAAAAAACTCACATATGGATGCCACATGTAGTCTTCTAGTCTAGTAGCCATTTCCTGTGTGAAGTGCATACCTGATCTATTAAGCTGGATCCTACAAACCTCCACCCAGAAGTTCAGAAATGTGCATTCAAGATCTTTGCAGAATCATCTTAGCCTCTGGTTTAAGCCTTCTACCTGGTTCCAGACCAGGGGAGTCTGGAAATGATGCTCCATAATTGTAGCTTTGCTGGCACTGCCTGCATGAGGCTAACTGTCTCGACCAAACCAGCCATCCACCTCTAGGAACCAAGGATGGCCTCTGAACCAATGCAACAGGCATCATTCATTCAGAGACAAGCCATGATTTGTAGCTAGCTGCATCCAATGCACTCTGTCGCCACTGGCATAGCTTCCTCCAGATCTCAACCACCACCCTGAAGCTTGTCAATCATCGCCTACAAAACTTCCAACTGTTTTTGGACAACTGGCCAATTCCCCTTGCATCTGCACATGGAAAGCATAGTCCCCATCCATCTTTAATCTACTTTCAAATATGCAAGTATAATAAGGAATTTAACACTAACCCAAGCAGTCAATGTAATACAAGTTATGCTGCTACATTGTTACCGGGTATCAGTGCAAAGTCAGTTGTGGCTACTGCTATAAAAATATGCAAATGTTTTCAAAATGTAATTAACACTACTCCACACAGATACATAAATAGACACCAATCATTTCTTGTAGGAGCAGGTAAGATAAAATATAAATGATGTGCATGGACAAATGTGGCTGCTGCTATTCTCAACCTGGTTGAGAGATGACTACTGTTGTCTCATATGAATTAAGCAGACAGGCTCAACTCAGTGTTTAAAGTAATCAGGCAAGAGAAAGGTGTGTAAAAATATTGGGAGATGTCCATGAAAGGTGCATGTTGGAACTGTCCAAGGCTATTACATTTTCAAATCTATTGCATAACTACATGCAGTGAGATACTGTTATTACTGGAGGAGTAGCAATTCCTGTACTTACACTGGAAGTGAGCAATCTGCTGCCTAGATTCTAGCTTTCAGACAGTTGCCTTCTGACCTTCCACTTTTCCTTTTCCACAAAGCTGGCAAGAATAACACTATGATAGGTACCTGGGTATGTCCAATTTTTCTCTGTTTTAATGAGGAAAATAAAAGTAATGTCCTTCCACAAGTCAAGGAACTGTTCTGCGTCCCATACTCTTCCGCATCTTTCTCTGTCCCATAGGTTTGTACATTCACCATTTCTATGGAATTCTATGTTTCTGTACTCAGTTACTGAAATTTAAAGTTGTGACAAAGCTAAGATAGGCCCACTTTTGCTAAGGCAACTGCATACTAATGTGTTCACAATACAATTATTTACATTTTCTGTAAGATTGTATATGGAAACTCACTTACCTGTTTGCACCTGGCAACCTTTCATTACTGCTTAGAAGAAGGTATGCAACCTTACTTTGACATTTTATTTACTTTTTTTCTCTTGATTGGTGCTAATTTTATTGACAAACTGCATAAGAGTAACTACTGAAAAATATTAATTACACAATTTTTAATTATAAACAGCTGTGCTGGAATATGGGGCAGCAATCCTAGTATGTTTTGTTTATTTGTAAATTATGTTATATGAAATGTACATTTCATTAGGAAACTCAATGAAGGAAGGTTGATGTAAGCCAGGATCTTAGACTGTAGGGGTTTACTAATTACTGGGAGCTCTAATGATGGGCATGTTACAGAGCCCCTTGGAAAAACAGCATCCAGGGATGGAAATAAGTCTAACATGTGCTCAGTATGTCTGCTGGAAGGCCTCATCCAAGATGCAGATGTGGCCCCTCTGCAGTTGAGGATGCAGTGTGTGGCTCATGTTGACATCCATAACAACTGTTGCTTGGGTTCTGAGGCCCCCCTTAGTAAGTACACCATAGAAGGGGAAATGTTTATTGCAGTAGACAAAAATATTTTGTCTATTGAGGTCATAATTAAATCTGACTGTGAAGTTATGTGGACACAAGTTAGTGACCCGATCAATCAACGAAAACTCAGTAGTTCAAAAATACTCCAATCATGCATGGTTAGTTGGATGTAACATTAACCTACCAAGTAGTGGTGGGGACATCTATAGATATAGTTTTGTTTGTCCATCCTTGTGATTGATAGTCTGTGGGACTGGTCATTCAGTTACGTAATAAAATGAAGCACCTGCAGCCATAATTTGGATGTTATTTTGTTTTGGTAATTCAATAAGTTGGGAAGGAAAACATAGGTACAAAGAAGGTAGCTGCGAAGAAACCATGGGTAACAGAGGAAATACTTCAGCTGATTGATGAAAAGAGGGTCAGTTGATTGATGAAAGGAGGAAGTACAAACATGTTCTGGGAAAATCAGGAATACAGAAATACAAGTCGCTGAGGAATGAAATAAATAGGAAGTGCAGGGAAGCTAAGACGAAATGGCTGCAGGAAAAATGTGAAGACATCGAAAAAGATATGATTGTCGGAAGGACAGACTCAGCATGCAGGAAAGTCAAAACAACCATTGGTGACATTAAAAGCAACGGTGGTAACATTAAGAGTGCAATGGGAATTCCACTGTTAAATGCAGAGGAGAGAGCAGATAGGTGGAAAGAATACATTGAAAGCCTCTATGAGGGTGAAGATTTGTCTGATGTGATAGAAGAAGAAACAGGAGTCGATTTAGAAGAGATAGGGGATCCAGTATTAGAATCGGAATTTAAAAGAGCTTTGGAGGACTTATGGTCAAATAAGACAGAAGGGATAGATAACATTCCATCAGAATTTCTAAAATCATTAGGGGAAGTGGCAACAAAACGACTATTCACGTTGGTGTGTAGAATATATGAGTCTGGTGACATACCATCTGACTTTCGGAAAAGCATCATCCACACAATTCCGAAGACTGCAAGAGCTGACAAGTCCGAGAATTATCGCACAATCAGCTTAACAGCTCATGCATCGAAGTTGCTTACAAGAATAATATACAGAAGAATGGAAAAGAAAATTGAGAATGCACTAGGTGACAATCAGTTTGGCTTTAGGAAAAGTAAAGGCACGAGACAGGCAATTCTGACATTACGGCTAATAATGGAAGCAAGGCTAAAGAAAAATCAAGACACGTTCATAGGCTTTGTCGACCTGGAAAAAGCGTTCGACAATATAAAATGGTGCAAGCTGTTCGAGATTCTGAAAAAAGTAGGGGGTAAGCTATAGGGAGAGATGGGTCATATACAATATGTACAACAACCAAGAGGGAATAATAAGAGTGGACAATCAAGAACGAAGTGCTCGTATTAAGAAGGGAGTAAGACAAGGTTGTAGCCTTTCACCCCTACTCTTCAATCTGTACATCGAGGA
Source organism: Schistocerca gregaria (assembly GCF_023897955.1). Lineage (NCBI taxonomy): Eukaryota > Metazoa > Arthropoda > Insecta > Orthoptera > Acrididae > Schistocerca > Schistocerca gregaria. The sequence continues at coordinate 125,790,036 of NC_064927.1, read as the reverse complement.
AGAAATGATGGAAATAAAAGAAAGGTTCAGGAGCGGAATTAAAATACAAGGTGAAAGGATATCAATGATACGATTCGCTAATGACATTGCTATCCTGAGTGAAAGCGAAGAAGAATTAAATGATCTGCTGAACGGAATGAACAGTCTAATGAGTACACAGTATGGTTTGAGAGTAAATCGGAGAAAGACGAAGGTAATGAGAAGTAGTAGAAATGAGAACAGCGAGAAACTTAACATCAGGATTGATGGTCACGAAGTCAATGAAGTTAAGAAATTCTGCTACCTAGGCAGTAAAATAACCAATGACGGACAGAGCAAGAAAGACATCAAAAGCAGACTCGCTATGGGAAAAAAGGCATTTCTGGCCAAGAGAAGTCTACTAATATCAAATACCGGCCTTAATTTGAGGAAGAAATTTCTGAGGATGTTCGTCTGGAGTACAGCATTGTATGGTAGTGAAACATGGACTGTGGGAAAACCAGAACAGAAGAGAATCAAAGCATTTGAGATGTGGTGCTATAGACGAATGTTGAAAATTAGATGGACTGATAAGGTAAGGAATGAGGAGGTTCTACGCAAATAATTGAGGATGTAGGTTGCAAGTGCTACTCTGAGATGAAGCGGTTGGCACAGGAAAGGAATTCGTGGCGGGCCACATCAAACCAGTCAGTAGACTGATGGGAAAAAAAAAATCAATAAACTAACTTCAGGCCTTAGCTGATGGTGTTTCATTTTATAACAAATCTATAGATCAGTCACAGGTAGTACAGAAAGACAGTCATGTGAAGCAGTTCTGAACACATTTTCCACAAACTGTCTTCCACAGCTGTCTTCCCACACACAAGAGAAATATTTTAGACCTTCTAACTACAACAAGCCTGACCTTATCAACACTGTCAGTGGAGAGGCAGGGATTTGTGATCATAAAGTCATCATAATGACAATGGTTACTGAAGGTAATAAAACGATCAAGAAGGCTAGGGGAGTATTTATGTTGGAAAGAGCAGATACACAGCTGTTAGCATCCTACTTTGACAATGAGCGGACATCATTTAGATACAATATGATGATATAGAGTCATTATTGGCAAAGTTTAGACTGGCTATAAATAGCACGCAAGAGAAGTATGTACTGAGTCAGTGGATTCAGGACAGAAAAGATCCACTGTGGTTTAATAACAAAATTTAAAAAATGCTGAGGAAGATAAGACTGTTGCACTCTATGTTCAAAAAATGAACAGCAAAGTTAGTAGAAATTTGTGCATCTGGAAAAAGATCAGTGTACAAAACATACAACAACTTCCACTATCATACTTTTGTGAAAGATTTTGCTGACAACACTGAGAAATTTGTCATCCTACTTAAAATCACCAATAATATCAAAGATTTCTATTCAGTCGCATGTCAATCAACCTGATGTGGCAATAGAAGACAGCAAAAGGAAAACTGAAATTTTAAATTTTGCATTTAAGAAATCATTTGTGCAGAATTGTGTAGATGCCCCAGTGCTTGACCATTACACAGACTCACATAGAACGGACTTAGTAATAGGCACCCATAGCAAAGAGAAGCTACTGAAAGAGTTGAAAACATATACCTTGCCAGGTTTGGATGGAATCCCAATTCAGTTTAACAGGTTGTACTTTATGAACTTAGCTCCTACTTAGCTTTCAGTTATCATGAATTCCTTGCCCAGTGCAAAGTCTGAAGCTACTGGAAACAAGCACTCGTGACTCTTGTACATGTTGTTGTTGTTGTTGTTGTTGTAGTCTTCAGTCCTGAGACTGGTTGGATGGAGCTCTCCATGCTACTCTATCTATTGTAAGCTTCTTCATCTCCCAGTACCTACTGCAACCTACATCCTTCTGAATCTGCTTAGTGTTGTCATCTCTTGGTCTTCCTCTATGGTTTTTACCCTCCACGCTACCTTCCAATACTAAATTGGTGATCCCTTCATACCTCAGAACATGTCCTACCAACCGATCCCTTCTTCTGGTCAAGTTATGCCACAAACTTCTCTTCTCCCCAATCCTATTCAATACTTCCTCATTAGTTATGTCAACTACCCATTTAATCTTCAGCATTCTTCTGTAGCACCACATTTCGAAAGCTTCTATTCTCTTCTTGTCCAAACTATTTATTATCCATGTTTCACTTCCATACATGACTACACTCCATACAAATACTTTCAGAAATGACTTCCTGACAATTAAATCTTTACTCGATGTTAACAAATTTCTCTTCTTCAGAAACGCTTTCCTTGCCATTGCCAGTCTACATTTTATATCCTCTCTACTTCGACCATCATCAGTTATTTTGCTCCCCATATAGCAAAACTCCTTTACTACTTTAAGTGTCTCATTTCCTAATCTAATTCCCTCAGCATCACCCAACTTAATTCGACTACATTCCATTATCTTCGTATTGCTTTTGTCGATGTTCATCTTATATCCTCCTTTCAAGACACTGTCCATTCTGTTCAACTGCTCTTCCAAGTCCTTTGCTGTCTCTGACTGAATTACGATGTCATCGGGGAACCTCAACATTTTTATTTCTTCTCCATGGATTTTAATACCTACTCCGAATTTTTCTTTTGTTTCCTTCAGATTGAATAACATCAGGGAGAGACTACAACCCTGTCTCACTCCCTTCCAAAATCTGCTTCCCTTTCATGTCCCTCGACTCTTATAACTGCCATCTGGTTTCTGTACAAATTGTAAATAGCCTTTCGCTCCCTGTATTTTACCCCTGCTACCTTCAGAATTTGAAAGAGAGTATTCCAATCAACATTGTCAAAAGCTTTCTCTAAATCTACAAATGCTAGAAACATAGGTTTGCCCTTCCTTAATCAAGCTTCTAAGGTAAGTCATAGGGACAGTATTGCCTCACGTGTTCCAACATTTCTACGGAATCCAAACTGATCTTCCCCGAGGTCGGCTTCAACTAGTTTTTCCATTCGTCTGTAGAGAATTCGCGTTGGTATTTTGCAGCTGTGACTTATTAAACTGATAGTTCAGTAATTTTCACATCTGTCAACACCTGCTTTCTTTGGGATTGGAATTATTATATTCTTCTTGAAGTCTGAGGGTATTTCGCCTGTCTCATACTTCTTGCTCACCAGATGGCAGAGTTTTGTCAGGACTGGCTCTCCCAAGGCCGTCAGTCGTTCCAATGGAATGTTGTCTACTCCGGGGGCCTTGTTTCTACTCAGGTCTTTCAGTGCTCTGTCAAACTCTTCACGCAGTATCGTATCTCACATTTCATCTTCATCTACATCCTCTTCCATTTCCACAATATTGTCCTCAAGTGCATCACCCTTGTGTAGACCCTCTATATACACCTTCCACCTTTATGCTTTCTCTTCTTTGCTTAGAACTGGGTTTCCATCTGAGCTCTTGATATTCATACAAGTGGTTCTCTTATCTCCTTAAATTCCCACCTTTTTGCAGTTTCTTTAGTTTTAATCTACAGGTCATAACCAATAGCTTGTGGTCAGAGTCCACATCTGCCCCTGGAAATGTCTTACAATTTAAAACCTGGTTCCTAAATCTCTGTCTTACCATTATCTAATCTATCTGAAACCTGTCAGTATCTCCAGGCTTTTCCATGTATACAGCCTTCTTTTATGATTCTTGAACCAAGTGTTAGCTATGATTAAGTTGTGCTCTGTGCAAAATTCTACCAGGCGGCTTCCTCTTTCACTTCTTTGCCCCAGTCCATAGTCAACTACTACGTTTCCTTCTCTCCCTTTTCCTACTACCGAATTCCAGTCACCCATGACTATTAAATTTTCGTCACCCTTCACTATCTGAATAATTTCTTTTATTTGAGCATACATTTCTTCAATTCCTTCTCTTGTACATAAGAAGGGCTAAAGAACAGACCCACAAAATTACAGACTAATATCCTGAACATCAGCTTGCTGCAGAATTGTGGAACATATTCCAAACTCAAATATAATTAATTTCCTTGAGATAGAAAAACTTCTGTCCACAAATCAGCACAGATTTAGAAAGAATTGCTCATGCAAAACTCAGCTTGCTCTTTTTTCATTTGATATCCTGCAAAGCTCAGATGAAGGGCAAAGGGGAAGATCCCATATTCCTAGATTTCTCAACAGTGTTTGACAAAGTGCCCCACTGCACTCTGTTAATGAAGGTCGTAGCACATGAAATAGGTAACCATATAAGTGAGTGGCTGAAAGACTTCTAAAGGAACAGAACTCAGTATATTGTTCTTTACAGCTAGTGTTAATCAGAGATGAGGGTATTACCAGGAGCGCCCCAGGGAAGCACGATAGACTACTCTTGTTCTCTATATACATAAACAATCTGATGACTATGATGAGCAGCAACCTGTGACTGTTAGCTGATAACACTGTGGTGTATTATCCAGAAAAGTAAGTCAAATTCTTCAGAAAAATCATGTGAAGACTGTCTTCCACCCACAAACTAAAACACTGGTACTGCCTGGTAATGCCAAGGAAAACCTTGGACTATGGAAATCAGAAATCTATCAGGTCCCCCGTCAATGAGGCATGACTTACAAAGATCAAATGGCGTGTACTGACAAAGATTCAAAGATCATTGCTAAGAACACCAATGGCACACCAGACTGCAACAGCATAACAAGTCAGCAGTTGCAGAACATTGCCTATTGTAAAAATACAGAATGGGTTACAACCATAGTAAGGTACTGAACCAGACTTCTAACTTTTGGGTCTGTGTCATTAAAGAAAAATAAATAGTCTTCATGGGTTTGCCGCCGGATGATGTTGTGTAAATTCCACAATATTTACTCGGAGCAACTGTCCTACTTCTTCAGGTGATTGAACCTTGCTGGTGGCTTGGAACGACTGATGGTATCTGCATGTCAATGTCCCTGTATATATAACACACGCACAAAGAATGCTCTGACATGGAAATCACGCAAGCTAGACTTCTTAGGTGGAGCTTGGATCAAGATGCAGCATGTGTCATGCCTAATCTCTCCGGCAGCATCCTTAGGAAGTTTCGAAACAGCCTGTTCTATTCCACTAATTGCATCTCAGATGGGGGTGGCACCCAGCATAAGTGCAGAATTCAGATCCTTCTGTAGCACCAAAACAGCAGCGTTGTCCAAATTCTTCACTATGAGTTTTAACACAGTAAGTCTTCTTGCATTCAGGCTTCAAGTCAATTGTACACTCCTGGAAATTGAAATAAGAACACTGTGAATTCATTGTCCCAGGAAGGGGAAACTTTATTGACACATTCCTGGGGTCAGATACATCACATGATCACACTGACAGAAACACAGGCACATAGACACAGGCAACAGAGCATGCACAATGTCGGCACTAGTACAGTGTATATCCACCTTTCGCAGCAATGCAGGCTGCTATTCTCCCACGGAGACGATCGTAGAGATGATGGATGCAGTCCTGTGGAACGGCTTGCCATGCCATTTCCACCTGGCGCCTCAGTTGGACCAGCGTTCGTGCTGGACGTGCAGACCACTTGAGACGACGCTTCATCCAGTCCCAAACATGCTCAATGGGGGACAGATCCGGAGATCTTGCTGGCCAGGGTAGTTGACTTACACCTTCTAGAGCACGTTGGGTGGCACGGGATACATGCGGACGTGCATTGTCCTGTTGGAACAGCAAGTTCCCTTGCCGGTCTAGGAATGGTAGAACGATGGGTTTGATGACAGTTTGGATGTACCGTGCACTATTCAGTGTCCCCTCGACGATCACCAGAGGTGTACGGCCAGTGTAGAAGATCGCTCCCCACACCATGATACCAGGTGTTGGCCCTGTGTGCCTCGGTCGTATGCAGTCCTGATTGTGGCGCTCACCTGCACGGCGCCAAACATGCATACGCCCATCATTGGCACCAAGGCAGAAGCAATTCTCATCTCTGAAGACGACACGTCTCCATTCGTCCCTCCATTCACGCCTGTCGCGACACCACTGGAGGCGGGCTGCACGATGTTTGGGCGTGAGCGGAAGATGGCCTAATGGTGTGTGGGACCGTAGCCCAGCTTCATGGAGACGGTTGCGAATGGTCCTCGCCGATACCCCAGGAGCAAAAGTGTCCCTAATTTGCTGGAAAGTGGAGGTGCGGTCCCCTACGGCACTGCGTAGGATCCTACGGTCTTGGCGTGCATCCGTGCGTCGCTGCAGTCCGGTCCCAGGTCGACGGGCACGTGCACCTTCCGCTGACCACTGGCGACAACATTGATGTACTGTGGAGACCTCATGCCCCACGTGTTGAGCAATTCGGCGGTACGTCCACCCGGCCTCCCGCATGCCCACTATATGCCCTCGCTCAAAGTCCGTCAACTGCACATACGGTTCACGTCCACGCTGTCGCGGCATGCTACCAGTGTTAAAGACTGCAATGGAGCTCCATATGCCACGGCAAACTGGCTGACACTGACGGCGGCGGTGCACAAATGCTGCGCAGCTAGCGCCATTCAACGGCCAACACCGCGGTTCCTGGTGTGTCCGCTGTGCCGTGCGTGTGATCATTGCTTGTACAGCCCTCTCGCAGTGTCCGGAGCAAGTATGGTGGGTCTGAAACACTGGTGTCAATGTGTTCTTTTTTCCATTTCCAGGAGTGTATTTTGTTATTTGAATTCAGACCCTTCTGTAGGCCTGAAACTGCAGCATCATCCAAAGTCTTCTCCATGAGATTAAACAAGGTACATTTTTTTATCACGAAGCAGAAAAGGATGGACCTATCACAGATGTTGTCAAATCCCTGGAATGGAATGTGGTGACAGCTTGAGAACTGTCCAGCAGATTGCTAGTGAAGGTAATTTATCTGTCTTCACCAGTGGAAGCCCAGTTTTCAGATTGCCACAGAAACATCACAGTTATGAGAAGCCTATCATGGATTTAGTAGATTTTGATGCAGACATTATAAGTCGAATTGTGCTAAATATGTACAAGACAGAGAAATTTTCTACTGTCAAAAAAATTACATAAAAAATGTGTGAAATTACAAATTGTAAAGGCAGTGTTACCTCAATGCAAAGAATACTACAGACAAAAAGTTTTAATGGAATGTTGTAACATCACTGCTCCAAGGTCAAAATTTGTAAGGAGTACTCTTGAAATAAGAAAATTTGGAAAACAGAACATTTTTTACTTGGATGAAATACATGTTGGAAATTCAGCAATGCTTCTGGTGGTTTTAAAGTACCAGTCAGTAAAGTGGGACAAATAATTGTACTTCATGCCAGTTCTGCTTCCGGATTCATTCCAGAAAGCAAATTAGGTGTTCTGGACAAAAAAGATCAGTTCAGGCTATAACCATTCTAAAACCAACTCAGACATTTACGTTATTGTTTAGGAAACAGTTTTTCTCTTACTTGCGTGCAAACTCATCTATTATTATGGACAGTGTGAGGTATCACTCAGTTGTTGACAAGTCTCCTGAAAACAAGAACAAAAAAAAGGCGATATCATGCTGTGGCTTGCAAGTAAAAAGATGCCATGAACTGCCAGTCAAACTCAGGCTGAATAGTTGAACCTTGTAGGGCTTAGTTGAAAAAGTATACAAAGTCAGTTGTGGACTCACAAAAACTGAAATATATTGTCAGTGAAGAGCAATGTGCAAAAAACAAACTTATTTCAGTGTGTCTGTCATACACAAAAGCAATTGATTGATAAAATATGGATCATTGAGATGAACATTGAATATGTTTTTACAATATTAGTGTTAAAACTACAACTGAGGAAGTAATAAAAAAAGAAAAGACAACATGCATTTTGCATGTGTGCCTCACTTCTCATTGTTTTTAATCACTGCGACCATTGTCATCTACAACTCTGCAGTCATTGTCAGTGTCTGACTCGTCTGTTCTTAGAATGATGATGATGGAATCAAAGAGATCTACAATTAAAATTTTCTTTTTTGTGTCCTCCCATAACTGCTCTGCATGTCAGCCATGCTCAAGGGAGTTATGCTGTCAAGTGCTGTGTACAAAAGCCCCTCTGCATCAGCAGTTTTAAATGTCATGTTTCATTCTGCAACATACCCTGTCACTTGTGCCCAAATGAGCTCTGTCGAATTGCACTGGCAATGATATGGTGGCAAAGGCAAGAGTGTGTGTCCACTTTCCTGTGCAATACAATTTCACTCACTTTTACAGGAGACTTATGAACCCCTAGAAGATTCAACGGTTCAGTATGAGTTTGACTGGCAGTGTGCGGTGTCTTTTTACTCACAAGCCACAGCATGATATCAGCCTTTTTTTTTTTTTTTTTTTTTTTCAGCAACTTAGAGATAACTCACATTGTCCATAGTAACAGCCGAGTTTTGCATGCAAGTAAGAGAGAAACTGTTTCCTAAACCATAATTTAGATGTCTGAGTTGATTTCACAATGATAACAGCCCGAATTGTTCTTTTTTACCCAGAACACTTAATTTGCTTTCTGGAATGAATCTGGAAGCAGAACCAGTATGAAGTACAATTATTTGTCCCCCTTTACCAACCGGTACTTTAAAACCACCGGAAGCATTGCTGAGTTTCCAACACGCTTTTCTTGCATGATTCTGGTTTACCCATGTTTCGTCCAAGTAAAAAATGTTCTGTTTTCCATTTTCTTATTTCAAGAGTTCTTCTTACAAACTTTACCTTTGAAGCAGCGATGTTACAACATTCCATTAAAAATTTTGTCCGTCACTTGTATTTGCATATTTGAACTCAATGTGTTTCAGTATTCTTTGCAATGAGGTAACACTGCCTTTACAATTTATAATTTCACACAATTTCAGTGTAATTTTTTTGACAGTAGGAAATTTGCGTCTTCTACATATTTAGCACAACTCGTCTTATAGCTGTGTCAAGATTGTCTAAATTTGTGATGGGCTTCTCTGGACTGTGATGTTTTCCTGGTGATCTGAAAACTGGGCTTCCGCTGGTCTGGACAGACACATTACCTGGCAATCTGCTCGACAGTTCTCAAGCTCACACCATGCGCTTCTGCTGTGCGTTCCAGAGATTGGGCAACATCTGCTTCACACTTGTGGAAAGTGTCTTTCCAGTAAATTATGTTTCTTGCCGGTTTATGCAGAATTTGTTGCTTACTATCACGATCAGCCATGACATATCACAACAAAGTGAATAAAAATTTACCAAATAACTGCCCCAATCACATTTAACAGTTGCACTGACCAAGATGTTCACAGTAGAGCACTGAGAAAACTGCTGGAAGTTCATTGGCTGTCAGAGGATGACGTCATGTCAAGTGTAAGGAACAAGCCTGAACTCTACCGCCTTCGTTCATGGCTCCAACATAGCACTTTGTTGGTCACTTTCGGGTCTGCTGAGCACTGTTGGGAATCAGGATGCACTCAGCCCTTGTGAGACAATTGAGGAGCTATTTGACTTAGATGTAGCAACACAGGTCAGGAGAGCAGAGTGTTGACCACATACCTCTTTGTATCTGCAACTGGTGACACCTAAGGGCTATCAAATCTCACAGATTCTGCTGACAGAGCATGATCTGATGTGCCATTCAGAATCAGATCAGCTTGTTATGATGATTTCAGTCCAATTCTAGTGGTTGCAGCTTTTTTCTTATTTGTGTTTCAGGCTTGAAACTGACATCTTACCTGCTTGAAACATTTTGGTTTGGTTTTCCACATTTGCCTGTGTTAAAATTGTAGTCTTCCATTCACTGCTTTCTTCTTTACAGGATTGTACATGAGAACATATGGGATAACTACACGAAAACTACAAGTGACTGACAAAAATGCCACATATCAGTGGACAGAGCATCTCTCCAAGCTCTGATTCGTAATATGAACCATGGTGTAGTTAACAGAACAGTATTAAGCGGAAAGGCATATCACAACATGAAGAAAAATCATTTGCTCCATACTGTTGCATCGAATTACTTCACACCTGCAGATATGCAACCAATGAAATGATTTCCAAAGCAGACTGCTGTTGTTGTGTCTTCCTGGGCAGAAAGCAATTTCAATGAATATGCTCTTGTGCTAGTATTTACATCTGTCAGATCACAGACAGGGTCCTTGTTTGCAAAACTGTTCATGAGGGGATGGCTGGATGGTAGTACCCAATGGGCATAATATTTATGCAAGCAGCCACACTGCCATAATCAGGTATGCTGAAGAACTGGCTGTTTAGAAGCAGGTGCTGTGCTTTTATCTCTTCCCACCTTTCCTCTGATCTGGCACAATGTCCACTCCCTGTACATCCTCCCCCACTCCTTCCGCTGACATGATGCTCCAGCCTCATTCATGCCTAGTGTTGTGTAGTGGTGACATTTCCACTGGTGCTCTGCATATCCCTGAAGTGAGTTCATTGTGGCATAGCTTCTTTCTCTTCTTAATCGTTCATGTGTTGGTTTTCAAGCCTTTCTAATGATGTAGTCACTATTATCCGGTAAGATATGACAGAGTCTATGGAAACGCCAAGTAAGACAGTCTTCCATTCCATCCAGCACCTGAAACACAGGCATTGCTTGGTAATGTCATAGATTACTTCAGATTACGGAAATGATTTCCTCATGCACCTCAATTCCATACACCAAAATATGTTTCACCATGGAAGTCAAATAATATGGAATGCTCCCCTTTCTGGATGTCCTGATAAAAAGAGCAGAGGGCATGAGGGACTCAAATATGTTCAGTTAGAAGATACACACCAACCCATACTTACATGTGGACAGCTGACATCATCTGGCACAGAGGAACAGCATGTTCAAAACATTGGTACATAGGGCTTGTATCCTCTCTGGCAATGTGAACCTCAAACAGGAATGTAATTATCTGAGGTTGGTGGTCCAGTAAAATGGCTACATAGAATGGCAAAATTAGGAGAACTCCATATCCTACACTTACAATACCACTGGCAGAAATGGAAGAGGCAGCTCAGGAGGATGCAGCCATTGCATTTCTCAGTTTTGTGAGGTGCTACCTGCAAAAAAAAGTGAAGACTGTCCTCCATTCAACAAATAAATCACAGGCAGTGCTGGGGAGGACGACCTTGGATTATGAAAATCTGAGGTCTATCAGATACTCTGGCAATGTGGCAAGTCATATATAAGTTACACAGTGTGGACTGTCACAGATCATTGCTGAAAAACACCAGTGGTATACCATATTGCAGCAGCGTGACAAATTGGCAGTCACCGAACATTGCCTTTTGAAATTACACAAACGGATTATAATCATGCTACGGTTCTCACACAGACATCTAACTTCAGGGACTGAGTTATTTAATAATCTATTGAGAGTCAAGTAAGGGAACTGCTGATCAACTGCGATAGTGGCTACATCGTTAAAATGGCTTGGGATCAGCACTTAGTCTGATTCAGAAGAGGAAGGAGGTATCACACAACCAACTGACTTTAGGAGTATGCAGGGCAACAGTAGATGTGCTGTCAATACACATCACTGGGCATGAACCAAGCATGGAACAACATGTCAGCTGGAAGAATGGGAATAGAGCTGCTAGGAATGGACAGCAGACAGAGCAGCAGGTCAGAAGGGATGAGAGAAAATTGTCATGCCAGCTATTAAGCAGTCAGTTCATCAATTCATCTGACAATAGTGAAATGTCACATTAAAACACCTTCAGCCGTCTAAATTTCCATTTGTTATTTTATTTGAGCAACCATTTTCAGCACTACATCACACCATATTCAGGGCCCCTGACCAACATGTAGGAAGAATCCCACCTCATATCCAGTCAAACCAGGGGCCAGCACTCAGTGACTGGCATCCATAGATTTCTACTTGATGCAGTGACCTCTTCAATCATCACTTGCTGACTAACAGTCAGAATATGGTGATCTAAGGGATCGGTGTGTCAAGCAGAAATCTATGGATACTTCACTGAATGCTGGCCCCTATCTCAACTGGACACAAGGTGGGATTCTTCCTTATACATTGGTCAGGGCGTTTTTAGATGAATGACATAGCGCTGAAACTGGTCGCTCAAATAATGTAACAACTGAAAATTTAGATGGTTAAGGTGTTTTGAATAAATTTCCTTTACTTCACATCAATATTCACAAATTTCTTTGTCATCAAACTACTGGTTTGGTCTATAATGACCAACTTCAGATCTCCAGCAAAATTTGGGAGAAACACAAATACACTAGCAGATTGTCTACAGCTTAAAACAATAAAATAGACCATAATGAAAAGTATCACTGAAATACATGTGCATTTGTGCACTTTGAATATGAAGAGGCACACCTGTTTTATAAAAACATTTCCTAATCTACTGGAGCTATAGTAGCATTGTCAAACGTTAAGCACAAAATCAGCACCAGCATCGCCAAATATACATAAATAACTATTTTATCATGAATCATTCCCAGAAAAGCTGAAGAAACATAGTACCCACACTGACTATCTGTAATGTGAAATAAAAACTTGCTCTGTCCACTGATTCCTATTTGCTTTGTTTATGTCTTGTAGTTTTTGCACAGTCATCTTCTGAAACCCCAGAGGTACTTAAGAATAACATTGTATTTGTACACGATTTGATAGGTCTGGTTGACTTTACAGCAAGTATTTGGTGGCAGAAGTGCTTGCAAGTATGGATGCTAGTACCTGCTTCCACCGATGATACTCGGATAGAGGAATTAATAGTCTGCTAAACTTGTAGTCACAGCAGCAAAATAACATTGAAAATATTGGCAGCTGTGTAAACCAACATGTGTCAAATGGCTCTAAGCACTATGGGAGTTAACATCTGAGGTCATCAGTCCCCTTTACTTAGAATTTCTTAAACCTAACTAACCTAAGGACATCAGACACATCCATGCCCAAGGCAGGATTCAAACCTGCGACCATAGGAGTAGTGCAGTTCCAGACTGAAGTGCCTAGAACCACTCAGCCACAGTGGCCAGCAGACCAATATGCTACTTTTTCTTCAGTATAAGGTATTCTTTTTGTGATTTTGATGTCTTTTCCCTTCAATGAGTGCTGACCACTTGTGACTACAGAGAGCAAGATTCCCAATGCAATTAATGCTGGACAGAGGCGAAGAACATGGTGTTCAAAACTTCCTGGCACATTAAAACTGTGTGCCTGACCGAGACTGGGGCTAAGCCATGTCTCTGCAATATCCTTTCTTTCAGGAGTGCTAGTTCTGCAAGGTTAGCAGGAGAGCTTCTGTAAAGTTTGGAAGGTATGAGACGAGGTACTGGTGGAAGTAAAGCTCTGAGGACGGGGCGTGAGTCGTGCTTGGGTAGCACAGTTGGCAGAGCACTTGCCCGCAAAAGCCAAAGGTCCCGAGTTCGAGTCTCGGTCCAGCACACAGTTTTAATCTGCCAGGAAGTTTCATAACAGCACACACTCTTTCAGAGTGAAAATCTCATTATGGTGTTCAGAGCTCATGAGGTGATTTACCACAAGCAGTCTGATCTTTGTAATTTATAGTGTTGTGCCCACAGAGCTGACTTTATGAGCAACACATTGGATTTGGCACATAGAGATTTATCCAACACGAATACATCCACCAGCTCTGCTCTATTCCGATATGACTTAAATGATGAAATGAAGGTGAATACAAATTGCAGCTGTTTTCTTGCATGGCATCCAATATTTTCATTACATTTTGTATGTAAAAAGTACTTTCATCTTCTCAACTCTTGGATATCTGTCCCTGTCAAATCTCTGCATGCTGTAGTTTAGAAGCTTGTGAAGCTCTGTAAATATTGTATGATCACTAAGCAATCTTGACTTTTGTTATTGGCTGGTCTGCAGAGAAGCAGAGGCTTCTACAAAAAAATTTTATGGTGTTTCCATCTACAGCTAGGGATACAGAAGTCCACCCAAACAGAGCTGTATTAGCTGGAGCATATTTTATACAACTGAGCTGTGGCATGTTCCCCGAGTGTGTTGCTAAAGACTCTTTCATAACAGCCACCAACAATCTCATTAGTTCATAGTACACTTTTCTTGTCTTTTTCAAATGGAGTGATGGGTGTGGTTAAATCAAGATCCTCACTGCCTGTGCCACAATGCTCCACATCGCATTAGCATCAGTGAAGTGCTCACAGAGCTTACAGTAGAAGGTGGTTGGCAGCACTTCTCAGTTTGCAAACCAGTAGCTGGCCCGCAAAGACCATGCTATCTTAGGCACTTGCCAGTAGGAGCAACTCAACAAGCACGTGGTCACAAACACAGTGAGCATTATCCCCCTCAATGGTATATCACTTGGGAGGACACTCATGATGCCCTCTCCCCCTCCTCCGTCGCCCAACAACCTGAAAGTCTGGCAGGAAGTGAGTGTGCGAGTTACTGTTCCTGCTACTGAGCCTCCCCCCACCCTCCCCCACCCCCACCCCTCCACCGCAAAAAAAAAAAAAAATTCATTTAGAGATGTAACTGATCTACAGGCAGAGCCAACAATAAAATAACTCTCTATGCAATTAGTGCTTTGGTTGAAGCAATTTTCACTTGTAACTAAATCAAACTGTCCCATCCTTAAAGCTACCATATGCTGGACAATCTTGAACCTCTTGTAACTCCAACTACATTCTTGCCCTGTCCTGTCATGTCATCAGTTTCTGTGAAGAAGTGAAAGCTCTTGTAAACCAGAATAGTTCATGTCTAATCTACGGCTATATTACAAAGACGAGAGTGCCATATATAACGCATCAGGCCTTTTCACAGTGTTCTGACACAGCAAGTTGGTAATATTCCATCTGTGGTGACTTCTACTCATGTTAACAACAATTATTTTTCATTTGCTTATTTCTCAATTTTTTTCATTTTCTAAATTGTGTACAGGTGGGAGGGGAGTTCAAATACTCCAAAATGTCAATTAAACTGTTTACCACTTACATTCATCATTCACGACAATAATTTTGACATGCTAATCAAAATACTGCACTTAGTATTACTGGCAAATCAGTTAATTAAAAGTTGTGCATAACTGAAAATTCCATCTCATTATATAACAGGCAAAAACCTTGTGAGATAATATATATTTCCAAGCATAGTGACACTACTGGTTTTCCATCCAAGCTCTTAAAATACATATGGCTGCTTCTCTTTTTTCCAAAGTCTCTAATTTTCCTGTAGGTGGTATCTATCTTCCCCCTATTGAAATATGCTTCTAAAACTACATTTGCAAGCCACTGTATGGTGCATGGCAGAGGGTACCCTGTACAACTAACAGACACATCCTTTTCAGTTCACCTGAAATAGAGTGAAGGAAAAATAGTCTATCTAAGCCTCAATATGAGCCCCAATTTATCCTACCTTATCTTCATGGTCATTATGTGAAATGTATGTTGGTGGCATGGCTCCCCATAAACCATGGACCTTGCTGTTGGTAGGGAGGCTTGTGTGCTTCAGCGATACAGATATCTGTACCGTAGATGCAATCACAGCAGAGGGGTTTCTGTTGAGAGGCCAGACAAACATGTGGTTCCTGAACAGGGACAGCAGTCTTTTCAGTAGTTGCAGGGGCAACAGTCTGAATGGTTGACTGATCAGGCCTTGTAACATTAACCAAAACGGCCTTGCTGTGCTGGTACTGTGAACGGCTGAAAGCGAGGGAAAACTATAGCCGTAATTTTCCCCAAGGGCATGCAGCGTTACTGTATGGTTAATTGATGATGGCGCCCTCTTGGGTAAAACATTCCAGAGGTAAATTAGTCTCCCATTCGGATCTACAGGCAGCGACTACTCAGGAGGACGTCATTATCAGCAGAAACAAAACTGGCATTCTATAGATCAGAGCATGGAATGTTAGATCCCTTAATGAGGCAGGTTATGTTAGAAAATTTAAAAATGGGAATGATAGGTTAAAGTTAGCTATAGTGGGAATTAGTGAAGTTTGGTGGCAGGAGGAACAAGACTTTTGGTCAGGTGAATACAGGATTATAAATACAAAATCAAATCGAAGTAATGCAAGTGTAGGTTTACTAGTGAATAAAAAAAATAGGAGTGCGGGTAAGCTACTAAGAACAGCATAGTGAACACATTATTGCAGCCGTGATAGACACAAAGCACATGCCTACCATAGTGGTAAAAGTTTATATGCCAACTAGTTCCGCAGATGACGAAGAGATTGAAGAAATGTATGATGAGATAAAAGAAATCATTCAGATAGTGAGAGGAGATGAAAATATAATAGTCATGGAGGATTGGAATTCAATAGTAGTGTAGCGGCACCACTGTTTAAGATGGGAAGAGGTTAGCTTTGGTGCAATATTTCTGAGCACACAAGTTACAGCCAGGTGCGGGCCTGTTGACAGTAAGTTACGCTACCAGCAGTAGTGAAGCAGAATGGAGGCCACAGGGCGGTAGACCTGCTCAGTAAATGCAGTGGTTTGCATGGCGCATGTTACAGGCAGAAGGGGCCCACTGGCCTACCTAGGTATGACTTAGAGCGGGGCGTTACAAAACAGAGGCGCACAGCCGTGTATATATAGATGCTGGTTCACTAAAAAGCATTCAAGTGTGACAGCTCTACTGGACGGCAGGGCATGTCACACCACCGGCTGCACACAGCAACAGATGGGGCGCCAGTGTTCCAGTCCACGGCAGGTTGCTGGTTCAACCCTCTGAGGCCAATGCATGGTCCGCAGCCAGTCAGCGGCGGGCGCCACCACAGTCCGCTACTGCAGGCAGTCTTGTTCGCTTCCAACACATTCCGGAGGCATCCCAAGGCGAGGGCCGCAGATTCAGATGCCGGATCACAGCCGCTTGTTGTCACCGCGATCTTAGCCATGCCGGCGAGGAAGCACGCCGTGGGCGCCTTGCGGCTTCCTGAAAGCGGTACTGAGGTGACAGGGCCAAAGACCACTGAGTTGACTGCCGGCACCTCCCGACATTGTCACAACTCCGCGGCCATATGAGGCCAACACACAGCTGTGCATTGTACGGGTCGCTGAGGGAGCCGTTCAGCACTAAGCCATTTTGCAGACAGCGAATTGGTGTCCTCAGTATTGTGGGACTCTGAGACGCAGACTGAGGGGAACGAGGCCTCTGTAGTTGAAAATAATAAATCACTTCAGAAACTCAGATGAGTTTTAATGTGGCACATTCCGTCAGTTTCCATCCATGTCCAACATCCCCTCTACATTTGGAGTCATAATGGTGGGTGTTGTCTGTACAGTACGACGTTCAATTCCACCACCTGCATTAAAATCACAAAATGTGGTGAGAGTTGACCAATTCTTCTTTTTGAGTGTTGGACGTTTTATTTTTGTGTTTTGAATATGGCTTCTGGCAGGTCATTTTAGATGTTTTGTATAGGCTTTTTTTTTTTTGTTAGAATAAGTGTTAGTGTGTTTGAGGCAGTAAGATGTTGTTTTCCATGGCATTGAATTACTTTTGTATTGGTTTATGATGATACTGAGTACGATGATACAGAGCTGTAGGAAGTCAGGTTATTCTTGTACTTAAATGTTTTGTTTTGGGACTAACTGGGAATGAAAGCAACACAATGGCAGAGTCAGGGACACAAGGTGTGTCAGACCCAGAAGAGGTACAGATTTTGTTGGAAAAGGCAGCACAACTGACAACGGACAATACGCAATTGAGAAGTGAATTAACCTCTAGAAGTGAGCAGGAAACCACATCGGATCAGTCATTTGTGCATAGGATGCCACAGCAGGAGATTGATCCAGCCATTGCAAGTTTGATTATTCCGTTTTCTGGCAAGGCATCTGAGGATGTATGTTCGTTTGTGGAGGACTTGGAAACTTCAGCTGTGATGAATGGTTGGTCTGACGAACAGTTGTTACATGTAGCCAAGATTAGATTAACAGGTGAAGCAGAGACATATGTAAGGGGTTCTGAGGCCTTCAGGAAGGTGAGACAGTTTAAGCAGTTGAAGGAGGGGCTTTTACAGAGCTATAAGAAACAGAATAGAGCTCGGTACTTCAGGGAGAAGTTGAGTACAATGACAAAGATGCAGGGTGAGATGATAGAGAAATACGCGGACAGGGTAAGAGAAATTAATGAGTATACTTACGAGATGGGTCAGAGCGATGAAGAAAATGGTGTTCTGTTGCAGGTGGCCGAGCATAGGGCAGTTGTATTTTTGAGGGGGTTACTGGCGCATATGTCGCGGAAAGTGCGTGAAAGGACTCCGAAAGAATTGTATTCGGCAATTCAGCTGGCAATCCTATGTGAGGAAATAGACATAGCAACCGGGGTACATGATAGACTAGCAGGTTTACAGTGGGTATAAATGTTACAAGTGTGGTCAAACGGGACACATGCAGAGACAATGTACCCTGTCACCAAGGAATAGAGGAAGGAGTGGAAATCAGCAGTATGGAGGATGGAGAGGTGGAGTTAGTAGAGGTGGACAATCGTTGAATGGCAGGAAGCGGCCCAAGACCCACTTTAGGGAGCTCCCGTTTAATTTTGATGCTACAAATATGTTTGCAGAGGTGGAATGTTCAGTGGTAGCATTCATAGGAACTAAAAAGATTAAGATTTTGTTGGACACAGGGGTGCAAGTGTCAGTAGCTACTAAGAGTTTAATGGGACAAATCAAGTTAGACCCACCACGTTATAGGTTGCGTGGAGTGGGGGATAAGGAGGTCACACCTTTGGGGCCAGTGACAATTGACTTTCACATAGGGAATGTCCGATTTGATGTATGCATGGAGGTAGTAACAAAGGTAAGCGAGGGCTACGACATGATGCTATGAGTAGATTTCTTGCATCAACATTATGGCAAAATTGACCTTGGACAACGAACTGTGGAACTTGGTGGAATGTTATTTCAGCTTGGGGAAACTGTTGTTGATGCAGAGCTGCCGCGAGGGGCGTTCAACATAATGAACAAACCAATTGAACCGCGTACATTAGCACTAAGGCTTAATTCACATGAGTGTGTGTCTAGTGGCACCAGGAAGTCGCTTTGGGTAAGAGTAGAGTGAAATCTACTTGTGGGTACGGTATGTGTTATTGAACCATTGGAGGATAATGAATTTTTGGATCGATTAAGTTGTTTTGTGAAATGTAGTACTGTACATGTACAAGAGGGAAACGACGGGCGAGTAGTTCCCCTGAACATGGATAATTTTAGCATTGTAGACGTGAATTTGAGAAAAGGAGTTTTAGTAGTGAATTTAGATGTTCCAGCTGACAAAGACTGGGGTTCGAGAGGTAGGTGTAGCGATCAACCACTAACTGCCAATAGAACTGCAAACTTTTGCATCTGAAAGGAGAAAAAAAAGAGCATATGGAAGAATTGTTGTGGGAATAAGGATTTGTTTTTTCCACTAGTGCCATTATCAGCAACTCCATTAGTTCAACGTAGGATACCAGCAGGGAATGAAGCACCTGTTTACTGTAAACCATACAGTAAACCGAGGTATTTGCAGCTGATTGTCAAGGGTTTCATTGATCAACAGCTTGTGGACGCTATTATAGAGCATAGTAATAGTAGCTGGGGAGTGGGCATTGTCATTCTGCCTAAAAATTCTTTGGATGGAACTAAGAAATACAGGTTCTGCTGTGACTACTGATACCTCAATAACAAGACAGTAACGGATGCATTCCCCATACCCAACATATCAAAGACTTTGGATCACATAGGACAGTGCCAGTACTTTTCTGCAATGGATTTGCCAAATGGTTATCATCAGTTAGAGGTGGCTCCAGAGGATTGTCCAAAAACGTCGCTAGACAGTGTGTTGAGGGATTTCAAACCACGGCAGTGTCTTGTCTATTTGGATGACATTATAGTGTTTTCAAGTAGTATGGAGCATCATAGACAGCGGTTAAGGGAAGTCTTTATGAGGTTAAGAGCAGCTTGTTTCATGTTAAGCCTGGAGGAGAGACATTTTGCATTGGAAGAAGTGAAATATTTAGGTCATATCATCAGTAAGGACGGAGTGCGAACAGATCCGAGGATGGTACAGGCTGTCAGGCACTTTCGGGAGCCGAAAACAGTTAAGGGAGTGCGATAATTCGTCAGAATTTGCAATTTCTATCAAAAGTTCTTGAAGGGTTTTGCAGATTTGGAACAGCCATTGATGAGATTTTTACAGAACGGTGTGAAATTTGAGTGGATAGAAGTGTGTCAGAAAGTGTTTGAAAAACTGAAAGAAGTGTTAACATCAAGTCTGGTTCTTGTGTTTCCAGATTGTGAAAAGGAATTTATTCTATCACACGATGGGAAAGAACATCCTGTAGCCTATGCATCTAGACAGCTGAATGCAGCAGACAGGAATTACTCAACAACAGAGAGGGAGATGCTTAGCATAATCTATGGAATCACATATTTGAAATGTTGCATTGAAGTGGTTGTTGGGGTCGAAGGATCTGTCCACTAGACTTGCTAGGTGGGCTGTGAGGCTTAGTGAATTCAGCTACGAGGTGGTGCACAAGCCTGGGAAGAAGCACGGTAATGTGGATGCACTGAGTATGAAGGTGGCAAAAGTAGAAGCCATAGGTTGTGACCTAGCAGTATGGCAAGAATTACAGCACGCTGACAACAATTGTAAAGTGTATCGGACACAGCCACAATTTAATATGTATTATGGATACAGCTACAGTGATTGCCGGAAGCGACATGTACATTTCCTATGTGGGGAATTGATGTCGTATGACCTTTCAGTCAAACACCATTGGTGAACAGCTTCTTTCTGACAATAATAGACCATTTTTCGAGGTATATGGAGATGGTGGCTATGCCAAATCAACAGGCAGCAATGGTAACGCAAGCGTTAGTAAATAACTGGATTTTGAAGTTTGGTGTACCAGAGAGAATAATTACTGACCAAGGGACCAACTTCATGTCAGATTTAATTAAAGAAATGTGTAAATTGTTGAATGTAAGGAAGTTGAGGAGGAGCACATTGCATCCACAGGCAAAAGGAAGGACAGAATGGGTACACAGAACAATCAGGAAGATGTTCAGTTTTTATGTGGATTCTCATCACCATCAGTGGGACAAGTATTTGAAGCATATTGTATACGCATACAATGCGAAAGTTCATACCAATGTAGTGTACAGGCGATAAATGTCATCACTGGTTTAGTGAAGCTACACAAAGGAAGGACTGGTGATTCTGTATGTCAATTCGCGAGAACAATTTGGGATGTTTGGAAATGGGTAAAAAAGGTGAATTTGAAGGCTTTGGAAAGCCAGGCACACACAGTGAAGCGGAAAGGAAGTTTACTGTAGGGCAATGGGTAATTCTATTCAGGCCCTATACGCCAAAAGGGAAAATGAATAAGTTCGCCACGAGGTATCAAGGGTCATACCAAGTAGTTGAAACCGCATACCCCGTTAATGTTAAGCTTCAGCTGCCAACTAGAACAACGATAGTACACATTGGGCAGCTGTGGTCATTTAAGGGTTGTCCGGATGTGATTCCAGGCATGTCACAGGAAAGGAAGAGGAGGAAGGAGAGAGTGAAGAGAGGTGTTCGGCGCAGAGAAAACCAGGAAGATAGAGTGGAGCAGGTTTTTTTTCCCCCCTTGTTATGTGTTGTTGGGTTTGCGTAGATTAATTAGGCATTGTATTTTCATATGTTGTATGTGTTTTTGAGTATTGTGGGCCTGCTACGGACAGGAGTCTTTTTGAAGAGGGAGGAAGGATGATGGTGATACTCTGCCCTCAGGCCACTGAAAGGGGAGCGTTGAGCAAGTTTGTAGAAGTAAAACCTGAAGATGTATTGCTGATCTCAGCAGTTAACAGCCAGTACGCCGAGATGACAAGGGAGCAATTATGGAGTTGCCATAGAGGGAAGGTAATGGTATGGCCAGCCAGGATGATAAGCTTTGATCCAGACACAAGCATGTGCAGTTATTTTTAGCCAGGAGGAAAGAAATAGACTGTCCAAGGGACACTGTGGAGCCAAAATTGAGCTTCCGCAGGTCGGGATGCATTAGATATTCTCCACCTATGAAAAATTAATAGTAGTTGTTTTCAGCAGGGAGTATTTGCTGAATTGAAAAGTATAGAGCTTGAGGGGAGCGGATTTTCAATCAATGGAACTAAGTGTGATAGGACCAACCTTCCATCTGCCAGCATCAATTTCGGTAGTCACGCAATTGAATGTTACACAGCCACAGCTGTACTGGCCAAAAGCAACTTAAGAGTTTTTGCCAAGGAAGAATCTGACCTTGTTAAATCAAACTCTGGAGTCAGGTCTGTTGAGATCCGTAAACCAGCTCATTTCAGAGTGAGAGGGGCACTTATCAGCCGAGCAGCTTGTGCAGCATGTCACTCAATATAGGGAAAGGCAATAACAAGTAACGATCATTTTGAGCACCTCTGTGCCAAGTGCCATTGCAACCTTAACTTTGTTGTGTGTTATTTTCATTCTGATCAGGCGGAGAGACAATTCCAAGAGGCAACCGATGGTAGTCCAGATCCCAGTGGATTGAATAACGAGGGAATAAGGGGTTGATTGTGTATTAAGTGGAGTGGTCATCCAGTAAGGAATTTTTACGTTTTGTCTCATGTCGTGTTTTAAGAGGACTAGACCACATCTACATTTCCTAATAGTAGTAGTAAATATATCAGAAATACCTGCTTACCCAAACAAGTTTAGGAGTAGTTAGAGGTCAACCCGGGAAACGGGCCTTTCCGAAGGAAGGGTGCAATATTTCTGAGCACACAAGTTACAGCCAGGCACGGGCCTGTTGACAGTAAGTTATGCTACCAGCAGTTGCAAAGTAGAATGGAGGCCACAGGGCCTTAGACCCACTGAAAAGAGTAATCGCAGTGGTTTGCAGGGTGTAGGTTACAGGCAGGAGGGGATCACTGGCCTTCCTAAGTGTTATGAGTAGATGACTCACAGTGGCGCTTTAGCAAAACAGAGGCACCCAGCATTGTACAAATAGGCGCCCGTTCCCTAACAAGGCAATCATGTGACAGCTCTCCTGGACGGTGGGGCTGTCACACCACTGGCTACACACAGCAGCAGATGGGGCACCAGCATTCCAGTCCACACCAGGTCACTATTTACTCTCCTGGACGGCGGGGCTGTCACACCACTGGCTACACACAGCAGCAGATGGGGCACCAGCATTCCAGTCCACAGCAGGTCACTAGTTCGACCCTCAGAAGCCAACGTGAGGTCCGCAGCCAGCCAGTGGTGGGAAATGCCACGGCTCGCTACCACAGGCAGTCTTGTTAGCTTCCAACACATGTCGGAGGTAACCTGAGGCAAAGGCTGCAGATTCGGACGGCAGATCGCGGGCGCTTGTAGTCGCCGTGATCTTAGTCATGCCGGCGAAGAAGCACACTGCGGGAACCTTGAGGCTTCCCGCGAGCGTAACTGAGGCGGCACGGGCAAAGACCACTGCGTCAACTGCCGGTGCCTCCTGACATCATCACAACTTCGCAGCCGTACAAGGCCGACACACAGCAGTGCACTGCACGGGTTGCTGAGCACCGATTCCGCACCAAGCCATTTCGCAGGCAGTGAAGTGGTGTCCTCAGCACTGTGGGACCCTGTGACGCAGACTGAGAGGAATAGGGGCACTGTAACTGAAAATAATAAATCACCTGGAAAACTCGGATGGGTTTTAATATGGCACATCCTGACAGTTTCCATCCAAGTCCAACATCCCCACTACAGTAGGAAAAGGAAGAAAAGAAAATGTAGCAGGTGATATGGACTGGGGGTAAGGAGTGAAAGAGGAAGCCACCTGGAAGAATTTTGCACACAGACAACTTAATCATAGTTAACACTTGGTTTAAGAATAATGAAAGAAGGTTGTATACATGGAAGAGACCCGGAGACACTGGAAGGTTTCTGATAGATTATAATTATCATGTTATGACATTGATTTAGGAACCAGATCTTAATTTGTAAGACATTTCCAAGGGCAGATGTAGACTCTGACCACAATTTATTGATTATGAACAATAGACTACTACTAAAGAAATGGCAAAAATGTAGGAATTTATGGAGATTGGACCTGGATAAATGGAAAGAACCAGAGGTTGTAGAGAGTTTCTGAGAAAGCATTAAAGAAAATTGACAAGAATGAGGGAAAGAAATATGGTAGAAGAAGAATGGGTAGCTTTGAGAGATGAAATAGTGAAGGCACCAGAGGATCAAGAAGTTAAAAAGACAACGGCTAGGAGAAACCCTTGGGTATCAGAACAGATATTGAATTTAATTGATGAAAGAGAAAATATAAAAATGCAGTAAATGAAGTAGACATAAAAGAATACAAACGTCTCAAAAATGAGATCGACAAGAAGTGCAAAATGGCTAAGTAGGGGTGGCCAGAGGACAAGTGTAAGGATGTAGAGGCATGTATCACTATGGATAAGATAGATACTGCCAAAAGGAAAATTAAAGAAACCTTTGGAGAAAAGAGAACCACCGGTATGAATATCGAGAGCTCAGATGGAAAACCAGTTCTACGCAAAGAAGAGAAAGCAGAAAGGTGGAAGAGGGTCTATACAAGGGCGATGTACTGGAGGGCAATATTATGGAAATGGAAGAGGACGTAGATGAAGTAGAAATGGGAGAGATGATACTGTTGCGCGATGAGTCTGACAGAGCACTGAAAGACCTAAGTCGAAACAAGGCCCTGAGAGTAGACAACATTCCATTAGAACTTCTGATAGCCTTGGGAGAGCCAGCCCTGACAGAACTCTACCACCTGGTGAGCAAGGCAAAATACCCTCAGACTTCAAGAAGAATATAATAATTCCAGTCCCAAAGAGAGCAGGTGTTGACAGATGTGAAAATACCCGAACTATCAGTTTAATAAGTCACTGCTGCAAAATACTAACTCGAATTCTTTACAAATGAATGAAAAAGCTGGTAGAAGCCGACCTTTGGAAAGATCAGTTTGAATACTGTAGAAATGTTGGAACACACAAGGCAATACTGACCCTACAACTTACCTTAGAAGATAGATTAAGGCAAGGCAAACCTACATTTCTAGCATTTGTAGACTTAGAGAAAGCTTTTGACAATGCTAACTGGAAAATTCTCTTTCAAATTCTGAAGGTGTCAGGGATCAAATACAGGGAACAAAAGGCTATTTACAATTTATACAGAAAACAGATGGCAGTTATAATAGTTAGGGGCATGAAAGGGAAGCAGTAGTTGGGAAGGGAGTGAGATAGGGTTGTAGCCTATCCCCAATGTTATTCAATCTGTATATTGAGCAAGCAGTAAAGGACACAAAAGAAAAATTCGGGGTAGGAATTAAAATCCATGGAGAAGAAATAAGAACTTTGCCCATTCATCTACTACCATATTCCTTTCCCCTGTTCTAGTCAACAGTTGCCTCAATTTCCCTCTGAAACTCACTGAAACCTCTGGTTCTTTCTGACTTGTCCACGTCCAATTTCTTACTGTTCTGCAAATTCTTGAGTGTTAATGTACAGTTCATAATCAATAAATTGTGGTGAGATTCTACATCTGTCCCTGGAAATGTGTTACAATTTGGAATCTGGTTTCAAAAGCACTCTCTTACCATTATGTAATCCATCTGAAACTTCTGGTGTCTCCAAGCATCTTCCATGTATAGAACCTTCTTTCATACCCCCCCCCCCCCCCCCCTCTTACTTTCCTACTACTGAATTCCAGTCGTATATCACTTAAATTTTTGTTTCCCCTTATCTGTTGTTGTTGTTGTCTTCAGTCCTGAGACTGGTTTGATGCAGCTCTCCATGCTACTCTATCCCGTACAAGCCTCATCATCTCCCAGTACCTACTGCAGCCTACATCCTTCTGAATCTGCTTAGTGTATTCATCTCTTGGTCTCCCTCTACGATTCTTATCCTCCACGCTGCCCTCCAGTACTAAATTGGTGATCCCTTGATGCCCCAGAACATGTCCTACCAACCGATCCCTTCTTCTGGTCAAGTTGTGCCACAAACTTCTCTTCTCCCCAATCCTATTCAATACTTCCTCATTAGTTATGTGATCTACCCATCTAATCATCAGCATTCTTCTGTAACACCACATTTTGAAAGCTTCTATTCTCTTCTTGTCCAAACTAGTTATCATCCATGTTTCACTTCCATACATGGCTACACTCTATACAAATACTTTCAGAAATGACTTCCTGGCACTTAAATCAATACTCGATGTTAACAAATTTCTCTTCTTCAGAAACACTTTTCTTGCCATTGCCAGTCTACATTTTACATCCTCTCTACTCCAACCATCATCAGTTACTACTTTAAGTGTCTCATTTCCTAATCTAATTCCCTCAGCATCACCTTATTTAATTCAACTACATTCCATTATCCTTGTTTTGCTTTTGTTGTTGTTCATCTTATACCCTCCTTTCAAGACACTGTCCATTCCATTCAGCTGCTCTTCCACATCCTTAAGTGCCTCTGACAGAATTACAATGTCATCGGCGAACCTCAAAGTTTTTATACCTTCTCCATGGATTTTAATACCTACTCCGAATTTTTCTTTTGTTTCCTTCACTGCTTGCTCAATATACAGATTGAATAACATTAGGGATAGGCTACAACCCTGTCTCACTCCCTTCCCAACCACTGCTTTCCTGTCATACCCCTCGACTCTTACAATTGCCATCTGCTTTCTGTACAAATTGTAAATAGCCTTTCGCTCCCTGTATTTTACCGATGCCACCTTCAGAATTTGAAAGAGAGTATTCCAGTCAACATTGTAAAAAGCTTTCTCTAAGTCTACAAATGCTCCCCTTATGTATCTGAATAATTTATTTTGTCTCATCATAGATGTCTTCTCTTCATCACCCTATAGAGCTAGTTGGCACGCGCGTGTGTGTGTGTGTGTGTGTGTGTGTGTGTGTGTGTTTGTGTGCGCGCACGTGCAAGTTTTAATCTATCTTGGCTATGATAATGCTTTCACAATGCTGTTAGTAATAGCTTACTCGCATTCCTTATTCATTATTAAACCCGCTCCTGCCCGAGACCTCTTTGATTCTGTATTTATAATACTGTAATTACCTGACCAGAAGGCCTGTTCCTCCTGTCGTCGAATTTCACTAACTCACACTGCATCTAACTTCAAACTGTCCTTTTCCCTTTTTAAATTTTCTAACCTACCTGCCCGATTAAGTGCTCTAATAATTTGAAAACCCTTACTTGATTATCCTCTTCTCTCTCTCTCCAAAGGATGATCACAGGAGTCATGTAAAGGAACTTTAATATTTGTACACAGTTATATTAAATGTTTCTGTAATGCCACTATAGCCTGACGAAGAGATGTTAACTCAAAACTTGTTGCTGAATAAATAATTTAGAAGTCAACAAGTTTTGTGACTGGTAGCAGTATTTGAAAACTTCTTCATAACGGATCTAACATTCCATGCTCCATATCATATCAAGAGCTCAGATAGAAAACCAATGGTCAGAAAAGCTTTTCTGAAGTTGAGATAATTGTTAACATCAAATATAGATTTAAGTGTCAGGAAGTCTTTTCTAAAAGTATTTGTCTGGAGTGTAGCCATGTATGAAACTGAAACATGGATGATAAACAGTTTAGACAAAGAGAGAACATGAACTTCTGAAATGTGGGGCTACAGGAGAACGCTGGAGACTAGACGGGTAGATCATACAACTAATGAGGTGGTACTGAAGGGAAGTGGGAAGAAAACAAATTTGTGGAACAACCTGACTGGAAGAAGGGGTTGGTTGATAGGACACATTCTGAGACATCACCAGTTTAGAATTGGATGGAAGTGTGGGGCACAGGGAAGGTAACAATCGTAGACGAAGACAAATAGATGAATAAAGAAAGATAAAGGTTGCAGAAAGTATTTCCAGATGAGTCTTGTACAGGGTAAGACAGCCTGGAGAGCTTCATCAAACCAGTCTTCGGACTGAAAACCGCAACAACAGCCCACCAGTTATAAAGATTGGCAGTTCAACTTTCAAATCCCATATTTCAAATTCTATAAACTAATTAATTTATGAGATAATTAATATTCAGTTTTACAAGTAGCAAAATTTTCCATTTTCGATTTTGTCTCTGTGCTTATTAGATTCCAACCTTTACAAGCCTACATTTTATGCACAAGATGATGTCCTTACTTCATTAATCACGATTTTTACTTAATTTATTGAAAGTTTCTACTTGCCCACTGTTTCCATGGCACAGTCAATATTTCTAGTTGGAACAAGGATATGAAAGAAGTCCACCAAGACCAGCAAAAGAGCTTCCACCACATTAATCATTGTTTGGATTTTGCACTATAAGAAGTTTCAAGAAGATGTGATCCATTGTGTGATGTCTTTGTATCTCTGAAATGATGTCTCAAATATAATTCTGGAATCTACAAACAGGAAAAACATGTAAGTAGATGATGTGCTATCATCAATTTTCGATGAGATGAATCCAAATCCAAAAAGTTCAACAGCCAATACCAATGTGCTTGACCCCATGAGTGGTATAGGTTAAACCTTTGAAGCATTTCAGGAAAAATATTGACATGTGCCACAAAATAGTGACCAAATTATTGAGCACACAGAGCTCAATCAAAGACAAAAGATGGTCAGTCCCGTAAGGTTACGTGAAGCAGCTCAAAAAGTTTGGGACTATTACTTTTGTATGACTGTTGCTATTGAAGTCTTTTGACTATGAAAAGAACTGATCAGATCTCTACGGAGTCCAAATTATAATATAACTGGAGCATGAAGTTCTGTAGACATTCAGCAAGAGTTCGGAAGAGTTGCTTGGGGTATACACACTGCAAGCTTTAACATGTACAAGCTCCATGCACAGCTCAAAATACTGCGAACCGTTACAGCTGGTGTGAAATCATATAATGTATCCTCTCTCAAAAGACAACTTATTGCTGAATATGCTACATTTAAGGAACTATTTCAAGAAATTATCCATTTGAGCAGTCTCGTAAAGACAGTTCCAGTATCACTGTAATCCTCTGAGAGGTCATTCATTGCACTGTGACAAATTAAAAACTTGCCACAGATCAATGATGGCCTGAAGGAAAGAGGATTTGAGTTTAAAGTCCCACTGACATTGAGGTCATTAGAGATGGAAGGCCAGCTCAGATCGGTTCAAGGATGGGGAAGGAAATTGACTCTGCTCAAAGAAATCATCCCAGCATTTGCCTGGAGTGATTTAGGGAAATTGCAGAAAACCTAAATGTCACTGGCTAGATGTGAATTTCAAATTTGTACCATTAACCCCACCACCACCACCAAAACTGTGGAAAGGAAAGCTAGATTAAGAAATTGTAAGTAAAAGATTTGGAATCTAAAAAGAAACAACATAAATGCCTTCCTCTTTTTCAAAGAAATTATGTTGTTATATACAGAATTTCTTACACAGTAATACTAATGATTAATGGCCTTTTGTTACTGAAGTCTATAGTAAATCTGAGCTATTGTTTGTAAGTGACCTCAGAGAAAAGAACTGATTTCTTCCTACATATGTCTTTTTTTTAAAATTAAATGGAAAAAGTTTCCAAAAAGCACGGCCTATAAAATGGGGTCCACACTGATATTTTTTAATATTAATATTTCTCTTTGTAAAACAAAATACCACTGAACAGAGATATATTAACAGGCATAATAGGGCACTGCAGTTGGCATCGCCTATATAGCAGTGGTTGAGACCAGTTACTGCTGCTACAATGGCAGGTTATCAATAATTAAGTGAGTTTGAATGTGGTGTTATAGTCGGTACACAAGCGATGGGTCACAGCATCTCCAAGATACGACCATTTCACGAGTGTACCATGAATATCAGGAATCCAGTAAAACATCAAATCTCCAACATCACTGCAACTGGAAAAAGAGCCTGCAAGAACAGGACTAACGATGACTGAAGAGAACTGTTCAATGTGACATAAGTGAAACTGTTCCACAAATTGCTGCAGATTTCAGTGCTGGGCCATCAACAAGTGTCAGCATGCAAACCATTCAACGAAACATCACTGATATGGGCTTTCTGAGCCGAAGGCTCCGTGGTGTGTCCTTGATGATTACATGACACAAAGCTTTACGCTTTGCCTGGGCCTGTCAACATCATCATTGGAAAGTTGTTGGCTGGAAATATGTTGCCTCATCAGACGAGTCTCATTTCAAATTGTATTCAGCAGATGGACGTGTAAGGGTATGGAGACAACTTCATGAATCCATGGGCCCTACATGACAGCAGGGGATTGTTCAAACTGGTGGATACACAGTAATGGCGTGGGGTGTGTGCATTTGGAGTGATATGGGACCCCTGGTGTATGTCCAGATACGACTCTGACAGGTGGCATGTATGTAAGCATCTCATCTGATCACCTGCATCCATTCATCTCCATTGTGCATTCTGACAGACATAGGCAATTCCAGCAGGAGAACGTGACAACCCACATGTCCATAATTCCTACTGCGTGGCTCCAGGAACACACTTCTGAGTTTTAACACTTCCAATGGCCACTAAACTCTTCAGACATGAACATTATTGAGCATATCTGGGATGCCTTGAAGTGTTGTGTTCAGAAGAGATCTCCACCCCCTCATACTCTTACGGATTTATGGACAGCCCTGCAGGATTCATAGTGTCAATTCCCTACAGCACTACTTCTGACATTTAGTAGAGTCCATGGCATGTTGTGTTGCGGCACTTCTGTGTGCTCACGGGGGTCCTACACAATATTAGGCAGGTGTACCAGTTTCTATGGTTCTTCATTGTGTGTGTGTGTGTGTGTGTGTGTGCCTCTCTGTGTTGTGTTAAGTGTTTCGTGTCCTTTACGAAGGAATATACACTGCAGCAAACGAGTTAAATGTATTGGTCGTCTTGGACAGGGAGCCTTCCTGCGGAGCCACAATAACCACCTACATTCGAACGTTTCAGGAGTGTTTAGATTTGTGGATTTTAGAAGGTGGGAGTGTGGAGACGGCATGAATGAGACTGATTTTGGGTAGAGTTAGGGATCAGAGGCTATTCTGAACTTCTGGAATATGACATTTTAGTTAGGATGAACACATCAGGCCTTTTAAAGACAAATGGCTGCTCTTTCTCCCATTACAGCGTTTGAGGAAAGACAAGCTAAGTTTGGAGGTAAGGACTTCCTGGCAATCAACGAAGGGATGGTCTGTGGTGCTGGGAGATTACTGTTCTATTGAAGTATAAAGTAGCAGATGCAAGGTAAGATAGGTTCCCCATGTTGGTTTTGGTCAGGAAAGTTCAGGAAAGTTGGGGCAAAGAAGTGCTTCCGTTTGAGATAATGTCTGAAGAAGATTATACCTCCAATCAGTCCACAGTTGCTTCCCCCAGTGGGAAGCCCCCCCCCCCCCCCCCCCCCCCCACCACCACCACCACCACCACCACAGAGCCACCCACATTTCCATCCATTCTTTGAAGAATAATCTCTCTTTGTGATTAAAAAGAGACTCATGGGATAGATTCTTCAATACAAGCAAACGAGTATAAACACCCTTATTTATCTGGATTCTGTTATGATTCAAGTGTTGACTGTTTGTCCTAGATCTGACTATCCTACTTGACACATGCAACACAAAATATTTCCTTGTCTACCTGCATCTATTGCTACAGTAGAAAGAAGTTTTTCACCACTGCGGCGTACAAAGATATGGCTGAGGTCAGCAATGAAGGAGGTTCAACTTAATGGCTTATCTCTGTTGAACACTCAGCCTGACATTGATTGTCCCATTGATGGTGTGATTAACCAATTTGCCAGGAAGAATAGGCATATAGAATTCATCATTTAAGGAAGAGAACCACAATTCTAACTTTTTTATATCATAAGATGGCATTGTCTTAAATAAAACTTTCTTAAACTTTGCATTTGACTTGATTCATTTTTATTATGGTAAAAGTAAAGGTAGCTCAAGATATCGTTACGGGTGCCTTCCATGAGGTTTTTCTGAATCCGCCACTGGTTCCACCCAATATAACTATCAACTTAGAGATGCTACAATGTTGGGGACAACAGTTGTGACCGTGTCTATGCTCTGAAGAAAAAGTATAAGTCTGTAAGCTCAGCTACTATGTTCCACTTCTAATTTGCATTTTTAAAGACACAGTTGTATATCTGGATCTGTATGAAGAGTCACGTTTTAACTCTACCTCATGTCCTCTCAGTGCTTGATCTTTATAACATTCAATTAGTGAAATTTACCTTATCCAAGATTACAACTCTTCAATTATTTGCACCAGTCCTTTTTGGCATACCCAGTCATTACCAAATTCGTTACTAGGTAACAGCCTTTGCAAAGTTTACTGCATGGTTAACTACTAAAAAGTAAATTATTACTATACTACACATACTGACTGAACATAGAAAACATGGCATTATAGTTATAATGAATAAGACTGGTTAATTGTAACAGACAAATTGTGTGTACAGTTCTAACTAGAAAGTAAATGTTCAAATACAGGTATTTAACTGCAGCTATGGGAAAAAGCAGTTTCCTGAATCATATCTGCTCAATGATGTATCTTAAGAGAGAGAGAGAGAGAGAGAGAGAGGGGGGGGGGGGGGGGGGGGGAGAATTAGTTTTACTGGCCTCCAGCAACCATACTGAGGAAGTATAAGTAAATCAGAGCTGCATGAAATCTTCATTCACCTTTGTAATAATGGATTCAAACAAAGTGAGACAAATATAAACAACAGTGACTCAGGGATGTTAAAAATCACAGTACTGCTTGAAGTGATATTAAAAATAAAGATCCATATATCATATAAAAATTATATTTTGTTATTAAATATAAAAATAAAAATACATTACTTCTGGAAGCCTTAAATATATACTGATGCATAAAGTCACAAATCACTACCAGTAAAACAAATGTGACCATTATGGCTCCACTGCAAGAAACCACACACAGTCCCTCTACACATACAATTTCATGACAGCAGCCATCAACAAGGGAAAAAAATTACACACAAACATATTCATTCTTTTGCATTACTGTCGCTGTCTTTTGTGTAATATAACAAATAAACAGTAATACTGCAATCCATTAAATGTGATTTGAATAATATCACTGACAACTGACTAGGTCTACATAAGATATAGCTGCACAAGCATTTCATAACAGCACCAATCATTCCAGCATATTGTAATAGTAGCAGACCATTTCTCTTCCCATAGGTTCAATGCTTTAAAAAGATAATAATTCATAATACAATACAAAATATATGTGAGAGTCCATTTTACAATGACAACCCACTACACAGACAAATATTTTACAATTAGACACAATGCAACATTAATTAGAGATTTTGTCACTGGCAAAATATACATATCTACACTGTCTCTATTAAGTAGAGTAAAGAAAACCTCTCAGAGGTGTATTACTTCTCCATCACTAATACTGATGGACTGTATCATAAGTTACAATTAGCATCCAATTTTTTTAGCATAGTTTTGCCCTTCCACCACTGAAAAGTAAATAAATATAAAGAGTTTTTATAAATAAACATCTACATCAAAATATGATGAATCATTGAAAATCAGTCACTATTTTAATTCTTTCCATGACCAGTACAATTCAGTTTAAGAGTGCAATGGCACATAATTCATGATAAAACTGACGAGGATATGAAGTACTATTTAAGTATATTCTCGGCATGATTGGGACAAAGGGATTGAGTTACAGAAGGGATAAAAGGCCAATGACGAACAGGAAATGTTATGCTTCAAAATGAAGGATATGTCTAAGATACACTTACAGCAATAAATAAATATAAAAATAAAGAAAACCCATGATATGTAATTCCGATTTTTCTATGTGCAGTTTAACTTTGATCAGGACAAAGGAAGAAACATATTCGATTCCCTAACAGTTATCATTAAATATCACATTTGTTCTAAAATTGTGCAAATTCTTGTTTCTTTAGAGTATCCTCACCAGCCTGTTTACTGAGGTTCTCTCTCATAAACTGATCTTCAGTTCACATAGCCCTAGGGACTTATGAATAGGTTACTACTTGTGAGAAAAATGCTTTAGTTTTGCTGTAATTATGAACATATTAAGGTATTTTCCTCATGCAAATGGGGATGAGGTATAGATAAACACAAAAATATTATAATTTTATTATACTTGCTTTTTTAAAGACAAATAAAAAACTAATGGCACAATGGAATCTTATTTTCAGACATACAAATAAAAGAATGGCCGAATTTCTCATATAAATGAAGAAGACTAGTTATTACCCCCCACTTTGCACTAGAATTTTAAATGAACATTATTTCACAAGTTTCTCAGAACAAAACTGCATTAATTCAGGATAGAGGCCACAAATTTAACACTAAAAGTACTGTCTCCTTCACCTCCCTCCTCCAAGTTTTTCCTCAGTAATTTCCAAAATTAATGCACTGTGACTGACACTAAAAATATGGACATTTCAAGACTTGTCATACTTTCTTTCCAGTGAAAATAAGTGCTAGTTTCACATAAAACAATCATGCAATGAATAATTATATTTCACCATATCAACAGGAAAATGACTTCCTCTCCTATTAATATTTGTCCTCTTTCCATGATCTTCCTCAGCTATTAAATCCATCTACCGTTTATCAGAATCTTGAAGGAAAAAAAAAGTGCACACTTCCATTACACTACACTAACATATCACTGTTCAACATGGAGTGACTTTCTAGGTTCCAATTATGACAACTGACTGAATTATCCAACAAGAATCTCGTACACGACATTTTCAAATCATAGGATCACAGGCGTATAAGCACAAAATTCTGAAATACTAGTTTTTGCATAACTCCAGAAAAAACTGCTGTATG
Organism: Schistocerca gregaria; assembly: GCF_023897955.1. Classification (NCBI taxonomy): domain Eukaryota; kingdom Metazoa; phylum Arthropoda; class Insecta; order Orthoptera; family Acrididae; genus Schistocerca; species Schistocerca gregaria. Next base: position 125,755,369 of record NC_064927.1, on the reverse strand, counting down.
TATTTGTGAATATGAAATGTAAAACAAACAAATTCTACAACACTAGTCATTTTACAATATCAACTGTCAGAATTAGAATCGAGTATAGGAAAGCCATCTTAATTCTTCCTGATTAAAAATAATTACATACATTTGTTTCACAGCACTCTTACATATAACTTCTAAAGATATTGCAAAAAGTTGTAATTTTTGTTTAAAACTTCAGTTCTACTTATCTGCAAAGGAACTGAATACTGGCAGTTCCTGGATTTCTAAACTATGAACTGTCCATTAAACAATACTCATAAATCTTAAAACTACAGTGTTATTGCACATAAAAACTTTATTTTAATTTCCACTGCGCCTGATGAAGAACTTTTCTTTTAAGTGAACATTATTACTATATTTATAATTATATAAATATAACTACTGAAATTCTGGTTGCTGTTTCATAAGAAAGTCAAAGTTGCTATCACAGTTGTACGATCCACATTGCCCTATGCCCTAATGCTGAAAACAGCTACTCATATAGTTCTCCTGTTTTAGAGAGTTATAAAGTCCACAGAATCCCTTCAAGTACTGAAAACATATCTATACTCTGTAACAATAGGTTGTTCCTTCATTTTAACAACAAGCCAATATATCAAACAAGATGACTCTGTTGACAATACTGTAATGTCCATTTTTAGAAAATTCCATACAGATCAGGCCTCCATTCCTGAAATTTGTTCCTGTTTGACAGATTGCTGATCTGTATCCTTTGTCAGTGCAGCAGCTGCAGTGATGCTGAACACAAAATTTATACAGCCAAACTTTATGAAAGAGCCGTGGTTTATCAATGCTGTCCCTTCCCAACCAGCTCCAGCATCTCCAATTACATCAGAGCTGCTTCCTCGACAGCTGCACTGTATCTCTACCTATAGAAATAACACCAAAGAAATAACTTTTTCTAATTTCTTCTCAAACACTGATAAAAAATTAATTTTAATTACAGAGCTGTGACTAAATTTTTGAATCATAAGTTAACAATGTAAACAGGTATTCAATATCTAACAACTACAATGGGCAGAAAGCAAGTGTCTACTTGAAATGTGTAATGATAATAATAATAAATAATTATATATTTGTGTAAAAACAATTGTGTTGGTTTCTCTGCAGAAGTAGGTTGATTTTCACAGATATAAACCTGTCAGTGCTGTGGCATTCTGTTGTGGCTGGTGCTGAGATTGTTGTGGACTGTGCATGGGCCACATGTTACTTTACATCCAAGCACAATTACGATTGTCACACAAAACACCTGCTTATGGGAATTCGTTATGGACACTGTAACAAGCAGTCAATCCAAGTCATCCATGTCAGAGGAAAATCAGCAATTGGTGTGGAAATGTTCACATCATGCCCCAAAAAATCAACTTGTTAGACAGCTCATGACAGTGGTATAACACAATACATGATCTGAAGATACTTAAAAATGAGTATGAATTTCATTAGTGTAAGCTGCATTACTATTGGGAACTACCTGTGAAGATTGTGACGATCACATGAGATATTATGGAGAAATCATGGTAGACTAGCTCAAAGACTTTCCCCAGTTGTTTTCAAACACAATCTAGTGAGATAAAGCTGTGTTTAACTTGCGAGAATTTGTAAATTTCTATAATTCTCACTACTCGCAAAAGATTTTCTGCATGTGACCACAGAGAAAATGCAGAATCACCTCAATGTAATGGTGTGATGCAGTACAACATTAAAACAACTTATCAGTCTGTTTCTTCTACAAAATACAATGAACTCAGACTTCATCTTTACGCAAGTTGGAGCACCACCACATTTTGCAAACAATCAGCGTAAACAAATGGGTCCATAATCATTTTCTGGGATGATGGTTGGGTTGCTGTGGTTCTTGCAAGAGGCTAACATGAAGACTTTGCCTTACACTGTATGATTACTTCTTGTGATGATGGGTGAAGGACAAAGTTCATCAGACCACACCATGTGTCTGTGGGTTATTTGTAAATTCGTATCCTGCATGTTCTCAACAATAAACCACAAAAGTTCCAGCAGAAGTCAATTAAGAATATTCTCAAACAATTGAAGAAACTGGTGGAAAATATTGGCACCTATATGGAATATACATTGTGAACTCAATCTACACATTCTGCTAATCATAAAATATCTGGTTTGAACACAATAGATCAAATATTTTGGGAAATCCTGTATTAGCAGTTTCCAATAGGCACTCACTTTCTGCCACCTCAGGAGTTAATGTTGAGCAGCAAGGGAAGAGACTGAAAACTGATACAACTACAAAAACTCCTCACCTTTCCTGAGCCAGCAATCATCTTTTGCGGTTCTGATTCTGGATCACTGCATACTTGGGTCTCTCTCTTCCTTCGTTTATGGACTACTTCTCGTATCCTCTGAACCAGTGGATGGACAGTATTTGATGCTCCCATAGGCGCAGGCTTCTCCGAAAAGTCACATGAATACAGCACATTGTCAACCATTGTGCCATGTTCGCTGTAGTTCAGTAACTCGAACTGTTTTGTTGTCTGAAGTTAAAAATAGAAATATATCTTAGTGCACTAAAAGAAAAAATGAGCCAGATGTTTTTTGTTTGTCCCTATGAGTGTGGCTCAAATGAAAACATGAACTGCATATTTCTAAAATATTTATTACATTTAAAATGAGTATGATCACATCACTTCTTCAAAGAATCCCAAAAATGTGTTAGCAACATACTGCACTAATAAAAAATTTGAACTTATGGGAAGTCACTTTGTGGATGAGAGAGGGGAGGTTGTGGAACTTCAACAAAAGTTGAAAACATGTAGTACCAAATTGCAGGTTAAGACTATGTCTAATGCTTTTCTCTTGACAAATTCTTTCTAGTCCCTTAGGTCTAGTTAATTGTACTGTAGCAATATAATACATTGAAACTAACAGAATGTACACAAACACAGAAGTGTTTACCTTATCCAGCCAGCCCAGGTGAAAAAATGGTTCTTACTAACAGGCAACTGTATGACAACCCCCTTTTCCAGATTTAATATTTGTAAATTAAGTAAATTCTCAGGCTGCACATTTATTATCATTTTATTATCACTTGGAATTATTATCACTTGGAATTTTAGGGCGACTTTCTTATTGTGGTGCTTTCTTTTAAGAGGGTATGTATAGGTCACAAGTTCTATAACTGATTCACTGACTTTTAAGTTCGCTTGAATGACAATCAAAGCCACAAACAAATAAATCCAGTCTTCTAGTTATGGCTGTAACTACATAAACACTGTGTGACTCATCTAATTTGATCAGAAGCAACTCCAACAACTAATCAGTAGCTGTGAAAATCACCGAGAGCAAGGTTGGTGCATAGCATGTGTGTGGAAGACACTCAGATTCCATGTTCTGTGTTACAAGCAGTATAGGGACTAGAATTGTCATGCAGCACACAAACATCAGAAGTGTAAAGTCAATGATATTTACTCCTCATTGCAGCATATGGGTGACTCTGGAAGGCAATTCCTGACATTTGAAATGGTTCAAAGGACAGGTCTCTTCCTTGGTACTGTTGCTCACTGTTATTACAAAATTAATTCTCTTCAGTCTTAAACGAACACAGTCAACAACTGCAACCAAAATTTTTCGCAAGCGACCCCAACAGTTACATCCTACTCAGATTTATTCTGTTGAAATGAGTATTTTCTTTTTAATTCCCAATTTGGTAAGTCTAGATATCTTCTTAAGGGTTGGTTTTATTGGGTTACACATTTTACCTCAAAACTTTTACATCCTCACAGTGCATATGCCCCTTAACTGCACCAAAACTGAATAAAAATTAGGTAATTTAAATCACACTATATGTACATCATTCAAAGAATTAAATTTAATATCAACTGAACTTTCAGTTAGCTACTCTGACAAAAAGGACATACCTCATCAAAGAATATGCATGCATGTTTTGGTGAGACAAAGTTGCAGTGGCCATAATTTTCCAAGATGACATCCATATCTGCACCTGAGGATAAAATTACACATAGTAAATTAGAGTATTAAAGCCACAGCTCTATAATGTAAATGCGCATTATGTGGAGAATACAATACAGCAACATAAATATGAATAAATTTTGTCACTTTGAAATAACATACAGTAACAAAAACAAAAAGGTAGCTTTTATCTACTGATTTACATTAAAGCTTCCCTGCCCAAATTTTATTTATGTAGAAAGCAAATAAATACCACCAATAAGAAACTGCCAGATGACATTGGCATGCCATCAATGGGCTGCAAAAGTTTGCAAAACTCTAAATTACTACATACAGTCCTCACGTAACAATTTGTAAACATATCACTGAATCATAGTACCCATAGTTACCATACTGAAAGCTCATTTTGAACTCTTTAAACACATGTAGTCATGTTAAAGAAGTCAGACAGCTTTGTGATGAATCATCATCTAATATCAACAATGTAGAAGAAGACAAGATACCTACTTATCATAAATAAGGCATGTTTGAAAAAACAAAAATAATGAAAAATAAAAAATAAAAGACCTGCCTGCAACTTAATGTGTCTTCTTTATGGTAAGCAGTAATCTTGTCTTTTTCTATATTGTTGATATTCCTACATGGAGGTCCATTGTTTAAATAACTACTAATGTTCTATGAGAACATTTATTTTCTCTAAATATTTACCTACATTGACTGAACTGTTCATGATGAAGATAAATGAACTCAAATCTGAAACTGATAAAAGCTGAAATAGTTTTGTACACTGATGATGCAAGCACCATAATTAATTCCCATAGTGACACCACAACAAAAGGACTGAATGATAAATTAAATTTTCACCAAAAACACTGATTGGTTTGCAACACTTCATTTAGCACTGCAGTGCAGCATTTATCATTTGGCACGGTTTTCTTCACTTCAGTAGAATTGTGGTGTCAGCATTATTTGTGGTATAAGAGAAGTTCAGAGGTCTATGTCTGTCTGCCTAAAAAGAGGCAGCCTAGTGATCTATCATCACAAGCTGTTAAAAATGAATGAGAATGACAGCAGAGGAGGATATGGATTCTCAGCACCTATATACAGTTAAATAATCGACAAATACCACAAATTTGCTTTGAAACGACACTACAGCGCCACACACAAAGAATTTAAAGAATTAGATGACAATTAAAGAGCAAAAAGAATACAATACTCAACAGACAGTATTCATCAAGGAGTCTTATTTGCTAAATTTGCAGGCATGGCATGGCAAAGAAACCTCCTTAAGGATAATATCTGATGTATGTTCTCAACCCTAACATTGGCAACTGCTGAAATATTAAACACACTAAAAACAGCATCACATTATCTTAACCTTCGTATGAATTGCTGTTAGTAATCAAGCAGAAATTGAAAATAAAGGTGGCACCCAGAAATATAAAACTTCAAATAGTAAGTAAAGCTGCCACCAACCCAAATGTTGCTTTACTGTGCACAGTCCAATTTGGAGATAGTATGCCACTGTGTTTCTTCAACCTTTGAGCTGATTTAGCTAGTTAGTTGTATGGGAACATATAGCTTAACATATGAAGAGCCAAGATAGACATGAAGCCCATGCCTACTACAGTAGTACAAAGTTTATATGCCAAATAGCTCTGCAGATGATGAAGAAATTGATGAAATGTATGATGAGATAAAAGAAATTATTCAGGTAGTGAAGGGTGATGAAAATTTAATAGTCATGGGTGACTGGAATTCGACAGTAGGAAAAGGAAGAGAAGGAAACATGGTAGGTGCATATGGATTGGGGCTAAGAAATGAAAGAGGAAGCCACCTGGTAGAATTTTGCACAGAGCATAACTTAATCATAGCTAACATTTGGTTCAAGAATCATGAAAGAAGGTTGTATACATGGAAGAACCCTGGAGATACTAGAAGGTTTCAGGTAGATTATGTAATGGTAAGACAGAGATTTAGGAACCAGGTTTTAAATTGTAAGACATTTCCAGGGGCAGCTGTGGACTCTGACCACAATCTATTGGTTATGAACTGTAGATTAAAACTGAAGAAACTGCAAAAAGGTGGGAATTTAAGGAGATGGGATCTGGATAAGTGGAAAGAACCAGAGATTGTACAGAGCTTCAGGGAGAGCATAAGGGAACAATTGACAGGAATGGGGGAAAGAAATACAGTAGAAGAAGAATGGGTAGCTCTGAGGGATGAAGTAGTGAAGGCAGCAGAGAATCAAGTAGGTAAAAAGATGAGGGCTAATAGAAATCCTTGGTTAAAAGAAGAGATACTGAATTTAACTGATGAAAGGAGAAAACACAAAAATGCAGTAAGTGAAGCAGGCAAAAAGCAATACAAACACCTCAAAAATGAGATCAACAGGAAGTGCAAAATGGCTAAGCAGGGATGGCTAGAGGACAAATGTAAGGATGTAGAGGCTTATCTCACGAGGGGTAAGATAGATACTGCCTACAGGAAAATTAAAGAGATCTTTGGAGAAAAGAGAACCACTTGCATTAATATCAAGAGCTCAGTTCTAAGCAAAGAAGGAAAAGCAGAAAGGTGGAAGGAGTACAAAGAGAGTCTATACAGGGACGATGTTCTTGAGGACAATATTATGGAAATGGTAGATGAATATGAAATGGGATATACGGTACTGCGTGAAGAGTTTGACAGAGCACTGAAAGACCTGAGTCGAAACAAGGCTCCGGGAGTAGACAACATTCCATTAGAGCTACTGACAGCCTTGGGAGAGCCAGTCCTGAAAAACTCTACCATCTGGTGAGCAGGATATATGAGACAGGAGAAATTCCCTCAGACTTCAAGAAGAATGTAATAATTCCAGTCCCAAAGAAAGCAGGTGTTGACAGATGTGAAAATTATCGAACTATTAGTTTAATAAGTCACAGCTGCAAAATACTAATGCGAATTCTTCACAGACGAATGGAAAAACTGGTAGAAGCTGACCTCGGGGAAGATCAGTTTGGATTCCGTAGAAAAGTTGGAACACATGAGGCAATACTGACCCTACGACTTATCTTAGAAGAAAGATTAAGAAAAGGCAAACCTACGTTTCTAGCATCTGTAGACTTAGAGAAATCTTTTGACAACGTTGACTGGATTACTCTCTTTCAAATTCTAAAGGTGGCAGGGGTAAAATACAAGGAGCAAGGCTATTTACAATTTGTACAGAAACCAGATGGCAGTTTTAAGAGTCGAGGGGCACGAAAGGGAAGCAGTGGTTGGGAAGGGAGTGAGACAGGGTTGTAGCCTCTCCCCGATGTTATTCAATCTGTATATTGAGCAAGCAGTAAAGGGACCAAAAGAGAAATTCGGAGTAGGTATTAAAATCCATGGAGAAGAAATAAAAACTTTGAGGTTCACCATTAACATTGTAATTCTGTCAGAGAAAGCAAAGGACCTGGAAGAGCAGTTGAACGGAATGGACAGTATCTTGGAAGGAGGATATAAGATGAACATCAACAAAAGCAAAATGAGGATAATGGAATGTATTCGAATTAAGTCAGGTGATGATGAGGGAATTAGATTAGGAAATGAGACACTTAAAGTAGTAAATGAGTTTTGCTATTTGGGATGCAAAATAACTGCTGATGGTCAAAGTAGAGAGGATATAACATGTAGACTGGCAATAGCAAGGAAAGCGTTTCTGAAGAAGAGAAATTTGTTAACATCGAGTGTAGATTTAAGTGTCAGGAAGTCATTTCTGAAAGTATTTGCATGGAGTGTAGCCATGTATGGAAGCAAAACATGGACGATAAATAGTTTGGACAAGAAGATAATAGAAGCTTTCGAAAAGTGGTGCTGCAGAAGAATGCTGAAGATTAGATGGGTAGATCACATAACTAATCAGGAGGTATTGAATATAATTGGGGAGAAGAGGAGCTTGTGGCACAACTTGACTAAAAGAAGCGACCGGTTGGTAGGACATGTTCTGAGGCATCAAGGGATCACAAATTTAGCATTGGAGGATAGCGTGGAGGGTAAAACTCGTGTAGAGGGAGACCAAGAGATGAATAAACTAAGCAAATTCAGAAGGATGTAGGTTGCAGTAAATACCGAGAGATGAAGGAGCTTGCACAGGATAGAGTAGCTTGGAGAGCTGCATCAAACCAGTCTCAGGACTGAAGACTACCACCACCACAACAACAACAACTATAAAGAGTACATTTTCTGAAGTCGCACTGTCAGTTGCAACAGTTTGCAATGGACGGAGGCTTTAAAAATTACAGTGAAGTACCTTGGTTACGTCAAGATGCATGCCTAGAATGATTTTTCAATTCAGAATCCTGGAGCAACTCAGAATTTTTCACATATGCAAATCATTGCCAGAGTTGAAATAAGTGATAACTGACATAAAAATGCTTGGACTATCTGGGGAACAAACCGGGGACATTTGGATCTGTATTTTTGCAATTTAGCATTGAGTCAAACATTGCTCCCACTACTGAGAACATCACTCTTGCAAAGAAGGGGGGAGGGGGCTTTAAAAAAATTGAAATCATTTCAGCTTGGCAATTACTGCTCTATAAATGAATTTTTCAACAGATACCTTATCTGTGCAAGTGAGGGCAACTAAATTTAAATGTAGGGTGTGATTGGGTGTTGCATTAATTGTGTACAGCGGCACAATGAAGCAATATTTTCATTCAGACTATTTATTATACTTGTATTTGTGATAAATTCCACATTATAGTGAGACATCGTAGATATGGTGCATGGAACACAAAAATAGGAAAAAGAAACTGACGTGCAAATGACAGTGATACACTATATCTTTTCTAAATATTTATGTGAAGTGACTGAACTTTTTCAATACAAATATGGAAGACATGTTAGTTTCATCTTATGTAATAAAACAAGGAAATGGTTCAAATGTGTGCTTAAGGATAACCAAATGAATAATTCTTGACTGCAGAGAAGAAATTGGCAACAACTATGCTATATCCTCTCATTCCTTTCCTAGACTTCACATATGCTTTGTCTGTAAGCAATACAACAGCTGTTCCCCAAATGCTGAGGAAATGAATGGCATCCTTAAAACCATATCAATGTCTTTACTTGGTTCAATGGATGGATAGTCTGAACACCATTTAGACTATCTGCAGACACAGGGAAACTAATTCAATAGTCATATATCATCTAGTTCAAATCCTTCTATCAGCCACACTGTCTGACATAATAAAAAACGAAATGCAGATATAGAGTCAATGAAATTATTCCATACTTTTGAAGAGGAATCTGGCATTTTTAAAGGAGGTCAATTCTGAATTCCGAAGCAGACACAAAAGATAAATGATAAGTCATGCTATGCCTGAATAGTTTCTACACAACTACAAAACCCAGTAAATCAGTTGGCTGAAACACTGTATCAGCATTTTCTATATCAAAGTGAACGCTGGGACTAAAAACTAATGATTAAGGGCCTGTGCAGACAACACACAACCTCATGGTGCAGCCAGTGAAAGTCATGGTGGACATTAACAGGAATCCCTGAAATGCATGCCAATGCACTGTGTTGGCTACATGGAAAGCTCGTTTGACGTGATGCCAGCTGGCTGCTGTTACTTACATTGAGAACAATGTGCTGCATCCTGCCACAGTGAGTATGCAAAGCTTTTCATGGGAAAAAAAGATTTAAGTTTATTTGTGCCTACAGTATCACAACATTTTAGAGAGGACAACATTTCGCATTTGGACTATTAAACATTTATTTATTCATCACCATTGTGATTTTGGCTTATTCTGTCATTTACAACTGATAGTACACTATGAAATGTGTAAATGAATCATTCTCAATGACTCTCTGAAATAGCAATCTGCAGCTGAAATGTTCCCAATTATTTTGTAACACATATGGTTTAATTTTTTTCTTTAACGTACTGTGTCAATACTTTTGTTGTCTACTTTCCTTAACACATTGCTGTCACATTAAGCAGAAAGAGTAACGGGTGACAAGGGATGTAAACTGCTGGGTTGAACTCATCTTGTCACAGAAAAAGACAGCTCTGTCTGATGAGGAGGACAAGTTGCAATGAAGACATAAAATATTGTTACCACCAGCATAGCAAAATCTTGCAATTTCTGTATGAAAAAGGACAACACTTTTGCTAGTTGGGATAAAAGATATGGATAATTATGAAAACCAGCAAGATAAATGGAAATGAATACTAGATGTGGCAGAATGGTGTCACATTAAGATATTTGGTAACCAATTATAATGATTACTTTCTCACAATGGCTGCAAAATTGCATCTGATAATAAATAACAATTATAGAAGTATTTTAATTTACTTAGGCAGATATTCTTTACTTTGCAGGCAGACTGTACTATCAACAATATACCCTCTTCAATGATCACAAAAATCATTATGTCCCTCAAATATGGTAATTATACAGTAGCGTTTTTAGAAGAGTTTTTTTTAAAAAATTGTGACCACAGGACTGTCACTGAACTACCTTTGTAATCACCCAATGTCATAAGAGAGAGATTTCAAAAAGCAGCATTGATACAACCGAATTAAAAAATTCACAAACAACTGCAGATCAAGTTCACTTCTTTACGTCAATTGCGAACATTTTATAGAATGTCACCTACAACAGAATAAAAACTCCTTTTACACAGCCTCTAAAGAGACAGCCATACATAATTATAAAAATTAAGTCCTGGCAGAGCGCTAAAATAGAAAAACTACCCTGTTGATACAGTCTGTGACCTTGTCAGATCTTTCAATTGTGTTGATCACAAAATTCTAACTGAAGTGCCAAAGAAACTGGTATAGGCCTGCACATCCAAATACAGAGATATGTAAACAGGCAGAAGACGGCATTTTGATTGGCATTTTGATAAGACAAGTGTCTGGCACAATGTTGAAGACTAGTTACTGTTGCTACAATGGCATGTTATCCAGATTTAAGTGAGTTTGAACGTGGTGATCTAGTCGCCACACAAGCGATAGGATACCGCATCTCCAAGTAGCGATGCAGTGGGGTTTTCCCATATGACCATTTCACAAGTGTACTGTTAATATCCAGGAATCTGTTGAAACATCTAATCTCCGACACAACTGCAGCCAGGAAAAGATACTGCAAGAATGGGACCAATGATGACTGAAGAGAATCAGTCAATGTGACAGAAGTGCAACCCTTACGCAAATTGCTGCAGATCTCAGTGCTGGGCCATCAACAAGTGTCAGCATGCGAACCATTCGACGAAACATCATCAATAGGGGCTTTTGGAGCCAGAGGCACACCTGTGTACTCTTGATGACTGCACGACACAAAGGTTTAAGCCTCGCTTGGGCCCGTCAATGCCGACCTTGGAGTGTTGATGACAGGAAACATGTTGCCTGGTCGGACAAGTCCTGTTTCAAATTGTATCGAGCAGATGAGTGAGTACAGGTATGAAGACATTCTCATAAATCCATGGACCCTGATTGTCAGCAGGGGATTGTTCAAGTTGGTGAAGGCTCTGTAACAGTGGTGGGTGGGTGCAGCTGGAGTGATATGGGACCCCTGATACATCTAGATATGACTGACAGGCGACACACACATGAACATCCTGTCTGATCACCTGCATCCAATCACGTCCATTGTGCATTCCGACAGATGTGGGCAATTCCAGCATGACAATGTGACAGCCCACATGTCCATAATTGCTACAGAGTTACTCTAGGAACACTCTTCTGATTTTAAACATTTCTGCTGGCCACCAAACTCCCCAGACATGCATATTATTCAGCATATTTATTTATTCACACGCCTAGATCACTATGGCCAAACTGAGGAGCAAAACTCCAAGGTCATGGAAAGAGTCAGTACATGAAATTACAACATAAAAGTAATAACAGATAAAACAAAATGTTTATGAACCCAAAAAATGCCAAGCCACAAGTTTAAGTAAACACAATCAACAACATAAAATAGGAATTAGCTAATTTTTTAAGGAAATTCTCAACAGAATAGGAGGAGTGACCTATGAGGAAACTAACTCTTCAGTTTTGATTTGAAATCACATGGATTACTGCTAAGATTTTTGAATTCTTGTGGTAGCTTATTGAAAATGGATGGATCAGTATTCTGCACACATTTCTGCACCAGAGTTAAGGAAGTGCAATCCAAATGCAGATTGGATTTCTGCCTAGTATTAACGGCGTGAAAGCTGCTAATTCTTGGGAATACGGTGTTATTGTTAGCAAGAAATGACAGTAAAGAATATATACATCTTGAGAGGAGAATGTCAGAATACTCAGACTAGTGAACATGGGTCGTCAAGAGGTTCACGAATTTACACCACTTATGGCCCAAAATGCCCGTTTCCGAGTCAAAAATATCCTTTGAGAATGGGAAAAGTTAGCCCAAAATATAATAAAATATGACATAAGTGAATGAAAATAAGCAAAGAAGACTAATTCTTGTGTCGAATGATCACTTACTTAAGATATCATTTGAATAGTAAAAAATGGCAGTATTATGTCTTTGAACAAGATCCTGAATACGAGCTCTCCACGAAAGTTTACTATCTGAACACCTGGAAATTTGAATTGTTCAGTTTCACTAATCATATGCCCTTTATGTGAAACTGAAATGTTTGGTGTTGTTGAATTGTGTGTTATGAACTATAAAAACTGAGTTTTAGTATGATTTAGTGTTAGTTTATTTTCTACTAGTCATGAAGTGAGGTCATGAACTGCACTATTTGAAACAGAGCCAATGTTGCACACAACATCCTTTACTGTCAAGCTAATGTCATCAGCAAACAGAATTATTATAGAATTACCTGTAATACTAGAGTGCATATCATTCCATTCTCAACACAGTGAATAATGACATTTTGTTGTCTGTTTTAAAGTAAGAGGTGAAACAATTGTGAGCTATTTCCCATGTCCCATAACTGTACAAACTTCTGGAGCAATATTTTGTGATCAACACAATCAAACGCCTAAGCGAAATCAAAACATGTGCCTAGCGTTCAAAACCTTTTATTTAATCCATCAAAAACCTCACAGAGAAAAAGAGATTATAGCATTTCCAGTTATTAAACCACTTCAAAAGCCGAACTGTACATTTGTTAGCAAATTACGTGATATAAAATGATCAATTATTCTCACATACACAGCATTTTCAATAACTTTAGCAAACACTTATGGCGTTGGAATAGGTCTGTAATTGTCTACATTATCCCTTTCTCCCTTTTTATAAAGCTGTTTTACTAAGGAATACTTTAATCGTTCAGGAAACTGGCCATTCTTAAAGGAAAAATTACAAATATGGCTAAGTACAGGGCTAACATGTGCAGTACAGTACTTTAATATTCTGCTAGGCAGTGTCATATCCATGAGAGTCCTTGTTTCTCAGCAATTTAATTATTGACTCAATCTCCCCCTTGTCAGTATCACAGAGGAGTATTTCAGAAATCAATCTCAGAAAGGCATTTTCCAGGAGAGTTATATGATTACATGTAGAAACTTTTTATTTAATTCACCAGCAATGCTCAGAAAAGATTGTTAAATACTGTACTTATACCTGACTTATTAGCAGCAGAAATATGTTTACTACGGACTGATTTACATCATCGATCTTGTGCTGCTGGCCAGACACTTCCTTCAAAACTGACCATATGGTTTTAATTTTATCCTGTGAATTAGCTATTCTATTTGCATGCCTCATACATTTTGCCTTCCTCATAACATTTTTAAGCACCTTACAGTACTGTAAGCACCTTACAGTACTGTTTGTAATAGACTACCTGTAGCTTGACTCTGACTATTTCTAACATTTTGATATATTCCCGCTTTTTTCATGGTATCCTTATCCCACTGGTTAGCCACCCAGGCTGCCGTTTACTGCTAGTACCTCATTTAGAACATTCTAATGGAAAGCAACTCTCAAAGAGGATGAGAAATGTGTTAATGAAAGCATTATATTTGTCATCTATGTTATCGGCACTATAAACATTCTGTCACTCTTGTTCCTTAACGAGGTTTAAAAAACTTTCTATTACTGTTGCATTAGCTTTCCTATATAGTTTGTAATTATACGTGACATCTGTTTGAGTACAAAAGCCTTTTTGTGTTAAAATTTGTACACCATGGTCTGAAAGGCCATTCCCTCTTTACTAAAAGAATGCCAATCTAGTAATGAAAAATGAATAAAAATATTGTCTATGGCTGTGTCACTGTTCCCCTGCACCCTGGTTGGAGAAAAACACTATCTGCATCAGATTGTATGTGTTTAGGAGATCTACCAATATTCTTCTTCGTGCACAATCATATACAAAATTAATATTGAAGTTACCTCATATAACTAATTTTTGGTACTTCCTATAAACTCTCTCTAGCTTGAGCAGAAATGCTCTGAAGTCAAGTGTTAGGGGACCTACAAACAACAACAACAACAACAACAACAACAACAATGAGAAGTTTAGTTTCACTAAATTCAACTGCCCCTGCACAACATTCAAATACTGTTCAGTGCAGTGCCGTGATATGTCTACTGACTCAAACGGAATACTATTTCTTCTGTACATGGCCACTCCCCACTCTACAAATTGTCAAATTATTTAAGTGATGCTCCGATACGCCAATAATGTCAGAGTTAACATCTATAAACAGTTCACTAACTTTGTCTCTAATACTTCTTATATTTTGATGAAACATGCTAATTCCTTCTCTAACTGGATACCTGACCACCTCTGTAAGTCCTCCTTTGTTCCTTTAAGCAGGTATACCTATCAACTGACTCCAATCTAAAAAAGGTGCAGCTCTACCACCAATTACTACAGGAATTTTTCCATGAGTGATTCTACCACCACCCACTACACTGTCACCCATAAGCTTTGCCAGCCTCTCCATCCCATACCAACTGAGGTGCAGGCCATACCTAGTAAAATCCACTCTATTGATGGACTCAACTTGCACCACTGCAATGTGACCCATGCCCTCTGCCGTCAGTGCCCTCTCCAGCCCCATGTTAACTTGTCTAATAGCAGCATTAAGATGAGGCTGATCATGGCACTGAAACAGTTGCACAAAGTACACATTAGTGCCGCCAGTTTGAGTAGCTATCATTACCTGGTCACCACCTACATCATATTCCTCATCCCTATCAAGACTATTCCCTGCTCCACCCACAAATCACTACCTGATCCTCTTTCATAAAATTCCTAAATAACTCCCCTATGCTTCCAGTCCCCTGAACCAACCTTGCACTAGGCTTCACAATGCAGGTGACCTGGTACTCACTCCCCATCACTTCCTGCGACTGCTGGCCCACACCTCTACCGTGCGAACTACCTATCAGCAGAACCTTCTTCTTTCTTCTAGAATTTGCAACTGAGGTAGGCTTCCTAACTGCCAAGGTGCTGCATGTTTCCTAACCTACAGTTGTGAGACACTGCTCTCCATTCAGCTCTGACAGTTGGTCAAATCTACTGCAAGGAGGGTCTCACTAGAATGCCCACTGGCTTCCCCACTGCATTTCCCCAAATGAAAATACTTTGAACAAATCCCACACCATAACCCACTACTCTCAAATCTATAACAAAGCCCATACTTCTCGCTCTTGGTAAAATTTTAAGAGTTACGGAAAGAACTAAATGTCTACATTACCTAAGTTCAATTACAACAGTAGAACTATTTAAAGAACTAACAATAGTGGTCTCAAAATCCTCTCTCTACTAAGAAAGCAACAACATTTATTGATACGACTAAACCACAATTAATATCAATACCACCAAAACTTCACACAATTTCTTAGCTGAAACCAAAGATTCAAGTGCCCACTGGAGCACTCAACATAAGTAAAACGGTGAATGAAAATCTTACTGAAATATTTCACTAAAAACAATTCAAAAGTCAGCTGAAAACTACTGCATGAAATTTATTAAACAACTTCAACAAGGAGACAACTCTAAAAAAAACACAGTGGGTGAATGTTTCCAAAAGTTTATTAACATGTTATTTCGCCACAAACAGCAAGAGACACCACTGAAAACTACTAAATTTAATATGTCTATAACCATGCACAAAAAACTTTGTCAGAACTTAACTTTTAAGAACGGCTGCAGCTACAACTGCACGCCGCCAAATGTAAACACGCTACTAATACTTGGTTGAATAATTGAGTACAGTGCACAAACAACTTTGACAGTACGTAGCTTTATAACCAGTATAGCTGCAACTGCACAGTGCGAAATGTAAACACACTACTGAGGCCTGAGACTTGGATGACCGACATGAGCACACTCACGAATAACAGACCACTCGGGTCAATAAAATAGAAAGAAAGACTGAGATGAATGAAAAGACACTAATAATTTTCTTTAACAGCAAATATTAACACAATTAAACTTTAAAATAAGTATCTGAAGACTCAAACTTTATAAAATATTGGCGAGCAATTTCAACAGCAGTCCATTGCACGTGATGTCACACCAAAGGCACCTTGCAACGTGTTGTTCACGAGAGATCTCCACCCCCTCGTACTCTTACAGATTTATGGATAGCCCCACAGGGTTCATGGTCTCAATGCCCTCCAGTACTACTTCAGATATTAGTCAAGTCAATGCCATGACGTGTTGCAGTACTTCTGGACGCTCATACGGGGCCTACACGATATTAGGGAGGTGTACCAGTTTCTTTGGCTCTTCAGTGTATCATAATGCTATATCACTGTATATTAGAAGTAATGACCCTAGACACTTGACCCACTGTCACACAAAGCAGCGAATGACTGTCTCCTAAAATTCTCAGGGCTGCGATATTAACCAGTTAAACATGTACAGCTGGACGTCGCCATCCGAGGTGAATCGTTTGCCCCTCAGAGCCTTTATAAGGGGACCAAAATTGGCATAATCACAGGGAGAGAGGTCCGTACTTTATGGAGGTGGCCGAGAACCTCCCATTTGAATTTCTGCAGGAGTGCCGTGACTGTGTTGGTCGTATGAGGCTTTGCATTATCGTGGAGCAGAATGACCTCATGGGCGAGATTGTCTGGTCATTTTGATTTGATCGCTTGGCGAAGAGTGGTCAAGGTTTACGAGTTTGGGCATTCACTATTGTCCCATGTTGCAGGAAGTGACTCAGAAGCCAGCTGTCTTTGTCAAGGAAGAATGTCAGTATAACCTTTCCTGCACCTGTGTGGACATTTGATGTGTGCTGCTGGTAGCTCTGTATAGTCACGTGATGTGCACGTGTGCCCTCTAGCGACAGGGCTGTAAACTTCCACACTCTTGTCGGAACCACACCTCATGACACACGCCACGATATTACCCTCCTGTCACCGGTTTGTGCATTCCAAAAACTGGCTCGTTTCTTTTTGAACGCTCCTTATAAAGTGGCATTAATGCTTAGATAAGCACAATGAGATATGGATTAAAAATTAAAAAATCATTGAAGTAAGACCTATATTTTTCCTTTCATTTGTCTGTCATGTACGTGTTTAAATAAAACTCTATCTCGGAGTTGTAACACTTTTAGATTGCTGTTTTGAATATAAAACCTTGCACGTCTACCCTGAAATTAACCTACTTTTAAAGTTCCTACGATTTGTTCATTTACTTCATATTTTTGTTTTTAAACATTGCAATTACACTTTGGGCAGATATTGATGCTTTTCATACACATTTTCTGCAGACAGTTTTTTTCCATTTCTCACAGATGCTGATGGTCTTGTTTCCTTTGCACCTTCCAATATGACTCTTCTTTTGGTTTTTATATTTTTCTGGTCCTACAGCCATTTCTTTGACTGACTGACTGACTGACTTACTTTCTTCTCCTATCCTGCTCGTAGCTGTTTCCCATTCATTTAGCAGCTGAAGAATGAATCCCATCCTCTTACGTTATTTGACTGTAGACGATGCATGCATTTATTGCTGCCATATCTAGGATAGTGTGAAAGACATGTATGAGCTATTGCCAGATAGCAATCTTAGTTGAACATTTACGAATCATTTAGTCAATGACGTCCACACCATACTCTGTGGTGTTACAGATGGTATCACATTTTGGTTTCTTCTTTTTTTCACTCACTGCTAGTTCAGGATGCAGTTGGCTGAGAATAATGGCATTCTTAGGGCCAAATGTACACTGCAGTTGATCTTAGATTAACACAAAACTTTGAAATCTGCCTTGTATAAATGTAAATCTCAGATTATATCACCATGAAGTTGGGTTAAGATATTATTGGTTATGTAAGAAATGAATGCAAATAATAACTGATTCCATAACAATTTGTAAATAATTTGAATAGTTTAAGACATTTTATAGATGAAGCCGCAGCGCCAGACAGAGAAATTAGAAACATATGATGTCTGACAGCAGCCAATAAATACTGAACACCTCTCACAAAAACGTTCTCTAGGCTTGAAAAGCATTAGCTACACAATTCACATTAAATTTTTAACTATGAAATACATGCTTAAACAGCTTTGCTAACTGCACACACATTGATGAATCAGACTAGCACAATGCAGAAGCAAGTTGCTCTGTAACTCTCAGACTGTAAAATAATAGCTGCATCAGTTACTTGTGTTTGGATGCTTAACACAGTGTGTTTTGAGAATTTATTCTCATTTTCAAGTGCACTTGTTTACGTGAATATGTTTGCATGTGTGATTTTCTACTTCTTTTGCATCTTTTTGCAGTTGGACTGCAATCGGAAAGCCAGACAAAATGAATCTTTGAATGTTTTTAAATGCTAAAGTTAGAAATGTACTGCTTCTTTTCATCACATTTTCAGCTTTCAGCTCATAAGCACAATACTTTTAATGTTCATGTCTACAAAAAAACTTATCTAGTGTTGTTTTGTTAGCCAATAGACATGTGCAATAAGAAAAAAAGCAAGGCACACTATTGCATCTTGTGCATGCCAACAAAGTGAATGATTATTGAAATGTCAAAGAAACAGAACTGCATAAAGGTATACCTCCATGCAGAACAGATTTCTTGTTTTATTAGATTGTCAGTGTTTTAGTCTTACTGTAGTTTACACAACTTCTCACTTTGTAATCTTACCTATGATGCATCATTCAGTGTGTGGCCAATAACAGCAATTTAGTTACTACCAAGGCATAGAAAGGTAATCCAAATGTACTTGGATGCCACTTCTGCAGCTATTCAAAACTTGAGCCCATGTCTGTCAGTTTTGATTGACATAAATTAATTAACCAGCAGCTTGCTTTGTTTGGAAGCAACTGCTCATCAACTGTAATGTCTTCACATGGGCGGTAACAGCCACAGTATTTTTGTCCGAGCTTGTTCCATATTTCAGAAATAAAAGTCAACTCATCAGCAGGGGTGCTCTGATTCTGGAATGACTTCTCATCACAGAGGAGGAATCTGAAAAGTTCACAGAAATTGTCTCTTGACATTCTATCCCTGGTAAAATTACACTCCCATAATGCAACCAATGGCCACGTAAGGAAACACCTTTAGCACAAAAAGCACCTATGGTCTCCAATTCCTCCAACAATATGGTCTAAATGGTGCTTTTTATTTCTTCCCAAGCACATGATCCTGTTCGTTATTATTATAATATGCAGCATAAAATATGCATCATCATCCCATCAGAAAGAAGTTGGAAGGCAGTGATGATAGTCATCCACTCAGTGGCAAGAATATTCAGTCTGCACTCTCTCAGCCTTTCCTTCAGGACATACAAAGCAGCCCCTCATCCATGAAACTACACGTTAATAACCTTCCATTCCATTTCTAATCACCATATTCACTGATTTGCATGTTGACTCTTGATACTGTTGTTTGAACAATTACAATGGGGAGACATTTACTGATTACATCTCCTCAATCTTGCTATCTTCATTGTTACTTGTCTCTGGTAGGAAATCACCATTAGTACCTCATAATTCAATTATGGATACAATGACCACCATTGAAATCTTTTCGATCATGTGTATATCATCATTCAAGGGAGTGATTGTTGATAAAAACAATATGCGATGCAAGTATCTTTCTAACTGTAAGAACAGGCTATTCAAAAAAGGAGTCACTCCAGAGGTCAATTGAACCCTCCTACTGTTCTGTGTATACCTAATGAAATTTCCATGAAATCATGAAAATTCAACCAACTGTAGTACACTACCGTCAAAAATAGAAGAAATGAGGAATAGTCACAAATTTACGTGAAAACACATTAAAAACTGAGAAAAGATCGTTATCGCAGAAATAAAAGTTTCAAATGTGCCTTTTGACATCTTTTGTTGTTCTAGTGTTAATGGCATTTGTTGCCTGTCTCAAATGAAAAGTGATTTACATAATATATAAATAAATTCCTTGTACACTTTGACTCCACATTTAGGTTTCAGAGTGGAGTTATGTATTCTGGAGTGAAAGTCTTTCACAAACTTTGTGGTCATTAAGCAAAAACTGAGAATTTTATAAAAATCAAACAGCAGTTAAAAACGAGCCACATCTACTAAAAATTGTCTGAGTTTTTAGGTTTAAAGAAAGAAGATTCCCATTAGAAATGCCCACTGCAAACAAATCTTTAACTTTGTGGCACATTTATTATTGTTCTAAATCAAGTGCAGTGTGGTTGTAAAGATGTTAATCTGGCAAGAGGTGATGAACAGCAGTTATTTAATGTATCTGAGAAAGTGGTGGATAATTTTATTACATTGGACTTAGCTTGGGCAAGGAAATGGCTTGTAGCAATTTAACTACAGATCTTTATTAATGCACTTTCAAAGAACTGGTACTATTGTTAATATATATCTTGATTTATTCCACATCCCTGAATGTTGCCTTCATAACAGATCTATGGAAACAGATAAATGAAGAAATGGATGATTGTTATGGATGACAGTAAATTTTGAAATATGTTTAATGGTTCAAATACACTAAAAATCTCATACTGACCTGTACCAATTGTCAGTGTCCTGTAAGGCATGGCACAAGGAGGACCTGTTGTGCCCAGTGGACAAAGAATGGCACGTGCTCTCACCATATGATGCTGAGTTGAAGCCCTGAGCTGACTAGCCAACAGCTGAGCTAAGTGGTCATCTGTAGATGAGGAAGGCAAAGAGGCTGCAAATATAAATTTCATATTAATACTGCAAGATTAACAGAAAATGGAGGTCAAATTTATCTGAATTCCTCTGTCTGTTTTTGGCTGGTGTGAATATTTTTGCAGTTATGTACTGTAAGAACTATTAATGATTCCACAAATCAACAGATACAATTTTTTCATTTCCCTGAGGCTTGATAAAAATCAAGTGAAGTTCACAGATGTTATTGTCCATTTGAATTTAATAACTCCTACAATTTTGTTTCGATATTAATGGTGTCAAAAGAAAACATTATTTTTATTGCACGAAGACCTTAACTTTTTTTTAATGGAGACAAATATGCAACTACATCTAATTTAGAGAAAATGTCAAGAGATATGTGTTGAGAAGTATGTGGTTTGATGCAAGGTGAACCACAGACACACTTCTTCAGCATAAATTACATTAGCACATGGTCTGAATATCTCACGAGCCTTGTAGGGACTACAGTCTTTGTGGTCATTGTCCCATGATTAAATTTATCCACATGCTTTCTTTGCTTCCTTATTTGGGCTTGTTCCATTTATCTACTGATACTGATTTACTATTTTTCATTGATTACTATGATCAGCCATCTCCCCACATATAAACTGTTGCTTCACATGTAGCTCACTAATAGATAACCACCTGTGCTGTTACGTATTCTGTGGCTTCCTTTGGCACTGCAGATGTAAACAGTTCAATCTTAGAAGATTTTCTTTCTAGGTGTGATATTGTCATATATTAGCACTGAAAAAAATTGTTCCATTGCCTTGTCCATCTTTTGAATTAGTATTTTGTTTGTAGACAGCTCAGAAAGCATGTGTTCACTCAGTTTACACTTATTGTTCTAGAAGTGAAGGATTTGAAACAAACACTTCTTAAAAAGCTTTCGTATCAATAATTTAGGGGGAATGGAGACCACTCACCTAATAGCAGAAGAGCTGAGTTGCTGATTAGCAGACACACTGTGTGTATGGTACTTCAGCTTGGCAAAAGATTTCTGCCAAAAGCTAACAAGTTTTCATAATCTTTTGTGTGCGCCTGTCAATGACTCAAGGCTTCTGCTATTAAGCGACTGATTTCATTTACTTCGAAATTATTTACATTCTGACAAAACTGTCCCTACTATATTTAAATCTTTTATGATTGTACTTGTATAAAGAAAAAAAAAACTAACTAAAAGTCAATAGCTTGGTCCTTGTGTGTCAGGATATTGAGGAAAAAATTAAAATTTTATCATGAGTAAAAAGGTCAGCTACAGCCATAAAATTATGAGTAGGGGTCATAGACTGATCTTTGTAGTGATAGATTTCACAGGGGCAAATGCAGAAAGGAGGCTGGAGCTGCATGTAACGTAGAGGGAATAGAATGATAGACCAGCAGGATGGGACATTCTGAGCACTTTAGGCACAAGTAGAGGAAGCTAGACTTCAACTGGACAGGCTACGGACAGAG
This sequence comes from Schistocerca gregaria, assembly GCF_023897955.1. NCBI lineage: Eukaryota > Metazoa > Arthropoda > Insecta > Orthoptera > Acrididae > Schistocerca > Schistocerca gregaria. The sequence goes on along the minus strand of NC_064927.1, from coordinate 125,732,874 downwards.
AGGGTGGAGAGATGGGAACCAGGATTGGCAGAAATGACATTGGCAAGAGAATTCACCCAAACAGTTTTAATCTGAATACTGACAATAAGTCTAACCAACTATCAATAATACAGTGGAGAGGAGCTTTCAAATAGTTGAAAGATAAGGGAAGTCTTCCAAACTGATCGAAAGTTTAAAGTTGGCAGAAACGACAAGTGTAGCCTTCTGCCATTTTGCAGTAGTCGCAGGCAAGGTCTATGCTTGCTCTAGGTAGGGAGTATTAAGTCAACAGGATTTTTAACTCAAGCACAAGACTTAATGGGACATATGACTTACACGTATTGTGTGAGGATTCTACATACAAAAATGGAAGTACATAAATCCAAGATGTTTGCTGGTAAGACGAAAAACTGACTGCCGCTGTACATAAAATTGTTTTCCTGTATTTAAAATGATGCAAGAAAGTCTAACAGTCACTCACATGTAACCTTTGCCAGTTGAACTTCTCTGCGAATATTCGATTTTCAAAGGCTTGAATTACCACTGCATTTAAATTTTCACATGCAGAGATACAGCAGAAGTTCAACGTAACTTCAGCCCAAAAGTATCTCCGTATTTATGTGTAAACACACACACACACACACACACACACACACACACACACACACACACACACACACACACACACACACACCTTCTACCAGTCCTTAGTATAGTTAATAGAAGCACAGCAAAGAAACAAAAATCAAACAAAATTAAAGTTAAGTGGTGTTTTATTATAGAGGAAAAAAAAGCAGGGAGGCAAAAAAGGTGCAGACTTTGCGGCAAACGAGGCTAGTCTCACAGAATTATGAAAAGGAAGAAGGCCTCTGTAAGTGGTTACAGAAACACAAAATTACAGCAAACCCCACTAAAACATGATGACAGGGGTTTTAATGCAAAATTAAGACAAAAACTTCAGAACAATTCATCAGTAGGAAACTTCAGATACGATACTAGCAGTTACAGAGGTCACATGTTAGTGGAATTCTAGAAAAAGAACAATATGTGTAACCTTAACATTGTGTATTGAACTGGGGACATATAAAGAACAGAGAGGCTTTGTCCCACCATAGCCCTCAGTGGTTCACAACCCCACAACAGGCCACAGCAATCCACCCACACAATTGGCAGCCCACACCAAACCTGGGGCTGGGCTGTTCAGCCACCAGTGGGGCAATAGCAATTACTATTTTGGCAAAGTGTACTGCCAAACAGAAGTATTTGATGATGATGATAATAATAATAATAATAATAATAATAATAATAATAATAATAATTCACTAATGCCACTAGCACTCTTAACAACTCTCTCATGTCTATGCACACTGCTTCTGACAGGTATTTTTATACACAGTCTATATTAAAACACACAGTAATTGACAGTGATGTGGTATTTTGTTGGAATACAGTCTGTGTCAGCATTTGTTTACATGAAGTTTGAAAAACGAATAATTTTGACTTTGGTTGTTCATCATCCGATATTCGCAGATTCAATTACACCTAGTCAAAACTGGAGACGTGTAAGCAAGAAATAACAATGTAGACTGAAATCTTGTATAATATTTTATTCAGTAAACAGTGAACAAAATAAAAATGTAACAAACATGCCTCACTTGTCTGTCACCATTTCTGTGACCATGAATTCAAAATTCTTATACTTCCCAGTTACAGGCGTACCTCTTACGATTAAGTCCCAGTGTATATTCACAACTGCCATCTACGAAATTTCATAAGTGTTGTAAACCAATAAGAAACCAGGATAGAGCCCAATGATGTGCATACTTTTAAATATTTGTAAAATAAATCTTATAATTTTATTTTATGGTATTTTCCAGTTACAAAATTTACTGAGAACCTACGTGGAAAAACAAATAATTCTATTCAAAACCACTTGACACCTGAAATACATATCTGTCAACTCAATGGCCCTGTATCATTTACGTGTATATGCAACTGTTTTAACTTAAGTTTCCTTAACCCATAAAAATGCCATACCTTAAATAAAATGAGGAAAATATCTACTTGACATTAAACAGAAAAAAAAAATCAAAACAGAAAAGCATTTGCAATATACGTATAAAAAATAAAAGTGAAAAGCTATCCCCACAAGTTGTAGAAATATTCCATCTAAAAGAGTAATGAATAAGGAAGACCAAAATTGCTAGTAGTGTACTGTGCAAATTATTACTTACCACAGTTCACTTATGTGCAACATCTGTTCGAACCTTACTCAATAACACTACTTTGTTTTCTGTAAAGCTTTATTTGTTTTGTGAATTTTCTATTACTAGCTGATTGCCAGTGTTTCCACAAATGTGCTGTATTATTTACCACAAGAATGCTTGGCATATATTCCTGAGACGTTCATAAAACAACCACTCTCAAACACAACTGAGATTCATCATTTATCTGAATGGCTCGGAAGTAGTCATCCTCTTGGTCTTATTTAGACTGGCTGACATATCCGCAACGGATCACTGAAAATGATGAGCTCAAATTTTCATTACTATCAATGTCACACAAAAATTAGTAACACATACCAGTTTTATTGCAATGCTGTATTTAGCACAGCAGTTGAAACACTGGAAATCAGTAATCAATGTATAATGGCAAAGTCTATTGCCAAATAGAAGTTTTTAACAACAAACATCATCGTTATTATTACTATTATTATTAGCATTAAAATATTTCAAAAATGGCACTAGCACTTATTAACGACTCTCTTGTGTCTATGCACACTGTTTCTGGTTCTGTTTCATTCCATATATCCTACGATTTAGTGCTCGATACGCAATGTTAGCATTAGTTATTTCCTGAGCACTTCTTTTTCAAACTACATTTTGTGGCTTAGGTGCACAAAACTACAGGGTGTTTATAAATAAATATCGGGTTTTTAATGCTTTATAACATTTATTGCATTAAACTTACAGTTGTAAATGATATGTCAAATGAAAGAGCAACTCAAACAGTTTTACCAAGAATGTTCAATGTGGGCACCATTTGTGCCGTATCCTGGCGGAAAGTATATGGGCCTTTCTTTTTTGGTGAACCTACTGTAACTGCCACTTCTCACCTTGATACACTAAAGCAATGGCTCTTCCCTCAGTTGGAAGAAAATGAGCTAGAGAACTTCATCTTACAGGAAGATGGTGCACCACCTCACTGGCATAGCGAAGTACGCAATTGGTTGAACTTCACTGTACCCAAGCGCTGGATAGGTCGCATGGGGCCCAATGATAGGGCTTGCTTCATATGGCCTCCACGTTCACCCGACCTAACGCCATGAGATTTTTTCCTTTGGGGCTTCATCAAGGATCGTGCTACCAGCAGACCTCCCTGAATTAAGAAACCAGATTGAAGCAGCTGTTGCTACAAACACTGAAGACAAACTTATCAACGTTTGGGAAGAACTCAGCTATTGACTTGAAGTGTGCTGTGTGACAAATGGTGTGCCGTGTGACAAATGGTGCTCATATTGGACATTTAAAGGTTCTTGGTAAAACTGTTTGAGTTGCTCTTTCATTTGACATATCATTTACACTACTGGCCATTAACATTGCTACACCATGAAGATGATGTGCTACAGATGCGAAATTTAACCGACAGGAAGAAGATGCTGTGATATGAAATGAAATGTCATGTGACGAGGGCCTCCCGTCAGGTAGACCGTTCGCCTGGTGCAAGTCTTTCGATTTGACGCCACTTCGGCGACTTGCACGTCGATGAGGATGAAATGACGATGATTAGGACAACACAACACCCAGTCCCTGAGCGGAGAAAATCTCCGACCCAGCCGGGTATCGAACCCGGACCCTTTGGATTGACAGTCTGTCGCGCTGACCACTCAGCTACCGGGAACAGACGCTGTGATATGCAAATGATTAACTTTTCAGATTATTCACACAAGGTTGGCGTGGGTGGCGACATCTACAACGTGCTGACATGAGGAAAGTTTCCAACCGATTTCTCATACACAAACAGCAGTTGACCGGCATTGCCTGGTGAAACATTGTTGTGATGCCTCATGTAAGGAGGTGAAATGCCTACCATCACATTTCCCACTTTGATAAAAGTCGGATTGTAGCCCATCACAAGTGCAGTTTATCGTATCGCGATATTGCTGCTCGCGTTGGACGAGATCCAATGACTGTTAGCAGAATATGGAATCGGCAGGTTTAGGAGGGTAATACGGAAAGTCGTGCTGGATCCCAATGGCCTCGTATCACTAGCAGTCGAGATGACAGGCATCTTATCTGCATTTGGACAAACAGTTCGACAACATTTGCAGCAGCATGGACTATCAGCTCGGAGACAATCGCTGCGGTTACCCTTGACGCTGCATCACACACAGCAGCGCCTGCGATGGTGACCTCAACAACGAACCTGGGTGCACGAATGGCAAAATGTCATTTTTCTGTATGAATCCAGGTTCTGTTTACAGCATCATGAGGGTCGCATCCATGTTTGGTGACATAGCGGTGAACGCACATTGGAAGCATGTATTCATCATCGCCATACTGGCGTATCACCCGGTGTGATGGTATGGGGTGCCACTGGTTACATGTCTCCGTCATCTCTTGTTCGCATTGACGGCACTTTGAACAGTGGACGTTGCATTTCAGATGTGTTACGACCCTTGGCTCTACCCTTCATTTGATCCCTGCAAAACCTTACACTTCAGCAGGATAATGCACGACCGCCCCTTGCAGGTCCTGTACGGGACTTTCTGGATACAGAAAATGTGCGATTGCTGTCCTGGTCAGCACATTCTCCAGATCTCTCACCAATCGAAAACGTTTGGTCAATGGTGGCCGAGCAAATGGCTTATCACAATAGGCCAGTCACTACTCTTGATGAACTGTGGTATGGTGTTGAAGCTGCATGGGCAGCTGTACCTGTACACGCCATCCAAGCTCTATTTGACTCAATGCCCAGGCGTATCAAGGCCATTATTATGGTCAGAGGTGGTTGTTCTGGGTACTGATTTCTCAGGATCTATGCACCCAAATTGCGTGAAAATGTAATCACATGTCAGTTCTAGTATAATATATTTGTCCAATGAATACCCGTTTATCATCTGCATTTCTTCTTGGTGTAGCAATTTTAATGGCCAGTAGTGTATAAATGTAAGTTTAATATAATAAATATTATAAAGCGTTAAAACCCCGATATTCATATATAAACACCCTGTATAGGTGTGAAAATTATCATACTAATGAGTACTTTAAAACACTGGATATAAATATATTAAATTAGGGATTTCTCCACCTGTTTGTGGCTACAATGATGAAACTTTGAATTGGCTATTTTCCTTTTTCACTTTCTGGCATTTTCTTCATCTTGTGTACCATTGTATCCTAATTTGCTGATTGTTATGCCCCTTTTACTTCTTATAACTTCTTCCTCACTCTCTCTTATATTTAATTAAAGAGCTATACATTTCCAAAGATGGTGAAACTATCTGCTCCTGTATGTGTGTGCTAACCTGCTGCTGCATGTTAGGTAGACTTGTTTCTACATTTGTTCAATTTATCTTTGAGAAGTTAATACGTTTAGACATGATTGCTATATAATGGGGATTGACTCACTTTTTTTTTTCATCCTTATGCCCAGAGGCATCAAAAACTGGGTGAAAGAAGCTATAATTTCTCTGTTGCTATTGTCTTATAAAAATTACTTACTTGAGACCACTGGTCAATTTCAACATAATGGCCATTACTAATGATGCTTAAGAGAACAAGAATGAACCATACTATAAAGTGATAGTCATGTAGTTATGAACGCTAAAAATAAAACAGAACACTATATACACATACACGTGACATTGGTAGAGTATACACACTGTCAAAAATAAAATCCATAACCCTCCTCCTTATACATGGATATGTATCTACTTAATACATAAACCTATGCCTTACACATGCATAAATCTGTACATAATACATAACACGTTAGTACAGATATGATTACAAAATATGTAGACCCTGATCTATAACAAATACCTTACCAGCTGATTGTGCATCAACATAAAATGGTTCACGTATTGTAAAATACAAATATGTTTGCTCTACATGCACAAACATCAGACTGGCAGTAAAAGCACCAGTATATTGTCCTATTCAATGTGAAAATACCCAGACATATCCTGTGGGTGTAACGTATGCAAATATGCCACACTACATAACAAATTTATAGTTACAATCAATAGAATGAGATGTAAGTTGTACACATCGAACTACCTATGGAAACAACTAAATAAGAGGATAAAAAGAGAGAAGTAGACCACATGCTTATATCTGCAAAACATTTTAATATAACCACTATTAGTGAAGATTAACAGCTTACAACTACTTTCAAATAATGTACAGATAATTATTATGTAAATGCATAACGACATTTGTCACGGGTAAATGCAACAAAAACATGACGTGTATAAGGGACACACAGACATGTATTTCAATATGTCTAGAATGCACAAAATTAGCTGTAAGTAGCCAATCTCAACTGCCTGTGGTTATGCGGAGAAATTAACATACATATGAGTATGATGTCCGTTGTTCACTTTCTTCCTTTCTCATGCAGTTGTTTTGGGATATGGTCAGCCTTAAATGTGCACAGAACAATGTTTTTGCATTCTGATGTGTTAGGGTATATTTATGAGCACAATATTACATTGACTTACTGTCAGCTAGTGAAGTTTTGTGTGCGAGTTCAGTGTCAATGTCTTTAATATTTGTTTCCATACTATTCTGTGAAACATATTACGTATCCGTATAGATACAGACAAGGACTGTAGCATAAGAAGAGCTCTTGAGAAGATGGGAGAGGAAAACATAAAGAAAGATTTTTGGGCCCGCGTATGAAGTGGGGCAATGGAGGATAAGGAGAAACAAGGAAGAATTGTACAGAAATCCTGACTTGGTGACTGAAATTGAGCATAACAGATTGAGATGGCTGGGCCATGTAGAGCTCATGTCAGAGGACCAAGCTGTTAAAAAGGTTTACATAGGAAATCCAGGCAGCAAAGGCAGCAAAGGAAGAACCCTGAAACTATCGCTGGAGGGTGTGGAAAATGATTTGAAAAAGACTGGAGTCAGGAGATGGAGGAAACAGTCAGAAAATCGTCAGGATTGGGCTGTGATCATCAGCGAGGCCAAGGCCCTACATGGGCTGTAGTGCCAAGGAGTACATAAGTACGTAAGTATAGACACAGAGTATGATTATCAATTTCACTCTTGACAGCACGTACCTTTTACCAATGTCATATGTATGACCTTACGTTGATATAAGTTTCATTATTTTATCTGGTTTATGAATAAAAGATCATGTTTGTTATCACTTTACAATACGTCCTCATATGTGTCATTGGTATGTCCACTAGGCGTATTTTATACGGCCTATGGGTGAGCGAGTCGAAATTGGGCAGGACAAACACACGCACACGCACGCACACAGAGAGAGAGAGAGAGAGAGAGAGAGAGAGAGAGAGAGAGAGAGAGAGAGAGAGAGAGAGAGAGAGAAATGTTTCTAGTCTGGCTACTAACTTTCATTACCATCATTTTGAGTACCCACTTCTTGTAATTCAATAGCTACAACAACGAAAACCTCTACACAACTCTCCTTCATGCGCATTTTGGTAATAGGCAACAAGCTTTAGCCTGCATCATTATCAAACCTTTAAAACTTTTAACTACATTTGAACTTTATGTCCATATATAAACATCGCTTACAAAGGTGTTGAAAAATTGTGAAATATTACTGACAAAACTCTAACCTGAAATTTCCACACACTCTCTGCCACAGACTCTGTCATCTGTCTCCCAAAATTGCTATTGTTATTAAATAAATTATAATTAAGCTGTTTCTTTGTACTCATAATATCAGCAGTAGCCACAAATGCAAGAAGCACACTTTTAAATGTTCTGAAGTCTCATAATTACATATTTAGAACAGACATCAGTATCTTAAATAAATGCGTTCAAGGCTCTCTCTTTGGGATATAAATTTAAGAGTGTCTTCTTGTCTCAAATTGCTGAAGATACATTGCACTGAGAACACAACCCATAACATAAGAAAAACAACGTAAGATGTGAAGTACTTACATCCTGCTGTGAGGCCTTTGAACGTATTCGCAACATGTGACTTCTGGAGTCCATTGAGAACAGCGTTATCGGTTACTTTAGAATTATCATCCTGAATGTTTTCAGGGGACTCCCTGCAACCTAACTGCTGAGGCCTAACAACAGATGTAAGTGGATGGCCTTGCCTTGGTTGTAAAATTGGTGCCGACCTGCAATGAAAACCAAGAGGGACAATATGAATAATTGTTGCCAACAAATGCAAATGAGTGAGCAATAGTTCTAACTTTGCCTTCTTTGTGTGATATCTACTGTGGTTCAACCTGAGTCAGCAGTTGCTACATGGAAGAGATATGGATTGAAGAATGAGAAATAGGGAGCTGTAGGGAAGAAGAGAAAAAAGTTGGGAACACAGAAGTGCCAGGTCATGAAGGTACAAGCATGATTCTACTAAATGATGGTGTCGTAGGATACTTTGCCCATGTAAAATCAACAGCCAACATAGCTGCTATTACATCTACAATAAAAATTCCTTTTGATACAGTCTTGGAATCTGTGGTTGATATGAAAGAAACCATGACTTAGGCAATAATATACAGAAGGCCTCGCCAAAGCCTTCACAAACAAGCAGAAATAGTCTCCCCCCTCACACACACACACACACACACACACACACACACACACACACACACACACACACACACTCTTCATACTTCTCTTTCTCATCACTGTAGTCACAGTTACTGACCCATAATCAATTTCTGAAAACATAAAGTACTTGTATAGATACAAAATTTACTTAATCAAGTAGTGGCAGGAAGAAACACATACAAAGGCACTGAAATATGTAAGCTTTCGGAGCCCTTGGCTGCTTCTTCTGACAGGACTGAAGGGGGAGGAGGACAGACGAAGGAAAAGGACTGGCGAAGCTTAGGAAATGAGGAATCAGAAAAGTCACTCAGATCTTTAGGTTGGGGGACACTTACTGGACGAAATGAGAAAGAAAGACTGATTATTGGGTATTACACATAACAGATTTGAAAATCAGAGCTTTCAAAGGTGGAAGATAGGGTAACAAGAAAGACAGAGATTATTGAGAAAACATTGTGCACAAGTTAATAAGAGTGGACAGTTAAGTGTACTGTATGTGGTAGGGGAACAGACAGGTCAGAAAATAAAAGATACAGAAAACTAAAAGGGAGTGAAGAAAGGAATAGTTACTAAGGAGCAATGCTGAGAGCAAAGAAATTATCATAAATTAAAGCCAGGTGGGTGGTGGCAACTGAGGACATAATGCCAGTTCTCACCTGCAAAGTTCTGAGAAACTGGCATCCAGGGGAAGAACCCACATGGCATATGTGGTAAAACAGGCACCGAGGTCACGACTGTCATGCTGTAGAGCATGCTCTGCAACAGGATATTGTGTGTTGCCAGTATACATCCTCTGCCTATGTCCATTCATACAAATTGATAACTTGGTGGTGGTTACGATGGTGCAAAAGGTCAAACATTGTTCTATCATTCTATCCATCTATACATACAGAAATTGAAGGACCCCCAGTATGGTTTCTGTCTTTTTTTTGGGGGGGGGGGGGGCTAACATCAATAACTACTGGAGGGATTTCCACAAATAAACAGACTTATCCAAGATAAAGGTTTCAGTGTATAGAATTTATAAAGGTTTCACGGAAACTGCCTGAACTACAATTAAAGTCCGCCACTCCTGTGAAAATGATGAAATTGCCATTTACAGAGCTTGGCATAAGGCCATCCAATTGCAACACTCAGTCGATACAAGCTATCTCAACCAGGAGACTGGGGTGAGCTACAGGTGACTTCCCAGCAACTGGCACTGAGGGATATATTAGATACTGCAAACATAGCTCATGCCAAACTCTACAGAGGCTGGGTAGAGAACGCTGCAATTGGTTGGTTGGTTGGCTGGCTGGCAAGCATGTGGCCGTATCTCATGCCAAACCATTGCAGCAGTCAGGTGGGCTGGGTAGTGTGATAGCTTATAGCTCCCATCATTGTCATGAGATATCAATCCAAACACCAATTAAATACTGAGCAGATAACATTTGTGTCTACTGACAACTTTCCTGCTCTGCTTAAACTGCATAAGTTATACAATACTGCAATGCCAGAAACGTCAACCAGCTGTAGATACTTAATGCTACCCACGCAAAGCCAGACCAGGTTGTTAGCACTATCTATATCACTTCTATATCCTCATTCATGCTATTTCTTCAGTTGTCTACAACCTCCAGCTGCATACTTATGTGCAGAAGGCGGGTTTTTTGTCTTGAGGATGTACATTATCAAGCAAGACAAATACAATGTATTAATGATTTTGTATCTTATTGGATATTAACAGTTACCAAAAATATTTTAAAACAATTGTGTCATCTTTGATCTTCTATTTATATATTTCATGGACTTATATTTATTGTCTCAGCAAGATTAATGAATACAAACACTTTTTATTATAACTAAGTGACATGTTACAGCTGGCAAGAAAATGATACACGTACCCATATCGTTCTGTTTTCAAATGAGAGCGACTATGTGACTCTGATGAAAAATCGCCTTTTACTTTCTCCCTGCTGGCTATAGAACCGGAACAGCTGCCACTGCTTTCACTACATGCAACAGTCATTTGTAGTGACATCACACTGCTTAGCCACTGCAAAATAAATAAGATAAATGTGACATACAAACCCATTAACAGAGTAGCAAAAAGTAGTACATAATAGTTATACATGGCAGTAAATATGCTGCTTTCTACACAAGACTGTATGTGGGGTAACAAACCTGCTCCTGTTCATGGGGGGAAGCAAGGCGTGCAGCAACCTCTTGCTCCCTGAGGAACTGACGTAAAGATGGTATCATATCTGGTGGAGAACGATACTGTGCTTTAACAGAGTCTGGAACCTAATGGCACAGTAAACAATTCTATATTATCAGAATTGGAATAGTCAAAGGATTATACAGCATGAAAATAATAATAATAAATAAATAATTGTAACTGGTGCACTAAAATACAGCAGTATTACACAACATATTGGAAATTTGTTGCTGCTTAAACAACTTACAATAATTGTAGGTGCATGTTAGTTCAAAGAAGGCTAATTAACATGACCAATTACCCAGACCAAACTTACATTAACAATATTATATTGGCAATATGCACACATGTAGGAAGTCTTTTATGATTTATGAAGGTCATGTGAAAATTTCCATGCTTGGCACCAATTTTTTTCCCCAGGTAGAAAATGGATCTAGATCAATATTTCTCCATCTCTAAAATGTGGTGTTGGTCTGCCAAATTCTGAACAACTGCTGTCATAACTATCCACCCACAAATTCTCTGGATGTGAGTACATGGGAAACAAAGTGACATATCTGATAAATAGGGTGGGACTTCTAACAATTTCAAATTCCTCATCTTACCCACAACCAATTTCACGGGGCTGAAGAAGATATATTTTTTTTTTTTTTCACAATACATAACTCTCATCTCATATTTTTTCATGTAGTTGATCCAAGTGGACTTGTGTAGTATTCAACAGTTTTGTTTAGCCAATCGCTTACAAAATTAATAGAGCCAAGACCAGTGTTTGTTCCACAGTAACAAATGGACACAGAAAAGAAATTTTTAATGACCTAAACATAGCTGGGAAATTTATTTTCCCGTTTCACTTTGGTCAGTATCTACAATAGTAGTACCTGTTCTCCATAAAACTTTAGCCTCAACGACAGCAAGCCCATTTTGTTAGAACTATACAAAATGAACTAGGCAAATAAAAATGAAATTACCCTGGCTTCAAGGTAGCCAACACATTCATACATTTTTTCACAGCCGTTGCTGACTACAGTATATGATAAATGCGAATGCCCAAGTCAACGAATATAAAGTAGGTGCACATCAAGGATCAATGTACATTGGCTCTGCCTCACAAGATGAAGTAGAAAAGAAGGGAAAAAAAATTTTTGAACTATGCTGACACTGGTGGTGCCCCTGCTAAAATCTTACAGAAGAGTGCACCAAACTAACTGAAATACTCACATACTTGAGTGACTGCTCACTTCAAGCAGGTACATTTTCTGATGTATTACAAAACATCTAAGGTTATTCTTGTTTAAAAAAAAAAAGATGTGTGTTTGGGGGGGGAGAGGGGAGGGGGGGTGCGCACGCTCGCGCGCACCATGAGAGATAGAGAGAGAGAGAGAGAGAGAGAGAAATCAATTAAATACTTAATACTCATCACAGTTTACTCCTGCATTTCAAAAATATTACAAAAAGTTATGTGTGACAAACTTATGGAATCTGAAAATAAAAACAGTATCTTAAGTAATCATCTACACAGATTCAGAAGTAAGAAGTCAACAACACATCAGTGGCATACTAAGTCCTATCGACACTAAACAGGAATCAACAGGGTTATACACCAACTTATCGAAAGCTTTTGACATTGTAGATCATTAGATTCTGCAATCAAAGCTTGCAAAATATGGTATTCGGCATCTATGCAACAACTGGATCAGTTCCTTCCTGAGCATCTGTAAGTAAGCAGTGTACATCAGGAACACTGAAGTCCACCAAAAACTATTTCTGAACACTATCAGACTGTAAAGTAATTTAATATGGTGTCTCTCAAAGATCAGTACTGGGACTCCCTTCTGCTCCTTCTGTACATAAATAATCTACATTTAAATGTGGATGCTCATGTAATGATCATATTTGCAGATGACACCACAGTTCTACTAAAAGGGGAAAGTAAGGAAGAATTACAGCAATTGGTAAATATTGTCCTAAAACAACTGAGCACAGAATAATCAGTTTGGGGGGAAAAACATATGGCGCTAGAATACTGGTATTCCTCTTTTGCCATGTTTCTGAAATATGGGACACCTTACAGTCTTAAAAATAAATGTAATAGGTAAGGACTGTAGATTACAGGCGAAAAAAACTGTGATATTCATCACCACTTTAACAGGTACAAAAAAAACTTACACTGAACCAAATTAACACATTCTGGTGCAAAACTGGTACTTTCTACAAGGGAGTTAAATTTTACAACAAACTTCTAGAAAACAAAAGCATTACTGAGATCAAAACATTCAAAAAATCTTTTTAAATTCACATTTACAGGATCACAGCTTTTACTTTACAATTTTAAATTGACTTGTCTAGAGTCATATACATAAGCTGCCTTGTAGACAACGGCACCCATAAAATACAATCTACAGCTTCATTTCTACCCTAAAAAAAAACAGTATGGAAAGGTTCCTCTACTGGTAAAGTGAATCTTTTTGAGATTTTGTGAGAGGGAGAACCTTTCATTACAGAAATCTTTGGTAGGTCCCTTTAAAAGTTCATCAACAATATCTTGTTTATGTGGTTACTAAATGTTCAACATTTTTTCTAGGTGGTGAATGGTTGTGTTTACTGCAAACACAGTGTGCTTAATTAAAATATTTAGTCCTTCTATAACTCTTGTTTGTATTCAGTTAAATACTACACTCAGGCACAATAATGCACTACACGCTACTTTCGTTGGGGAGAAATGTCTTTCTCCCCCAATTTAGCACAGAATTCAAATTATGACAATTCAATGAAGCTTTATGTTTCGTTTGTACAGCAACAGAAATATGTTAAATTTTTTTGTTGACATTTTTGGGGACTTCATCATAGGTCAGGGGGAAAAAAATCAGGTTTTAACATCCCATTAACAATAATTATTAGGACTGAGCATTAACTTGGACTGGACAAGGAGGGTGAAGGCAATTGGCTGTGAATGGAATGGTTGTCACCAAAACACTGCAATATTTCAACAAGACATAGGCTCAACATCTTTGGACAACTGTGTCAGCTGTTGGTAGACACACTGCACTGCACTAGCTGCCATAGTGAACTGGAGCACAACCAACAGCTTACTGGTATGTTCCACCAACAGTTGATATCCTAAGATGCAGCACATAATCAGAATGCTGCAAAGTTTTAGTGACATTGTGCTCAGCAATGTTTATTATAGTAAGGGAGTATTAAAGAGCACAAGTATGAAACTATTTACTTACCCTGACCCTGTTCCTCCCAGATAAGTGAACTTTTATTCTGAAAGGAGGATACTGCCTGTGTGCTTTGCGCATGAAATTTATTTTTACAGCATCCTGGTCTATTGGGCCAGAATACTGCTCCCATAACTTCAGTCTTTCTGAAACTCTACATGACGTTAGTAGATGTGAATCCTGTTGAGTATAACAAAAACATTACAAAACTGCTAAAGAGTTAATATATGCAAATTTTAGACATGCAACAACAATTAAAAATACAGTCATTAATGTAATGCAACAGTAGTTCTAACAATATGTCATCACATGGAAACAATATTTGATATATCGAATCGAATGTTGGTAGGAAAGTTCTGGAACAAAAGATGCTATTTTTCAATGTGGGTATTTGGAATAATACAATTAAAGAGAACACAGCTAAGAAATAAGGAAACGGAGTCTTGGAACATTTGAGATTTGGTATTACAGAAGAATGCTGTAGTAGTAGTAATAGTAGTAGTAGTGTGGTCTTACTAGTAGATGGCACTAGTGGTATATTTGTCAAACTGAGCCCAATATCTGAACTTACTGACATTTAAACTGTATTTTGTGAGCTCAATGAGTGACAACATGCCTGATCCATATGATGAAGAAGAAGCCGCAAGAATTCAACACCGTTTGGAAGAAAGTAATTTTAGTAATTCAAGAGATAGTGCAGACTCTACCAATGCTTGTAATTAATCGAAAAGTGACGAAAAATAATGTATTTTTGACTACTGGGAATCTGAACACACACAACAAACTGCAGTGGTGCAAAAACAAACTGATGAGTAGGGACCAGAAAATTACCATTTTGTGATATGAAATAAAATATAGTGTAATTAAAAATGAGAACAGATTCTGGTTTTCTGGGACTCTAGATGAACTGAAAGCCCACTTCTCTCACAGCATCCTTACGTAACTGACAAGGAAATCTATATTAAAAACAAAGATTCCAAGACTTACCAAGCGGGAAAGCGCCGGCAGACAGGCACATGAACAAAACACACAAACACACACACAGAATTACGAGCTTTCGCAACTGGCAGTTGCTTCGTCAGGAAAGAGGGAAGGAGAGGGAAAAATGAAAGGATGTGGGTTTTAAGGGAGAGGGTAAGGAGTCATTCCAATCCCGGGAGCGGAAAGACTTCCCTTAGGGGAAAAAAAGGACAGGTGTACACTCGCACACACACACACACATATCCATCCGCACATACACAGACACAAGCAGACATCGCTTGTGTCTGTGTATGTGCGGATGGATATGTGTGTGTGTGTGAGTGTGCGAGTGTACACCTGTCCTTTTTTTCCCCTAAGGGAAGTCTTTCCGCTCCCAGGATTGGAATGACTCCTTACCCTCTCCCTTAAAACCCACATCCTTTCATTTTTCCCTCTCCTTCCCTCTTTCCTGACGAAGCAACTGCCAGTTGCGAAAGCTCGTAATTCTGTGTGTGTGTTTGTGTGTTTTGTTCATGTGCCTGTCTGCCGGCGCTTTCCCGCTTGGTAAGTCTTGGAATCTTTGTTTTTAATATATTTTTCCCATGTGGAAGTTTCTTTCTGTTTTATTTACATTGACAAGGAAATCTTCCATTCAGGACAAGTGACCAAGAAGAAAAGTAACTGAGACTACAGTTTTTATAAAGTATTGACATAAAGATTATTTACGACACACTCTAAGTATTTGTATGTTGAAACTGATTCACTAGAAACACAACATGACGAACTGAAGAAGATAACTTTAATAACTTTGCAATTTCAAGAGCGTGTACATTCAGATTATGGTGGTGATGGTTTTTAGGCACTCAACAAACCTTTTTCCATTGCTGAATTTGAAATGTGTGCATTCTAAGTATAGACAAAAGAAGTCTTTCTGTGTGTAATATACTGCTGTTGTGGAGTACCATGTAAACGTACTTGTTGTTTTTTGACATTGTATAACAATGTAAATTTCAGGGAGGGAGTCGAGAACTGCTCTTTTGGTCAGGACATTATGGGACGGCTGACACAACAAATAACAACGCCTTTCAATACTGTCTTGAGTTAAAAATTATATTAGGCAAATAAGCCTAAACCACAGAAAATATTACTTTTAGTTAATTAAAATTATTTCTAATTTAAAATGATATATTAGGTCAAAGAATAAAAATATTAGTTATTGCATGCAAGACTCCATGCTAACTTGACCCTGTGTCCACACTTTGAAATAATTTTCTTTTAGTCTCAAAATTAACACTACATTATGAAATGAAGAGTAAATGGATAAAAGTACCAAAACTTTGCCCAGAAACATGTAGCTGACTGATCACAAATATGAAAAATGAGGAAGATCCAGCCATGTGATCATTACAGTTTGTCTTCGAACAACTTGTGGAGGAATCGTGATCCCTCATAAAATTTTTGAACACTTGCTACACATGTTGAATAACAGATTACGGGGGCATATCTCTAGCCACTCCGACACCAAACAAAGGATCGTAACATTGTGGATTGGCTTGTGTGCCTCAATGAAGCAAACAGCCACACCATTGGTGTAACAACATCGAAGGGGTATCTGTGGAGAGCATATGGTTCCACAAGAGTGTCAGCAGCCTTTTCAGTAGCAATATGGGCAACGATGTGTAGGACTGACTGATCTGTCCTTGTAATATTTACCACTATTGCCTTGCAATGCAGGCTGTGAATGGCTGAAGCAAGAGGAAACTACAGCCCTTATAGTTCCTGAGGATATGAAACTACCACATGATTTAATGATGACAGGGACCTCTTGGGTAAAATATTAAAAAAATAACTAGGCCCTCATTCAGATCTCCAAATGGAGACAACTCAGAAAAAGCAAATTTGGCATTTTATGGGTTGGCGCATAGAATGCGGGATCCTTTACTAACGTAGGTGAGTTAGAGAATTTAATAACAGAAATAGAAAAGTTGAAGTTAAAAACAGTGGATATCACTAAGCGTGGTGACATGTTAGAAATACAAATTAAAATAGAGTCACTGATAGGCACAACAAAAATACTCTCACAATTATAGCTTTCAGCCATTGGCCTCTGTCAACAATAGACACACGCACGCACACACAAAGGTGCGTGCGCGTACACACACACATACACAAACGCAACTCCCACACACTACTGCACTCTCAGGCAACTGAAACTACATTGTGAGCAGCAGCAACAGTGCATGATGAGAGTGGCAACTGGGTAGGGGTAAGGAGGAGGCTGAGGTAGGGAGGGGGAGGGATAGTATGGTAAGGGTGGGGGACAGTGAAGTGGTGCAGGTTAGACAGAAGGCATGGGAGAGGACAGTGACTAACTAAGTCACCCATCCAGCCCCTTCCCTGTTCCCATTCCAGACCTAAACAGCCGTCATTTCACCACCACACCCAGTCTTTTTATTTCTCTCCTTTTGCACTACTGCCCCCCCCCCCCCCCCACAAACACTCCCCTGCCCTCCGTCTAACCTGCAGCACTTCACTGTCCCCCCCCCCACCATACTACCACTCCCCCTCCCTACCCCAGCCTCCTCCTTACCCCCACCCAGTTGCCACTCTAATCATGTACTGTTGCTGCTGCTCACAGTGTGGTTTCAGTTGCCTGAGACTGCAGTCATGTGTGTGGGTTGCGTTTGCATGCGCGTGCACATGCACACTCCTTTGTGTGTGTGTGTGTGTGTGTGTGTGTGTGTGTGTGTGTGTGTGTGTGTTGCTCATGAAGGCCAATAGCCAAACGCTTTAATTGTGAGAGTCTTTTTGTTGGGCCTATCTGTGACTCAGCATCTCCATTATATGATGAGTAGCAACTTTCCTTCTCATAATATTGTTATATTTCATCCTGGATTTTCCATTGTTCAAATTAAAACAGAGGTAATTTAGAATGTGACCTAATAATGAATAAGAAAAAGAGGAAGGCAGGTGAACAGTTACGAACAACATAGGGAATACATTATCACAACTACGATAAGACACAGAGGCAAAACAAACAGTAGTACAAGTTAATATGCCTATTAGATCTTTAGGCAACTGAATACTGAACACTGAAAGAAAGTACGATGAGATAAAAGAAATCATTAAGATAATTAAGGCCAACAAAAACTTAGTTCTGATGGGGGGGGGGGGGGGGGGGGGAGAGAGACTGGAATTCAATAGTATGGAAAAGGAACAGAAGTTAAAACAGTAGGAGAAAGATGGCTGGGGCAAAGGGATGAAAGAGGAAACTACCTGGTAGAGTTTTGAACAGAACTTTTATCACTGCTAACATTTAGTTTAAGACCGACGGAAGAAGACTGTATATGTGGAAATGTTCTAGAGGCACTAGAAAGTTTTAGATAGATTATATAATGACGTTACAATGAAGTCCAGACCATTAGCTGCTTACAGGCAATGCGGACAGTTGAAAATATAGATTGTATAAAGGTAACACAGATTCAGAAACTAATTTTAATTGCAAACCAATCCCAAGAGCATATGCATCTCTCACCATAATTTATTGGTCACGAGCAGCAGATTAAAAATGAAGAAAGTACACAAAGGTAAGAAATTAATGTGACAGGACTGGGATAAGCTGAAAGAACCAGAAGTTGCTGCAAGTTTTAAAGGAAGCATTACGTAAACTAGCTATAAAGTATGTAGTTCGCACAGCCGAACATCTATTACGGTGGCTCTCTTTCAGGTTCTCTTCTACCTGCAAAGTGAATCAAAATACGAAAGTACTCACCACAGCACAGATCAGTATCCGCTTCCAATGTCTTCCATGGCAGGTGAATAAAATGAAGAGTCAATGGTTGAAAACAAACTAGCACTGGGGCTGAAATACACTGCTTTACCTCTGTTTAGGAGCACAAAATGTGCATTAGAATCCCCAGCAAGTGGTAATGGCCAGAAGAGTTGCCCAATTGCTAATTACAGCCTCAAGTAGGTCAAGAGGCGGGACACACACTGAGCCAATGACAACAGCAGCCACCTGCAAGCTGACTGTGGGACAGGTGAGATGTGGCATGAGTGACTAATGAATAATGCCAACCTACTGTTAGCTCTGTCCTGCTAAGGTCATCCAGGAGTCTGAGTTCCTACATCGAAGTTTTGAATTCATTCATGTTCCACTGAGTTATGGAAGTCATCATTCAGCGACTGTTTTCTGTTCCACTGCAACGGTGAAGTGCAAATGTTGTTAGTTGAAAAGACAGTTGGGGGTTTTTACTTCCTGTGGCGGAACCCCTGCCCTTGCTACTGGAAAGTGATAGCACTCTGCGACCTCATGGTTTAAACATTATTCTATGAGACTTTAAGTTTTTTGCTCTCCTTTTTTTCTTGTATATGGAAGTTGCGGTGTTTATATAGGCAAGAATTCTGACTTTTTACCTTCTTTATGGTGACTACTTTTGTTTGGAATATCTGCCAGTTTCAGAGCATTTAAAAGCTCAGAGAAAGATGTCCGTTTGCAAGTGAATCTCCAAGAATACATATCTGTACACCATTCTGATGTTTAAGTATGTTTGGATGTGTTGCATTAAAGACCACGTTTCTAAAAAGGGAATAGTCTAATGCAACATGTCAAATCTCGCACTGAAAATTTTTTTACACTAAGAATACAGCAAAAGAAACACAATGCCAAATTTTAGCCGCTAATGCGCAGTGCAAGTATTTCTTTAAAAAGTGTTGAAAATTGCCAAATTCATAGCTTGCCAGGTAGCGGGAGAAATGTATACCCCTATTGTAGCTCTGCCAGATAGCATACACACAATACTGCAGGTGCACAGCCTTGGCTGAAAACACGTCAGTAAACACGTAACATGGCACAATGTGATCATAATTTATAAGATAATTTCAATTTCCTTTGGTAGTTTCTCTGACAGTTATTCACAGTTATTATTCACTCAAATTTTTAATTCATTTAATACCCACAATAATTAGCAGTTGCTTTTGCTGAATCACCGAGGGGTAACGATGGAGATAAACATGAATGAATTTCTCATTCTTTTGCCTGTGCAGCTGATGAATGCTATGACACATTTGTATACAACAATGCCAGTGATAAGTATCAGTGGATTACTGTTTCCATGACTTTTTATCTGTCTTCAGGAATTTCAAGGCAAATTACTACCAAAAATTTAAAAAAGGACTGTTTGGTTGCCAAAATTTTGTAATCCACAAAAGAAAGATACGGAAAAATGGAGAATGATAATTTTCAATATTGAATCAGAAATTTCTTCTTACCAATTGTAGAAAATGAGTCATTGCTTTTGTTGGTCTCTGAGCTTGGACGTAACAAGACCTATCTTTAGAAGAACAATAAAAATACTGTTAATGTAATTCAGATTCCACCTGAAAGTGGAGCCTTGCTTGACGAGCACCTCCCATAACACGCAATTTGCATAACAAGCTAAACAAATTGTAAAAAACGACACACTTAACAAATGATGTTCCACATTAATGTTAATGAAGATTTAGTGTGACGTTACTAGCCGTTCACATGCGGTGGGGGAAACATTCAACAATATGAACATCTTTCATTGTCGGCAGTGGCATATGAACAATGTCTTTAGTATGTACTGCAGTCTGGGTTTAGCACTCTTTCTGCTACCGTCTTAGTGCAGCTTGTGATCACACATTTTTCTAAACTTGTGTTCACAGAGAGTTTTTTTGTGTACAAGTTTTAATAACTTTTGTAGAAATGTCCCTGAAGATAAAGCTGCAAGAAGATGACCATAATAGAAAGAAAATTACCTTAGAAATGAAACGTAAAATCATTTCAAAACATGAACATGGTGTGAGCGTTGCTGCTTTATTACACACGTATAATCAGTTTACATCAACTATTTGCATTATCCTCATGAACAAGGACAAGGTTGAGGAGCTATATGCTCCAAAGGGAGTGACAAGTGTTTTTAAACAACAGTTTCGTATTCTGGATTATGTCGAAAAGGTGTTTCTTATATGGATAAATGAAAAGCAATTGTCAACACCAAAGAAGTGTTTATGGGGAGCTGTGGGTGGTTCAAGAGCCAAAGAAGTGTTTATGGGGAGCTGAGGGTGGTTCAAGAAGTTTAAGAAAAGAACCAGCATCCACTGCATTGTGGGCCACAGTGAAGCAGCAAGCTCCAACACAAAGGCAGCAGAGAACTTCAGCAGCAACTTCAAGATGCTTGTAGAGTCTGAGATTTCTCTGCTACAACAGGTTTTTAATTGTGATGAGATGGATCTATTCCAGAAAAAGATGCCGAAGTGTACCTTTCCAACAGTAGAGAAGAATGTGTTGCCCAGTCACAAGCCAATGAAAGACCATCTCACACAGCTATGCTGTGCCAATACAAGTCACGATTTGAAAATTAAACTGGTGCTTTTTTACCATTCAGAAGCTTGTGAGCCTTCACACGATCTTTTTTGTTGTAATTGGATCAATTAAGCGTTTCATCCTTTGCTGGAAAACTATTTGCTGAATCTGCCACTCCATGTCTTTCTTGTTCTGGACAACGCTACTGGCCATTCTCTAAGCCTACACCACCAACTCCTCAAAGAATTTCAAATTCATCAAGGTCCAATTTCTGCCTCTCAACACCACCCTGTTACTCCATCCTATGGAACAGCAGATTATTTCTCACCTTACGAAGCGCTACAATAATGCACTCGTTGAGTGTTGCTTTGGGTGACTGAAGTTACCCATCTCAATATCAGGTAATTTTGGAAATATCACATCAACATCGTTGCCTGTGTCAAGATGATCGAAAAGATAAGGCGTGGGAAGGGGTTACCAAGAGAACTCTCACTTCTGCTTGAAAGAAGCTCTGGCCAAAATGCGTTGTCAAATGTGACTCAGAGGCATTTGGAGCCTGTAATCAACGAACTTGTGTCTCTGGCCAAGAGCATGGGATTAGAAGTTGATAACAATGATATTGACGAGCCTGTGAAAGACCACAGTCAAGAAATTACCACCGAACAGCTTCTGGAGTTGCAGTGTGTTTCACAGCAGGAAGTTATGGAGAGGAGTTCTTCAGAGGAGGGGGAGGAGGAGGTGCTAACAGCAAAGCAGTAATCTTCTAGCACAGTAAATGCTGAAAGCATGGTAATTGGTTGCATCATACACTGAAAATCATCACCACAATAAAGCAATGGCTACACGCACTACAAATTTATTTGACAATAATGCTGTGTCAAATTTTCACTAACTGTTGAAGTGTCAGTAATAACAGATGACTGTTGATACTTGCTAGTAAAAAAGAATTAGTTATGTATCGTGAATAATAAAGTACATAATACTGTATGTACAATTTTCTTTGAATAAATGGCATGACTAAACAAAAATTTTTGGTACTTTTTCTGCGTGGAATGCATTATTGTATTTTAGATTAATTTATATGGGATAAACTGTTTTGCTTAATGAATGTTTCACATTAAACGTAAGATTCTAGGAAGATTTATGCTCGCTATGTGAGGATCCACTGTAGTGTGATTCAGCTTCTCAATAAAGATGGCGGCGTGTGTAGATGTCCGTGATTTTACTCCTAAAATAACTTATAGTGAAGCCGTTAAAAATTCGTGCGTAAAGTGTAAAAATGAATTCTTAAAGTATAGTGAACGTATTGCTAGTTTACAATGTGTAATCAGCAGTCTAAGAGTAGAAATCAACAGTCTGAAGTCCAAAAATACGGAGCTGAAGTCGAAGCATAACATGGATCCATTGCTTCAAGACAGACAGAAGAACAAAAACTTTCGCCAGAACATGGATACATTGCCGCAAAATGACGCTGATAAATCATCAAAATGGAAGTTAGTACACAACAAGCGTCAATTATTCGGCGCTAAAACGTTGTCTTCAACAAATGTTTCGAGGTTCGAGAATGTAAACAATTTTGATGTACTTTGTTCTAGTAATAGTCTCACAGAAAGTGAAAACAATCGTAACAAGAGTGTACCGGTAAACTATCGGAAAAAAGTTAGGTTTGATCTTCCGAAGCCACAACGTTCAGTTAATAGCAGTGAAAGTGGCAGTAGCGTGATCCAGTCTGCTGTGAGTGAAACATCAAAAAATCGTCTTCACATTTTCGCTGATAGTCATGGCAGAGGCATGGCTGATATAGTGAAAAGCAGTTTGAATGGTGCCGATGTTTGTGAAATCGTAAAACCAGGTGCTAAACTTCAAGAAGTTGTAGTGGGGTGTGATCCTGAGAAAGTAAAAAACGAGTGTGTGATCTTAATAGGTGGCTCAAACAACGTTGCCTGCAACGAAGGGAATGATGTCGTACAGTCGCTCAGGAAGAAAATATCGGCGCTTCATCAGTCTAAGGTATTTTTTGTGAACATTCCAAAGAGACATGACAATCCCACAGTCCTGTGTAAATGAGGCTATCTCACAAACGAACTCTAAGTTAGCAAAGTTGTGTAAGCATTTTAACAATACTTGTGTTGTAGATATAAGCAGTTTTGGACGAGAATTATTTACAAGACACGGTATGCACCTGAACAGATCAGGAAAAAAAGAATTAGGTACCCTTTTAAAAACAAAAATATTGGAAGATGTCCACAAATGTACCCCAAAGTTGGAACCAATCGCACTTAAATGGCTCCAGCCATCAAGTCAGACTCAGTTTCAATCTCAAATATTTCAGGAAATTGTTAGTAATGAACGTACTGCTTGTGTAGCTTCAGATAATTTTTTAGGCAAAAGTTTACATCTGCATCTAACTCCAAAGCAATGACAATTTTTCACCAGAATGTGGGAGGATTTGGTAATAAAGTAAATGACATTACTGTTCTGTTAGAGGAACCACAAGGAATAAAAGATACTGATGTATTATGTTTTAGTGAACATCATGTGAAAGATATTGAAAGGTTGCAGCTAAGCGGTTACTGTCAGGCAGTGCATTACTCTAGAACCATCATGGAAAAAGGTGGAGTGGTAATTTATGTAAAAAACAATATATCTTACAATGCATTAGATTTAAAGAGCCATTGTATAGAGCAACAAATTGAAGTACGTGGCGTTGAGATTACTGTAAATGACATCACAGTTATAGTGTTAGCATTGTATAGATCTCCCTCAGGGAAATTGAATGTATTTCTTAAGCACTTAGATTCTTTATTATCCAAACTGTACTCAAAGTCTAAGAACTTAATAATTACTGGTGACTTAAATGTTGATTTCCTAAATGAGAGCAATAGTAAAGCTGATTTAGTACATTTAATGGAGTCTTATAATCTGATGGCAATTGTAGATTTCCCCAACTAGGGTTACTGTTAACAGTAAAAGTCTGATAGATAATATATTTATAGATAAGTCTAAATGCAATGAGATCACTGTACATCCAGTCCTTGGTCTTTCTGATCATGGTGGTCAATTACTTAGGCTCAAATACATCAGTGTGTGCAACAGTCCTGAGCATTCCTGGAAATCTTTTAGGATAATAAATGAAGAGGGCCTTATGAAATTCAATGACAGCCTAAAAGAGATAGATTGGAGCCCAGTATATAGGGAAACAGATGTAAACAAAAAGTACAATTCATTTTTAAATGAATTTATGTCTTTATTTGAGTCCATCTTTCCCACAAAAAAAAAAAATAGTTAGAAATAGTCATACAGGCAATGCCAAGAAGTCTTGGATCACTACAGGGATAATAACATCATGTAGAACAAAGAGGATGTTATACAGTTCTCTCAGGATTTGTAATGATCCAAAGAAACGACAACACTACAAACTTTACTGTAGCATTCTCAAGAAGGTTATAAATAAATCTAAAAGTATGTGCATAAAATCAGAAATTGAAAGATCAGAAAATAAAATTAAAACTATTTGGAATGTAATAAAGAGGGGAAACTGGCAGGAAAACAGAGAACATGTCTCAGGCAGAGATTATAACAGGGGACAGTATCATAAAGAAACCAGAGTTGGTTGCAGAAATATTTAATAACAACTTTTTGAGAGCAGCAGAGAAGACAGGCTGTAATGGTTCTATGGAAGAATCATTGTCCCTCCTACAGAAAGCTATTAGCAACAGAATCCCACAGTTATCTTTACCTCCAGTTACTGTAAGCGAAGTCATAAGAGTAATCAGATCATTAAAAAATAAAAATTCTGCTGGTGTGGACAATATTTCTAGTACAATACTAAAACACTGTTATAAATTTGTTAGTCCCGTTTTATGCAACATATATAATACATCCCTACAAGAAGGGATTGTCCCTGACAGACTAAAATTGGCTGCAGTGATTCCTCTCTTTAAAAAAGGTGATAAAAACGATGTTACAAACTATCGCCCAATATCCCTATTAACTACCTTCTCGAAAATTCTTGAGAAACTCATACACGGAAGGATTGTGGATCATCTCAACTTCCACAGTATATTAAGCAAAAATCAGTTTGGTTTTCGTGCTGGTCTTTGTACCGAACAGGCAATATTCTCTTTCAGCAACCAAGTTTTGGAAGCCATTAACAAAAAAATGTCTCCAGTGGGTATTTTTTGTGATCTTACGAAAGCCTTTGACTGTGTAAACCACCAAATTCTTTTGAAAAAGGCAGAATACCATGGTTTAGGTGGTACTGTTGGCTTGTGGCTGCAATCTTATCTGAAGGATTGGAAGCAGACAGTAATGCTAAATGGCTCTTCTGGAAAACCTGCCTCGTCTGAGTGGGGCACAATAACATGTGGGGTGCCTCAAGGCTCCGTTTTGGGCCCATTGCTGTTCCTCATCTTCATCAATGATCTTCCTCTTTGTTCTGAGACAAACAGAAAATTTACCCTGTTCGCTGATGATACCACAATTCTAATTGATGATTTGATAGATCACAATCTTGAACAAACTACAAATACTGTCTTTAATGACATCTTAAATTGGTTCTCCTCAAATGGTCTCTCACTCAATGCAAATAAAACATTATATGAGGTTCCATACATCACAAAGTAATCTCAATGAAATTAACATAAAATGTAGAGATCAACCAATACAGAAAGTTGAAGATACAAAATTCCTGGTCAGTTCACATTCTACATCTATGTAAGAAACTTAGCTCGGCAACATTTTCATTACGGGTAATTTCTTCAGTGGCTGAAGTTGATGCCATTAAGGTTGCCTACTTTGGCTACTTCCACTCATTGATGTCATATGCTATCATGTTCTGGGGGAACCAACAACTTGCAAAAAAAGTTTTCACCGTCCAAAAAAAAGCAATCAGAATAATGTGTGGGGTCCATAAAAGACACACTTGCAGGCACTTGTTTCGAAAGATAGGTATCCTAACAACTGCCTCACAGTATATTTTTTACTTGCTGACCTTTGTGTGCAAAAATTATTCTATCTACCAAGACAACAGTAAATTCCATGGCTATAACACCAGAAACAAAAACAATCTACATGTCGAAATGAAACATCTCACTCTGGTACAAAAAGGAGTTTACTACTCCAGCATTAAGCTGTTCAATGCTCTCCCACTACATATCAAATGTGTTCATACAGAACTGCCAAAATTTAAACAAGCTCTCAAAGATTACCTGACAGAGAGATCTTTTTATACTGTGGATGAATATTTGAAAGAAAGTGTACATCATTACTAAACTTAATGTGTCTAGAACTAGTTCAATTGATTTTATTGAGCATTTGAGCATAATCACAGTTTTTGCAACAACAAATTGGCTGTACCTGTATTTACTCATG
Organism: Schistocerca gregaria; assembly: GCF_023897955.1. Classification (NCBI taxonomy): domain Eukaryota; kingdom Metazoa; phylum Arthropoda; class Insecta; order Orthoptera; family Acrididae; genus Schistocerca; species Schistocerca gregaria. The sequence continues at coordinate 125,706,042 of NC_064927.1, read as the reverse complement.
TAGGCCTAATGTCTGATTTAACCTTGTGCTCTTATTTGTAACCTTTATTTGAAACTTTTTTCTGTTAAATAGTTGTTCTGTTATTTAGCTGACATTGTACATATTACTGTATTTATAGTATGTCTTACTTAGACTATGTACAATTTGGCATTGAATTGCCCTTGTATTTATTGTAAGTTTAAATTGAAACCTGTACAATTTGACACGTTCCATATCCTTGTGATTGACTCACTAACTGGATCTACGGAACATGAAATAAATAAATAAATAAATAAAAACATTGTTCGACACCGCAAAGCATTTTTCAGAAAAATGTCAGACAATATCATTTTCAATATCTCGTTTTCTTTTCAGGTTTATCAGCAGAACAGTATTGTTCAAGTTCAGCAACTTGTTAGTTGTCAATCTGCATCACATTTTGCTAATTTGATCAAGAATTCCTAGTACGCAGCACAATATACAGAACAACAGACGACGACATCTTACTCCATTCTAGTTCTGTCTAAATAAAACTAGTAATTACTATAAAATGCCTTGATGCATTCATTTTTCTTTTATGGGGTGTGCCTGGTGTAAGCAAAATGTTTGTTTCCATCATTCAATAGATACTTCGCATTTTTGCAATGACTACAGGGAATAAACAAGGAACCCTTGCATTCTTAGTACAATATACACGATTCAAAAATTATCATAAGAACTGTTCTACAGGAATTGTTATACAATATGTCTTGTCAAAAAAACTGAAGTCTGGATTGATAGAAATCGTCTGCAATTAAGTTCATATAATGCCCTGATTTTCTTCCCTCTGCTGGTTACTTGTGTAACAAGTACATCTGCAACAGTTTAGCTGTCCATATGAACTGAAAGTTATCAAAAGAATTAATGATTTGAGAGGTATTTGGTATGATTTATGAGCCTGAAATTTGTGTGTGTGTGCATTCTGGACTTTGCACTATGAGGCTCTACATTCTCTTGTCATGATTGCGTCTACTCATTCGCCAATTCGTGAATTAGGAGGAAGGGTTTACAAACTGCTGTTCTCAGCATTCTTTATGTGGCAAAAATGTGCAACTTAAACATTTTTTCTAAAGAAAATACTTGCAGTTTGCCTTAGCATATAAAATTTTGACAATATTTTTCTTTCAGTGTAGGACGACGATGATTTATGTTTGTGGGGCACTCAATGGCATGGTTATCAGTGTCCTCTTTTGGTGTATTCTTACTGTGTGAAAAATTTCAGGGTATGTTTTGACATGTCGGATTGGACCATTCCCTGGTAAGATACAGTGCAAAGTATGTGTGAAATGCTGGATACTGCACTTCCTTGATGACTTTCTTAGACGCACCACATGGAACTCTCATTATCGCCTTCAGTTCCTAAATTTTTCTTTCTGCAGCATGAACATGACAGTTCCTCATGACAGTTCCTCATGGCATAATGACATGAACAATTGCTAAATTTTGGCAGAAATGTACAGGGTTCATTTGCTTCATATACTTTTGATCTCCATGTAACACACACACACACACACACACACACACACACACACACACACACACACACACACAGCTCTCCTGTTACAATCAACATCTAATATGGTGGTGTACGGGTTATAACTTCGTGACACATAAACCCAACTTTAATATACTCTGGTATAATGGGAGAGTTGAATGTTAAAATAAATTATGCAGATTTTTCTATTGTCTCATTTACTTCCTTCATAATGTTTTTCACCTCTATGACAACATTTGACCATTCTTCCTCTAATTCTTTGCGGTCAGCTTCCATTATAAAATCTAATGTGACTACCCCATTGTTGAAATTAAGGGTATTACACACTTCAGTTGCTATAGGACAGTTGCCCCCGCCCCTTCCTTTTATCTATAATAATTCTTGACACTTGCAGTGATGCACCTGTTTAGAGCAGTAGAGTGCCAATTTTAGAAGTTATCTGACTCCTTTCAAAGACCCAGCAACTGCTTCTTCAGCTTTGCAAAAAGGGGAAATCTTTCCAAAGAATCTCTCTCTCTCTCTGGCAAACTTATATCCTGTTTCCAGAATGAGATTTTCACTCTGCAGCGGAGTGTGCACTGATATGAAACTTCCTGACAGATTAAAACTGTGTGCCGGACCCCGAGACTCGAACTCGGGACCTTTGCCTTTCACAGGCAACTGCTCTACCAACTGAGCTATCCAAGCAAGACTTATGACCCTTCCTCACAGCTTATATCCTATTGTTTTATTTATCACAATTTTTAATGTGTGTTTTCTCAGGAGGAATTTCCACTGGGTTGAGTGTTAGTCCTCCCTTTCTGCTAAGCGTTTGTGTTTAAGGTTTAAGGACTACTTTGGTCTCATGGGGTACTAAATATCGCCTCAATGGTCTTGCTTGCCTGGATAAGCCTCATACAATTTGGAGTGGAGTGGAACTGTTGCTCCAGGGGGTGCCCACTAGGAATTATCTTGTCTCAACAGTCAACCACGTTGCCAGACATGTAGCACCCCCCCCCCCCCCCCCCCCCACTCCATAACAAATCCAGGCAGTTAAGCCTGTAGAGGCACACAACACTCCACTGTCACACGTCACTGTGGCTGTTTATGTATGTCCAAGTTTACAGTAATAAGAGGATTGGTAGCACTGATCAACCTACAGCTCGGGAACCTCAGGGTTGCCAGGCCTGTACCCTGCAATTACTGGCTTGATCTATGAGGGAGCAATAGGGCAGACAGAGATTAGACTCACAGTACAGCCCGGAAAGTAGTACTGGAAATGCTCAGGACTCCACATTCGGCAGTCATGTACTCACAAATGAGTCACAAGTGCCAATCACACATCAGAGTTGTAAATTACAGCAACAACAGAACAACTGATGACAAATATGCCCACTACTTTCATTCCTTTGGTTGTTACAAGACAAACAAGAGGAAATATACGATATGCAGTTTTCACTGTTTCTACCTTTTTCCATGTAACAGTCGGCCCGCTACAGTTTCTGATACTGGTAATTAAGTGTCAATTACCAAAGCCCATGTTTTTCTCTCTTCTTAATCAACACATTTCTTACTTACAGTTAATATAAAAAAAGGAATTACTACTTACAATGAAGTTCTGCGGGTGGTTAGGACACATCCAAGTTCCTGAGGGTAACGATGTAAGAGGTGGATCCAAGCAGTCTTGATGAAACAGAAGGGGGCAGTAATCACATGCTATTAATGGTGCTTTCCGGCAGCTTCTGTAACATTTAATAACAAATATTTCGGAATTTATAATACAAGTTGCAGGAAGCTACAAAGATATACTCCCTTGTAAGTGAACTTCAAATACATTGCTGTTCTGTAGCAATCAAATTTATCAAAGTGAAAAAACACAATATATTTACTACCTTATTGGCTATAAAAATAAATAAATAAATACAAATTTCTGCTCTAAGTGATTCTGTTTTCCAATTCTTGGGTTAGTAGACCACTTGTGTTATAACCTATCATGACTTGTGAATCAATACTTTAGTATTTAAAAGTTCAATTTTGTGGGCGAGGAAAGGTTACACAGAGCTCTCTTCTGGACCTGCAGTAATGAAAAATGTTAAATTAACATAAAACACATCAGATACTGAGAATTTGCTTCTACAAAAAATTTGAAGAATACTGAATGTGAGCTTGAAGAAACAATGCCAAATTGTACTAAAATTATTCAAGTACGACAAAGAAACCCTGAACTGGTGACAGAATATAACCTGTCTTACACAGATTTTACAGTTACAATATGTTGCTAAAGATTATAAATAGTTAGAATGTAGTTATTCAATTGAATTGAATTTACTTGTGAGACTTCAAATAACCAACAGAATTTATTGACTGCAGGAAGTTTTCACTATGGAAATAAGAACTACATTGCAATGATGTTGAGTTTTGTATTAGTATTTTATTGAACAGTCTTGATCACTACAGAATGATCCAGAAAAATGTAGACATTCTTTGACAATCAATGTTAACATAACAAAATGACATACCATTACAATTTTTGCACGGGGTTAAGAAATTTTACGTGTTCAAAGTAACACCCATTAGCAACCAAACAACGTCGACACCACTGACCTGTAGATTGAACTATGGCTATCAGTGTTGCTGGTGTGATACACATCTAGAAAACATTGAAATGTTCCAGTTAATATAATGGCAGAACAATAATTTACTAACCAAGTGGTAAGCTACAAAACATTTTCAGGCGCAGATAAGGATGCAACCTGTTATTTATTGGTTGTAAAATGAAGAGATCAGTTGAAAGAAATGAAAAAATTTTGGAGATTAAGGAGATTGTATATGGAGAATCTCAAACAGTTTTTGAGAATTTCATGGGGGACATTGGGCAACAACTAACTGAAACAAAGAAAAGGAATACTATAGAGGTAGCAGCAGAAAAACTACGTAAAAAGACAAAGTCAGGCAGAAATCCTTGGATAGCACAAGGGATATTAGATAAACAGAGAAAATATTTTTTAAAATAAATAAAAACTAAAAAAAACATAGTCTTTGCAAACTGACAAAGATTGAATGCTAAGTTGTGGAAGCTAGTATGACCATTGGTAAGGGAGATGCCACTTCCCTGGAAATTAAAGAAACCTTTGGAGAAAAGACAAGCAACTGTATGAACATCAAGACTGCAGATGACAAGCCAATACTAAGCAAAGAAGAAGAGAAGAAGAGAAGGCTGAAAGGTGGAAGGAATATGTCTATATAAATCACTGATATTTTATGAAGCAGTGGATGAATATGAAACAGGTGATGCAATACTGAGAGAATAATTGAAAAGGACTGAAAAACCTGAATTAAAACAAGACACGTTGAGTAGACAATATTCCATCATAATTAACAACCACCTCAGAAGAACCAACCATGAAAAAACTGTTACACCTAGCATGAAAGATAATGTGACAAGCAAAATATCATCGGACTTCAAGAAGACTTCCATTACCACAGAATGCAGGTACTGACAGGTGTGAGTATTATCACATCATCAATTTAATAAGTCTTAAATGTAAAATACTAAGAACTATTACTAACTGAAGAATGGAAAGAGAGGTAAAAACCAACGGGAGGAGGGGGGATAAAATGAGATTTTGAAGAAGAGAGATTAAAAATGAATAGAAGAAACGGAAAATGCTGACTGGAACACACTCCCTGGGGATCTAAGGAGATCACGGATAGAATACATAGAATGAAAGGTTATCCACAACCTGTATAGAAACCAGGTAATTGTGCCAAGATTTGATTGACATGAAAAGAAGCAGTAATTGAAAAATAAGTGAGACAAGGTTGTACCCTACACCCCATGTTATTCAAGCTGTACATCGTCCAAACACTACAGTACACAGAAATTTGGAAAGGAAACATAGTTAAGGAGGAAACGAACAGCAACAGAAGTAAAACTAGGGCAAGGAAGTGTAATCAAATTAAATCAGCTGATGTCGAATGAACTGGATTAGGTAGTGAGATATTGAAGGTAAAGGATAAGTTCTGTCTTTTCTTTTTTTTGGGGGGGGGGGGGGGGGGGGCATAACTGAGGGTGGCAGAAATAAAGAAGATAGAAAATGCAGTCTGACATAGTGCAAAAAAGGTTTCTGAAAAGAGAAATATTGCAACATTTGATATAATTTAAGTGAAATGAAGTATTTCTTGAAATTGTTTGTCTTGCATGTAGCTGGAAGTTTAGACATAAATGGTGCCACAGAAGAATGCTGGAGATTATTTAGTTGTATTGGGTAACTAATGAAGATGTACTTAATCAAACTGGGTATAAAAAACCATGGCACAACTTGATTTTTAAAAAAGGGGTGAGTTGATGGGACATGTGCCAAGACATCAATGAATAGTCAATTAAGTAATAGAAAGATAGGTGAAGAGTACGGACTGTCAAGGGAGACTAAAGCTTGAAAACAGTGAGCAGGTTTAAATGGATAGAGGGTGCAATAGTTAAGCAAATATGAAAAAAACCTTGCACAGGAGAGACTAGCGTCAAGATTTGCAGAAAATCAGTCATAGGGCAAACGACTACAATGGTAACAACATGTAAAATATAATGAATTCAAAGAAGCATTAAAATTACAGCATGTCATTATTTTCAAAAATGCAACTACTATCTGTCTTGCTGTGTAAAACGACATGACAGTTTCCTGTCCCATTCTTGGAATTGTATGTTCTGGGATAATGAACAGAGATGTGAGCAATTGAAAAACAGTCTGAAAACTATGACATCGTCATTAGAAAATATTCCTGATTTATAGTTATGCCTTAAGTAGCTATTTTTGGCCCTGGGTTTTTTGTTCCTGTAGAAAAACTTAAAATCTAAAACTGAGCTGAAAGCCTGATTTTTATTTATGCACCAACTGACAGCTCAACGTCTCTTTATGTATTGAATGGTTGCCTTTCTTCATTTAACAATTTTTACCTTCAAGACATTGGTTTAACATGTTCACAAAGTACTTGAGATGTAAATATCAATACAAAAGCTACAGTTTATTACATATAATCAACTCCTCCTAGTACAATGAAAGTTATTTCAGAGGGTCTTAGCACCTGATCTAATGCCCTGTCACCTTTCCTAGTGAATAATTTCCTGATCTGCATATACTTGTGGCCTAAAAGCAGAATAAACAATGAGTCATCAACCAATTAGTCATATTCTGTCCCACCAGAAACCTTACACAGTTAAACAAATGTAACAATGGAAAATCCAAGTTGGAATGTAATAATACTGTGAAAAGGAAAGATGCCACTCATCACATAGCAAAGAGTCTGAGACGCAGATAGGCACAACAAAAAGACTGTCACAAATAATAGCTTTTGGCCAGTAAGGCCTTCGTCAGAATTAGATGGCAAACACATATACACACCCACAAAAATGCAACTCACACATACGACTGCAGTCTCAGGCAACAGAGTCCACACTGCGAGCAGCACCACCGGTACATGATGGGAGCGGCTGGGTGGCGGTAAGGAGAACGCTGGAGTGGGGAGGGGGAGGGATAGTAGGGTACGCGTGGTGGACAGTGACATGCTGTTGGGGAGTGCCGAGGGACGAGGTGGAAAGAGAGTAGGGCAGCTATGTGCAGTTAGGAGGTTAGATGGAGGGAGCGGAGAGGTGAAGAGAGGGGGGGGGGGAGGGGGGGAAGCGGAAAAAGAGAGAAGTAAAAAGACTGCTTGTGATTGAGGAATGAGGACTATGTAGTGCTGGAACGAGAACGGAGAAGTGGTTGGATGGGAGAGGACAATGATTAACGAAGGTTGAGGCCAGGAGGGTTACTGGAATGTAGGATATGTTGTTGCAGGGAGCATTCCCACATGTGCAATTCAGAAAAGCTTGTGTTGGTGGGAAGGATCCATATGGCACAGGCTGTGAAGCAGTCATTGAAATGAAGGATGTCATGTTTGGCGGCGTGTCAGCAACAGGGTGGTCCACTAGTTTCTTGGCCGCAGTTTGTCGGTGGCCATTCCTGGGGACAGACAGCTTGTTGGTTGTCATGCCCACATAGAATGCAGCACAGTGGTTACAGCTTAGCTTGTGGATCACATCCCTGCCTTTGATGGGATAGGTGACGTTTGTGACCAGACTGGAGTATGTGATGGTGGGAGGATGTATAGGACATGTCTTGCATCTAGGTCTATTACAGGGGTATCAGCCATGAGATAAGGGGGTTGGGAGCATGGGTTGTGTAGAGATGGACGAGTATATTGTGTAGGTTCAGTGAACAATGGAATACCATTGTGGAAGGAGTGGGAAGGATAGTGGGCAGAACATTTCTCATTTCAGGGCATAGCGAGAGGTAGTCGAAACCCTGGCGGAGAATGTAATTCAGTTGCTCCAGTCCCAGGTGGTACTAAGATACAAGGGGAATGCTCCTCTGCAGCTTTATGGTGGGACTTTGTGAGAGACTGGAAAGATTAGGCACAGGAGATACGTTTTTGTACAAGGTTGGGAGGATAATTACAGTATGTGAAGGCTTCAGTGAGGCCCTCAGTATATTTTGAGAGGAACCGCTCGTCATTGCAGATGCGACAACCACAGGTGACTAGGCTGTATTAAAGGGACTTCTAGGTATAGAATGGGTAGCAGGTGTCAAACAAAATGTAGTATTTTCTGCAGACAATTACTTATTAAACCTGGCACTGATGATCTCAACCATGGTAAATTTGCAATTATAGAACATGTACAAAATGAACATGATAAAGAACTTTACTATTATTGTTATAAATCTTAACACTGATTTATTGGAGACTCACTTTCGACACTCAAAACACGATCTAACAGGTAGTGGCACGAGACCATTGTCCAACTCATATGGCTTCTTCTTCACAGAGGAGGTTCTGCGTAAATTAATTCTGTTTGCTCCTGGACCTACAGGAAAATGGAACATACTTTAGAATCTTACTGAATACACAAGTTAATTATTTACATTAAATTATCAATATTTTTTTCTCATTTTAGATTATGGCTAGCTGTGACAGAGACCACACATGATGAAAACTACGAAGTTATAAATGACCAACAGGGAACTAGCTACAAATAACATTAGGAAAAGGGTAGATGGCTACTTAGTGTAAAGATGATTCACTGAGTTGCAAACAGGTGCAACAAAAAGACTATTACAAATTACAGCTTTCGGCCAAGCCTGCTTCAACAAAGAAAACACACACACACACACACACACACACACACACACACACACACACACACACACACACACACACACACACACACACGAGACTGCTACCACTGGCATCTCCAACCAGAAAACTGGGAACTGGGTGCATTTCCTTATATTATGGGGAGCAAAGCGACTTCTATGGAAAGTGGCGTTGATAAAGGGGGGTGAAGGGTGGAAGGTGGGGGTGTAAGTTACAAAAATATTTCCCATATGGATGCTGTAGATTTAGTTACTGAACTAACAAATTTTGTTAACTGTAGAATCTTGGCATATCCCATGTTTTGTAATTAAGCTTGCAAAGTAGAAAAATTATGAAGTCAGACACACAAAAAATATAATATTTTTAGCAAACACTATTTCTATAATTGCTTTGAACGAAAACTATCATTATCAAGCCATATGAAAGAATACAATGACACTTCCACAAGCATCATTCAGGAAGGCAGCAGAGAGAGTGCCTAACTACCGGAAAATAAGACTTCAATCAAACAATGGAAAATTCAGGATAGAATGTACAATATTATGAGAAGAAATGTTGGTACTCACCATATAGCGGAGATGCTGAGTCGCAGATAGGCACAACAAAAAGACTCTCACAATTAAAACTTTTGGCCATTAAGGCCTTCATCGATACACACACACACACAAATGCAACTCACACATGCGATTGCAGTCTCAGGCAACTGAAACCAGACTGGTGAGTCTTTTTGTTGTGCTTACCTATCTGCGACTCAGCATCTCCGCTATATGGAAAATAAAGACTTTTTTTCCCTTCCAAAATAGGCCCAAGAACTGAATGTGACATATCTTGGCAGCAAGTTAGGCTAGGTACCTATAAGCTCCATTTCTTGAACATTTCTGTTTTGGATTAAAGCAATTAATTGTTAGCTTCCTTGTGAATTTTGAGTATTCCACCTGTACAGAGTTCAGTGAATACATATGCGCCTTCATTAAGAGTTGTCATATTGTTCATTCAAGCTTCAATTATTGTTGTGTTTAGTGTGGATATCCATTTGTGTCATACCTATGTTGTGGTTTTAATTGCAAACTGTGGCTGAAAAACAGAATTGCAATACTATTGCAATTTAAGCTGCAAGTGATTGCATATGCTAAAGAGCATGGTAACAAGGCAACAGAAAGGCATTTTGGGTCATCTCCCAAGTGGATAAACAATAAGAACTTAGTGGAATCGGGACAATTTTTTAAAGATATCACCTCACAGTAAACATAATCTGGTAAGTGGAACTGATAAATGGCTAAAACTTAAAGTAAACCCAATACTTGGTTTTTCAAGAACAGACAACCAAGAATTTTAGTTTCTACAAAAATTATCATTCATCAAGCAGTATCCACTATCCAAGGGATCACCAACTTTACTGCATCAACATCATAGTGTTCAAGATTTATGAAGAGATACAGGCTTTGTACGCCGACCACGATGTCGTGCCAACATCAAGCGAGAGACTTGTTTCTTTCAAGAATGTGGTGACTGCACTGGAAAGTGAGGACTATCTTTACAGACATCTGGCCTGGAAGATGTAGCAGATAACTCTGCAGAAATTACACATGCAACATGGAAGGAAAATAAACTAATTAAAAAAACTGCTAACTCTGACAGTTTCATTGATGAACTTGGTAAATGGTCAGTGAAAGCAGTAACACACCATCAGCACCTGAAGAAACTGCAACAATGTGAAAAGTTGTGTACAGGCTGAAGAACTATGCTTAGTCCTTTACTGTGAATTTACTGAGGACCGGTCTGTAATTCTCCCACAAGAAGTACAAGCGAATCATTGGAGTAATGACCAGATTTCAATTTTTATAGGAGTGACATATTTTCAAAACAAGACCACAAGTGTTGCAGATGTAAGTGATGACACAGGACGACTCGGCTCATACTTTGCTAGCAATGCGCAAAATTCTTCAACTGCACACAGGGACACAGAAGATCATAATTATTTCTCATGGTAATCCTAGTCATTTTAAAAATTGTTACCAGATGTTTGAATTGAGTAAGTCACTTGTGCCAACTGACTGGGTATACAGTGCTACCGGTCATAGGAAAGGGCATTGTGATGGTGTATAAGGCCTGATGAAGCACCTGCTACAAAACAATCTTTCCAGACCAGCAATTCAGAATGCTGCGGATTTTACGAGAGTCATGAAACCTTACACATCCACAGCCCTCATTGTTTTGTCCAAAGAGGAAATCGAAGAATTCCATGAGCAGAAAAAAGAATGGTCCAAACAAACCACTCCTGCAAAAGGAATTCAGAAGACACATTTTTGGACTCAAAGTGATGAGCAAACTGATATTGCATGCAAAGAAAGAAGAAATTTCATTCGTTCAGCCAACACCTCAGAAACATTAGGATAATATTCAGATTCACAACCTGAGAAGGGTTTCGTTTTTTATGGTTTTGTCTGTGTGTGTTTTACTGTGACTGGTGGATTGTAGAGATTATAGACACTAGTTATGAGTTAAGCAAAATTGTTGTGAACTTTATGCTACCACATGGACCAGCTGTTGGATATAGGTTTCCAGCTGCAGGACAGCAACACCACCATCAGTGCTCACTTCCTGTTCACAATGTTATGAAGATTAAGTGTTCCAGTTCCTATTGGTTCAACAGGAAGGCACAACTCTATACCAAAAGAAGATACTGAAGCAGTGGAACATATTTTTAGTTCATTGGCTGGCTAAATTCAGTACAAAACTGAGTGCACAGAAGTTGTATAACTTGAAACCTTTAGTCTTTGGACCTTTCTCATACATTTTGGAACAATTTAAAATGCTTGAAAAATGAGTCTCCTACAGATCTTCCAAAACTAAAATTATGTTACATAAGGCTGCTTTTGATTTTTATGAGACTGTTATGTGATAATGTGGTAATAAAACAGGTTTTATGTATGGCAAAAATTTCAATTGTTTATAAAACCAGTTCAACCTAAAAGTGGAAGCTCTCCTTTTCAGGGGATGTAGAACTTTATGGTACTATTCAACAGAAAAAAATAAAAATTTTATGGATTCGCATTAAAAAAACCATAAATTACTAAAAAAAGTTCAGATTGCTATAGAAGAAGAACTTTGACAGCTAAGGCCAAATGGAAGATTTCTTTGTAATTATAAAGCAATTATCTTGGAAATAAAAAAAAAACAACAAAATACCTAGAACTGTTCCAGAGATACAGCATTTTAATTTTTTTCCCAAAATTCACACCTTCAATGTGGTACGTGCAGAGACATCTTTGAAGGGCTGTATCTTAGAACATAAATTTTTTTGGAGAAAACAAAAAAAAAAAAAAATGTGTGTTCCTTACTTAGTCCTTCATTTTAACATGTGCTAAATTCAATAACATCTGAGACTATGAAGATAAGATTTTTTTTTTTTTTCTAGCCCACCTGAATTGATATGGACTATGCCTGTATTACCATTTTCCATTGAGCCACTGGAGAACATGGGCCCCTAGTACTGAAACGAGAAAACATCACTGAGGAGCCTCTGAAAATCTGTGGATAGAGGTCAGAATTTTCTCATTTAAACTTTCAATTTTTATACTAAAAACACCATGGCCAGTTTTCTCCATTCTTATGAGTCACCTAAAACCATGCTTCAACTTACACGAACTAAATGCATTACCAAAATACAATATGTGCAACAGGGGGAATGTGTCAAGGTCTTCATTAGTGTTTGTCCACCCATCTGCTCTGACCCATGACGTGACCAATATGGCGGAAACGACCATCCACTACAACTCCAATATGGTGCCTATGATGTAATTACGTAAACATGACAACAAAGACGAAAATAGATCGAAAAACCAACACACACATCTTCCTCCAAAAATACAATCAAACAAACGGGACAAGCGTAGGAAATTGGCAGTTTATGGGTGGGAGCAAACTAAATGTAAACACACACACACACACACCACCAGACCTAACGACACAAAACGACTAAATAAATCGACAACACAAAATTCCCAAACCCCACTACACACAATATCCTCTGGAATCTGTCACTTCCCTTCACCTATACACTTCAACTGCAATTGTCGATACTACATTATAAAACTCCAAAAATTGCACGACCGCCACAACTATTGGCACCACAAAACCAACACCTCCCGTGACCTATATAGCACAACAGCAGCTCATGATACCAAAACATTCATTGCTACGACCACACATTGGAATCGGAGACTTCCCTTGACCTGTATAGTTCAACAGCAGCTCACAATACCAAAACACACATAGCTACAGCCGCACATTGGAATCGGACACTTTCCTTCACCTACATAGGTCAACAGCAACTCACGATACCAAAACACCAATACCACCAACCAAACAACACAGAAGTACCCCACCAACCATCGTAACATGCACAAAAATACACTGAAAAGAATGACTACTAACCGCAAAAAGTTCCAGTGCTGAACTCTACGTCGGCCACCACAAACACCACAATCTCTCACTCACTCACTCTCTCTCTCTCTCTCTCTCTCACACACACACACACACACACACACACACACCAACAAAAAAAAACGCAACCAAAAGAAACTCCAAACCCACCCACGACCCCCCTCCCAACCTCGACCATCCCTCCAAAATCAAAGACACATCAACAAATAAAAACAAAAATAATAAACAAAATAAACAAATCTCAATCGCACAATACAACTCAACAACAACTGCAACAAAATAGATCCTCCACAACATAATCAAACCACCCTCCCCCCACCTACCAACCTTCACAAACATTACCAACAAGCACCCCCGTCCCCCAACCCCCGAGACACAGCCACCCACCCTCACACCACCTCCTTAACCATTTGTGGCCTATACATTTTACTAATTGCCCTTAAGAAAACCCGTAAAATGCAATAGCCCTCAGGGATGCTCTTCTGCCAACAATACTCATCTAAATGAGACTGAAGGTTAGAAGAGCGCCTCTTCCCCCTCCCAATAACTGACTTAACCACCCCCCAAAACCCCTCTATTGTATTTCTCCATGCCCCAGTCTCATAATTTTTGAATTCCAAACTATGGTTAACTACTAAATGATGATACCCCCTCTCGCCCAACCCCCCATAAAATGAAAAAGCATCGGAAACTATTGTGCTGCCCTCTTCAATAAACTCCTGAATAAATCCCACCAATTTCCTTTTTGTCCACCCCTCCAAAACCCTAAAAACAAACTCTGAAAAACCACCCCCAGATACAATGGCCCCCCATAAACCAGCCAGAGACTTACCCCTCCCTACTACTTCTCCCCAAACTGCGACTTGTCAACCTCCACCACCACCCCAAGCCCACCCAACTTACCCCTGTACTTACTATAGGCCTACTCAGAACACACTTCCCTACAAAACGAAAACCAGCCATGAACCATCCTCTCACACCAGTCATGAACCATCCTCTCACTCACACCAGTCTCATGCGCACAAAAACTGGGAGAGGATCTATAACAAAAATAATATGTCATCAACACAATCTCTCGCATGCTCAACCTAGACCTCTCAAAGCAGGTACCACACCTTATGGAGCACCATAGGTTGTCCCTACGATACCGCCACCTGTAGCCGTCCCCGGTCTGAGACAACTTTTGACAACCGCATTTCCTGCCGACACACGCTGCACCTAATCACTTCTGCCAGCAGCCCATACAGTTGCAAAAATTTTAGAGGGACAACACATTGCCCCCCATTTCTGCACGCAAACAAGTGCTGTTAAATTTATCTGTCACATCCACACCTAACAAAAGCAGCCACAAATTAAATTAAATAAAATAACACACAACTTATAGCAAACAGCACTAACTTAGACACAACCAAAACTAAATTGTTAACTCACTGAAACCAATTCCTTTCGCAGCACAGTCAAAAACCAATACCTTGCAGAACAAGCAGCAACACCACAATGAACCCAATACACCACATAACACGCAAACCACAAACACACCACCAGAGGACACCACCAACTGCAACAAAACGACATCTATAAACAATACTCACTCATAAACTAAACTTCGCGTCACTGTGACATCGCACACCATTACGTCACGGGTCAAAGCTTGACGGGTGGGATCGGAAGCATCCGTTGACCTGATATCCTGGTTCTTCAAATAACCTATATAGGTCAACTGAAGACCAGGACACTAGTATTACCAATAGTGAATGAAACGTGTACCTAAATTTTGTATTCTATACTGAAGAACAGGATACTCATATTACTTATATCGATGAAAACAACATGTCTAACATGAGTAGTCTGTTGTTTTGTAGCCAGATGATCTTTTGAGAGCAAAACTACAACTCTTATATTGGTATCCAGTACTTTGTTCAAGCAGATATTACCTATTGTATAGAAAACATCACCTCTAACACTGGTAGCTTGTAACTTAACTGAAAAAGAGAACACTGGTATTATACATGACGAACAGAATGACAAACCTGCCACTGATATCTTATTCTTTATTTATGGCGGATACATCGCTAAATTAAAACGTGCGCACAAATTCTTTAAAATGATGGGCAACAACAAAACATGAACAATTTCTTTTTTCAAATGATACCTTCTTTTATTTAAACTTACAATTTGCTGCTTCATTTCCCAAGATAGACTAAGTGCTTCACTATCTATGGCTAAACAAATTATAATCTATGACTTAAATATGATGTAATTGGTCAAACCCAACAAGTTGTATCTCATTCTTCAGCTGACCTGACTTTTATATATTTCAATAACTCCCAGGAGTATGGAAATTCAAAAAGGGTGTCCACCACAAAAATGTTATAGATAACAGAATAATTTCCTGGTATTATGATAATTATAAAGGAATTACATACCTTTATCAGTACCAGGAAATGGCAGTGGAACCATCAGCTCTCTGGGAAGTTCAAACTGCTTAGGGTTCATTGTTGAGGCAGCCTTAATCAACACATCCATTGCACTTTCCTCATTTTTAACGCTTTCAGATAATAATTTGTCATTCTCTATGGTCATATGCCCAGTTTCACTTCCATTCTTTTCACACTCCTTCTTCCCTCGGCATCTCCCTGCATGTGCAACAACTTTTGAAATGCTAACTATGGAGAATATTAATCACTGAACTATAAAATCAGTTACAAAGGAAAGAAATATTACCTTTCACATGTTTAAAGATTTTATTCTCACATTTTGTGTTTAAAATACTGGAATTCATGGCAAGTCTCTCAGATTTATTCTAAAAAGTACAAAAAAAAGTTACAAACACTTGAGTAAATGACATTCACTACAAGACTTTTTTATTCATATAAAAAACATATGGTAATTTTACTTTTGATAAATAACTTACACCAGCAGTTCTGCAGCAATGACATAACCATTCACCAAGCGGAATGTCCGTGTCATCCAAGGGAGGGTCACTGGAAAGTGGTGAGTTTTAGTGAAATGTTGAACATGTTACTAATGATGAGGTGAAACATTTGTAAAATAAATTAATACGTTGCTTATGGTGAGATTAACACATTTGTACAATGAACTGCAGTTTATTTACTTAAAACCTTTCAACTACTACTTATGCATTACATATATTACATTTCTTTATGCAGCAAATCTCCAAGAGGACAGAAATTCACTGTTACTCACTGGCACTGAAGATGAAATGAAGCTGGACATTTATCACAGCATAACAGGTCGCCACCTTCACCGCAAGCATCACAACAATCGTGATTATGTCCTTTCCCTGGTCTCTTGTAGTAGGGATGCAATTCTTTAGACTCTTTTTTCTTTGTTTTGACAACCTCTTCACTAACTGGAGGCGCTATCAAGGCTTGGATTTGCTAATTAAAAAAAGAAGATATTTTAAGAATTACTTACTAACAATCGTACATACAACTGACGGTACTGTAACGTGCCGTTCAATATATTACATATAACAGAAGCCATTTTGCAACAAATATGGCTGCATTCCTTACTTACGGGCATTAAACCTCCTGAAGTGTCTAAATCATACTCTACAGTTGCCATTATATAATTGTTTGAACTTATACCATTAATGAGGAACTTGATTAATGAGAAAACTTCTGTGCACTAAACACGTCCATTTATATAGTGACTCCACTACCCACAAGTACTTTTCACCGCTGTACTCGTGCCATATGTATACAGTGACTTGATCCCATGCGTAATAACGTTTGTATCATTCATCGTGGAGGCGACACAACCGGAACGAATTCACATAACAGCGATTTTTCCTCATGGTAACAGACCTTGGAACAGCCAGCGTCCAAGTAAACTAAGGATGGCAGAAAACTCGACATTCTCTTGTTCACACGGAATTATTATTCTAGCGCATGCGCTTACGATCAAAGTTAATCGATAAGTCTTTGCTCTAATACACGTATTTTTCGCCTTTCTGTAAAAAGAAAGCAGCACAATAAACACCTCCAAGACGCACCATATTATTGAACAACTGAAGAAATACTTTTTACGGCAAAGAGAAACTGTGTTTTTTTTGTCACTGGTAAAGCTGTTTGCTTCCCCGACAACTGAATGGTTTTTAAAAGATACACTTGTGCCGCACAGAACAAAATTACGTAGCCCGTTAACAAAATAACCACATTCCAACACAAAACATTGGGAGTAGTTTGTACACTACTTTACAAGACACTGACGTTTTACATCGATACTCGAATAACGACACATCGATACTTCGATACATAATATAAGCCAGTCGACACTGGAACTCAAGCGGAATCTCTACCAATGATCAGTGTCATCGCAATAAAATCGTTGTGCGTTGAATGACAACGTTGTACATTGTTACGAATTTCTGTATCTCTCTTTCGAAAAGTAAAATAATTCGAGTCGAAATACAGTAACCTTTAAAATGCTTAATAATTTTTAGTAATTACCAGAAAATTAATTTTACAGGTTAATCGAAAAACATGAATTAGCAGTAGAGACCTAATAATCAATACCTTCTCTGAAGATATAAGTTTCTAAAACATACTATGCGCACTGTACAACCCAAATAAATTTTCATTGTCATAAATTATTTACGATAATCGAGACTGAGGTCCGTTGCCATCAAGAGCCACTTTTATGTAGCTTTATTTTTGTAGTTTCACGATACGGGTTTTTAACACATGTACAAATGACGTTACACAATGGGACACCCAGCGCGTGAGTAGCAGCACCATCTACCATCTCTAGGAAAAAAAAGAGCTTCACAGACCTTAAGGCCTATTCATGCTCGCCGTGACGTCACCTCAAAAAATTCCACAGCGCATTTCAAATGGTGGCGTTCATAGTCTATCAACTGACCGTTACATCACGTCACGTCATGTCACCTCAAGATATCCCTGGAAGAAAGGTCTGACAGTGACGTCGTCTGCTAAAATCAAATATTAACCTATATTCACCACACTGCAACAGTCGGCTATATGAAGGAGAAAAATACAATTGTTGATGATGTAATTCGTTACATAAGGAAAATATTGATAGACAAGGTAAACAGACTCTATGTATTGCTTCTCAATATTGTATGCTGTGTTTGTGCATATTCACTATCAAATAAATATTTTCACTATCAAATAAATATCGATGTTTTGAAATGTTGTTTCACTTTTAGTTGTTTATCATACAAAATTATTAAAAAATATTCGACATGAAGTTTACTTTTGCCATTAATAAACTTGATCGTTGTTAGTTTCTCAATTTCGATAATATACTCCAAATTTTTGTATCATGGACGGTAACTCATAGCCTTAAGCCGCATGTAATGTGCCACCGCAGCTTGTGGCTTTTTGTAGAGGCATCATGAGCTCCCATTCACACAGGACGCCACAAATTCTACATGACTACAAGGCTTTCAGGTTAGTGTCAATTGAAGCCACGTGGGTGGTTATGGATGTCATTGTTTTGATTTTGCCATTAGAGTGGTGACAAGAGATAAATACAAGAATAAATTTTGGCTCTGATGATAGATTTTACACATGGATAAATCACTGATCACAAACACATGTAACAGAAATAACAGCTGGAGATGAAAATGCTGTCTGCTGAGGCAACAACCAACCAATGTCAATATCATCTCTAGACACCATAGTCTTCCAAGACTTTAGAATGTTAAAGTATTTGATGAGAAAGGCATTTAGAAAAACAAATTTTTAGTTTAACTGCTGCCACAACACACTAAGGAGCTGTTTCCTGCATATAATCCACAAAATATACAATGCTTGGAATCTCAAATCACGATGTTCATACAATTCTATTTTTTGGTTACATATATTAAGTTTATTTATTTTTCATTCAACAACCTTTTAAGACTGTGGGTTATGTCATTAATCTGAAAATATTCCCCCCCCCCCCCTCCCCCTGCACACACACACACACACACACACACACACACACACACACACATACTGCTGCAGAAAAGCAATTGTTGCTGTTGTAGTTGCAGAAGCTGAGAAAGTATGTGTGCCGACCACTATTTTCACTTTTTTCAGTAATAAAATGAAAACACAGTGAAATTGAATGGATTACAGCAACAGTTACTACATGATAACTGCTTTAGAATACTCGTGTGTTGCCACTAGATAGCACTAGAGGAAGGAAAGTGGCGCAACAAAGTACACCCAAATTGAACTTTTTGTGGCATGACAAATATTGCGTCTTTGAAATTGTGCCACTAAAAGCTGGGAGTTCACACACGCAACTGGACTGCAACTGCCGTATGCAACCAGCTTTCTTCAATTTATCATTTAGTAATGGGCTTGTGATTTGAGCTGTGTCCATTGCAAAAACACCCAGAAGTTGACGTGATGTGATGGTCTAGTGTGACTCGGTTTGTACCCTACCCCACAACACATACAGCCATCAACTCAGTATTAATTTGAAGAAAAACAGAATATGGTTTGGATAATGTGAAACCTCAAAATTATTTCTCCAATCACTGCAATGCTAATATGAGTAGCCCACTCCCTCCACCCAGCACAGATCCTGAGCGCACTCTTGCGTAATAGATTTATGTCTTCATCACCACAATGTTTTACCGACTACATTTTAAACACAGCAGCTATCTTGTGTAAAATAACAATTTTTTTGACTATTACAGGTAGCAGCAGTGTTCAAAATACACTCGGCAAAAATGTTGTAATTATGAAAATGTACTAAACTAGAAAACTTGGCCGTGCTTCACAAACTGGTGTAGGAACTGGAGATACATCCTAACCTCTTCCCCCTTCTCTATCTTCCTATCTCCTCCTCCATCCTCTCATTGTTCATCTCCTCCTTCTACCTCCATCCATTACCTCTTCTCCACTTTCTCTGTCCATCTACTCCTCCCCTTCTATATGTCCATTTCTTCCCCTCCCTCTCTGTACATCTCATCTTTCCCCCTCTCTCTGATCCTGAGCCTGGTTTATTCAGGACTGGGAACTGAAGTCGCTTTAAATGAATGAGTAAACCAGTTGGGCTCATTGATATACAGGGTATGAGAAAATTTCTCCAGCTGCCAGGTCTGTGAGTATATTAACTTCAATGACACTACTTTGCCTAGTTTTAATCTGAGAATGGGTAAGATTTTAAGGTTTTGAACATTCTGATTCTTTAGTAATCATAAGCCAAAAAGCCATACAAACAACTTTACTGTGTTCTGTAAAGCTGACAGCGAGGAAGAAACCAAAACAGTGCATGGCTGTGTATACAATTTATGTTTGAAATTACACAGAAGGAGGAAGCATATATATGTGAGAAAATGTTTGTCTAATGGTTGACATACCCAGATATCATAGTTCAACTGACTGTGAGAAACAAATCCAAATAGCAAGTTTTCACAGCACAGCTCAGCATTTTTCTTTCTGCAGTCTGTTACGAAAGAAAACCAATACATTGACATTTAAAACAAATGTATAGCCCATATCTGTTTCAATGTTCATTAGTGTATCGTCTAAAAATCTGAAGTATATCTGTTAAGAACTATATATTACATACACTAAAAATATATAGTCTATATCCACCCAAAAGTCACTAGAGTGTCATGAAAAACTCGGATGTAAATTGGTAAAGAGCTTTTCGAGATTTTTGGTAACAACATTTCCTCCACATACATTACACATACATGTTATGTGTTACATAGATTAAAAAATATATATCCTGTGTCCATCATATGTTCATAAGAGTAATGTCTAAAACACTGAAGCTAATTGCTCGAGTACTCTTCAACATTTTTGGTAAGAACATTTCTCCATTCTACATTACATATATATTTATATATGATATACATTGTAAATATATATCCTGTATCCAACCAAATGTGCACTGGAGTATCATGTAGAAACATGATGTAAATCCTTTAAGAACTTTTTGAGATTTTTGCTAACAATGTTTATATGTATCTACATACTATACATGTAAATGTAGTCTCTGCCAGTCTGATGTTAATTAGAGTATCGTGTAAAAATCTGAATTAAATCGATCACATACTTTTCGAGATTTTTGGTAACAATATTGCATCAACTGCAATACAGCTCTATTTTCTTTTTTCTTTTTTTTTTTTAAGGACATGGTTCAGTATTTACAAAAGAATATTTCCACCTGAGACTTGAATAACACTTTAATCCTACTTGTTGAGGTCACAAAGAGAGCAGAGCACTTCCATAATTTTCTCTACATTGATCTCCATGTGAGGGCACTGCTATGCTAAGAGAGACTGCATGCCTTCTTTAGCCTCTCCCATTCATCACTGTGGATTGCAGCGGCACATTGCTAATGTTTTTGGTACCAATGGGCGTTGCTAACTGTGGCGTGTCAACGGAGTCTTTGAACAGTACCACATTCCTCCTTCCCCCTCCCCCCAAACATCTGCACTGTCATCATGGACGACTGAATGCAGATGCAGAAGAGGAGGTCAAGAAGCAGGGAAGGTAACTGCAGCCAATGTTGCCTCCCTGCCCACACCCCAGTATACACTGTGTGGAAGACTGGGAAGACCCGCCAGAGATCCAGTCACAGGGTGCATGCCCAGATGCTGCGGTTGGCTGTCCAACAAGAGGATTTTCTGCAGCAGCATGATGACTATCCAGGGGTGTATCATCCACAGTCATCAGTTTGGGCACCTGGGCAGGCGCCAGCATCGATTTTGCCAGTGCCGGGGGCAGAAGCTGCAGTGACGACGGTGGCAGAGTGTTGATCTCCATGGGCACCACAATGAAAGGTACCAGCCTCGATTGCAGAGAGACAGTTATGACTGCAACTGAAGGTCTGAGCAACATGCTGGATCTGTGGACAAACATTCTGCCACACAATCACTGACATACTCACATGTGTGTAGCAGCTGCTTTTGGTGTCTCTGCAGTAGCCCAGGAGCACCATGGATGACATAAGATGAACGACTGATTGCTTTGGCAATAGCTCCATACTCCCAGTGCTGGCTCTTTCCCAAGACTTTGTAAGGATTTCTTTCTGTGGCTGAAATTTTGTCCGACCTAGTGGAACGAATTGTTTCTGCAGTAGTCACAGAAGTAGCAGTTCTGTCAGCAATTTACTCTCACATGGGAAGGAGCAATAGGAGGACAGGAAAATTTCCAACATCTGATTCTGTGTGTGGGAGGAATGAAGTTTTTCCATAAGATTTTTGAATGTTCGAATGAACCGATTAGCTTCATGTGCGATTGTGGGTGAAAAGGTGCAGTAGTCACATGTTTTACACCATAAGTGGTACATAACTGTTGGAAGTCTATTGACATGAATTGTAATCTATAGTCTGAGACATTGACCTTGAAAGACCTTCACGACAAAAACTGGAAGACAAAGCCGATACCCCACATGCAGTAGTGGTGGATGTATGGGGACAACAAAAGGAAACTTATTGTATGTGACACTAACAACCATCCCACGTTCCAGAAATGATCTGTGAAATCAATATCAGATCCCAACGTTGCAATTTTTGTCAGCAAGAAGAATCATATTACAGGATACCAGCAGATCAGTAATTGCAAGTCAAGTGCAAATTAGTATGATGTGAACACTGCACATTTATTATGTAACCCAGACAGTTCAATTCTTTCTGGAAAAAGGACCTCTTTGCAGCACCTTAAGCAACAGCAGAAGGAACTTGAAGCAAACAGTTTAAGTTTGCTAAGCGCTCAGCAGGCGTACAAGTCACGGCGAAAATATCGCCTAAATAGTTTGTACAAGAAGAGACTTTTGCTGTTAAGTGCTCCAAGAATCGTTGAGCAACAGCAGGAGTTGCAGCACTTCCGAATGTTAGTCATTGAAATTGGAACAAACCTAAGTGAATGTTTACCACAAAGTATTGCTTGAACTGTTCATAAAGTGGCAACTGTACATATGCCTCATGTAAATATATTTTGGAAAGTGTCTGCCATGTCTCAGTTTGTCCATCAGTTCCGCCAGGCTTGGAAGACGAAAAGAATCCACTGCTGTTGTCTCAAAGTCTGTGAACAAATTCAAATTGCCTGATCGCTTCTTCAAAATGACAATGGACGATGTCCAGAGACTTGCAGAAACGAGCTGGATAATGCGATTGTCTTGCCATCTTCGTGGTTCCTGAGGAACTAGCTCAAGTAATGCATGGGGGACTGGTTGGGTGCAAAAAAATTGCAGATATGCATTGTTCTTCACAGATAAATGTGCTTCAGAATCTTTAGCCTGTCCAATACCTGGTCCAATCAGTTCCTTCTACTTAAAGCACAAGTCAAGAGCGTTAGTGTGAGGAACAGAATTACTGATTTGTAAAACATTGTTCTGAACACATAAATTGAACAAGTCAAATAAATGTAAGCTAAAAATGTCTGCACTGTTTTTAGATTGAATACGTGAAAGGAAACAAACATCGTCACTCCCTGAAAAATTGATGGCAAAAAACACATACCAAGGACTGCAATTTCGTGGTCATTATAGGCAGGTAAAATAGAAGCAGGCTGATGTAGTTGTGAGCCTCCATTTCTGTCACAAGTGTCTTTATTTCTCAGGGAAACGGAACCACCACTTTTAAACGAACAAAAAGTTTGTTTGCCTGCTGGAGTGTTGCACTGGAGGATTTCCACAATGCAGAAGTGCTTGGTTCAGCTTGCTCCTCAGTGAGAGGTGTGGCCCATACCGTATGCACCTGTTGATAGTGTAGCTGTGGCCACCATGCACTGGCATGGGAGCAGCTGTTGGCCAGATCGTGCTTGCCATGTAAATACGCTGACTGAATGTGACCCACATGTTCACACTGAAAGCGAGTTGCGTTACGACATTCTGACCATGCCTGGTAAAACACTGAGGCTTTGTTTTTCTACCAGTATCTTGCAAAACATGGTGTGTGGTATTAGATGGAAAGTTATTACTTCCACTGTTCTTACTGTTACTTCTGTTTATCTGAGCTCTGTTTCTAATTACTTGACCATTATTCTCTACATGAAACTGAGTGCCTGGTACACTACGAATAAAAGAAACACATGGAGCCTTAAAATCAACTTCTGTTGGGTCCACAGTTGTATGAGATTCCACTATAGACAGAACTTGTTTTTAACTTACGGTCTGGCTGTTTTAAACTTGTAGTGTGAATGCATGCATGTCTAACATTCTATGTCACAGCGTCATGTGACATGACTTCACTATAATTAATTCCACATGGACACTTAAACTTGCAATGTCTGATGAGATCTCTGAATTCTGATATACTCTGTTTGACTGACTGAGCATGCTGCTGCATCAGACGAAAAGAATTTAAACCACGTAGCTACTATATGGATTTCACTATCAAAATTATCATCCAACTATTTCACAAGATTATTGTATGTGACTTTCTTGGAAACAGTTTTGACACATGATTTGACACAGAGGCAATACACATCAGGACCAATGTGAACAAAAACTAAGCACTGTGATCCATACCTGTTAATTTGCAGGCGACAAAGTGCGTCCTATAGTTCGACCATTCTCCGTCTTGACTGTGGTATGGACGAAATTTTTGAAAAGCTGCTCCCAGCGGTGCTACTTGTTTTTGTAGTATTTACTTCAGTTGACTGACAGTGAGCAATAGGCGCTCAGTCTGCAGTGATGAACTGTGCAAGCTCAGTTGGAGACATTTCCTGTGCAGTATGGTAGGACACACTAATATGACAGAACAAAAACGGGGTAACAACCAGAAACATGTGCACAACTCGCAAGCAAGGCAGGCAGCTGGTGTTATAAACAAGCTTGTTAAGCTCCAGTTCTTGTCAGTATTTGTTAGGAAGAGACGAAACTGTATCTGTCCAACTATAAATGTGAGTTCTTTGATTGCTCTGGGAAATGGCTCATCTGAAGTACACCATATGAAATAATGGAAATGGAAATTAAGTCCCTTGCATAGGGGAATAATGAGGGAGATCGACACTGCCGTACTAGGCAAGGTCCTAATGGAGGTGGTTTGTTGTTGCCTTCCTCCAACTGTAATTCGGACACATCATAATCATGAAGACGACACAACAAGACCCAGTCATCTCAGGGCAGGTGAAAATCCCTGATCCCACTGTGAATCAAACCTGGGACCCCGTACTCGGGAAGCAAGAACGATACCGCGAGACTACGAGCTGTGCACATATGGAGTATTATTTCACTTTATTACATGAATGATAAAAAGTTTTATCTAGCTTAATACATTGCTTTGCCACAGGAGGACCTGATAATTTTCAGCTGACATTGAATATTAAGGCATCACTTGATGCATACAGCTATAACTCTTCTCTTGAAGGACAATGTTCAACATTTGCAAAGCTACATTTCAATCTGACACTTGAATAACTCTTTAATCACACTCAGTGATGTTGACGGCTTGAGCTGAGGTCACAAACTTGGACAGTACTTCCATTGACCACCACGTGAGGACGCTGCTGTGATGAGAGAGAGGATGTCTTCTTTAGCTTCTCCCATTTGTCGTTGTGGATGCAGTGGGACATTGTTAATGTGCCTGGTATCGATGTGCATGACGACTGTGGTGTGGCACTGTAAGCTTTGGACAATACGACAAATTGTGTAGATTGTACGTATATATGTGACCTGTGTTGGTCCAGAAGCTTATAGGAGTGTTGCACAAAAATTTGAAATAAATTGGTTAAGAACTTTTCGAAATTTTTTGTATCGACAGTAAACAATAGCTTGTCTTTATATTGTAGTAAAGATGTATCACAGTAATTGAAGATGGGTAAATCCCAAAACGCATATTGCAATTAATAAAGTTATAAAAAGTGGCTGGTTTTGTATTTATAGAAGTAAGTTTTGTTATTGGAACAAATCTTACTGAGCAGCTTCTCAAAACGGAATACCATGATTTTGCATTTACATGATACTCGACTTGAGTGTAAGAAGTAGAAGGCAAAAAAGCTTCAAATATTATCAAACTGGAAACAGCAAAATTTTGGCAAAAAACTTGAATTCAAAATTTAAAACAAAGATAGTAAAGTATGCCACCCAAAAGAAATAGCAAATTTTGTGAATTTTTACTTCAGCAATAATGTTAATATATTACAACAGATATTTCCAGACATGTAAACCTTACACATCCAGGACCAATCACCAAACTAAACGGAGGGAGAAGTGGCACAAGTTGTATGGCAATTCAAAAATTAAAAAAATCGATGTGTCTATCTTAAATCTCGGTTTGTGGCCTTAAAGAATTCGCAAATACCACAAAACTAGCACTAACAAAAATAACCAATGAATCGTTCAAACCTGGCCGTTTTCCTCAGTACCAAAAGTAAGCAATTTCAATACCCATTCTTTAAAATGGTGATGCAGAAAACATAGAAACCTGTAGGCCAATCTTTTTACTATCCATCAGTTCCGAAATTATTGAAACACAAATGAAAAATACGTTAACTTTCAGCATGAGGCTGATGTAACATTACTGTGTTTGCGGGAAATAGGTATGTGTGGCGGAAGTAATATTCCGTCCCGTTAGCCACGACGATTTTCTGCACTGTCGAACGTATATTTAAGGTTCCTGCAAACATCTGGCAAGGCTGCAGGCTTCATACATTCTGCGGGAACCACTGGATCGTAGCAGCAAAATCACTCGAAAAATTAGTTGTTTTTGAAATCGTAATCTCTACTTGTTCCATAGGCGTTAGCTGACATTGGAGATCTCTCTGCTTTGTGTGTTTTGTGGGCTTTTGTTTTTCTTTTGTGTTCGAAATCTGCAGTGAGGAGCAAAAGCAACCGGAAAAAATAGTTTACAAAGTTCTTGATCGTCTACATATGATGAAGATATTTGATGATGATTCAGGTTACACATCATCTGAAAATAATAGTAATTCTAGGCTTTTTTAAGATGAATTGCTGCATACATTTATCATATCGCAATATTCACAAGATGACTGTTTATCATTTTATTGTTATAATTTTGTTGGGAAGCATTCTTCTGCAGGTAAATTAGGAAATGAATGTGATCATATGACTCCAGTGAGGGTAATGTTAGACTATGTGTTTCACCAAGTTTCAGTTTGTATCACTCCCTAAATTAGGCATTCATCTTGTGTTTTATATGGTTTTTCAGATTTAAATTTACATATTTGCTTATATATTTGTATGCTAGAACTATTTTTCAATTTTTTGTCTATGATTATTACTATTAAATTGTAATTTCATCTGTGTGTACAGATTTAACACTAGCAATATTAAAATATATGTGTACAATGTAGAAAGTCTAATAAATCTGAAAGTGTTTTGCAATTCCAACTACATATTTATACACAAGATTTACAATGTACAAAAAAAGACATGTGTTATAGCCAGTCCACAGGTAATGGCACCTAACTACAAGACCAGCACTATAGGTATTAATAAGGTACATAAGTAAATATAACACTCTTTTTAACGAAAAACATCGTCTCACACCCAGAAAAGCTATACAGCACATCCTCTAGAAATCATTCTTAAGGCACTGGAGAAAGGTGAACATATGAATGGAAATTTTCTCGATGTATCAAAGGCATTGGACACATTTGACTACAGAATTCGATTGCATAATCTAGAGTTACTAGAAATAAGATATATGGCTCTGAACTGGTTTAAGTGATTCCTGGAAAACCAGGTGCAATGAGCGGAGATCTCATATACTTTAAAAAGATTTCTTGTTGCACACTTGTCAGATCCGAAATATATTAACATGGCTGTCCCACTGGGAAGTATTGTAGGCGAAAACATTTTTCTTATTTATATTATTGACTTTCCACAGAGTGTCAGACGCAGAGAGAAAATAATGTTTGCTCATGAAACCAAAACATAGTGATCACAGGGCAAACTCCAAAACAGTTGAATGAAAAGTCTAACACACCTATAAAATGGTCTATAAAAAACGAAATCGCTTAAAACGTGTATGTACTTATGATTAAATTAAAAACACCATGATACTAGATGACAAAGTAACAATGATGTGTTGGAATGTGTTATGATACCATATTCGTGGAGTTGAATCAAGACTACCATTTGAAATGGTTATAACATGTAAAGACTTTGGCAAAGAGACTATCAATCATATATTACACTCGACAAATTGTTGCATTAGTGTGTAATATTTCATGCCTCAAAATCATCTATTTTGCATAGATAAAATCAGTGCTCAGTTATTCAACGACGTTTTGGGAAACAAGTGCTGGAAGATACAGATTGTTTTCTAAAAAAGGCTGTATTGATAATACTAAACAGTAGCAGTAGGGCCCATTGTACTAATTTATTCAAGAAGCTAGGAATGGAGTGACCTTCCCATGTGAATACATCATCTAGACTGTATTTTACATAAAAAGTCATCTGTGTACTACATCAGTACATGATCATGAAACTAGATCCATGGTCTACTTATATCTAAACAGGAAAAACGAGTCAAAACAGAGAATAGTGTCTATAGAACAGCCTAAAAGTGTACAGCAACCTGTCATAGAAAATTAAAGGTATAAGTGAACTCCTAAATAAAAGTTGCCAGACTGTAAATGAATATTTAAAATAACTATAGCTAAACACTTAATATTCGTAAATACAATAACATGTTTATTATATTAAAGTTAATGTACTGTAAATGAATATTTAAAATAACTTTACATAGCCACTTAATACTCATAAATATAATATGACACAATTATAAATGTTGTAAAACAAATTATAAGATCTGTAAAAACTGTAATAATCTTTGTATATTTATTTAATAGCAAACAGTGTGTAAACAATTGACAAAATCTATATAATTTGTATTGTTTCATGGATGAATAAGTATCAACCGTCTTCAAAACGACTGTTGCAGGTTGATATATCTTTCTATGACATCTGCCAGTTTACATGATCATAGTTCATGAGCCTGTACCCAGACGTCTACTCAAAAATCTAGTATGTACCTTTCATTTGTATTTTGTTGAGGAGTTCCTTCATAACATAAATAAATGTATAAGGGTCATGAGGTTTCGTTTTGTTTTCCTTTGTTTTTATTTTGTAGTTCGTGCAACTTTGTGCCACCTGCTGTGCCACAGTCCCATAGTTAGAACATTCCAGAATAACAGTCATCACTTATATTTGAATTTGATGGGGATAGGCTACACTCTGACTTTCCGATATCAATGATTTCTGCAAATGCTACTTTTTGGTAACTGCAATACTTATTTGCGATTTGTCACAGTTTAAAATCAAATGTGACAGTTCACTTCACGCTCCAGCAACGTTAAATGCGTTTTATATGCTAAACGGCATATCTGGTCAGGTGAACAGTAAAAAAAAAAAAGAAAAAAAAGTACAACTGAAGTGATAGCTTCTCGTCTGTAAACTGTGCAAACTATTGTAACAGTGTGTCATTGAAGTTACTATAATTTAGGGGCTATAATTAAATGTGAGAGATACTGTGAACAAATAATGAAAATTCCATTCTCCTCTTGTTAAAGTCAACCCACACATTAAAATTTTCATCCATGTAGTTATTGATAAAGCCTTGGTTATGTATTTTTTAGACTGAAGATATCCAAGTGAAAAAGAGGCAAGTACAGGTCTTCCAGTTTAATGTCTATTCTGGAAATAGTTTAAATGCAATACTTGAAGATTCACTCAAAAGTTTAACTTGTATTGTGTTGAAAAAAAAGAGAAAAATCAGCCATATTGCAAATATGCTACTGTTAAACGTTTCACAAAAGTTATGAAGTGGATCCTTTCCCCTTATGTTTTTCATTGTTTAAGCACAATACACAAGTAGGTCAATCTATTACAACAACTTTTACTTAGCATTCACCATTCACATTCGTTGGCTCCACTACTCTCAATCGAATTATCTCCCTTCAACCCAAGCCAGACTTCAGTCTCCACTTCCCAACCTTGCACACTTCAGCCAAAGATATTAATGGTGCTACCAGGTAAAACACAAGCTTTGTACTGTTCATGAGCTTTGCTGCCATACCACCTTCCAGTGTACTGAATATGACTGCAATATGCTCATTCCGGTTAAGTGGATGGTTGTGGATGGTTCACATTGCTAAAAACAGAATGTGAGTGTGGAGACCTCTTCCATTTGCCTTACAAACGAACATGTGATTGCTTTAAAGCCATATCCATGTGGATACATGAGTAGGGGGGGGGGGGACTTAGTTATTGGGAGTTCCAATAAATGTGTTGTGGAGCCCCTTGGAATCTTGAGGTGGAAGTAAAATCTGTATATACTCAGGATTTTTGACAAAGAGCATCATCTGAGGTGAGGAACAGGCTCTATGAGTGATATCGAAGACGTATAGTGCAGGCATCTGCAGGTTGCTGCTCATGTGAGAACCACTGACTTAGGGTCTGAGACTCTTCTCAGTTGTAATTTGCTGTAGGAAGAAAGGGTGAAAACAGCTGACATCGCTTGTTGGGTATAAACGGAGCTTACCATTTTAATTATTGTACACAGTATTGGTCAATGCAGTGCAATGTGGAATCAGGTGGAGTGTCTCAAACAGGGATTATCGTTTCCATGGTGGTCATGCCAGTGGATATTTGGACCTGTACTATGAGGACTGTAGGACTTCATTGATATGTCGCATCAATATACAGTTAAATAAGTTACACAGGTAGCAGAGTACATGTGGAGTGTGCATTTTTTATACTGTAAAAATTTCTGGATCGCTTAATGAATGGTTGACAGTTCATATACAGATAGTGAAACTGGATCGACAACAAAATATAGAGACTTAGAACATCAAGATTCTAGCACTTAGTTGCCAAAGCATTGGTAGAAATGTCATTGAATTCATCACTCATCAGGAAAGCGAATTATAGTCGAAACTGAGGATTCCATGAAGCTTCAAGTAGAAAGTTCTTATACTATTAACGATGCAGGGAGCATATATCTCAAAAATAGGTTAGGTTATTCGAGAAGGGCGTATTCATTTCACTAAACAAAAATTTTATGTCTAGCGAAATTTAAAATTCAGTCTGACTGCTGAATTGTCTTGGTGCAACTAAACAGCGTAAGTCCACTTAAATTACTTCTCAGATGCTTTTACCAGCCACCTGATTCTGCTACGATGACTGCACAATCATTTGAAGAAAGTCTACAGGCTATTGTATACAATTATTATGCAATAGTAGTATGAAGAGATTTTAATCTACTAGGCGATTTGTTATGTAGTACTGAATGTTTTCTTTGCAAAATTGTCTAGAACAATTAGTTTGACACACCATATCAAGCAAGTATTTCAGACCTAGTGGCAACTAACAGATAGGACCTTGTTGATACTGACAGTGACAGTAAGGAAGTAGGGATTAGCCACAACAACATCATTATAGTCACAATGACTGCTGTAGTATGATTTAAAGTACTTGACATTTGACAGCTATATAGTGAGAAGGAGTCCTCCCACCGCCACCCTGCCAGTGGGAGATTAGCACTGTCAGCACCGACTGTATTGCTTCTCCAGCTGTGTAAACCAACTGTGTCTGCCAGTTCTCAAGTAAAAGACTTATCTCTGTGCAAAAGTTGCACCTACTTCAAAGAAAAGCGCAACTCTGGAACTATTAAACTGAAGAGTAGATTTTTAATATGCTTAAAGACAATATAGAGAGATATAAATATACAAATTTCAGAATTTTTACATCGATTTTCTAGGAAATACTGACTTAAAATGTAATGTCCATAACAAATCAAACACTGACGAGACTGCAAAAAAATGCCATTTTCATAAGTTTACAATTAGCAAGTGCAATGTGATACATAACTTTTGATAGTTCCATTGTCAATCAATGTACTTTGAAAATGAATAAAAAAATTATTTCCACTGAGTTCAATAGTTTTCGATAATAAGCACATAAGGCTTGAGACGAAAATTATACCTGGAAAAAAAAATAAAAAAACAAACAGGAATTAAATTAATGATAAATATTTGACATATTAAGAGAGACTATAGAGATCTATACAGTATACGAATTTCTGCATTTTGTGTGATTTTTGTAAGAGATTGAATCTTTAAGGAGATTTTCTGTGACTGAAGAGAGTGGCAGTGCTGTGATGATAGCCATCAGATAACATCACAGCTCATCAGTTGAGGAACAACACATAGACCACAGCACCGTGTCAGGAGCTCACTGGTTGCTACCAGCTACTCTGTTGTCCCAGCCACCTGCAGCCTGCAGCGACACCAGACTAGACACAGATCCAGCGTGCAGTTCTTGGAAGGTATGGATTGGGGGGGGGGGGGAAGATTACAGTTTTTTAATGTTACTCCGTCTCTATCCCAGTTTTAAAATGCCACAGGTAACTACGATTTTAATGCTAATAATGACAACAATAATAACAATAAAATACATGAAATGTTTTGGTGTAATACTAACAATTTTCTTACAGCTGTGTTTAGTGGGATCATTACAATGTAATTTCTAATAAATTGCAATGGAATGGGAAATAGCATTTAAAAAGCGCACAATCGAAAATTTGAGAAGTACATCTGTCATGCAGCTAACTTAAGAACTAAAACAGCAACAGCAGGATAATACTGTAATAGATTATATCATCACAGACTAAGAAAGCAGAAGAAGATTTACAGTTGTTAGAGTAGTAGCCCGTGAGAGCCTTGACAGTGATCATTGTCTGTGGACAGCAGACTTGAAAAATATCTACATACCAAAATCACAGAATAGGAAACCGCCAAAGTCAAGGTATGGGAACTCCAAAAAGTGGATAAGCAAGTTGGTTATCAGAACTGTATAGTAGCTCATACACCTAAAGATTAAGTGAACACTGGGTGGGCTGAATGGACTAGACTATGGGACACTTTGTGAAGGAAATGGTATGTATGAAAACGAAGGAAAAGGAAATATCTTGGTGGAACTAAAGAGTGAGAATAACAATAAGAGAAAGAAATCTTTCACGACAACAAAATGAAAAACTGAAATCTGACATTATTAGAAATGAAGCAAAGATCGCAGATCTGGAACAAATACACTGAAATACGAAATTATAAGTAATAAGAACAGTCGCAGAAGAGAAGACCAAGATTTATCCGCTATTCAACCAGAAACTCTAGGAGAACAGTAGAGGCATTAAGAAACTTCTATATAGCATTATAAGGGATAAAAGGAAACCATGGAATGTCATAAAGGCACTTAAGATGAAAATCTGGTTAAAAAGGAAAATATCATGCGAGAAGTGGTGGAGGACCATTTCAACAAAATACTAAACAGATCAGCGGAAGAACGTGACATAGAACCAGATACTCAAAATTACAGCAAAGAGCCCCGCATCACCTAGACAGAAACAGAGACAGCCTGAAAATCGGTGTCTAAAGGAAAATCTCCATGTGTGGATGAAGTGCATATGAACATGATGAAGTCAGGAGGCGTACAGAGTTTACAATGGCCACACAGATAACTCAGAGCACGTGGAATGATAACTAGGTGCTCGCAGACGGGTGTAAAGGTGTTATAATTCCTCTATTTAAAAAAGGCAGTAGACAGAAACTTATTAATATAGGTTGAAAATTCCACATCATAGAGCGAATATTGAGAACAATAATGGAACCACAGGTGGAAGAGAAGCAGGATGGCCTCAGAAATAACAGATCAACGGTGGATCTAATTTTCAGTATCTGCATGCTGTCGGAACAATACTGGAAGGAACGCAAGAACTTGTTAATTGTGTTCCTAGATTAAGAAAGGCATATGGCAGTTTCAAATAATGCACTGCAAACCATTAGCTGCATCAACACAACTTCATTCCTCTACTGAAAACTTACAGTTGTAAGACACCAATATATATGTCAGTACAATGGTACTTCCCTATAAACTTGCCTCTGTCTTTGTATTTTTCTGTATTTGCCTGTGTATGCTCCATTCTGTTTATTGCATTGTTACAGACCCCCAGTGCTGATGGTTCTGTGAACCAAAACCGGTAAAGAAATAAAGTTGTGTTGGTACAGCTGGTGATCTGCAATGCGTTATTTTAAGTACCTGACAGATTGTTACTTAAAGAAAATTGTGTACTGAGGTGACAAAGGTCATGGGATACCGATATGCACATATAAAGATGGCTGTAATACCACGTACACAAGATATGAAAGGGAAGTGCATTGGCAGAGTGATTCGTGTGAAAAGGTGTCAGGCTTGATTATGGCTGCATGACGGAAATTAATAGACTAGGAATGCAGAATGGTAGTTGGAGATGCATGGGACATTTCATTTCGAAAATCGTTAGGGAATTCAGTATTACGCGATCCACAGTGTTAAGAGTGCGTCGAGAATAACAGGATTACTTGTCACCAGGGACAGTGCAATGTCTGACAGACTCCGTTTAGCTACTGAGAGCACTGGTGTTTGCATTGAGTTGACAGTGCTGAAAGACAAGGAACACTGCGTCAAATAACCACAGAAAGCAACGTGAGACGAACTATGAACATGTCCATTAGACCACTTTGCCGAAATTTGGCATTAACAGGCTACGGCAGCAGACGAGCAACGCAAGTGTCTTTGTTAATAGCACGACATCACTTGCATCACCTTTCCCAGGCTCGTGACCACATCGATTGGACCCTAAGCTACTGGAAGACCGTGGCCTAGTCAGTTGAGTCCCGATTTCTCTTGGTAAGAGCTAATGGTAAGGTTCGAATGTGGCATAGATCCCATGAAGCCATGGATCCAAGTTGTCAACAAGGCACTGTGTGCAAGCTGGTCGTTGCCCCATAATGGTGTTGGCTGTGTTTACATGGAATGGACCAGGTCCTCTGGTCCAACTGAACCAATGATTGACTGGAGATGGTTATGTTCGCATATTTGGAGACCATTTGTAACCAAATGTAGACTTTATGTTGCCAAATAAGGATGGAATTTTTACAGGTGACAATGCCCCAGCTCACTGGGCCACAATTTTTGGCAATTGTTTTGAAGAGCATTCTCAATCATTCGAGTGAATGATTTGGCTACCCAGATTGCCCAACATGAATCCCACTGAACATTTGTGGGACACAATCGAGAGACCAGTTCCTGCGCAAAATCCTGCACCGTCAACACTTTCGAAATTGACTTCTATAGAAGCAGCATGGCTCAAGATTTCTGCAGGGAACTCGCAACAACGTTTTGACTCCATGCAACATCGAGTTGCTGCTCTACGCCAGACAAAAGGAGGTCTGACATGACATTATGAGGTATCCCATGACATTTCTCATTTCAGTGCAATCATATATGTTACAAGGGAAAAGATATGAGAGTACCTAAGAAAACAAAAACTACTTGAAGGACTGATAAGGGGTAAATACAGATGACGTATGATGACTGTATTAGCTGTGCACAAGTTGGAGAGGGACGATCCTTCATGACTTCAGACAAAGAGTGTAATTCAGCAAGGTAATGCGATGTCCACACTATTGTTAATAATCGTTATGCCTGATCTAATAAAGAACATCAAGAAAAGTTCTGGTAAAATTAATGCACTTGTCTTTGCTGATGATATCAGGACCTGGGGTGAATCAGAAGAGGTAGTTCAGACCAGAGTCAACGAGTGGAAACCCCAGGTCCTGGAATACAGTCTCCACACTGACAAAAACAAGGCAGTTGTGATGGCAGTCAACAGAGATTGGCATCCCAGAAGTGTGAAATTAAACCACCTGCCAGAGCGTGTGCACAGTTTTCTTCGGAAGTATATTCTTCAGTGCTAATTTGACTAGGCAAGAGATTAGCAGCAAAAAGGGTTCTGAATACTACCAGCACAGAAGAATCTTTTTATGGGACGATATGAAGACGGGAATAAGGAAAATGAGTGCGATTCAACAGCTATTTTATACCAGTATTTCCCTACAGTATAAAAGCATGCAGTCTCACACAGAGACAGCCATCAAGACTCCAAATATCAGGAATGAAACTCCTTAGATCCACTAACCAGAAGACCACGATGGATATGTTAAGAGATGAGGAGGTGAGGGAGAAAACTACTATCATCACGTCCCTTTTAGACCAAATTAACACATCCAGACTATGGCGATAAGTGGATATACGAGTATGTTCGCGGTTACAATAACAGCAACAATAAATCTGGAAAAAGAAGTGGAAGGAAAACGTCCTATAGGAAGACCCAGAACCTGTTGGATGGATATGATCAATGATGACGGCTGCCAGGAGGTTAGTGGTTGACGTGCTGTGACAGGTTATACATGGTGTCCATAATCAAAGTTTCACTTTCAATAGACTGTAGAAATAGAACCACTGCTCAGAATGACGTCAACTTTGAACAGCATATTACTGACACATGGGGAACCGTTATGAAACAAAACAAAAATTTAACGAACATTTGACAAACAGATGGCACTGTTAGCATCAGAATATGCATACTAACAGATGTGCTGCACATGGCTGTTCTTCAGCTTCTGTTTCAGACACCCAACATGGCTGCCAGTCTGAAGGATCGTAAGCTGCTGTAAAGTTCTTTTACAAGAATTGTGACTGCGCCAGTATTCCTGAAAAAGTTCCAGACACAAATGGTTATGAAAAAGACGCATTTGTCCGTTTCTGCGAAAAGTGTGTACAAAACGATTACAAAATTCGAAAATACAGGTTATTTTGAAGTGCAATGTGGCAAGTGAGAAAAGGAGTTGATTCGACGTTTGTCAAAGACGTTTGGTTTGTGAGGAGCTCAACTGTACTGTCACAGCACCCATACGAATACCCAACTTTTACACAGTTCAATTTTTACAAAATCCTATCCAGCCACTGTCACGAATGTTGATGATGGTGATGAAATCATGACAACACAAACACCGAGTCCCCAGGCAGAGAAAATCCCCAACCCGGTCTGGAATCGAAACCGGGACCCCAGGATCCAGAGGCAGGTCAAAGATGTGCTCACAGCACTGCAGGAGGAGTCGAGCGCTGGTGTGGAAACATGCAGTGCATCGGGAATTGCCCAAACGCAGACATCCCTGCAGGCATGGTACATAAGATCCTACGAAACATCCTGCATTGCTATCCATCCACATTCAGAAGTTGTTTCCTACTGACAGGCCAGAAAGGCAAACGTTCGTTCTGGAATTTATTTCTCGAATGGAATTGGACAATGAGTGCCTATGGAACATTCTGAGGTCAAATGAAACTTGTTTCCAAGGGCACGTCAATATGCAGAATTACAAGATACAGACACATGAAAATCTGCATACATTTCAGTCGATAGCACTTCATCCTGTGAAGGTTACTGTGTGGTGCAGGTTGATGGCATTGTTTATATTAGGGCTGTATTTTTTCGAGTAGCTGAGCCCTGCGGTTCGTGTTACTTGTACCGTCACTGGTAGACGCTATGATAGTGTTTTGCACACCAATGTCATTTGACCCTTTCAACAGTGTGGATGTGTGGGCAGGGTAATTTCGATGTTAGATGGCGCTCCTCCACACATAGCACAACCACTGAAGTGGCTGCTGCACAGGCATTTCGGAAATATTCTTAATCCATGAGACTTCTGATTGTGAGGTTATCTGAAACATTTTGAACATGGTTGTGCTTCAGTAACTGTGCATGCAAAAGCTTCAATGGATTAGAAATAACAGCCGACCATTCGCAAAATCTAGGTTTATTAAACCTTGACCATTATTTCAATGGTTTTAAAACCGTCTCTTTCAGTATGTATCACACCTGTTAGCAAGATTACGACATTGTGAGTAGAACAAAGTTAGTAACTTTACAATAAGCAAAATTACAGGAAATTTTTACAAAAAAGTTTAATCTAGTGTATTCAAGCAGAATCACATTATCTGCAGCCAATGTGGGAGTCGTTGACTCTGTCTAGTGCATGTCACCCACTTAATCATCTTTTAAAATACATTATATAAAATCAGTAGCCATCTGCTGTAGGGCTGTGTCTTACAACTTTTTAAAATATCAAATATTCGATGCTGGATACTTTTTTAGGCAGTGTTCTATAGGGCTGAACGCCTTTTAGTGAATAAATATGAATTTTAAAATAACTTGTTCTACTAATAATAATCTAAAGAAAAGTCTTGTAAATACTATCAAAAATACTGGGGATCACTTGCCAAATTCTGGAATTAGCAAAATTATCTGCAATAACTGTCCCAGTTACTATACTGGACAGACTGTTAGAACAACGAAAGTGAGATATAAAGAATATCCATTGGGAGCCATGTACCAATGAACTCAACTCCACCTTTGAAGAACATTGTTCATTGATGGTCATACTCCGAAGGATTTAGAAGATAAAGCAATCTTACACAAAGAAGTAAAAGGGTGTAAATTTGATTTGTGTTAAGAGTTCGAAATTAAAAATACTTAGAGGAAAACAATAGCTACACTTTAAACAATCAGCTTCAGCTTGCACTTAGCGTTTCCTGGAGGCCTTAAGCCTCTTCTTATGGCCGAGTAGCCTAGTTAAGACTTGGTGCTGGTCTCTATGTAATGTTTGTTTTCCTCAGAATTCTATGTTCATTACGAAGACATCTCCTGATATTTTGCCATCTACAGTTATGTTGTT
The DNA here is from genome assembly GCF_023897955.1 of Schistocerca gregaria. Taxonomy (NCBI): domain Eukaryota; kingdom Metazoa; phylum Arthropoda; class Insecta; order Orthoptera; family Acrididae; genus Schistocerca; species Schistocerca gregaria. The sequence goes on along the minus strand of NC_064927.1, from coordinate 125,667,393 downwards.
GTTCAACATTTTAGTAATGAACCATCTTAGACCTATTGCCCTTCCCCCTTTTTTTCATTTTAGTGTGTTTTTATTCTACCAATAACATTGTGAATTCTAGGCATATACACTGTTTAGTGAGGATTCGTTTATTATTTTACTGGCTATCTTATAACACCCTCCTCCCTCTTCTAATATACTTGTTCAAATAGCATGATTTATCAGCATAATGACTCTCCTTAGCTTTACAAACGAGGCTGTACCACCTCTACTAGCCCCCTCTCTTTTCCCAATTTGCATTTGTCTTTTAATATTTGCAATTTCTCTGTTATACTGTGTCCTTTTACAGTAGTCCAGCATGACTGGGGTCAACTGGATATGTCTGGTGTTGGACTTCTTATACGACGATAGTGGTCTTTGAAGCGGTTTTGCTTTGATACTTGTGCTTGTTATGGTTGTCTATTCATGCACAAGTGCATCTGATGCGGTTTGCACTTTTTGAAAAGAGACTTCTCTGTTTACTAGAGACTACAGACTGTTTACAAGTCATATGACTTTAATGACACACATTTACCCCATTTCCTCTCACTCTTTCCAACTATTTATTAATACGCTAATTCTGCTAATAATATGTACCAGTGAAGACACACATGTTGCTCATTGCAGCTACATGCATTAGGGCGCACAAGAGCGCCACCTACCAGATGTCGCTTAAGGCTAGTGCCTCTACTCTTCAGCCAGTCGGAGCATGCCACTAGCTCTGAACGTGACATGTTTACGTTCCATAGGATCTAATACCAGGTTTTTAATTTAAATGTCAGTTTTATACAAATCTTTCCAGTGGCGTACTACATGATGCTTTATCCAACATCAAATATGTGACATTTTAAAAAGTCTTAAGACAAAGCCCTTCAATAGGTGGCTACTAATTTCATATAAATGGTGACCATGTGGATGACATGCACTACTTCCCATATCCTTACAATCCAACACAAAGCCCACAACAGACTCTGCCTCCTGAAACTCCTGTTTGGCCAGGCATGGGGCTGCATCCCTCTACCATCCTTCACACCTACAAATCCTTGATCCAACCCAATCCTTTGTTAGAGCAGCGTTGCTTGTATTTCCGCCCCTCCTAGGTTCTATAAAGCCCTCCAAATCCTAGAACGCCATACACTCCGCCTTGCCTTCCATATCCGCCTTCCATACCCCACCCACATCCTCTACGACCTCATCCCTTTACCTCACCTTCTCCTTCCCCTTTAACACGTCTGCACCCTGTATATTGTCCACCAACTCGATCCCCCCACCGCCTGGTGTCCCCCTTCCTCTCCACCCCTAAACTGTTGCTACGCCATTACCATTGTGTCCCACCCTCTCTCTGTCTCCACACCCTCCACTTCCTTTCCCAACACAACTTCCAGCACCTACCCCTCCCCGATGATGAGCTTCACCCTCACATCTACCCCTCCTACCAACTCTGACCCCACCTTCTCCCTCCCTGCACCTCAGGGCTCCCTCTCCTCCCTCTCCTTTCCGCTGAGTGGCTTTCCCCCACCTACACCCCATCCCTCTCCTGTTCTCCCCTTCAGTGCAGTCCCTCCTGTCATGTCTTCCCTCTTCATCTCCCACCATGCCCATCTCCTGCCCTTTGGTGCACCTCTTGCCCCCTTCTTTTCCTCTTCCTCCCATTCCCCCAGCCCTCCCCCACTGCACCTTCCTCCCCTCTTTCTCCCTCCTCTCCAGCCTCCAGTCCCTCGTCAGGTCCCTGCCAGTAGTTTTTTATTCTTCATGAGTGCTTCGTCATTTCCAGTGGGTTTTTTTTTTAAGTGCCATGCTCTGTGTGATTTTTATCCTATGGCGGACTTTTAACTTGTGTTTGCCTCCAGTGTTTTTTTTAAGTGCTCTTTGATTTGCCAGTTGTGTTCTTTAACTTTATATCAACTTTTTAACTGTCCCCCAGCTCATGTCTCCATCTTAGTGTATGTTTTAACACCCATCATCTCCATTTACTGTGTTTTTTATGTTGGCCTTTTTATCCCCCCTTTTTATGTTAAAAAAAATGGTTCAAATGGCTCTGAGCACTATGAGACTCAACATCTTAGGTCATAAGTCCCCTAGAACATAGAACTACTTAAACCTAACTAACCTAAGGACATCACACACACCCATGCCCGAGACAGGATTCGAACCTGCGACCATAGCAGTCCCGCAGTTCCGGACTGCAGCGCCAGAACCGCACGGTTACCACGGCCGGCCTTTTTTATGTAGTCACCCTTCTGTGAACTGTGACGCTGCCAGTCCTCCCCTGCCCAAATGGAGCAGTGGAATGAAACTACAATAAAGAAAAAAAGGAATGCACTAGACAGAGTCAACGACACCCACGTTGGCTATAGATAGTGTGATTCTACATGATTTTGCTTCACTAAAAATATTTTTGTAAACATTTCCTATAATATTTTTGCTTATTGTATCTTTGTTCCACACATAATGTCGTATTCTCGCTAACAGGCATAATATCTTCTGGAGAAGACGGTTTTACAACCATTGAAACTGCGGTGAAGATTTAATTAACATGGATTCTGCAAGTAGTTGGCTGTTATTTTCAATCCATTGAAATTATCTGAAAGATGTTGTGTTCAGCACTCCCGTCGTGAACATGGTGAATTGAAGGCATGCACTGTGCAACACATTCTGAACGTGATCCCTGAGACACTCTGATCTGTTGTGAAACATGCTGTTCCTAGATTTCAATTTGTGGCAGAAAAAGGTGGACAGCGTGCTGCTATTGTGCTATTCTAGTAACGATTAGAAACCGATGTCGTTTTGCTTTTTATGAGGTTTTTGGCACCAGGACAATTAAAAACCGGTGTCAGTTTGCTTTTTGTGAGGTTTCTGGGCTCAGGGCAATTAAAGAACGATTTTTTCCATCCGATGTAGTACGACCTCACCGTGGTGGAGTGGCTTACCCAACTAACACCACCACAACTGTCGACTTCCGAACTTGTACAATCGTGCACTTTGAGCAGTACAGACAGTGTGATGTGCAACACAAACCATAGCCGACGTATTGCGATTCATCTATCATTTGTAGCTGACCTCATTAACGTTAAAACGTTTACCCGTGTGTGAATAATCTGTTGTTCAAATTTGACGTCATTCTAAGGAGTGGTTCTCTGTCTACAGCGTCTGTAACTGTAACTTTAATTATGGACACACTGAAGGAAGAGGCAAATTAACAGTACATGGGAAACTGGTATGGTACACTGATGATGGCGATGACGATGAATATCAGCAAACTCTCACAGCTTTGACAACGTCATAATTTACAAAATACAAAATCACTAAACAGTATAATTGTGAAGGCAGGTCTGTAGGCTATGACTACATAAGCATATAAATAATGAGAGACTAATTTCTTTCAGCTGTTGAATTTTGGAAATCATTCGTTTAGTCTTTGGAAATCTTCCTACCCCCATGAACCATGGACCTTGCCGTTGGTGAGGAGGCTTGCGTGCTTCAGCGATACAGATGGCCGTACCGTAGGTGCAACCACAACGGAGGGGTATCTGTTGAGAGGCCAGACAGACGTGTGGTTCCTGAAGAGGGGCAGCAGCCTTTTCAGTAGTTGCAGGGGCAACAGTCTGGATGATTGACTGATCTGACCTTGTAACATTAACCAAAACGGCCTTGCTGTGCTGGTACTGTGAACGGCTGAAAGCAAGGGGAAACTATGGCCGTAATTTTTCCCGAGGGAATGCAGGTTACTATATGGTTAAATGATGATGGCGTCCCCCATTCAGATCTCCAGGTGGGGACTACTCAAGAGGACGTCGTTATCAGGAGAAAGAAAACTGGTGTTCTACAGATCGGGCAGGTAGGTTAGAAAATTTAAAAAGGGAAATGGGGAGGTCAAAGTTAGATATAGTGGGAATTAGTGAAGTTCAGTGGCAGGAGGAACAAGACTTTTGGTTTGTGAATACAGGGTTATAAACACAAAATCAAATAGGAGTAATGCAGGAGTAGGTTAAACAATGAATAAAAAATAGGAGTGCGGGAAAGCTACTAACAACAGCGTAGTGAACGCATTATTGTGGCCAAGATAGACACGAAGCCTGTGCCTACTACAGTAGTACAAGTTTATATGACAACTAGCTCCGCAGATGATGAAGACATTGATGAAATGTATGATGAGATAAAAGAAATTATTCAGGTAGTGAAGGGAGACGAAAATTTAATAGTCATAGGTGTTTGGAATTCGAGAGTAGGAAAATGGAGAGAAGGAAACATAGTGGGTGAGTATGGATTGGAAGAGAGAAATGAAAGAGGAAGCCGTCTAGTAGAATTTTGCACAGAGCATAACTTAATCATAGCTAACACTTGGTTCAATAAACATAAAGGAAGAATCCTGGAGATACTAGAAGGTATCAATTAGATTATATAATGGTAAGACAGAGAGTTAGGAACCAGGTTTTAAATTGTAAGACGTTTCCAGGGGCAGATGTGGACTCTGACCACAAGCTATTGGTTATAACCTGTAGATTAAAACTGAAAAAAACTGCAAAAAGGTAGGAATTTAAGGAGATGGGACCTGGATAAACTGACTAAACCAGAGGTTGTACGGAGGTTCTGGGAGAGCATAAGGGAACAATTGACAGGAATGGGGGAAAGAAATACAGTAGAAGAAGAATGGGTAGCTCTGAGGGATGAAGTAGTGAAGGCAGCAGAGGATCAAGTAGGTAAAAATACAAGGGCTACTAGAAATCCTTGGATAACAGAAGAAATATTGAATTTAATTGATGAAAGGAGAAAATATAAAAACGCAGTAAATGAAGCAAGCAAAAAGGAATACAAATGTCTCAAAAATGAGATTGACAGGAAGTGCAAAATGGCTAAGCAAATATAAGGATGTAGAGGCTTATCTCACTAGGGGTAAGATAGATACTGCCTACAAGGAAAAATTAAAGAGACCTTTGGAGAAAAGAGAACCACTTGTATGAATATCAAGAGCTCAGGTGGAAACTCAGTTCTAAGCAAAGAAGGGAAAGCAGAAAGGTGGAAGGAGTATATAAAGGGTCTGTAAAAGAGCGATGGACTTGACGACAATATTATGGAAATGGAAGAGGATGTAGATGAAGATGAAATGGGAGATACGATACTGCGTGAAGAGTTTGACAGAGCTCTGAAGGACCTGAGTCGGAACAAGTCCCCGGGAGTAGACAACATTCCACTGGAACTACTGACGGCCTTGGGAGAGCCAGTCCTTACAAAATTCTACCTTCTGGTGAGCAAGATGTATGAGACAGGCGAAATACCCTCAGACTTCAAGAAGAATATAATAATTCCTATCCCAAAGAAAGCAGGTGTTGACAGATGTGAAAATTACCGAACTTTCAGTTTAATAAGTCACAGCTGCAAAATACTAACGCGAATTCTTTAAAGACGAATGGAAAAAGGAGTATAAGCCGACCTCGGCGAAGATCAGTTTGGATTCCGCAGAAATGTTGGAACACGTGAGGCAATACTGACCCTACGACTTATCTTAGAAAATAGATTAAGAAAAGGCAAATCTACGTTTCTAGCATTTGTAGACTTAGAGAAAGCTTTTGACAATGTTGACTGGAATACTCTCTTTCGAATTCTAAAGGTTGCAGGGGTAAAATACAGGGAGCGAAAGGCTATTTACAATTTGTACAGAAACCAGATGGCAGTTATAAGAGTCGAGGGGCATGAAAGGGAAGCAGTGGTTGGGAAGGGAATGAGACAGTGTTGTAGCCTCTCCCCGATGTTATTCAATCTGTGTATTGAGCAAGCAGTAAAGGAAACAAAAGAATTAAAATCCATGGAGAAGAAATAAAAACTTTGAGGTTCGCCGATGACATTGTAATTCTGTGAGAGACAGCAACGGACTTGGAAGCAGTGGAACGGAATGGAGAGTGTCTTGAAAGGAGGGTATAAGATGAACATCAACAAAGGCAAAATGAGCATAATGGAATGTAGTCGAATTAAGTTGGGTGATGCTGAGGGAATTAGATTAGGAAGTGAGACACTTAAAGTAGTAAATGAGTTTTGCTATTTGGGGAGCAAAATAACTGATGATGGTCGAAGTAGAGAGGATATAAAATGTAGACTGGCAATGGCAAGGAAAGTGTTTCTGAAGAAGAGAAACTTGTTAACATTGAGTATAGATTTAAGTGTCAGGAGGTCGTTTCTGAAAGTATTTGTATGGAGTGTAGCCATGTATGGAAGTGAAACATGGACAATAAATAGTTTGGACAAGAAGAGAATAGAAGCTTTCGAAATGTGTGCTACAGAAGAATGCTGAAGATTATATGGGTAGATCACATAACTAATGAGGAGATATTGAACAGAATTAGGGAGAAGAGGAGTTTGTGGCACAACTTGACTAGAAGAAGGGACCGGTTGGTAGGACATGTTCTGAGGCATCAAGGGATCAGAAATTTAACATTGGAGGGCAGCGTGAATGGCAAAAATCGTAGAGGGAGACCGAGAGATGAATACACTAGGCAGATTTAGAAGGATGTAGGCTGCAGTAGGTACTGGGAGATGAAGAGCTGCATCAAACCAGTCTCAGCACTGAAGACAACAACAACAAAAACAACAACATTGGAACTCTCTTCTCCGAAAATCAACTCCGAAATTTGGAATTCTATATACAAAAAAATTACACATTTTTATTAAAATGTTTATTGGACTTCATGACACCCATAACAACTCTCCCTCCCCCTCCTCCACTTTGTTATTGCAGTTGTACGAGGTGCATTCAAGTTCTAAGGGCTCCGATTTTTTTTTCTAATTAACTACTCACCCGAAATGGGCGTAATCGCCCTGCAGACGTACACATTTTTCACAACGCGGACGCCATGATTCCATGGCAGCGGCGAAGGCTTCTTTAGGAGTCTGTTTTGACCACTGGAAAATCGCTGAGGCAATAGCAGCCCGGCTGGTGAATGTGCGGCCACGGAGAGTGTCTTTCATTGTTGGAAAAAGCCAAAAGTCACTAGGAGCCAGGTCAGGTGAGTAAGGAGCATGAGGAATCACTTCAAAGTTATTATCACGAAGAAACTGTTGCGCAACGTTAGCTCGATGTGCGGGTGCGTTGTCTTGGTGAAATAGCACAGTGCACGTTCTTTTTTGGAGTGCAGGAAGGAATTTGTTCTTCAAAACATTTTCGTAGGTAGCACCTGTTACCGTAGTGCCCTTTGGAACGCAATGGATTACGCCCTCGCTATCCCTAAACATGGACATTATCATTTTTTCAGCACTGGCGGTTACCCGAAATTTTTTTGGTGGCGGTGAATCTGTGTGCTTCCCTTGAGCTGACTGGCGCTTTATTTCTGGATTGAAAAATAGCATCCACGTCACATCGATTGTCACAACTGACGAAAAGAAAGACCCATTTATGCTGTCGTTGTGCGTCAACATTGCTTGGCAACATGCCACACGGGCAGCCATGTGGTCGTCCGTCAGCATTCGTGGCACCCATCTGGATGACACTTTTCGCATTTTCAGGTCGTCATGCAGGATTGTGTGCACAGAACTCACAGAAATGTCAACTCTGGAGGCGATCTGTTCAACAGTCATTCAGCGATCTCCCAAAACTATTCTCTCCACTTTCTCGGTCATGTCGTCAGACCGACTTGTGCACCCCGAGGTTGTTTCGGGTTGTTGTCACACGATGTTCTGCCTTCATTAAACTATCGCACCCATGAACACACTTTCGACACATCCATAACTCCAACTGTCGATGAATTTCAATTGGTTTCACACCACGCAAATTCAGAAAACGAATGATTGCACGCTGTTCAAGTAAGGAAAACATCGCCATTTTAAGTATTTAAAACAGTTCTCATTCTCGCCGTTGGCGGTAAAATTCCATCTGCCGTACAGTGCTGCCATCTCTGGGACATATTGACAATGAACGCGGCCTCATTTTAAAACAATGCGCATGTTTCTATGTCTTTCTAGTCCGGAGAAAAAAAATCGGAGGCCTTAGAATTTGAATGCACCTCGTATGTGACGTGCACAGCACTGCTTCTTGCGAATCAGCCGGCAGGGTGGTAGGTAAGGCATCGGCAGAGCTTAATGTGGGGGCCATGCACAGCAACGGATTTAACATCAAGTGGGAAAACAGGTGCATCCAGGATGACAAACTGTGAATGAATGGCGCCAGTCAGTATGATTAATTCAGGAAACGATAACACCACAGAGATAACAGCAGCAATTAAAAAAGCAATGAACGTATTAAACTGTACAACAAAATCGACAAGTTAAAATTCTAATTTGTTCAACAAAACACATAGTTCATAAAATCAAGAACAAATAAAAAATCGAAGGTAGTGCATCAAAAGCTAACAATCTTAATGATGTTCACTAAAGAGAAACTTTATAGACAGAAAATCTAGCATACTAGAACTGTAGTCATCCAGCAAAGTGCTGAGCAAAGTGGCATAAAAATGATGATGAAAAATGGAAGGTTCAAGAAACGACAACCTAAGAAAAATAGGCCTTTGATGATACTTACAGTATGCCGTAGGACACAGATGTAAAGACATTAAAATACGTGCAGAGTTTTGAAGTTGAATGCATCAACGAAACCTTTGAAAGAGGCTTTAGAGTACGGGGTCCTATGGAAGAAAGGTGGTCCACTAAGGTATTGAAGTGAACCCTGAGGTTAAAACAGCTCTCATGAAGCGCCAAACGTTCAACCTCTAATGTCGTTCAGTGACAGAGATGACTACCTAGAAGCGAAGCCGTGCAGGAACTACCAAGATCTTGGGAATGTAGCAAAATACTGTGATAAACAAGAAGTTATTTGTGGGAACTGTGGGGGGAAAAGGACATGTCAGGAAAGGCTCCATTAAAAACAGGAAAGTGGCAGTGTATGAACAATGGAAAACTAGGGGTAAAAGCTGCATGGGGGACTAGATGAGTGTTATGCTATGTACATCAATCAAACCCTTCTATCAAGGTAGATTTACGAACAGGTTATGGATAAGCGACTCGTAACATTAGAAAGCGATGGGGATTCTAATAACATGATTACTGTAAATTCCGTCTTTATAGAAAATGTAAAATACAATCGAGAAAAAGGAGGTGCGCAGAAAGTGCGAGGAATTTCTGTCACAAAGCGAGCAATAAGTGTCATAGGAAAAAAGCTAACGTTTCACTTGCCAAAGTATAGCTATATGCCCCAATAATAAAGCAGGAAAGAAATTTTTGGCGGAAATTATTAACTGTATGGTATAGCAGAGGAGCAACTAAACTGGATTCCATTTGGTACCTGTGGCGCATTTGAACAGAGGATCAATCTGACAGGCATCAGAAGGAATGGTGTATGATGCAGGTGACTAAGAATTGCTGACAGAAACTGTGCAAGTACATGTAGGATGCGAGAGCATACAACCTGAAAAATGTAATATGCCGCCTGTAAATGTAAAAAAGAGTGTTTGTCAATGCAGGATATGAAAAAATGGTTCAAATGGCACTGAACACTATGTGACTTAACATCTGAGGTCATCAGTCCCTTATAACTTAGAACTACTTAACCTAACTAAACTAAGCGCATCATACACATCCACGCCTGAAGCAGAATTCGAACCTGCGACGGAACGGGCGCGCGGTTCCGGACTGCAGCGCCTAGAACCGCTCGGCCACACAGGCCAGTGCAGGGCATGAATCTGCACCAAAACAATATCGTCTCATCAAACCACAATCAAGTCCAAATCCGAAGGTAGGGCCACCAATGAAATACAGCACCGAAAGCACGTTTATTATTGACTCCAGTGTACAGCCAGAACAAAGCTCATTCCTGGTCGCAGAGTGCAGGTATTTAGGCAGATATCGAATATTCCAGAACGTTGGTATTTACACAAACACTGAATATTCCAGAATATGTAAAGATATTTAATTATATGTATATGGTGTCTCTTATTTCGGACATATCCCACAGAACAGACACCATTGATGACCTCCAGCTGTCTAGAACGGAATTAGAATTACAAGGTTGGAATGTGGGTCTCGCAGGAGGCGTGCGCGAGATAGTCCCTGCTGTGACCCTATCCTCTGTGCCCTCGGGGGCTCAGATGGATAGAGCGGCTGCCATGTAAGCAGGAGATACTGGGTTCGAGTACCTGACAGGGCAAACATTTTCACCTGTCCCTGTTGATATATATCAACGCCCGTTAGCATCTGAAGGTATTAGCGTAATTCTAATTATGTAAAGATAAGATATTTCAAGAACCTTCCAGAACTGATAACTAAGTAACAAATAATTGCTGGTAGTCAGGTTTGAGCTGGCGACCTACAGCATGCCAGTTAGCGGCGCTAACCGCTACGGATCTGAAATTGTTCATCTTAGGGACCAGAGGTAGAGGTTGTTAAGGTAATCCTTACAAATCTTTTAGCATAAAACTACCAATAATTCCACATAAAATGCACTTCGAAAACGGTCACTGTCAAAATACAGAGACAAATAATTTTATCTTTTTCTGTTTTTTACTTTGAGTGTTTCTGATGTGCATTTTACGTAGGATTCGTTTAGACATTTAGATGATAGGACCTTGACTTCCGAACCGCATTGCTGTGATTGTGTGCTAAAATACGAGAGGCACTCCAAAAGAAATGCACACTATTTTCGTAAAAATACAGTTTTCATTCTGCATGTGTGAAAGTTTTACAGTGTGTAGATACATCCTTCCCACTTGTTTTCAAACTTAGTTCAATCTGTTCCTGTGAGTGGCGCCATCACAGCATATCTTCAAGGTGGCTGCTACACTTGACGTTAGTCAGAAGCAACATGCTCTCATAGAATTCCTGTACCGTGAAAACGAGACAATGGGAAACATCCACATAGGTTGAAAAAGGCAGATGGAGATGCTCCTGTCTATCTCTGTACAGTTTGTCGATGGGCAAGCAGGTTATGTGATGAAAGTGGGCACGGCAATATTGAGGATTGTCCTCGCAGTGGCAGGTCTCGTACTGCACACACTTCAGACATTGGGAGGAGAGTTAACGAATTGGTGACTGCTGACAGACGCATCACAGTGAACGAGTTGTCATGCTACGTTGGGGTAGGGGAAAGAAGTGTTTGCAGAACACCGAAAGTTTTGGCGTTATAAAAGGTTTGTGCCAGGTGGGTTCCCAGGATGTTGACAGTGACTCACAAAGAAACAAAAAAAAACGGTATGCAACAAACTCTTGGAACAGTATGAGAATGGTGGAGATGAATTTCTTGGAAGAATTGCGACAGGTGATGAAACATGACTCCATTATTTTTCACTAGAGACCCAAGAGGCTATCAATGGAGTGGCATCATGCAAATTCACCCAAGAAAAAAAATTCAAAACCACACCTTCTGCTGTAAAAGTTGTGGCTACAGTTTTTTTCAATTCTGAAGGACTCTTGCTTGTGGACATCATGCCAAGTGGCCACCATGAATTCTGATGCATATGTGACGACACTGAAGAAACTTCAAGCTCGACTGTCGTGTTCGATCACATTAGAAAAATCAGGATGTTTTGCTGTTGCATAACAATGCACGGCCACATGTCAGTCAAAAAACCATGGAAGCGATCACAAAACTTGGGTGGACAACACTGAAACACCTGCCATACAGTCCTGACCTGGCACAATGTGACTATTATCTTTTTGGGAAACTGAAAGAATCTCTTCGTGGAACAAGGTTTAAAGATGATGACTCCCTTGTGCATGCTGCCAAACAGTGGCTCCAACAGGTTGGTCCAGAATTTTACTGTGCGGGTATACAGGCGCTGGTTACAAGATGGCGTAAGGCAGTTGAGAAGGATATCAATTATGTGGAGAAATGAAAATATTGTTCCTAAAGGATGTATCTGCACACTGTAAGGCTTTTAAACATGTAGAATAAAAGATAGATTTTTAAAAAAAATAGTGTGCATTTCTTTTAGAGTGACCATCGTATTTATAACAACCACTGTGGCTGGAGATTCAGAAGTTCGCATTGGAGCCGACTACAGCACCCACGACCTTCTCTATAGTGGCGCTCTCACATCCTCGTGTTCTGTCATGTTATTATAACCTCTTCCCTACGATGGGTATCGAAGGTAGCGCTTCGGATTGAAGCTTCGAGATCGTCGAGCGAGTTTTCAGTTTCCTAGAACTCACCATAGTAGACTTGTGCCTTTGCACTGCACTATGGCTTCTTAGGGAGGACAAGAACGATATCTCTGTGCCTTTGTATTCTTGATGACGGGTCAAAGGATAAGACAGGGCCTAGAGTAGTGCTTTTGTAACTCTTCCGATGCTTCTACTTCCACACAGATGTAAAAATCCATACCAAGTCCCCTGGGCCGCATCTCTCTGACGAGTGCATGGCGTCCTTGCTCACTCGGTCCTTTCCCTGAGTGTCCAGGGTCTGTAAGTGAGCCAGCTTCCTTGCTTTTTCGGTCCTAGTGTTGTAGTTTTTCACTTAGACACACTGAGTGGCGTTGAAAAGAGAATAAATAGTGTGCTCATTGTCGTATTGGCATCCTAACTGAGTAGCAGAAAGAACAGTGTGAAGTCTGTGCTGTCTTGCCTCACTGTATTGTATGTTAATGTGACAACAGGCAGTATTGTATCCAAATCACTCTGTTCCACATCAGTGTACATCAAGAGCATATGGATTATCGTCTTATCGAAGCGTTCTGTGAGGCCATTCATGTAGGGATGCTAGACAGTTGTCATACTGTGGGTGGTGTCATAATGTGAAATTACTCTGACACTACTCGCGATTGGAAACTTTTCCTCGATAATAGATCGTAATAAGGGGTGCTCTGTACTGGAAAATATTGTCTTCTACAAGGCAATTTTCAATTTCCAGGGGTTTGACATCCGACACAGATTTAGTGACAGCATATTGGATGAGGTAGTAATACTTTTATCCATCGATTCCGATTTAGCGATTCAGGGAACCTCTGCAAGAAGCCCATTCCAGTTCAGTGGAATGGCACTGATGCAGGCGGTATTTTTGGGGAAACTCCTCTCACAAAGAGAACATTTTCAAAATTCACAAACGTTTCATTACAATTATATCTGGTGTCAGTCCTAGATCATTATGCAGAGACCTCTTTAAGAAACATCGTATTCTAACTACTACTTCTCAGTATATATACTCATTGATGTCCTTTGTCATTTCCAATATGTCTCTTTTTACACAAAATAGTGCAAAACATCATTATAATACCAGAACCAAAAACAATCTGTATAAGGACTATAAAAGCTTAATATTAGTACAAAAAGGAGTCAAATACTGGCCCCGGCGGAGGTTCAAGTCCTCTCTTGGGCATGGGTGTGTGTGTGTATTTGTCCTTACGATAATTTAGGTTAAGTAGTGTGTAAGCTTAGGGACTGATGACCGTAACAGTTAAGTCCCACAAGGTTTCACTCACATTTGAAAGACATTTTGAGTTAAATACATGGGTACTCATATATTCAATAACCTACCAGAGTATATCAAAGATCTTGTAAATAATAAAGATCGGTTTCAGAGTGAATTAAAGAACTTCCTGTCAGGCAACTCCTTCTACTCCATCGATGAATATTTTCACAAGTATTATAGCTAATAACTCTGTCTGCATTAGAATTGTACAATATCCATGTATCTAAGGAAAAAAAATCAACCAATTGCCCTGGGTATGCTTCCATAACTGGCATTTTTACAGTGGCTCATATAGTGTCTTATAGCAGTTGGAATCCTTGTGTTTGTGTCCACTTTTGTATCTTTTGTATAACACTGAGATGTCATACTCGTGAATCCATAGGACGCTATTAACGGTGCACTAAAGACTCATTTAAAAGCAAATTTTTTCACTCTAGCACTCCACATCGGCTAAATAAAAATAAATAATATAGTGATTCTATATCGAATTTTGGAGTTAAGCTTCATGCTTGGGCTCTAATAGATTTTGCGTAGATCTGACCAGTGGTACCTGATTCTGTCTACAGTCCTCACGAATCCCAGGCGACAAGATGTTGGAGTATCGTGGAAGTACTTAGGATAGATGGTCCTCAGTGATCTCAGACGATGAACAACCATTTCCACCACATTGCATCACAGTGCCTCTTACACAATTCCCATTAATTAAATGAATTCTCCTTTGGTCGGTTACTCCTTCTTCTATCGTTTTCAAAGGGTGCTGCATCTTCCCTCTGTTTAGCAGCAATGTCATTTAACAGAATGATGACTGAGATTTCACACACACTACATGTGTTGTGCCAAAGTATTGTTTGAAAGACAATCTTTGTGATGGCATCCGCTTTTGTATATCACTGTGATATCTACTCCTGAAGCCTCAGGATGATATTTATGATGTCCTAAAACCTTATTTAAAAGGCATTATTGTCACTCTTGGGCACTATGTCAGTTAAATAAGACAAGATATTAAAGTTATTCTGTATGGAATTTTGGAGTTAGCATTGTACAATGACACTTAAAGGCACTGTAATATAAGTTTGTGATTTCCTTTATTAAATGCTACAGTTCAGCAGAAATTATACTGCCACCAGAAATCTTATTCCTTCCTTATTCAGATCCACTGGGCAAGTGCGTAACAACAATGAAGTTGCGAGAATGTGTATAGACTGTCAGTACTGCGTTAATTTCCCCATTTGTAAAATTAAATAAGCTGCTGTCAAACTATCCATCATCTTCCTCTAATTACTCATATATCTTACCTGTGCATAATATATATTAGAAACATCACACACTTTCATCACATAAATCAACCATTACGTTCTCATAACTACAATGACAAAACCTTCAACTATCAGAAAATCTTGAACATAGAAAGTTAATATAATGTATGCAGTAAAATACATATCATGTTCTCGTGGTTCAGGGCACACATCACTTAGAACAAGAACACACACATCATGTTGCCAGAGTTGCTAGGTACTCAACATACATAATGACATCGTGTTACTATCAGGTTAGCTGTACATTTACCATACAACACCAAATTATTAGCTTTGTATATTGGCTTAAGTACAGTAATAGCATTATTATTACTGTTAAACTTTCACAGATATATCACTTGCATTTTAAGGAAAATGTAGGATTTTTTTGTAAATACACATAAAAGAAATGAACAAGATATTTTAAGAAGGCTATAATTAATTTTATTTACGACTATACAGTTTCTAAATAATTTTCAGAAATCATTATTGCCAGGTGCCAGATAGCCCCAGAGATGCTTCACTCTTTGCAAGAGTTTAACACTTTGTCGTGCCCATTCATGTAGGCATTTCAAATGCTTTGTGTTTTAGTTTTTATCAATACATAAATCAGAAGAGGGAACATTTTCCCACACTCCATACACAATTTCATGCAATGCCTTCGTCGCACTCGTTTTTCTGTGCCCACAAACAGTTGCTGGTAACTACCACTTTTTAGACTTTTTTTGGACTGTGAAATACACACGACAAAATTGTTAACGCGAAAATCAAACTACTGTGATGGTGGTTCAGAATTCAGCCACGAGATGACATTCGAATGACGCTAATTGGTGGCGGGAAAATCCAAGTGGCATCACGAAGTTAAAGTGACTTTAACTTTTGTGACATGGTTAAAATTTGGATAGCTCGAGTGGCACCACAAAAATTTTTGGGTTTTTCCACATGTAACTGCAGTGATGTGACTCGAGTAGCGCTTAGGTGGAGTCACTTTTCTTACATCTGCAAACCTAGTTTCAGTTTTGCACATGCACCATAATAAGACATCTGTCAAAGACTTCCTCCCTTGGTCGAAAATATGCCAAATACTAGAAACGTTCGCTACTTATTAGCGCCCTGTCTGCACTAAGTCACGTGTCAGATCTTCGTAATTGTCTTAGGTGAGGTACTGGACGTCGCCACTTTCAGCAAGGAGTGAAAAAGAATGGTTTCCAGTCAAACGAAGTTGAGTGATTTGATATAAACGTGATCATCTTACATGCAGAGCCGCAGCTGATTTGGTAAGATCATTCCCATGTGGCATAGTTTGCAAAGCGCAGGATTTTAAAGTATATTTTTGACCTTTTACATCTAGCAGTTTTTTCTTCTTCAGTTTAATGTTTTTAATTATCTTTTAAAAGCAATTTATTGTGCAAATTTTAAACATGTTTTTCCGTCTGAAACTCCTTTAATTTTCAACTGAAATAATAGTTAAACTTTCCATTATTTAAACTGATCACTAATGCTATGTATTATACAGCCACAGCTTATATTAGGTTATTCAATGCTGAGTAAATTTGCGCCACGTGTTTATCGTTGGAGTTCTTCCTGAGTTACTTTATGAGGATTCATGTGCTAACTGTCTTGAATACATGGGAACTGCGTTACATACTAGTGGTCCATTTGGATTATGTTTACAACACCTGCTCTAAGCATTTTGGAGAGGAGGAGTGCTTGTGAAAGCGCATTATGCGCTTCTCATGACTAGTACATAGTATTCTACTAAGTCTTTGTATAGATAGTTTGTGTATTTGAAACTTGTGGGAAAGGAATGGTTTAAGAAAATGACCTAGAAAGATAGGCTCCATGCTGTAAGGTGGACTGCTCGCGGCAGAAAACCCACCCACCATGATGCCGTGGCGCCATGTCGTCTATGTCTGCTTTCCGGCCTGTGTCCCAGTGCTTATCCCAACCAGGAACATTTTAGCATACAAGGAGGTAACGCCATCTAATATCATGTCGGACCTCCCTTTACCCGGCGTAGCACAGCAACTCTACATGGCATGAACTCCACAAAACGTTGAGCCCTGCATAAATATTCAACTACACTAACTCTACAGCTCTCCATAATTGCAAAAGTGTTGCAGGTGCAGATTTTGTGCACGAACAGACCTCTCGATTAGGTCACATAAATGTTTGACAGGGTTCGTGTTGCATGGTATGGGTGATCAAATCATTCGCTCGAACTTCCCAGAATGTTCTTCAAACTAACTGAAGACAATTGTGACCTGGTGACACGGTACGTTGCCATCCACAAAAATTCCATCGTTGTTTGGGAACATGAAGTCCATGAATGGCTGCAAATGGTCTCCAAGTGGACAAACGTAACCATTACCACCAGAGGACTCAGTCCATTGCATATAAACACACCCTACACCATTATGAAGCCACCACCAACTTGCGCAGTGCCTTGTTGAAGCTCGAACCCTACCATCAACATTTACCAACTGAAATGAGAACTCATATGACGAGACCACGGTTTTACAGTCACCTAGGATCCAACTGATATGGTCACAAGCCCACGAACGTAATCATTACCACCAGAGGACTCAGTCCACTGCATATAAACACACTCCACACCATTATGAAGCCACCACCAACTTGCACAGTGCCTTGTTGAAACTCGAACCCTACCATCAACATTTAGCAACTGAAATGAGAACTACTCTGACGAGATCACGGTTTTCCGGTCGTCTAGGATCTAACTGATATGGTCACAAGCCCAGGAAATCGGCAACAGGTGGTGTTTGTGTTATTACCAACGGCACTCGCGTCGGTCTTCTGCTGCCATTGCCCATTAGTGCCAAATTTCGCCGTCCTGTCCTAACGGATACGTTCGCCGTACGTCCCACATTGATTTCCGCGGTTATATCACGTAGTGTTGCTTGAGTGTTAGCACTGACAACTCTTTGCAAATGCCTCTGCTCTCGGTAGTTAAGTGAATGCTGTCAGACACTACGTTGTCCATGTGAGAGGTAGTGCTTGAAATCTGCCGTTCTTGGTACACCCTAGACACCGTGGATCTCGGAATATTGAATTCCCTAAAGATTTTCGAAATGGAATGTTCCATTCGTCTAGTTCCAACTACCATTCCGCTTCCAAAGTCTGTTAATTCCCGTCGCGCGGCCATAATCACGTCGGCAACCTTTTCACATGAGTCATCTAAGTACAAATGACAGTTCCGCCAATCCACTGCCCTTTTACAACTTGTGTATGCGATCTACCGGCATCTGTATATGGCACAGGGGTATCCCATGACTTTTATCACCTCAGTGTAAAGAAAATGTGACTTTAGTAGCTGTAACGACACAACAAACCTGCTTTTAGAAGTAGAAGTACTGGTCGTCTGGCTAAGAAGGCAATCGCTGCATCGGCGAATTTGGCAAGTCATCGAGTCGTCAACAACCACTGTGCTGACTTCTGCAGCGAGGCTGCCGCTGCTCTGCCGTCATCTTGAAAGGTCCACCTAACGGGGAGATGGAGAGGTCCAGTCACTAACTGAAGGACCACGCGTCGAATTGAGAGCCTCAGACCCTCAGATCACAACATGTTGGTGATAGTATCAAAGACTGTACAAATACAGACATAGATTACGAGCAACTCACCCCCTGCATTCGCTTGAGAATGCCGGTTTGATGAGGAGCTTCCTGATCTACAGCAGCCACTACCAGTTTCATGGCCATGAATGACAGATCACCACACCTCCGTCCTGCACTAAGCCAGTGCATCTTCCAAGGCATGAGAAATTTGCACAATGTATGTATAATAACTTATGATCTGGTACCTGGCACAAAAGACACTCAGTCATTCAGGGAGGGGACATCTCGCTGCAGCAGACCTGTCATAACTCACAGACACCTACACATTAATCAGAGGAAACCTATGGACTCCTTTGCGGACAAACGTTGCTAACAGTTTAAGTTCCACTTTTCTCTGTAGACCAATCAGCAAAAAGATCCCCACCTCCTCCAATAATTTCGCTTTTATAGCTAGCTTCGTGCTGGGCGACCCCATTTTTAGCCAGGCAACACTCCCAGGTGGAATAAAGACACATAATTATAATTAAGATATCCAACCAAAATAAATCCTGCAGTATTACTAGTTTGGAGCAACGCTATAAGGCTTTTAAACATAGTCGTGCAAGAACACTATGTACAAGATCTGGCAAGACTTCCAGGCAGAATAAGGATATACATAACTAATGGAATATTAATGTGTGACGTCACTATAAGACTCGTAAATAGATGCAGAAGCAATCCAAAGTATATACTTCCTCGCCACACACGAACGAGACTTAGCAATGGACACAGAGCAGCAAAAATAAACCTTTAAAACTGAACACTGTTCTCCAAAGACCAACTAATCTACCACCAAAATGATTCAAATTGCCAGCTACAAATGCACAATGACTGCTGCAGGACACAGGCTGTGCATACCTGATAATAGAATCGCCACTATTTCTTTCCGATTCCTACAATCCACAAAAGGCTCCAGGCGGGTGAGAGGTGTGGTCAGAACATTACTCTTGGCGTAAATGGAACGTCTATTCCTTTAGTCCGCAGAATGCGGACGGTAATTGAGTGTGGAACGGCCTACGCAGCCTGATTAAGGAAAGAATCACCACAGCTCCACAGTTCAGGGACATCTTCAATCGAAAAACAGATTCTCCAAAGACCAACTAACCTACCACTAATGGGAATCAAATTGCGAGCAACACACGAACAACGACTACTGGAAAAAAGGGTGCATATTCTTCATAACAGTACAAGCACCGCCATATTTGTGCCGAAATGAAGTGCGTTTCTATCGACTACCGAGTCATGGCTGCGGGCAGTGACTCCTGCAGGAGTCAGATTTGGAGTACAAGCCAACATAGACATCAGTCACCCATCCTGCTAATCCCAAAGGAAGTTCAATATCATTGGCTCCAAGCGACAGCACGATTAATCACCCTACGTGAAAGATAAATGAAGGGAATCTCCGACTAATGTTGCCTCTTAAGACAGTCACACTGCGGCCAATACGAAACAATATCTGAGCAGCACCCACACTAGCCATGGCACCTGTAATCGACAGACGGTTTTGATAAGGATACCATCGAGTCGCCTGTTGAAGCGCCAGAGGAACCTGTATGAATAAAAGCTTTCTCATGTTATTTTTATTATGTGTCTGTGAGGTGTTGGATTCACCCACACAGTCTGGTCGTTAACAAATGATGCACTGTTTAGTAACAAATACACGCCCTACTTCCATTATTTACAATTATATCATCAGCCTCTTTCTCCAACGGCCATTGTTCGCGTGGTGCTAAATACACTCCTGGAAATAGAAATAAGAACACCGTGAATTCATTGTCCCAGGAAGGGGAAACTTTATTGACACATTCTTGGGGTCAGATAGATCACATGATCACACTGACAGAACCACAGGCACATAGACACAGGCAACAGAGCATGCACAATGTCGGCACTAGTACAGTGTATATCCACCTTTCGCAGCAATGCAGGCTGCTATTCTCCCATGGAGACAATCGTAGAGATGCTGGATGTAGTCCTGTGGAACGGCTTGCCATGCCATTTCCACCTGGCGCCTCAGTTGGACCAGCGTTCGTGCTGGACGTGCAGACCGCGTGAGACGATGCTTCATCCAGTCCCAAACATGCTCAATGGGGGACAGATCCGAAGATCTTGCTGGCCAGGGTAGTTGACTTACACCTTCTAGAGCACGTTGGGTGGCACGGGATACATGTGGATGTGCATTGTCCTGTTGGAACAGCAAGTTCCCTTGCCGGTCTAGGAATGGTAGAACGATGGGTTCGATGACGGTTTGGATGTACCGTGCACTATTCAGTGTCCCCTCGACGATCACCAGAGCTGTACGGCCAGTGTAGGAGATCGCTCCCCACACCATGATGCTGGATGTTGGCCCTGTGTGCCTCGGTTGTATGCAGTCCTGATTGTGGCGCTCACCTGCACGGTGCCAAACACGCATACGACCATCTTTGGCACCAAGGCAGAAGCGACTCTCATCGCTGAAGACGACACGTCTCCATTCGTCCCTCCATTCACGCCTGTCGTGACACCACTGGAGGCGGGCTGCACGATGTTGGGGCGTGAGCGGAAGACGGCCTAACGGTGTGCGGGACCGTAGCCCAGCTTCATGGAGACGGTTGCGAATGATCCTCGCCGATACCCCAGGAGCAACAGTGTCCCTAATTTGCTGGGAAGTGGCGGTGCGGTCCCCTACGTCACTGCGTAGGATCCTACAGTCTTGGCGTGCATCCGTGCTTTGCTGCGGTCCGGTCCCAGGTCGACGGGCACGTGCACCTTCCGCCGACCACTGGCGACAACATCGATGTACTGTGGAGACCTCACGCCCCACGTGTTGAGCAATTCGGCGGTACGTCCACCCGTCCTCCCGCATGCCCACTATATACCCTCGCTCAAAGTCCGTCAACTGCACATACGGTTCACGTCCACGCTGTCGCGGCATGCTACCAGTGTTAAAGACTGCGATGGAGCTCCGTATGCCACGGCAAACTGGCTGACACTGACGGCGGCGATGCACAAATGCTGTGCAGCTAGCGCCATTCGACGGCCAACACCGCGGTTCCTGGTGTGTCCGCTGTGCCGTGCGTGTGATCATTGCTTGTACAGCCCTCTCGCAGTGTCCGGAGCAAGTATGGTGGGTCTGACACACCGGTGTCAATGTGTTCTTTTTTCCATTTCCAGGAGTGTATTTGAACCCCATTGATTGTAGGTTAGTTGGTCTTTGGAGAACCGGTTTATCAACAGACGATGCTCGTGAACTGTGCAGCTATGGCGATTCCTCCCTTTATCAACTTGCACAAGCCATTTTACACTTAGTTGCTGTCTGTATCTGAGTTTGCGAGCTCCTGGACTAGACGTTTCATTTACACCAAGAGTAATGTTCTGACTACACCACCCAGCTGCCTGGAATCTTTTGGGGAGCGTAGGAACCGTGAAGAAATAGTGATTTTACTGCTATTAGGTATGCGCAGTCAGTTTCTTCCAGCAGTCACTGTGCATGTGTAGTTCGCAACTTGAATCATGTTGGTGGTACATTAATTGGTCCTTGGAGAATATGCTTATCGACAGACAGTGTTCAGTCTGAAAGCTGACTTTTTTTTTTAATTGTACAGCAAGCCAGATATCGTAATCTCCGTCATTTGTTGACTTTCTATGTAGGAAAGTTTATTTTTGCTGCACTGTTTCCATTGCTTTGTCTCGCTTACGTGTGGCGAGGACGTGTACTTCTGATTATTTCTGTCCTATTTACAAGTCTTACACTGACGCCACACATTAATACTCCATAAGTTATGTCTCTTCTTATTCTGCCTGGGAGTTCTGACAAATCCTGTAAACAGTCAGTGTTCTTGCACGGCCGTGTTTATGAGTTGCATCACTGCAAAATAAAAATAAAAAAATAGGGTTTATTTTGGTTAGGTATCTTAATTATAATTATGGGTCTTTATTCCACCTGGGAGTGCTGCCTGGCTAAAAAAGCTTTAAAAACGTAATGGTTGGAGGGAGGAGGGGATCTTTTTGCTGATTGGTCTAGACAGAAAAGTAGAGGGGAGGGATGTGCTTAGCCACTTACACTTTTAGGAACGTCTGTCCGCTAAGAAGTCTTCTGATGAGCCTGGAGGTGTCCATGAGTTATGACAGGTTTGCTGTGGCGAGATGTCCCCTTCCTGAGTGATTGAGGGTCTTTTGTGCCAGCTACCAGATCAGAAATGATTACACATACATTGTGAAAATTTCTCTACGATGCCTCGGTAGAAGGTATGATTTAATGTTGATCGGAGATGTGGAGGTGTCTCATTCATGGCCATGGATTCGGTGGTGGCCCATAGCCGCTCGAGATGTTCTACACTGTATCGGTATTCTCCAGTGAATGCATGGGTTGAGTTCCTCGTAATCTATGTGTATATTTTTACTAGTCTTTGATATATCCACCAACGTGTTGGAATCTGTTTACCGTTGTTACCACAGGCAGAGATCCCTCGGTCAGGACTGATATAGCAGCGGTGTCAGCCACAACTTTCTCGTCAATTGCATGGTTGGGTAGTAGTGTGAGCACATTCATACTCCAAGCGTCGGTGTGTCCATCAAGGTGACTGTAACTAAAGTTCCAGTTCAAATTTGAACGAAATATTGCGGAAAAAATGGGAAACATTATGGAAACACTAAAAAGTTTAACGAAAATTGTACCAGAGGGCAGAGTAAGAGGCAGAATATGCAAAGTAAAAGACGTGTGGTACATGTTCCTCAGTTTTCGGCACGATTGTCTCAGTGCAGGAACGTGCACTGTGGATGTACGACAGTAGCTCTGCAGAAATTCCAGACGCTCAAGTGTAAGAAAAACGGTGTTGTTAGATGTCTACCAAGAATCTAGAGAAAATGATTACGAAATTCGAAAAGACAGCTGCTTTTGGAGCGAAATGTGGCATAGTGAGGAAAATAGTCGATCCAACATCAGTAGAAGATTCTTCTTCGTTTTGAAAGAATACACTGTCATTTGATAGTGTATTACTGTATTTATCTTCTAACCACCAGACTTCGGTTTTTTGCCACTATCGAGTACGATACTAAAAGCTCTTAGACTATTAAGATATCTGTTAAGGCTGTCCAAAGCAGATAACCAAGCTCATTGAGAACTTTTTTGCAGAAGTGGCCGCAGCTTCTTAGGAGTGCTCGAGTGTTGGTGTGCTCACATGAACTGTGCCGTACTGGGAACCGCTCGACCTGTAGACACGCAGGCACGGCGTATAAAATTCTATGAAACATCCTGCATTGCTATCCATATAATATTGGCCCCATTAAGGTTGGTTTGGGGTAGGAGACCAGACAGCGTGGTCATCGGATTAGGGAAGGAAGTCGGCCGCGCCCTTTCAGAGGAACCATCCCGGCATTTGCCTAGAGTGATTTAGGGGAATCACGGAAAACCTAAATCAGGATGGCCGGACGCGGGATTGAACCGTCGTCCTTCCGAATGCGAGTCCAGTGTCTAACCATGGCGCCACCTCGCTCGATCCCCCATTAAGGATTTGCTTCATGTTAATCTGCCTGTAAGACAGATGTACGTTCTAGAATTTCTTGCTTGCATAGAAATGGACAATGAATGGGCATGGAACATTCTGTAGACAGAGACAGCCCATTTCCCTCAGTACCCCCTCCCCTTTATGATCAGCGAACAGAACTTCGGCATAATTCTTTCTTAGATGTGTTAAATCTATCTTCATTTCGAATGTGCATCTGTACAATTTACATCTTTGTGACTAAAACGCCGCAGTTTTACATTCCCTTTTTTATATAAATGCATAATTGCCGAAATAAATCCTTTGTTGCTTTTATTGTTATTTATTCCATTATAATTGAAAACAACAATGATTGTCACAATAAAAATAAATAATGGTTGGTAGCGGTTTTCATTTTCGCGTTTGTTTACTTGCCTTTTTTTACAGGATCATAACTCCTCCAAAAGCAACCATGAGTGCTGAAAAACACGATTCCATTATTGTACAAAATTTCTCTTTCTTTCAGTTTCCATTGTTACGTTGTGGACGGTAGTAATATACCGAAATTTAGTATTACTTTTGCAGTAAATTGCAAAATTACGTTAATATTTTCAGATCTGATGTGTCTTCTACTGGCAATAAAATATTTTTGTGCAAAATACGAAAATCACAACAC
Source organism: Schistocerca gregaria (assembly GCF_023897955.1). Taxonomy (NCBI): domain Eukaryota; kingdom Metazoa; phylum Arthropoda; class Insecta; order Orthoptera; family Acrididae; genus Schistocerca; species Schistocerca gregaria. The sequence goes on along the minus strand of NC_064927.1, from coordinate 125,642,947 downwards.
GTTATCGTTTTTAGCTAATGTACTATTGTAATTAAAAAGAAGAATAATGAAAATTCCAAATTTAACCACACGGTAATTTTTCTGCATAATCTGTGTAGAACGTAAGAGAGAATTGAAGGATTTCACCGTATAGTTGAATATTGAAGCCACATAGCTCCTTCCTTATCCGAATCCGAGATATACATTTCAGTTCTGGAAGGGTCACCGGCTGCATTGAAAGCAAGCCTATCAACAACAGCATCCACTAAGCCAACCAGGAGGAGCATATTCTCTTCTTCTTTTATGACGAGCCGTTCTATATCCCGCCAGCGTTCGGCAGTGATATGTGAAAAAACTGCATGCCTTAGTTCCAGTACGTCTTGCAGCTTAACAATCTAGTTACTTTTCGGACCAAATCCCGCAGCTTGGCTCCAGATCAGTTCTGTTGGGTTCATATTGTAATAGTACAATAACAGATACAAAAATGCAGCATTTGTATGATGTGCTCGATGCTGTGAAAATGATTATTTTTCATGTTTCTACGATACTGACGTAGCACTGTGGTATAAAACGATGGACATCGTCCTAATAAAGAGGATTTGGTCTTTCAGTCTTGTCTTAAGAATTAAACTTATATGTTCTTAATGTAAACAACTTTTATGAACAGTCTTTCATAAAACATCGATAATTAAGAATTTGTATTTGAAATGGAATAATTAAGAATTTGTATTTGAAATAGAAACAGGAATTTCGCGCCCAATATGTAATTATAAACAAGAAGACGTGCATTACTCATAAAAATGATGATGAGCTTTATAATTATGAGATGTAGATATTTCAAATCGAACGAGAAACGAAACGTTACTGTGGAGATTCGAACCTACGTACGAATAATCGCAATTGGTTCACATTCTATTATGCTACAGACTACACCAAATATTGAGTGAGAGGTTTCAGTATCGATTGCAAATATACACCACTGGGAAAACTTCAAAACCGATTATCTCCGTAAATATATGAAAACATTAAGAACAGCCTATTTCTTGGAACTTTTTCACCGTATTCCACACATGTATTTCACTATGGAACAGAAAGCAGCCTGTCATTTTCATGTATTAATAGCTCAACAATCATAGCACAACGCTGCAGAGGCTCTGACTGTACACGAATTTTTGGAATAAAAACTGTGTAGCTAAAGCGTGATTAAGAACAACGTTGATGGCAGTTAATACATTTGAATGACTTAAAGTTTCATTTAACATAACTTAGTAAGAATATCTAATAAATAAGTAGGACCTACTTCCAAGAGCGTAACAACACCAGTATACGTGTGCTACGGTTTCTGCCCAATCATCGCGTTTGTGTTTCTTTAAATCAGGTTTATTCTTATGATGATCGGATTATAGTTGTCAGTGTTCTAATTCTGCAACTGATTTTTGCTCCCATGTAAACACAACCGGTTTTCAAACGTGCTTGGGTTGTCAAGTCACGCCTTGTTTTCAGAATGTTCGGTAAATATTAACTTATTTTGCCGTGAAAAGGAAACAGAAATATTAGACTGAGACGAAACTGTCTACCTGTAATATTCCAGTTAAGAGAAACAACTACTGTACTAGTGGTGGGCAGGAAATCGCGTATGTTAGAAATCACAGTGATTGAGAAGTCACAGATATCCTAATAACAACTTTACAAAATCTAGCTGCGATTTCAGTCACAGTTAGCAGTCGCAAGTAGCATTTCACATTAAACGCCGTGAACCATCTGTTGGCCGAATTCCATACTGCTTTCTGCGATTTCAGTGCCAAATCGCAACTAAGAGTGGCAAGTAGCAACTAAAAAGCGCAGCTAGCAGTTTCATCTGTTGAGCAAAGCTCATACTATGCTATTCGCTACCGAGTCAAACTGGGATTTCCGTGACAAATCGCAACTAAGAGTCACAAGTAGCAACTGAAAAGCGCAGTTAACATTCTTTTCCTAGTGCTATCTGTTGAACGACGTACGTACTTCGTTATGAGAGCCTTGTGCCTCACGAGATCGGTGTGCTGTGTGTGCATATGAAGGACTTATTTCATTAGTGGTACAAGTCCATTTTTGTTCATTTTGAGATACGGACGCGTAAAGTTAAATGAGCGCTGAAAAATCTATAGTTGAGATACCAGAAATATTCAAGCATATGGCTTCTTGCTAGAAATGAACCTTTATTAATGATTGTTTGGATCATTAATTTCAGAAGCATTATAGACAGAAAAGTGGAGGTAATGGACTTTTACCACTATTGAAATAAGCCCTTCACATTATATGACGACATGCACATTCAGCATCAGTTATGGTTGGTCAAACACAGCTGTGACTCTGAATGTATTATATTAATAAGAAGCAACATTGCCTTTTTCTCCTGAAAATATCAAGTATCGTAACAAATGTGATTCTGCTTCCAATATGACAATTTTGGTTAATACTCCACATGCCTACAGGACTTTGCAATGTTAACACAGCAGAACTCAGGCATCTGTATAAGTGTAGTGAAATGAAAACAGCATTATTGAGTCATATGAATGGCTCACTTTTATTCCGGCACAGTTCAAGACTCGGGATAAAAGTTTTGCACCTGGTGTTCTACGTAGCAACTTCACACACACGAACTTTTTGCCGACACTACTACCACCTACATAAGTAAGCTATTCCTGTGTTACTTTCAAGTACTGCACTTAAGCTATTCCTGATTTAACTGGAAGATCTGTACTTCCCACTTTCGTATCAACAGCCTCAAAATGCATATTGTAGACTTCGTGATATGTTACAGGTCAGTGTCACACCAAGATTGGGGGGAGGGGGGCGGTATGTCACTCTCCAACTAGAGTTTACCAGTAAATAAGTGGCGGAAAATTACGGGTATAGGACGGCTTAAACATGTGGAAAATGAGATTTTCATTATTCACTCACTGTATTTAACACTTATTATTCCTTTAAAATCGCATAACAATTTCAATAAAACACAGTTTAATCACTCATGTGCACACTCATTTCACAATTATGTCACTTTTAAACTGCAAATTCTCTAAGAGCTGTCTTGAATGTTCACAAGTCTCTCTCAACAGCCTTGATGTGGATAGATACGTACAGCAACCAGTAATCAAGAGTCAGAACTGTGTCTGCAAAATCACAAGGGTTATTAAACAATTTTTGTTGTCACTAATTACAAGCAATATAATTGACAGAGTAGATTGCTAATATTTGCTGTAATGAAAGCCACTCAATGGGGTATATTTCACATTTGCAAGAACGATTTCACTGAAGTAATTAAGTCCATCGAAACACTTAGAAACTAACCTCTCGGCTGACGAAAACGGTCTAAAGACGCAGTGGTAATTTCTCCAGATCTGTTGAGTTATCAATTTACTGAGCGACTGAAATGTAGTTCGGGTACCTGTGAACATAAAAAAATGTAAGAATTCATTTTCTAAGCACGAACTATTATGCTACTGTATGGCTACTTACATATTAATTACACTATTAATATTTTCACAGTTGTTTCTTCAATACATAATTAAAGCCAACGGAAGAACAAACGTAAAACTTACTTACCAATGACAGGTTTGTTGAGATGCAATTTCCTGTGTGGGCAGATGTAACTTTTTCATATGGTGGTAAGTCACAGAAATCGCAGGTGTCACAGAAATCGCAGAAGTCACAGAAATCGCAGAAGTCACAGAAATCGCAGTGGCGGAGGGATACGCGACCTACGTTCCTTAACTGTGACAAATCACAGTTAAGAACAGCAGATACTGAAAAGTAGAATTCACAGAAGCCACTGATATCGCAAAATCGCAGTTTAGCCAATCACTATACTGTACTGACAAAATCAGGAACTCGATCAACTGTTTTCAGACGCCATATTTAAATGGACCAGCAAATCCGCTTCCAATCATAGCATGTAACGACATCGAAAAACGGTTTTTGTTTGTTGGAAGATATGTCGCATGTAAATGTAGTGATTGTTGGGCCATTAAATCATGCAGGTGGTGAATCAATAAAGACATTACTCCTTGTAAAAGAGTGCCTGGAGAAGGTTAACAATTCAACTGTCGCAGTTATTTATCAATTCATTATAGATACTGTGGCCTGAGAAAATTCAGTATGACTATGTATTATTTTTTTTAGTCTTCGTCTCAGTTGCACCACCATACATGTAGAAGATTGGGACAGCTTTAAAAGCTCTTTTCCCAAAAATGTTTCACATGATCTGCGTAGCACATGATGTCAGCAAAGATACAAAGCTTGATTACAGATGTCAACAAATCTATTTCCAGTGTTATTAAGCTATTTATGAAAGCGCCACCAAGATTAAGACATTTTGCCAGATATGTCTCTTCCCCCTCCAGACAGGAACAGCAATTACTATTTTGACAAACCTGTGATTCTACAATATGCCGAACAACATAAAAAAAAGAAAATCATAATGAGATGGAGAACATGGATTTCAGCATAAGTTTACTACACTGCAAATTTCCCAAGTACAAATAATGTGGTCATCGCTCTGGATGATTAAGCATCTTCAATTGCGACAAAGAAACTTCTCAAACTGTCGGAAGTGAGAAATGATTTAACTTTCATTGTGACCACATTTTGTTTTCTGCCACAAGCCATCTGCCAGTTTAAAAAAGGGCAGGCTTTGACCAAGTCACTAAAAACTGCAGATGACGCAGAGCACAAAATGTGGAGAATGTGCCAGGGAAATGGGGTTCGTAAGTGGGGGGAAAAGTATGGACTACTGCTTTCGAAAAATTCTGACCTTGACAACCTTAGAAACATCTCAAAAATTGTACAAGCTGACAATTCTACTGCAGCAGAAATGGACCCTAATACATAGAGGTTGGGCAAACATATGGAAACTTCACAAGAAATGCTTGCTTGAAGATTGATGCAGGTGCTAGCCAAGGCTCAGGTCGCGCTGATGTATTTGACCATTAACAGCACCTGTGCAATGCCTTCAATACGAGGCCCGTTCAAAAAATTCAAAACATTGTTCACAAAATTTTTCTTCACTTATCTTTTATTTATTGCGCAAGGTCCACTTCAAGATACTCTACTCTACAACTGATACACTGCACCCAACGCCATTCCCTCTTCCAGAAGCAGTCTTCGTAGTCCTCTTGCTGGATTCAGATAGTGAAGGGAGACTAAAATTTAATAGTCATGGGTGACTGGAATTCTAGAGTAAGAAAAGGGAGAGAAGGAAACATAGTAGGTGAATACGGATTGGGGCTAAGAAATGAACGAGGAAACCACCTGGTAGAATTTTGCACAGAGCACAACTTAATCATAGATAACACTTGGTTCAAGAATCATAAAAGAAGGTTGTATACATGGAAGAGCCCTGGAGATACTGACAGATTTCAGATAGATTATATAATGGTATGACAGAGATTTAGGAACCAGGTTTTAAATTGTAAGACATTTCCAGGGGCAGATGTGGACTCTGGCCACAATCTAATGGTTATGACCTGTAGATTAAAACTGAAGAAACTGCAAAAAGATGGGAATTTAAGGAGATGGGGCCTGGATAAACTGATTAAACAAGAGGTTGTGCAGGGTTTCAGGGAGAGCACCAGGGAACAATTGACAGGAATGGGGGAAAGAAATACAGTAGAAGAAGAATGGGCAGCTTTGAGGAATGAAATAGTGAAGGCAGCAGAGGATCAAGTAGGTAAAAATACAAGGGCTAGTAGAAATCCTTGGATAACAGAAGAAATATTGAATTTAATTGATGAAAGGAGAAAATATAAAAATGCAGTAAATGAAGCAGGCAAAAAGGAATACAAATGTCTCAAAAATGAGATTGACAGGAAGTGCAAAATGGCTAAGCAGGCATGGCTAGGGGACAAATATAAGGATGTAGAGGCTTATCTCACTAGGGGTAAGATAGATACTGCCTACAGGAAAATGAAAGAGACCTTTGGAGAAAAGAGAACCACTTCTATGAATATCAAGAGCTCAGATGGAAACCCAGTTCTAAGCAAAGAAGGGAAAGCAGAAAGGTGGGAGGAGTATGTAGAGGGTCTATACAAGGGCGATGTACTTGAGGACAATATTATGGAAATGGAAGAGGATGTAGATGAAATGAGAGATACAATACTGCGTGAAGAGTTTGACAGAGCACTAAAGACCTGAGTCGAAACAAGGTCTCGAGAGTAGACAACTTTCCATTAGAACTACTGAAAGACTTGGGAGAGCCAGTCCTTACAAAACTCTACCATATGGTGAGCAAGATGTACGAGACAGGCGAAATACCCTCAGACTTCAAGAAGAATATAATAATTCCTATCCCAAAGAAAGCAGGTGTTGACAGATGTGAAAATTACCGAACTGTCAGTTTAATAAGTCACAGCTGCAAAATACTAACGTGAATTCTCTACAGACGAATGGAAAAACTAGTAGAAGCTGACCTCGGCGAAGATCAGTTTGGATTCCGCAGAAATGTTGGAACACGTGAGGCAATACTGACCATACGACTTTTCTTAGAAGCTAGATTAAGGAAAGACAAACCTACGTTTCTAGCATCTGTAGACTTAGAGAAAGCTTTTGACAATGTTGACTGGAATACTCTCTTTCAAATTCTGAAGATGCCAGGGGTAAAATACAGGGAGCGAAAAGCTATTTACAATTTGTACAGAAAGCAGATGGCAGTTATGAGAGTCGAGGGGCATGAAAGGGAAGCAGTGGTTGGGAAGGGAGTGAGACAGGGTTGTAGCCTATCCCTGATGTTATTCAATCTGTATATTGAGCAAGCAGTAAAGGAAACAAAAGAAAAATTCGGAGTAGGAATTAAAACCCATGGAGAAGAAATAAAAACTTTGACGTTTGCCGATGATATTGTAATTCTGTGAGAGACAGCAAAGGACTTGGAAGAGCAGTGGAACGGAATGTATAGTGTCTTGAAGGGGGGGACATAAGATGAACATCAATAAAAGCAAAACGAGGATAATGGAATGTAGTCGAATTAAGTTGGGTGATGCTGAGGGAATTAGATTGGGAAGAGACACTTAAAGTAGTAAAAGAGTTTTGCTATTTGGGGAGCAAAATAACTGATGATGGTCGAAGTAGAGAGGATATATAATGTAGACTGGCAATGGCAAGGAAAATGTTTCTGAAGAAGAGAAATCTGTTAACATCCAGTATAGATTTCAGTGTCAGGAAGACATTTCTGAAAGTATTTGTATGGAGTGTAGCGATGTATGGAAGTGAAACATGGACGATAAATAGTTTGGACAAGAAGAGAATAGAAGCTTTCGAAATGTGGTACTACAGAAGAATACCCAAGATTAGATGGGTAGATCACATAACTAATGAGGAGGTGTTGAATAGGATTGGGGAGAAGAGAAGTTTGTGGCACAACTTGACTAGAAGAAGGGATCGGTTGGTAGGACATCTTCTGAGGCATCAAGGGCTCACCAATTTAGTATTGGAGGGCAGTGTGGAGGGTAAAAATCATAGAGGGAGACCAAGAGATGAATACACCAAGCAGATTTAGAAGGATGTAGGTTGAAGTAGGTACTGGGAGATGATGAAGCTAACACAGGATAGGGTAGCATGGAGAGCTGCATCAAACCAGTCTCAGGACTGAAGACCACAACAACAACAATTTCAGGTTGGCGGTGGTTCAAATCCAATCTGGTCATTCAGACTTTTTATTTTTCTCTAACCACTTGAGGCAACTGCAGGGATGATTTGTTTGAAAAGGCACAGTGACTGGCTTACTGAGTCTGTGCCTTTCAAATGACATCATTGTATCCTACTATTCCTTGCTTGAACTGCCAGAGCAAGTCCCAATAGCATAATTCCGAATGTTAATTGGTCTGTAAGTATATCTTACTTTGTTTTCCACTGCAATAAGACCCACCAAAATACTTTCATGGCTAGCAGCGACAAGAGAGAATATCTCGTCGTAATTAACAATGGGCTGGTAATTGACACCAAAAAACTTTCATTCTGCATTTGTACAGTTCTAGTTTCAGTACGGAACCAAAACCCAGCCTGCAGTTAAGTTGTTCTTACTTTCTTGTTTTGTTGAAGTAATACACACTTGACAAATTCAGCTGAAATCCCAGGCACTCAGTCGACAAGAAAAATTAATTTCACTCAATGCAATATATAGTCATCCAAGGCACACAGCCAGAACATTTGTGTAAGTCTCTTGAAAAATATTAACTTACCCAGTATGAGGAGCACAGTCTACCACCTTCCACTTCATCAGAAGAATATGTCTGCATGTTACATGGCTGGAATCATTCTTACCATACAAAACACCACTCACCAAACAATAACAGGTTATATACTAGCTGATAGTTGTTACTATGACTGGCAATGCTCAACCACTAAAATAAACTGATATTTGGACAAAACAAAGAATACGAATTTCAAACAATGTAAGTATTCAACTAGGCAGTGTGAATAAGTCTTTATTATTTGTCTCATTATGAGTATTTGTATGGGCATAGAGGTGTTAGGGAGGGGCAGAAGAAAGGATTGTGGCCACAGGAAGGGGAGGAAGATTTGCAAGACCGACATGGTGAGTGAAGAGAACTTTAGGGGAAATGGCTGGGGGAGTCAATGATTTCAAAATGGGGGCTAATACTGTGTGATTCCATCAAAATGCAAAAGGGATGGTTGAGGATGGGGTATTGTGGCAGTTTAGACCAGGGTGATGGCAAATATGTGTGTGAGACAGTTCTCATATGCAAAGTTATGATGAGGAGGTAGTGGGATTTGAATCGAACATGTATTGAAGCAGCAATTGAAGTTATCAGTGCTGCATGTTCAACTACCAAGTGGCTAATCATGTGTGCTGTTGGTGATTAATTGCCAGTTGCCATACCCACAGAGAACACTGCAGTGTAGTTGCAGTACAAGTTGCAAGTAGGACACAATAAATGCATAAAAGTACAGAAATAAAGACATGGGACAGGTCTCACATGTTGGAACCACATGGGAAAAATGTGCAGAGAGGTGTGTGTGCGAATGAGGGAGGGCTGTAGGTCTAAGTTATTGCATGAACTAGGTGGGTCATAAAATTCTATCTATTCTATCTGAGGAGAAGCAGGGGAGGATATCCATGTCAAGGCATGATAAAGGATGTGACAAGTTTTTCATGATATTCGAAAGGGAATACTAGTCAGTGGATGGTATAAGGAAAGAGAGAGTCACAGGTTTAGCATACACAGTTGGAACTTGGAACAGAAAACCATAATAGACTACATTACAATAACTGAAAAAAATCAGAAGATGCCTGACAGGAATGAATGCAATAACAAGTATTAATCTCAACAGATACTACCGACTGTTGGGAGGGACACTGAAAAAATTCAGGCAAAAATCAAGTGCTGGAAACTGAAAGATGAAGAAACCCAAGAGATATACAGAGAGAAGATTAAGAGACAGCTTCCTACAGATGAGAGGAAGAGATTATAATGGACCCTAACCAAGGCAGTAGAAGAAACATGTGGAAGGACATAAACAAAAGTCAGACAAAAAGAAACTTCATGGTGGGACGAGAGAATCGCAGAAACTGTCAAGAAAATAAATATCACATGGGAAGAATGGTTCAAAAACAGAACAGAACATAACACAAACAAACAAAATGACTAAACAGAGCAGCAAGAAAAATGATATCCCTGGTTAAGAGGATGTCTTGGGAAAAATTCACAAAAGAAACAGAAGACAATTTTAAGGATGATACTATACCACACATTACGTAACAGAACAAAGCAAAAAGAGAATACTTCAAAAGTCATCAACAAAGAAGGAAAATCTGTTTGAGAGGGAGTAGTAATTTTGAAATTATGGATAGAATAATTCCAAAACCTATTTTAAGGAAGGGATGAAACAAATACACATGATGAGAAAGGGGGAGACAAAAGAAATATCATTATCACAAAGGAAACAGAAATAGGTCTGCAGATGATGGATGCAGAGAAAGCTGTTTTAGAAATGGAAATGGCAAAGCTTCTGGAGTAGATGACATCACTGTAGACGTGATGAAAGCCACAGGACCTATCGGAATTCAGTGGTTGTATGGAATACAGAGGAGAGTATGGACATATGGACAAAGGCAATTATTGTATCTATCTCTAAGAAAGGTAACAAGGTGCTCTGTGAGATCACAAAGAAATAGCACTACTTTGCCGCTACATGAAGATTTATGAAAAGATAATTTTGCAGACAACCAGGAGTAAGATAGAACTACAATCAAGAAAGAAACAATGAGGATTTCAATCTGGAAGGTCAACTTTAGATGACATATTTGTAGCCAGACAGGTTGTAGAATGAAATGGGAATTTGGGAAAAACATCGCAGTTGCATTCGTAATCATAAAAAAGTCTTATGATCTGTTAGAAGGGAAGAGATATGGTGAGGTCTGAATAGACTGGAACTGTCAAAAGGAATGCAACTGAGAATCAGAAACACACATAAACAATGCCTGAAATATGTTATAATAGATGACAAAAAAAAAAGTGTTTACAATGGACAGAAAGGTTCATCAGGGAAGGATGTTCCGACCAGTGCATTTTAATATAGTTCTGGACATTATCACAAAGAAAGTATGCCAAATGTCAACAGCAGATGATGTGATAATTTGGAAATAAAATGAGCAGAACTTGGAAGAACAACTAAATATCTGGCAAACAATAAATTTAAGATGCAAGCATGGAGATAAAAATGGAGTAATGAAAATCAGCATGAAAATGAAGGATGTTACTTGAAAAGAGAAAGTTATTAAAGAAGTAGATGCTTTCAAGTATATAGGTAGCAAATTAACCAAGAAAGGAAACATCACACACTAAAATTTGGAGAGAATAGAAAATTGTTGAGAATTTTATTATTCTGTATTGGACACAATTAGAAATTGGAGAATATCTGCCAAAGCAAAAATCATGATGCACAAGTAGTATTATCTGCCAATTTTCTTCTATGGAAGATCTGAGCAGAATACAAGCAACAGAGATGTGCTTCCAATGAGGGATCTTAGTAAGATGAGAAGTGACAGGAGAAGGCATGAAATAATATGAAACACCCTGCTGATCAACTATGGAGAGTAACAGGCTTAAATGATATGGCCACATCAGAAAAACGGGACCAGAAAGACTTCTGAGAAGACCCCTAGAACAGACAATCCGGATGAAGACCAACTGGAAGACCATGAAAAAAATGGAGAGACTGGGAAAATGATGATATGAACTGAAAAGGACTGCAATGGGAGGAGATGCTAAATGAGGAGGGAGGAAAGAGAAGCTTGGAAGAGGCTCTGTCAATGGCCTGCACAAGCAGGAATGTTTGAAGAAGAAGAAGAAGAAGAAGAAGAAGAAGAAGAAGACTCATCAGTGTGTGGTGATGAGTTTGTATGAACAAAAGCTACACACTGTAACTGTTTATAGCCTATTTTGGAGGATATTGGCCAGGCCACTGACCAAAGGCTTTTTGTACAAATGAATAAAAATTCCTTTCCCTCTGGATGTTAGACTTATCTTTTAGGCTTCAGCTAGAGAATAACCTGTTCTGAGGATACTGTGTGGAGAGAAAAGGTCTGCATTTTAGAAACTGATTTTACTGTAGATTATCATCTTGTTGTTGTTGATCTTATTGTTGTTGTTGCGTGCACACCAGTGTGGGCACCAGCACACAGGCTCAGTTGGTATGAAGTGCTGTCAGATGCTCTATTACACATTGCAAAAATATAGCATTTAACTTCTTAAAAGCATTAAAATCCTTGGTTCTTTACAAGAACTTACATTAAAATTACTCTTTAAGGCTGCACAGCCTCATCAGCAATGACTGACAGACTACGAAGAGAAACGATTTCTTTTTACCATGACACTTGGAACTGATGATTTTACAAGACTGATTTCATCTGGAAACATTTTTAGGCCACTTGAACACACAAAAAGGTCAGATAATGGTAATTCAGTGAGAAATGTGCTACATGAAGTATATTTTTATGGCATTTAATCAAAAAACAATACACGCTGAAACTTCATTTAATAGGACTTTTTCCACACACTGTACAATATTTAGTACAAAACTGCTCATAAAAATTATGAACACAAACATGCACATCCACAAACACACAAATTAACAGTAATAAAATTCAACAAATGATGGCTGTAAAAGTAAATAACCAAAGTTAATATTGCAGGACTGTACCAAAACGTACAAAGTTTACTAAAAATTGGCATGTGTTACCGATTGCCTGTTCAGCCAGGTACAGCGATACCCAACTGATTGCAATCAATTATGACTCCTGTGTATGACTCAAATGCAATCTTTCACTGCACAAAAATGACTTTCACTTCAGCTACATGAATAATACATGTATCTGTGAGCTCTTTCACATGAAATCTGCACTACAAGGTATGACATACATAAGGGAAAGCACTGTTAAATGGTAATGTCAAAACACACATCAGCAGACAAGATACAGATAAAGAACTCACTCACAACCCCAAAAAAATTATATATGGAAAGGAAAACTTCCAGATAATGCTCCTGGTGGGGCTAAGAGATAAAAGAGTGGAAAAGCAAAATGATGAAAAAATCAGAACACTAACTGGGCAACAGTAACTGAGAGCCATCAGAGAAAGAGACTGCACTGAAAGAAGACAAGGTATGTGACGACAAGAAAGCAGTGGACGAAGACAAGACAGAAGGAAAGAAGCAGAGAAAGAAGAAGAAGTGACAACATTTATTTAGCCAGTTTCCTCTTGAGAACGAAGTCTTTTGCAATGGCACTGTTGTATAAAACATTCTCAAACTTCTTGCTGCAACAATTCAAGGTAAAACTTTCAGATTTTGATGATTACCTCTATCGTTAGGAGCAAATTACTGTCAAAACTGCTGCTGTAGTGGCCTTATATAGCCGTCAGAAGGCTTCTGATTGGTCAGTAATTACATAATGCCGTTGCTGATGGTGGCAACACCTGCATTGGTGGCACCTTTGCATAAATATTGCAATGAATATCTCCAGTTCTTCTCTGCATTGAGACTCTTCCATGCACCACTAAGATTATAGCCACTGTTAAGGTTGAAGATCTTCTGACACATTCTTACTTCTACAGCTTCAGCTTCATTATTACAGAGTCCCAGTATGCAGAGGCCTCAAACAAGACTTTCATTTTGTCATATAGTATTTTATGTTTGTTTGTGAGGCTGCACTCAGCAACTGCAGATCTCTTCTGTCCTCGATTTGTAATACGCCTTTGAGGTCCTTGACAGTGTTCAGAAATGATGTGGATGGAGTGACCTATGTGATTGCATCCACACTCATAAGGTATATTGTAAATCGCAGGGATCCTGAAGCTGAGACTGTCCTTAACAGTGTGTAGCAACTCCTCTATTTTCTTAGAAGGTTGGAAAATACACCTTGTAACTCCTCTTCTCAGGACTCTTCCAACTTTGCTGGATACAGTACCACAGAAAGGAAGGAATGTGATCGGTGCTTCATCATGAGAATATTCAAAATTTTCACGCTTCCTTTGACCAAGACACCCATCTGACTTCCAATGTACCAAAAAATTTAACAATGGCAGCCTTCATTGTTTCTCCATCTCAAAAGTGAACAGTTTGGGTGCACATTGTCCATATGTTCAGAGCTGCTACACTGTGTGGCTGGACCATAAAAGTGTTGTCAAAATAACAAGAAAATTAAGATCAACAAGGAGAGCCAAATTTAATGCACATACTTCAACATGAAAAGAGATCAGTTTTAAGTACATACTATGGTACACAGAGCAAAAACTATTTCTGACAAGGACTACCTGGATTCTGAAATTAGTCATCTGAAGTATGTGTACCGACACAATGGCTATGGGTCACTGATATGAAGTCAGCATTCTCCGAGAAAAGGATACGTGAAAATCTTGAATATTCACATGATGATGCACCAATTGCATTCCTTTCTTTCTGTGGTAATCTATCTAGCAAAATAGGAAGAGCCTTGGAAGACAAGGTACAAGATCTATTTTCTGACCTTCTGAGAAGATAAAGGAGATGCTACAACTTGTTAAGGGTAGTCTCGACCTCAGGGTCTCTGGAATTTACAACATCCGTTGTGAGCGCAGAAGCAATTACATAAATCAGACCATTTGAACGATTTCTGACCACTGTGCAGGTCATCAACGGTACTTTACAAAATTGAGAACTGGAGAAATCTGCAGTTGCTGAGCACAGCCTCACAAACAAACATAAAATACAATTTGACAAAACAAAAGTGTTTCCCAGGCCTTTATATGCTTAGAGTCTGTAATTTTATGGTCTCTAAGTACAGAGGCTGTAGAAATAAAAATGTGAGAGGTCTTCAACCGTGACAGCAGCTATAATCTTAGAGGGGCATGGAAGCGAGCTCTTGATGCAGAAAAGAGCAACAGGTGTTTGTTGCAATGTTTACACTACAGACAGAGTGGTGGTGCTACCAATGCAGAAATGACATTATGTAATTACCAACCAATCAGAAGCCGATTTTGGGCTGTATAAGACTGCCTCAGCAGCTGTTTTGATTGTCAGTTGCTCTTGATGATGCAGGTAATCAATGAAAGCTCGAAGTTTTACCCTGAACTGATGCAGCAAGTCTGAGAATGTTTTAAACATTTTCCTATTGTTAGCACTGAAAAAGACCCTCTGCTTGCACCACATAACAACCTTCTTTTTAAAACCGAAGCAGCTACAGTTTCTGTCAAATTTTGTTTTATTTAAACCACATACCGACTCGGCTTTATGTGCATTACCAGAGATTAAGAAGAACCATGACACGCAAAGTGTCATAGGGTTTTGGCTATTTGTCCTGTCTGTCACTTTTTCTTTTATTCAAAGGTGGTTGTGAAGCTGACACATACAATCTGTTCACATAAAACCAAATGTTACTAAGCCTGACAATTCTTCAGTTTGTTTAGATATCAAGGTCACTAGTCTCCTGCAAAGGCACAAGTGCCCCTCACTTCAAGAATTTTTTTTTTTTTTTTTTTTTTTTTACTAGCATGGATGATACAATATATATTCCCAACACATACTCTTAAGGCAAAGCTAGTGATACAAAAAAAAAATTAACATGTTACACGATGACAAATACAACTGCAAAGATTTTTTTATAGGGTATGGTGAAACAAGTAATACAAAGATACACCAGCAATAGCACTGCTATTCTAAATATGGTATAAACAGTGCTATCATCTGTAGAAATATCTGGTGACAAGGAAACTAGATGCAAAATATTTTCAAGGAAAAGGCTCTCTAAGCCAATGAATTTTCAAATGAATTGTAAATTAAAAAGACATATGATAAACTCTATCATCATCTTCAGCACAGTTTTGTTGATGAGGGGGATGTAATGTTGCACCAGACTACTACATCCACAAGAAATTGTTGGTCTTCCTATTATTCTAGTTCCTACTGTACTATAAACATGATCCAAAGGTAGGATGTAAACATAAACATGACTACCAAACAAAGCCCAAGTATGTTCCCTTTATGGAATGGATGGGAAGACCACAAGTGCCAAGACATAAAAGACAAGACAATAAAAGTCATTCACAATTTACTGACAATAATGTAGCCAAGGGAAAGGTATTAACATCTGTGAGCTCTGAAAGCTTTGAACATACAGAAAATACGATTTTTATGTTATTTTCACAATTATCACACTTAAAATAGCTGTGGCATTTCACAGAACTGAGATGCATAGACTCCAGTAACTTATCTTCCAAATGTGAATTTTTCCCCCAGAATTTGTTTCACACATCTACAACAGACTCCGTTCATTCCTGCTGTTGAATACTATCACCAATTAATGACAAAACATGTATCTAACACCACATAATTGTCTACAGCACACTTGAACATTTAATTTTTAAACTGTTGCTATTGTGGAGGGAAAAACAACTTATATTTCACTTGAGAATAATTATTTTGTGAATCTTAGCACCACTTTTTCAGTAGTAGAAAATATTATTTTGAAAATTATGTACCTCTCTTTTATCTAGCCTAAATAAGCAAATTGAACACAACCTATCATTTCTTATGGTGCATTATAATTAATCTAACCACATCAAATGTCATTAATCATGAAAATCATTTCCCTCAGAATCTTAAACTTTGATAAATGATGACTAATTGTGTCAAAAGAAAATTTACTCTAGAGAATTAAAAAAAAAGTTATGAAACAGATTTGTTGGCATGTACTTTCCTTCCGGAGGCGAAATCAGACAGACAGAGTGGCAAAAACACACACACACACACACACACACACACACACACACACACACACACAAATTCTAGCTTCATTAGTACCTTTGCCAAAGAGAGGAGAGAGGGAGGGATGGATATACTATGGATAGTTAAAAAGGAAGGACAGGTTACTCAGACACCAGAATGAGAGGTACCCACCTGTTGTGACCCACATATCTTTTTCCACTTCCTAAGGATGGAAGTAATAGTTCCAAAACCTATGACAGTGTGTGTGTGTGTGTGTGTGTGTGCACTCGCACATACACACACACACCTATTGGCAGTACTATACATTTTGTCTCCTGAAGGTAAGTACTTGCCAGCAATTTTGTCTAATATTTCTTTTTTAAATAATGACTAATAATACAATAAGACACATTATAAAAGCATGAACAACAGTACGATACTAGTGTAACTAAGATTCAAACAACTGTCCACCTATCCTCCTCTACACACACACACACACACACACACACACACACTCACACTCACACTTCGAAGTAACTTATTTACACAGCCAGTTCTCAAGAGTGCCATGAACTGATTCCTACTTACATACTGTACTGATGACATTGGTTGAAGAATAATGATCATAAGGCAAATAAAGGAAGACTAAATCATTATGTATTACAATACTGGCTTCTTACACTTTTTACCTCCTATATTGAACTTAATACTTTGGAGACCAAGCCCGAGCATAATTTGGGCTGTAACTGTGTTAAAAAGGCTGTGCCTGAGTAGAAATCGGATTGCAATTTTGTCAATGGTCGAACCATCATTCATTTGAAAACTGGACTCATTTTGTGTGAAATGATATACGGATGTCTCGTGACCTGCTCCCTGACTGGTATTGCCTTCTGTCATCAACTGCTGACGCAATATGATCACACTGATGTAATTTCATGCTTCTATTAGTTAGATCTAGCTGTTTGTCATAATACTGCTATAAACATGTTACATTTGCTGAGTGAGCAAGAAATTTTGGAAGCTCAAGAGGAAGAAATTGCTCAATAGCTCACCTCACACTTTTCTTGGGAGGACAATTATACTTTCTGTCATCATGATTTCAAAGTTTGTAACCTATCAAACAACTAAAATAAAAATGAAAAACAAATTTTTAAGTTACGTCAACTGAAGATAAATCAATTATATATGTGCCAGTAATGCATAAAATAACAGCATAAAAATTGCCAATTTCCTAGGCTCAATATTCTTCTAAGCGGCTCTTCTAAGTAACCGGTCTCCAAAGTGTTAGGTTTAAAAAAGTAAAAAAGTTCAAATTGCACGTAGAAACTATTTTTTTTTCACCGACAGTGCAAGAAAATGCAAATAATTCTGCCTTACTGAGCAAGATTCTTGCTATTCAATATTTGTTTTTGTACAATATTTTCAGAAACAGACACATATTATTAATAAGTAACATTACAAAAATTTCAGAACTATGAAACTCATTTCATACAGAATGAAAAATTCTTATACATATGCATAGTAGCTGTTGCTTTTATACACCATACAGTGAAGACTGAAGTAAAAGACCATACATATTTTGATCACATCTCACACATGGAAAGATGAGCAACTCACTTTAGTAAGTAGCTCGTAAAATCCAAACTGTAGATCTCTTCCCACATCTATACAAAAAATATATTTTATTATTTAGTTCACTCCTTCTCCGCAATGTTAATTTTAAGAGGAGAAATGTTGCCACTCACAATATTACCAATCATATGAATGACTAATTTGTAACTGTTAACGAAATTAATGATTTGAATGAAATACTGTTAAATTATTTGCAAGAATTCATTACAGACATTGAATTTCAAATATTAATAAGTTAGCAGCAACGAAACTTTCAGAACTAGGCAAAATAGAATTATACTTTCTTAAAAATGCAGTATTGTGAAATTTGTGGTAACACAATAACCAACAGCAGAATATTTAAAATAGACTAAAGTGTATCGCATAAGAAATTTAAGAATACTATGAAGTCAACTTCCAGTGCCATTTGTACAGACTTGTGAAGATAAATATACAAAATTAGCACGATTATGTGTACAAAATATTATAAAGTTCCTAAATGTTCATCTCTGTGTTTCCACACGTACACAGTCTTTACTGACAACACATATACATGTTACAAATGAAAATGAATGCTAGAATAAATAAAGCAAAAAAGAAATTGAGTTTTAGAAAAAAATATAAATGTTTATTACAGCTCTGTGAAGAAGAAAAATATCTATAATGAGCAGACAATTACAATGTCTGACTTCTATTTAAAATAAATAGTTTACAACAGTGTACATATAATAAGTGCCTTTCTTCTGAGCATGAACAAGCTTTCATTTTGTGTTAAACACAAACACAGTTTGCCAATTAGTTTTTTTTGCACCATCTGTTGACAGAATTATATATGTACTGATTCTGATAGTTTTATCCCTTATTTCACCATTATTATGGACCATTTATCACATCTAATCTGATTCTGTGACAAACAATGTGTGTCCTGTTGGTACCTATACATTCAGAAGGAAATGTGTTCAAATCTGATTCGTTTGTAAAACACAGCTTGGCATTTCCATTATGTTTCACATTTTGCAGAGATTAAATCTAATCACTTGTAAAATGTCTGGCATGCCACATGTTAAAATAAAAATTCTTTGCATGAGATCACATTACAATAATGCAGCATGTGAATATGAACAGAAATTGATACTGTAACCAGAGACTCACAGGGCAATGTACACCCAGACAACGTCATACATGTCAAGTTCTTAATCTTGGAAACTGTGTCAGCTTCCAGCACTCTCAATGTCATGTCCGGAGAGATCTACCACCCTACAGATTTAGGCATTACAGGCATCTGACATCCGCGCAAATAGATCTCACGCGGACTGCGACTTGAGTCAGACGGTGCCAATACTGAAGGAGGCAAGATATTTCCTCTTAATGTCAAGTACATGCAAAAGCTCTGAAAGAGAACCACGATGACTATCAGAAATGCGAGTATTGACAACATTCTTATGTTGTTTAGTTTCTTCTGAGATTGTCACCACAGAATCCAATTCTGGTGCCAGCTGCTGTGTACGCCAATATTCCAGAGCACCTGATAACTCATCAGTTGCCTCACCCAGAAGTCGCACCAGTTGACCGAATGCTATCAGCTGTCTCGTTGGCACTGGTGGTGCTTGCGCCTGCCAACATGTAGAATATAAGTAATTTCCTAGTATCAACTGTGGAACTGTGAATAACAACTGTGTCTGAAATTATGAAATGTTGGGGGGGAAAAAAAGGAGGAGGGGGATGATGTGATGTACATGTAAAGACAAACAAATGATTACAATTTTGGAAAAAAAAACTGGATGACTTATTCAAGAGAAAGAGCTTCACAAACTGAATGAGTCAATAACATGTTAATTGACCTCTGACCCATAGTCCAATGGCGTGTTAGTTTGTCAGAATCCCCAACTAATTGGAGGACCCTGCCCATAATGTTCCAAATGTTCTCAAGTGGGAGGGGGACACCTTGCTGGTCAAGACAGGGTTCAGCAAGCATGAAGGTAATGAGAAGAAACTCCCCATATCTAGGAGGCATTATCTTGCTGAAATGTAAGACCCGGACGGCTTGCCATGGAGGGCAACAAAACGGGGCATCGAATATCGTCGACACACGACTGTGCTGTAATAGTGCCACAAATGACAGCCAAAGGGGTCCTGCTATAAGAATAAATGGCAGAGTCTTTGGCCTGGAATTTCATTGCCTGGAGTAGAATTGCCTTCAGTGGCGAGTCTCGCATCGAACTGAGCTCTGATCACCAGTGAATACATCTTGTCTGGAGCTTGGGATTTTTATGATAGAATGTGCCAACTGGACAGAATTTGGTGCGATATCCCTCAGGCGCACATCCAACAATTTTTATAATCAATACCAAGCTGAATAATTGTTTGCATAAGACGGGAAGTAGACCAGCATATTACGGACTTGTTCAATTTGTGAAGCTCACTCTCTTAAACAAATCATCCAGTTTTTCTGAAACTGCAATCATTTGTTTGCCTGTAGATGTACATCACATCTACTGATTTCCATCCCATTTGGATAACTCCATCATGGTGGTCATATTTTTTTGGTCTTAGTGTGTACATCTCGTTTTTCCTTCAAAAGGGTATCTAGTTAAACAACTGAAAGATATGCTATGGCATAATTTAAATGATTGATTAACTTTATGTGTATTATGAACATTCAAAATAATACACTACTGGTTTATAAACAACAGGAGTGAATCAAATATTATAAGTCAAAGCACACTAGTATTGCTGATGCATCCTACTTTGACCATACAGTGGTCAATGCTGAAAATTCAAATACTACTTCAGCTTTGCAGTGGAGAAGATTAAGTAGAATCTCTGGCACATTCCTTTCTTCCATTTACTGATATAATAGTAGACTCACGGAAAATCTGAGATAGATACTACATACCCCCAATGAGTACAGGTGCAGATGTATGGTGTATGACAGATGAGTTAATCTCACTAGCATCTACTCTTATTTTAGTCTCTCTCTCTCTCTCTCTCTCTCTCTCTCTCTCTCTCTCACACACACACACACACACACACACACACACACACACACACACATACATTCATTATGTGTTCAATGATTGATAGATGATTCAGCTGGGGTGCACTTCTGGAAGAGCGGGTAAAAGGATGTGTGTGTACGGGTTTTAGACATTTTTTATATCTCAGAAGAAGTTTGTCCTAATGTTTAACTGACAACGGTCCTGATCTGTCATCTAAATATTTGTATTTATCCTGGAATTTCCATTCCCAAAATACAGAAGTCACCTGTTAGCAGAATCTGTCAAAAGGAATAACTTGTTTGTTGGCAGCATATTGTTCCTGTAGGAAACAAACAACAAAGAGATTACGCAAAGGCCAAATGTAACCAGAAATAAAATTGCCAATACTTAATCAAATAATACAGCAAAGAATTCACCCAGAAGCTGAAGTCCCAAGAGCCAGATAACTGAAAGCAAGTGCCAGAAGCACAAGTGAAGACAGCTAACAAAATGGCTCGACTAAGAAAACCGAAGAAACATCCATGGTGGACCAGAAAATGAGAGATGGTTTTGAGACAAAGGCAGCTTGTGTGGCAGGAATGGAACTCACAGAAGAATAAAGGTAACTGGATGAAATTCCTTGATGTGAGAAAATACACTGCTAGAACTATCTGTGTAGTAAAATGTGCTTTCCACAAGAACCAACTGCTAAGGATTGAGCAAGACTTCAGTAACAACATTTTAGACTTCTATAAGACTTTATAATGAAATCACACCAAGTATAATCCCTCAAAGTACACTTCAAAGGTCCCGAAAGTAAAGTTTTCTAGAACAATAAGGATAACTGTCCTATACTGGCAAATTATTTTGATTTCACCCTCAATTGTGAGGCTTCTAAATCAAGTTTCTAGTTTGAAAGCAGCACACTCATCCACTCTGATTCATCATCTCCTAGAAGAGAAAATATTAAACAGAGCATACATTTACTACAGCAACATTTGGGGAACTGGGGATCTTCCATGTGCCTAATCCTCTACAATGATTCACCGATTTCACAAGAGAGGTGACTGAATGAGCATAGACAATTATCATGACATTTCTCTTTTCCAAATAACATACAAGATTCTTTCAAAGGCACCTTCACTCTAGGAGGAAAAAAAGGGGGAAGGTTGGACTCTCATTTGGGTAAACACTGAAGACAGTTCCGTAAAGGATGATCATGTGCCAAATACATAATGAATCTTAAATGTTTTCTCTCTCACCTGAAATGAAGAAGTAAGAAATTCGTAGAGACCTCCATAGATTTCAAAAAGGTTTAAGGTTCACTTGACCAAATAGTGGTTCTTTAAATCCTCAAAGTATCTGGCTTCGATAACAAAACAAGTGTTTTTATCTTACAGACTCTTACTGACACTACCTCCAATGTGAAGTTTATGGGCAAGGTCTCAGACGGTTTTGAATTCAAGGTGGACTGGCAAGAAGATGGACTGGCAAGAAGATGGACTGTGGCCTCTACATTTCAATTGGGAATTTGAGAAACTGAGCTAAGACTGGCCAGAAAGGGCTGAGTGGAGTCATGCTTGCTATAGAAACACGAATCAGTCAGCTAGCTTTTGGAGGTAACCTTGCAATTGTTTTTCTGATTCACTGGATACAGTTGCAGAACACAAATCAATGAACTGAAGACGCAAGCAGTGGGAACACCAGGTCTCCAATGAGAAAACTGAATTTATTAGAAATGTCAAGTCACAACCCAAACTACCAGTGGTACACACACACACACACACACACACACACACACACACACAATGTTTATTAGAAATGTCAAGTCACAACCCAAACTACCAGTGGTACACACACACACACACACACACACACACACACACACACACACACACACACACACACACAATGGTGGGGGAGAGATAGGGATGGGGGACAGAGGGGCAGGGGAGATGGGGACATGGGGACAGAGGGGCGGGGGAGAGAGGAAGGGGGATAGAGGGATGGGGACGGGGGGAGAGGGAGGGGGAGGAGGTGGAGATGGAAGGAGAGGAGGAGGGGGGGATGGAGAGAGGGGGGGGGGGGGAGAAAAAGAAAATCGGATAGAGAAATTAGAAATAAGAGGGAGGCAGATCATGTGGAAAATCCTAGACCTTGTCAACAAAAATGGTGAATTCAGGAGATAACACATTAACGCACTCTATAAAAGCATGCAGAAGAGATCACAGAAATCATTCATAGAAGGACAATTGTTTTCTATGGCTACACTGCTCATTTATTTGATTACTACAAGATTGAGCAGTCAAGATATTCCATTAGTTTCTCAATAAGGAAACCAAAGAAGCATAGTTCACTGATGTAGAAAAAAGATCTATAAGAAGTGGTGATAACACTGGAGAATATCCATAGACACATTCAGTGTAAGAACAAACATTAAGTACACTTTGGTTTCCAAAAAATGCCAGAACTAAAAATTGGCAAAACATGGACTGAAGTGACGAAAGAATAGTACAGGAAACAAATGCAGGAATACTAACCTGGAGTTATAACTCAGGTGGAAGGAAAAGGAAAAGTGTAGTTGAAACGATGTAGTCTGGAGATGGCCAGGAAATGTATATATATAACAAAGAGGAAAAATTACCTAGCTTCATTGTGGTAAATCAAATATAGTTTTCAAAACATTGAATCGAAGGAATCTGGCATGGGAAGTTAATGAGCATTGTCTGTTATGACCTATGGCAGTAACATATTTATGAATTTTAAATATTACAACAATTAAAAAGCATTTCTCAATAGGTCTTAGCGAGATGCAAGCTGAAAATTACTGAGAGAGACAAGAAAATAAATGGGTTAGAACACAATTACTGTGAAAGGTACATTATGACAATAATGAAACAGAGGTGGAGGAGGATATGTAGCCATGAAAGTGGATGGTAAATGGGCAGGAAGTTCTTTGTTGGGTCTAAAGAACTGATGAAAGATCAATATGATGAGCTAGTGTAGGTGAGTAGACATCATTACTTGATATGTAGTAGAGGTATAAACATATATTAATGAAGATTGAAATCAGTGAAAAAAGTAAAGAAGAACACTTTATCCGATATGTGTCAAATTGTTACTGCTGCTCATGATGATGATTCACACACAAAGCTTTGTGATATAGCTGGAATTGTTTGTGTTACAAGCAATAACCACATGAACAACAAATCAACCATACACCACAGAACTATTCAGTTCTATGAGCATGGCAGAAACAGGATATCCAGATTATTCAAAATTTGATTGGTCAAGGTAACAATTTGTACTCAAATCTAGTTCATTAAACTTCCTTATGTAACTTCAATGTGACACATATATAAATATTTCAAAAATTAACTACGCTGAATTTCTCTTGGATTAATTTCTTATTTTTAATGTGCTGATTCTTACAACATCTGTATTTCTCATGAAAGTGTTGCTAGCAGATTTTGCTGCTGTGCTTGTTAGATTCCAACCTCTTCCATTACACTTTGCTTGAACTGGTTTTTATCCACAATGTCACATACTTCATTCATTAATTAAACAATTAAGTAAGATCTTTGCAAAATATATCATGATTTTCAATGGCCCAGTAATTACTCATACCACAGCTACATGCAACCTGTATGCGGCAGTATGCATCTCAGTCAGGTCAGTGCCTAAGAACTTGCATGAGGCTTATATAATAAAAGTTTGTTAATATTTTGATTAGACTTTGTTGTGGTTGGTAGAAGGTTTGGACCACCACCATTGCCATTGGAATGACTGTTGTGGGTATAGTGACTTTCATGATGGACTGCACTAGGTCAAATATTGCTGCGTATCTTTCGTTGACAAATTTCTGCAAGAGTATTTTTCTGTGTTGTATGGTGTAGATAAGAATAGTGTCTTGCGCAAAACTTAATAATTTCTTGATGACTTGCACCTACTACTGATTCTTGGACAGCGTTTCAAAAAACTGTGCTCCAAATAACGTTGTAATTCATCTGATGAATTCTGCAACTGGAGTCTTGTTTGGCTTTGTAAGGAGAACATGGCTTTTGTGCTAGTCATCTTACGGAGCTGAGAAGCTGGTCACTGTCCCAACAACAGGACATCAAGGACAATAAATGTGTGAAAAAGTGTGTGTACATTATTAAGTAAATATCATCCACTACTGATTTTCACTTTCGGAACTACAAACTGAGGTGCTACAGAAAAGGCAATCGAGAAGAGACTAGAAATCAGGTGAGTCACCTTAAGAAAGTAAGGAAGATTGGGTTTAACATCCCATCAACATTGAGGTCATTAGAGATGGAGCATAAGCTTGGATTGTATCATGGATGGGGAAGGAAATTGGATGTGCTCTTTGAAAGGAGCCATCCCAGCATCTATCCAGAGTGATTTACAGAAATCACAGAAAAAATTAAATCAGGAAGGCCGAATATGGGTTAGAGCCGTCGTCCTCCCGAATGTGAGTCCAGTGTGCTAACCACTGCACAACCTGGTTTGGTGTGGATCATCTTCCAATATATAACTATGGAAGATGGTAATCCCATCCAACATCAGATTGCTTGTTGCTATCATTAGCCTGTCTAGTAACTGCAATAATGGACCAAAACATTCCTCAAACTTTCAGAGGGATTCTTGTATTTTTAATAACTTATCAGCCCTCTTTCTGCTCTATACAGATAACAGTAAGGTGAGTGATGACTGTCTCTATCACTTAATTTCACATTTGAATAGTTCCTTTTCCATTAACTTTTCATTAAATTGATGACAATTTTTTATCCATACGCTTTCAGTAATACAATTTAGCCTACAATAATCAAAGTTATAACAAAGAAAGAATTACCTGTTGATTTACTGTTGCATCTTTTTTCTTCTTTCCTTTCTTTGGAACAGGTGTAACTAATGGTTTTAGGTGACTATGACAAACTCCACAAAGTAGGACTGCCAGGCTAATAGACTGTAATGCAAGAGGAACATTCTTCATGCATAAATTGCCTTACAAACAAGGTAAGGGAGCAAAGGGAGGTAAATTTGTATGTACATAACATTATGAACACACATTTGATGACAATCATACATATTTATAGCAATAAAAAACAACAGATGTAACATCTAATAAAGTAAATTGACTCCGTAAATGTCTGAAGATGGACTAGTAAGCCAAAAACCAGTTAACAATAAAAGTAATATTGTAGAACAAAAGCAAACTGGTGCTTTTCATTTATTAAATTGACTTTATTTAAATACCATTAAATGATGTAATTGGTTCAGATCACCTATAAAATCTGTACTACTTCTTTCAACCATCTAGTATGCATTACATTATATGTAGAATTTCCAATGAACTGATCAAAAAATTAAACTCAATTGCATATATTAATTGATTCTCCTGTTCCTATAGTGGGCCATGAACACAGTTACAGATATAAATTAATTACATTCCTGTCCTGTTAACTATCAGATGATGTATTGAGTTTCCTCGATACATAAACTGTGTAAATTCGTAATAATACATTTAAATCTCTAAATATCTGGCCAGTAAGCCCATTAGTAACAGGTAAGTCAGTTTGGGTTGAACTTCTTGTAGTATGTTCCTTGTGACTCATGCCACTATCTCAGCTTACTTGAAGAGAGCACTTATATATCTGGTGGGGACAGCACATAAACTGAAGTAGAGGTCCTCAGCAGTGCGACTGACTTTGTCGTTTCCTTACATATATAATGTTGATGGTGCTACTCGTCCTTACTTTGTGCGATTGCAATGAAATGAAAATAATTTACATACCCAAACATGTACATTTTATGACTTTTGACATCCGTTGCATACTGTCTCCACAGTGTTGCAGTTTTAATGGCAGAGCAGTGAAGTTAAGAACCAGAGATGGCAGCCTTTTCTGTTCTCTTTGTGGGTACCATTTGTTCCTGTTCAACTTAAGTTGAATGAATTTTCTCTTAAAGTTGAAAGTTTCCTGTGGGTACACAGCTTCTTTGGAGGAACTCCTGTGTTAGTGAACATCATATGCTCAATTTGTTTGTGCATTGCAATCTCTGTGTTGTACAGTTTGCCTCCACAGCTGAGTGGTCAGCATGGATCAATGCCAATTGAGAGGCCACAGTTTGATTCCTGGCCAGTTTAGAGGTTTTCTCCGTTTGAGGACTGCATGTTGTGTTATCCTCCTCACCATTTCACCTTCATCAACAAGCTAGTCACTAAAGCAGTGCCGAATAAAAAGACTAGCACCAGGCCATCAAAATCCCCAAAAGGGGACTCCTGACTAAAATAAGCCACATGCGTATTTCATTTCTATATTATAAGATTTCACATTTAAAATGTGTGTACAATTTAAGTAAAAACTGTAAACTGTTCCAGTGTCGAACAAAATAACTGTGAAAAACAGCAGCAAACTCATATGTAGAATGAGAAATATAAAGAACCAGCGACACTTAGTTGAAAGAACAGATCAGACACTAGTTCAATTAGCATTCCACCTCAACGTAATTCTTCAGCACATTACATTAGCCGAGTAAGTCCAAGCCTGTTTCTTATATAGTAAACAATGTTTCATGTAATATGGATTACTGTGGAACAAATCTATCTTCTGAACAAAGAAACCTAAATTCTAGGTACATTATGTATCATCTTCATAGAAAGATGTCACACACACACACACACACACACACACACACACACACACGCAGAGAGAGAGAGAGAGAGAGAGAGAGAGAGAGAGAGAGAGAGAGAGAGGGAGCACTTGTGTATACACAATGCCCTTATTGTAAGTAAAGCAACTAATAGGTTATCACTCAGTATGGTTATTCAAATGTTTTAATTTGAAATATTCTAACCTCAATAGTTATGACTGCAGTCTCCAACAAACTGTGACGGTTGCCAAGTTGCTCCATTGCTGAAAGGGATTCTTCAGAACGTATTCTTGAGGAAACTCGCATGGCAGCAGCTTCTGCTAATCCAGCAGCTTTACCACAAAGAAACACTGTCGCTTGACCACTTGCATCATCTCCACGAGATACCGAAGATACTAACCGCAACATCTCCACCAAGAGTTGTATGTACAATGGGCAGCTCAGGTAGCCATGTAAACGT
Organism: Schistocerca gregaria; assembly: GCF_023897955.1. NCBI lineage: Eukaryota > Metazoa > Arthropoda > Insecta > Orthoptera > Acrididae > Schistocerca > Schistocerca gregaria. The sequence goes on along the minus strand of NC_064927.1, from coordinate 125,615,029 downwards.
GATGGCAAAGGCGCACTGACCACATCCTGTGCAACAACAACAAATGGCTGATAAAGAGCAGCAAGAATGAGATTTTTTGCTGTGGATTTTCCTCCACTTAGATTTAAAATAATAATATTATCTTTTGCTAAACCATGTATTCCTGGTATTATTCACTGATACTATAGAACATCCATAACTGCCCAGCTGAGATGATCCCGTTTCTGTGCACAATATTTTATACGCTGCTCTAATCACATTTGTCAGGTGATGAGTGTAATGATCTTACAACTGTTTCATTCTGGACTTTTACATGGCACTTGTAAACGAAAATTAAAAAATACACACATAAAAAAAGTTTTGCATCACTCTGGTTCCCAGAACTCCCATACATAGATGTTGAATGTGAATACCGTATCACAGACACAGTCATTTTGACTGTTCAGAGATGTCACTAAACCAGCCCAAAGATGTAAACAACTATGCATGAACAGCACCTATTAGACAGAGGGGGTCTGACAGCCGATCTGTTCCAATCATTCCACCAGGAAGGAGGTACACTGTTTGGGTTGTCTGTAGTTCAACCATGCCTAGAAGGTCAATACCACAGTTCGATTGTGTCCGCATTGTTACTTTGTGCGAGGAAGGGCTCTCAACAAGAAAAGTGTCCAGGTGTCTCGGAGTGAACCAAAGTGATGATGTTCAGACATGGAGGTGATACAGAGAGACAGGAACTGTCGATGACATGCCTCGCTCAGGCTGCCCAAGGGCTACTACTGCAGTGGATTATGACTCAGAGGAACCCTGACAGCAATGCCAACATGTTCAATAATGCTTTTTGGGCAGGCACAGGATGTCATGTTATGATTCAAACTTTGTGTAATAGGCTGCATGATGCACAACTTCACACCCGATGTCTATGGCGAGGTCCACCTTTGCAACCACAACACCAGGCAGTGCGGTAAAAATGGGCCCAACAACATTTTGAATGGACCGCTCAGGATTGGCATCACATTCTCTTCATCAATGTCACATATGCCTTCAACCAGACACGCACTGGATACGTGTTTGGAAGCAACTCTGTCAGGCTGAATGCCTTAAACACACTGTCCAGTGAGTGCAGCAGCAAGATGAAGCTTCCCTCCTGTTTTGGGGTGGCATTATGTGGGGCCAACATACGGCACTGGTAGTCATGGAAGGTGCCGTAATGGCTGTATGATACACAAATACCATCCTCCGAGCGATAGTGCAACCATATGGGCAGCATATTGGCGATGCATTCGTCTTCACGGACGACAATTCACGCCACCATCGAGCACATCTTGTGAATGACACCCTGCAGGATAAAGAAATCACTCGACTAGAGGGGCCAGCATGTTTTCCAGACATGAACCATATTGAACATGCCTGGGGTAGATTGAAAAGGGCTGTTTATGGACAACATGATCCACCAACCACACTGAGGGATCTACATTGAATCGCCACTGAGGAGTGGGACAATTTGGACCAACAGTGCCTTGATGAACTTGTGGATAGTATGCCACAACAAATACAGGCATGCATCAATGCAAGAGAATGTGCTACTAGCTACTAGAGGTACCGACGTGTACAATCTGGACCAACACCTCTGAAGATCTGGCTGTATTATGGTACAACATGCAATGTGGGGTTTTCATGAGCAATAAAAAGGGCAGAAATGATGTTTATGTTGATCTCTACTCCAATTTTCTGTACAGGTTCCGGAGCTCTAGGAACTGAGGTGACGCAAAACTTTTTTTGATCTGTGTGTATTGCTTGATTATTTCTTTCCTTTCTACCCTTTCCCCATCTACAAATCCATAACCACTCCAACTAACAAATCCTTTGTAAAAGTTTGGTGATAACATATTCAGTTGTACTGGAAACATCACAGGAAACTGTTTGTCGAGTTTTCTCACACATGCAGGAAAATAGAAAAATATTTTATTTACAGAAAATAAATCAAATTCTTCTCATCACTCAATAGGAAGTTGTTTATTATATTTCCTCTTAGCTCTTATTATTTTTGCTGTCCTTTAACTTGATTATGCTTACAAGTTGGTGGAATCAAATTTGCCACCTTCATAAATAAAAATTGGAATTCACAGTCTTAGTTATTTGTATGGATAACTGGTTTAAGCTTTCCAGAAATCAGATACAAGTGTTACGCTATTAAGATTGTCAATGTGTAGACTGCTACATGGCAGAAGATACTCATATGGCTGCAAATTCTCTGCATTGCTGCCTTATACAATATGATGGCGGCTCTGAAGTCAAAACCAATTACCTATTCAAATAAAATAAAACGTGACCAGAGGCCATGAATATTATAATTTATTTAGATATCAAGGTAACTGGCCTTATCTAAAAGCCAAAGTGGCTTTATTTTATGACATTACATGTCTCTGGCCAGTCAGGTTTTCGTCAGTTCATTTGAATTTTCTGTTCTTTTCCTAAAGCATAACACGCTATTAAAAAGCCAATATTCTGGTAAGGAGGTTCTTGATAGTTCAGCTGAACCATCAAATCAATAATACGACAACAAATATATAAGTTAAAAAAATGAAACTAATTCAGGCATTCTGAAAGACACCATCATCTTTACACAGCATCCATGCAAAAAACTTAATCTAATTTTAAAAAATCAACTAAAGCCACAGAAACAGTTTTTATATATTGCTTTGTAACAGTCAATAGCAATCAGATTAAATTATATTACTGTTTATCAAATATACCTAATGTGAAGTTATTTAAAATTTGTTTTTACATGACACAAAATGGGGATGTATTATGAATAAAACAGGCTAGAAAAACATCACAAAATTGATAAGTTGTCTCATAAACTTGCATATTGGAGCATCAAAGAATTTTATTTAGTCACACATGCCCTAGTAGTTCATAATGCCCACTCAACAACAGGAAGGTAGACAGTGCATGAAATACTGAAACATATGAAAAGGAACCAAAGGATGTAACATCATCTTACAATCTCTAAAAAAGTCAAAGTGTTCTCTTTTCACAATCCTTTGACAGAGTGGTATACTAGAGCTAATTAAAATGACTCCCAACTGACAACAATCACAAGAAGTGATCAGCTCTGAATTACTATGTATTAGGCTATGATATCATGTTATGCTTTTCATGCATTAGACTTTGTGATAGAGTACCAGAAAAGGATGCCAAAGACAAATGTTCAAATTTTACACATGACCAACAAAGCATTCTCTGGCAGGATAAATTTAGATATGAAGACCCACACAAAAACTAGTAGCTATCCAAATTGTACTTGTACTCATAAATCAGTTGGTACCCAAATTCTACTCATCCTAAGAATCTGCCCTGGTAACAGTTAAGCATTAATTTTTCACACTAACATTTATTGCAATACAACAGTCATTTCTAACTGATAAGCAAAATGAAGTATCTATGACTGGCAGCTTGACAAGGAGCTTACACTGTTGGTAAACAGATTAGAGTCACCTATCTATCTGCTTAGTGACTGCACTGGTCCCAAAATGAATGGTGATATAGAGGAAGATGAAAACTGAACTCCGTCATATGAAATGATCTCACCAAGAAGATTTCATGATATTTAACCTTTTCAATCATTACACAAATTTTGCAAAAATGAACATGTAGCCTCTGTTTTTGAAAAAAAAATCCACAGTCAATGGTTTTACCACAAATTTTACTGTTTTTCTACAGATTGGAAGTAGTTTGGTGGAACTGAAACCGTTTGTAATATTAGTACATTAAAATATATGCAAATCTACAGGAGGACAATAAAATTTGCTGGAAATTGTTCAAATGCTGAAATGACTGATAAGGAGAAAAGCAATTTTGGTTGATTTTCTCTTCCATGATCACCTAATGGAGGAAAAGGAAAATAGGCTTGAAGAGCTATCTGTGGGGTTCTATATAGATTATGCAACTTAATTAGCTCCCTTTTAGCAGCAGTTTATTACAGGAAACAGGTAAAGGCCATTTTTAAGTCCGTTTGTTGGACTGTTTAACACAACTATAGGCTTACATTGCTGACATGAAGCTGTTGTATAATTGTGAAATGCATTTTATGCTGGTTTATTATGACAAAAAATTTCCTCATGATATATATATATGGCAAGTACTAGTATGTTGCTCGAGTATTCTTGCAAAAATAAAGGCTTAGAATTTTAACACTGTGCTGCACAACGTTCCTCTTATAGTTTCTGTCACAAGTTGCACCTTTGTGATGCTCCCATGCTTATTAAATAAACTCCTGAAGAAGTGGCTACTGTAGTTTGGGCCTTCTATATCCTTTATTAATCCTACAAAGCAAGGATTCCAGTGTGACAAGCAGGACTCGAGAACTGGTTGAACAAAGATTTTTCATGGGTACATAACATTCCTTTAGGACTCTTCAAAGAACGTCAGTCCAGAATCTCCTTTTTCAACTAATTTTATATGGCGACGTGAATATTCCACTTGTTTTGAAACACACACAAATTCAAACTTTGTGACCAATTCAGTGTTGAAGCTATGGTTTGTTTGTTTTGTTTTGTTTTAGGGCACAAAAACAACTAGGGTGATATGCGCCCATATCAGAAATGGAGAACACGAGGACAGGATAGGAGTTAAAAACAACTATACATTAGGCCCAAGGAAGGAAGGAAAGACCGCTAAAAACAGGGACTTGGAGAAAGGTTCATAAAAAAAGCCATAGAGAAATGAAGATCCTGAATTAAAGATTAAATTCCTTCGCCGTAAAGTTACGACACAAAGAGCTCGCGTATAGTTCGCTAAAACGGCCAGAGGATGTAAGCGTTAAAAAGGCATTCTGTCCGGAAATGGTAAACAGCCAAAGGTTGAGGGCAATGAGGACAAAGTGGTGGGAAAGCACCACTTAACAAATGGCGATGGCTAAAAAGACAGAGCCCAAACATTGCCTTTCATGGGCACATTATTGTTGCACCTTAAATCACTCTACACACATACAAAATTTGTATTGTTGTCACCAATTCCTGTAATGGTTCAATAACAGTTTACTATACCATAAAGGCTGCTGAAAAGCAGGGAAGATTGTAAGGAAATAGGAGGAGAAGGCTAAACTAGGAATAAAGAAAAAATGATGCTCAAAGGGGAAGAAAATCACTCACTAAAGAAAGAGGTTAGCAACTGAAGAAAAAAGGTTACTCAATAAAAAAAAATGGTGGGAGGGGAGGCATTGGCAAACAAAGATAATGGATCACTAAACAGGTGTGAAGCAGAAGAAGAAGAATTGCTAAGTATGGAAGAAAGGTCACTGAAGGTGGAAAAAAATACCACTGAAGACATTTATGTACTCCACGAGCAGCGACAGTGCTATAATACTCCCTTAAGGTATTCCTCAAGCTACTCTCACATCTGTTGATATATCTCTCTTGAGTAAACAAGTCTGTCTTCTATTTCCTACGAAGTCTTCAATCTAACCATGATGCTAATCTGATATTTTATAAGCCACACTTTGTTTGATGCATGAGAACTCAGAATTGAACCAAATGCTTTTCATTCATTAAGGAATAACACTTCAAACTGTACACTGCATTTACTGCCTTCTGTACTTCATAGAAGAGCATAGTAAGCTGCATGAAACTGCATTATGTTTTAGTTTGGTTTCTACGAAGAACTGATGTTTTCTTTTGAACTGTAAATGTTAGTTTCCATTCTGTAACTTGGGCATTTATTTTCTCTTATTGATGATTTGGTGGTCCAACTTAACTGTCACAAGGATTCATCCAAAATGTTGCTTTGTCACTTCCATTATACTGTTAGGAAATAAACTGAGTAAAAATGTATCTGGTCATATAACAAACAATTTTAAGGAGAGCCATACTGTTTTGTAAATTTTAAGCAAGTACATGCATGTCCATGAACAGCAAAAAGTGATAAGATTTAAGAAACTATATGAAAACAATTTACTATGTGAGGTGGGTGAGATTTATTTTCTGGAACTGAAGTGATCTTTTGTTAAAAAAGTATTTTTTATTGTTACTTGTTGTAACAATGAAAGAGGAAGCCACCTGGTAGAATTTTGCACAGAGCACAACTTAATCATAGCTAACACTTGGTTTAAGAATCATCAATGAAGGTTGTATACATGGAAGAACCCTGGAGATACTAAAAGGTATATAATAATAAATAAATAATAATATTATTCCCTAATATTATTTCATAATTCCATAATAATAATAATAATAATAATAATATATAATGGTATGACAGAGATTTAGGAACCAGGTTTTAAATTGTAAGACATTTCCAGTGGCAGATGTAGACTGACCACAATCTATTGGTTATAAACTGAAGATTAAAACTGAAGAAACTGCAAAACGGTGGAAATTTAAGGAGATGGGACCTGGATAAACTGACTAAACCAGAGGTTGTACAGAGTTTCAGGGAGAGCATAAAGGAACAATTGACAGGAATGGGGCAAAGAAATACAGTAGGAGAAGAATGGGTAGCTTTGAGGGATGAAGTAGTGAAGGCAGCAGAGGATCAAGTAGGTAAAAAGATGAGGGCTGGTAGAAATCCTTGGGTAACAGAAGAGATACTGAATTTAATTGATGAAAGGAGAAAATATAAAAATGCAGTAACTGAAGCAGGCAAAAAGGAATAGAAACGTCTCAAAAATGAGATTGACAGGAAGCGCAAAGAGACCTTTGGAGATAGAGAACAGCAAGAGCTCAGACGGAAACCCAGTTCTAAGCAAAGAAGGGAAAGCAGAAAGGTGGAAGGAGTATATAGAGTGTCTATACAAGAGCGATGGACTTGACGACAATATTATGGAAATGGAAGAGGATGTAGATGAAGATGAAGATGAAATGGGAGATACGATACTGCGTGAAGAGTTTGGCAGAGCACTGAAAGACCTGAGTCGAAACAAGGCCCCCGGAGTAGACAACATTCCATTGGAACTACTGAAGGCCTTGGGAGAGCCAGTCCTGACAAAATTCTACCATCTGGTGAGCAAGATGTACGAAACAGGCGAAATACCCTCAGACTTCAAGAAGAATATAATAATTCCAATCCCAAAGAAAGCAGGTGTTGACTGATGTGAAAACTACCGAACAATCAGTTTAATAAGCCACAGTTGCAAAATACTAACACGAATTCTTTACCGACGAATGGAAAAACTAGTAGAAGCCGACCTTGGAGAAGATCAGTTTGGATTCCGTAGAAACACTGGAACACATGAGGTAATACTGACCTTACGACTTACCTTAGAAGAAAGATTAAGGAAAGGCAAACTTACGTTTTTGGCATTTGTAGACTTAGAGAAAGCTTTTGACAATGTTGACTGGTATACTCTCTTTCAAATTCTAAAGGTAGCAGGGCTAAAATACAGGGAGCGAAAAGCTATTTACAATTTGTACAGAAAGCAGATGGCAGTTATGAGAGTTGAGGGGCATGAAAGGGAAGTAGTGGTTGGGAAGGGAGTAAGACAGTGTTGTAGCCTCTCCCCAATGTTATTCAATCTGTATATTGAGCAAGCAGTAAAGGAAACAGAAGAAAAATTCGGAGTAGGTATTAAAATCCATGGAGAAGAAAAAAAAAAACTTTGAGGTTCGCTGATGACATTGTAATTCTGTCAGAGACAGCAAAGGACTTGGAAGAGCAGTTGAACAGAATGGACAGTGTCTTTAAAGGAGGTTATAAGATGAACATCAAGAAAAGCAAAACAAGTATAATGGAATGTAGTCGAATTAAGTCGGTGATGCTGAGGGAATTAGATTAGGAAATGAGACACTTAAAGTAGTAAAGGAGTTTTGCTATTTGGGGAGCAAAATAACTGATGATGGTCGAAGTAGAGAGGATATAAAATGTAGACTGGCAATGGCAAGGAAAGCATTTCTGAAGAAGAGAAATTTGTTAACATCGAGTATAGATTTAAGTGTCAGGAAATCTTTTCTGAAAGTATTTGTATGGAGTATAGCCATGTATGGAAGTGAAACATGGACAATAAATAGTTTGGACAAGAAGATAATAGAAGCTTTCAAAATGTGGTGCTACAGAAGAATACTGAAGATTAGATGGGTAGATCACATAACTAATGAGGAAGTATTGAATAGGATTGGGGAGAAGAGAAGTTTGTGGCACAACTTGACCAGAAGAAGGGATCGGTTGGTAGGACATGTTCTGAGGCATCAAGGGATCACCAATTTAGTATTGGAGGTCAGCGTGGAGGGTAAAAATCGTAGAGGGATACCAAGAGATGACTACACTAAGCAGATTCAAAAGGATGTAGGTTGCAGTAGGTACTGGGAGATGAAGAAGCTTGTACAGGATAGAGTAGCATGGAGAGCTGCATCAAACCAGTCTCAGGACAAGACCACAACAACAACAACAACAACAACAACAACAACAACTGCAACAACAACTTTGTTTCCTGCAAATATGTGAGAAAAACTGTCTGCACCAACTGTTACTGATCTTTCTGGTATGCTAGATATGGTCTCACTAAAATTTTGCAAATGACTTGTGAATTTTAGTGATATAGTGTTTACAGATGGGGAAGGATAGAAGGAAGAGAAATACGCAGGCAATAAGTTTTTGGATTTTCTACATTTACATCTACATCTATAATCTGCAATACACCTGATGCCATGTGGTGGATAGGTACTCTGTGTATCAACGTCAATTCCCACGTTTCTCGCTCCAGTTGTGGATGGTTTGCAAGAAGAATTATTGCTGGTAAGCCTCCATGGGAGCTTGAATAACTCTAGTAACTCCACGTTCATGATCTTTTCCTGAGCTATACGTAAGAAGAAGCAATACATTGGTTGACCTTCTAGGAATGTACACGATCAGAATTTTAACAGTGATGCAGAATGCCTCTTTTTTAGCATCTGTCACTGTGATAGGTCAAGTATCTCTGTGATGCTTGTACACTTACTCAATGAACCTGTAACCAGTGCTTCATTTGTAACGGTACACACTGATACCCCGTACTGATACCTCTGACAAAGGAAAATCACAACCACAAAATTTGAATTGTGGCATGACAGAACTTTACTTTTTACCAGTATGAATGTTGTGTTCACTCTTAGATGCTCAGAAAAGCATCAAAATAATGTTTTAAGAAGTACAAATTTCCAAGTTCCCCAGAAGGTCCAATACTGGATCTTCTTTTCTTATAAATCAAGTGCTCCCTGTACAGAAATGTGCCCTCTTCTTATGATCTTCCTAACTTCCTCAATCAATCCTATTTGGTACAGAAATCAGACTGACAAGTAATATGAACAATGGTTTTGTACACTATCTCTTTTGTGAGTGGCCTACACTTCCAGTGAGTCTCTTGTCTGGCATGTGCCTCACTTGTGAGAAGTTTTATGTGGTCCTTCTACTTTGTATCACTCTACATGCATACTCCACATATTTTATGGCCATGTCTGCTTTCAGCGAGTTCTGCAATTGAATAATTGAACAATAATGGGTCATTTTATATATTTATGTGCAATGCACTACATTTGTTTATGACAAGGACCGACTACCAATCCCTGCACCATTGTCAATTCTTCGCAGACCTCCATGCATTCTGATACAGTTTACTCATATTGTGAATTCTCTCCGTATAACAGCATCATCCACAAAAATCCTTATGGAACTTCTGACGTTATCCACTAGGGCATTTATATATAATGTGAAGAGTAATGCTCTTATAACACCCATTGGGGTACACACAAAGTTACTTGTACATCTGAAGATTTCTTTCCCTCACAAACGACATGATGTGTTTTGTTTGCTACAGACGCTTCAATCCAATCACACAGCTTGTTTGATATCCTGTACATTATTATTTTGCTCATTAGGTGGTAGCGCAGAAATGTATCGAATGCCTTCTGGAAGTCAGCAGCATGACACCAACCCGGCCCCCAGTACCTAATGGTTTCTGGGTCCTGTAAATGAACAGAGTGAGTTGTGTTTTTACATGATCAATGTTTCAGAACCCATGTTGATTCCTAAAGAGAAGATATCCAATTTACACAAATATCATAGTATGTGTGCACAAAATACATTCCAAAATTCTGCAATAGGCTGACATCAGAGATATATCCCTATGGTTTGTGTGTGTGTGTTTTGTTTTTTTTAAATGCAATGAGGAGGTATTGAATACAATTGGAGAGAATGGGAGTTTGTGGCCCAATTTGACTAGAAGAAGGGATCGGTTGGTAGGACATGTTCTGAGGCACCAAGGGATCACCAATTTAGTATTGGAGGGCAGTGTGGAGGGTAAAAATCATAGAGGGAGATCAAGAGATGAATACACTAAGCAGATTCAGATGGATGTAAGTTGCAGTAGGTACTGGGAGATGAAGAAGCTTGCACAGGATATAGTAGCATGGAGAGCTCCATCAAACCAATCTCAGGACTGAAGAAGACCACCACCACCACCACCACCACCACCACCACAACAACAACAACAACAATGTAGAATTTTATAAGTATCTCATCAAGTCCAGTGGCCCTTCTACTGCTCAGTGATTTTAGTTGCTTTTCAATCCTACAGCCACTTATTTCGATATCTGTAATTTTAATTTGAAGGAGAAGGCACTGGAAAAAGGCGTTTCTGATGGCAGCATCCACTGCAGCATCACATGATAAGCTTGTCCTGGCTGGCTGCCAGCCTTCAATGATACCTGATCTTGAAATCGTTTAGTTGATACAAGCACTTTTGCACATGACAGTGTGTGTTCATACACACAACAGACATTTGGGCATGAATTTCGCTTCCTGCCACACATACTACACCTTGCATTTCTCTTTCCCAGCCCCCACAGAGAAACTGGACACACACAGCACATCGATCTACACTGAACATGTCTAACAGACAAATGTCACAGGGATGAACTTTTACGCTGCTCCTTCCTGATTCCCGAGAGGGCACCTCTATACATTATACACACCTACCTGCATTACAAATGGCTGTACTGTGCTCATTACATAGTCTGTCTCATTTTCATTTGACTGTCTCTTATAATAATATTTTAACTGTCTATAATTTGTTAAATGAGGAATTTGTACACTATTATTTGAAGTAAAATTGTTTTGAGTAATGTAGTACAGAACTATCAAGGGTCTTGAAAAGAGCTCACTTGACTAGCGACTGCTGTTTTTGCTTGCGCCAGTTAGAGTATGTAATGTTATGTTAATAACTTAGTAGGAAATAATATTCATTAATAACTTAGGAAAGTGTAATTAAAAGGAATATTTACATGATACACACAAAATAAGTATACTGACATAGTCAGAATATTTTAAAGTCTGTACAGAATTACATTTTGAATGGTTGGCACACTCTTAGTAACACTTTCGACTATAGAAGTAGCCTGCTGATAGCTATGGAGGGAGCATGCAGAATGGGTATCCCAGTATTTCGGTGTTGGTTCTCGGGTAGATCTTGTGCAGCCTATTAGTCACTTGTGCGATAAATTATTAATGCTGGCTGCAGCTAGATGGCAGATAGTCAATTCGTTGCATCAGTTTGCAATTTCACAAGATGTATTTATTGTGAAATAATATGGATCTTTGAGACTGAATGGTGTTATTGATGAACTGATATTCAGATAGACTTGGGCAAAGTAGTGGAATTTGTTCAGGATAAAGTGTTGGTGCACTGCATGATGGCATTGGCACATATTAAACATGATTTGTATGTGCTCTGAATGAGTAAAAAGTTCTAACCTCTGTAAGGCTACCTTTCGATGTTATATATTAATTTGGGGTAAATAAAACTGAGATTGAATTTTACACCATTGTCTGGGTACATTATAGTCTAAATGGAGTGCTTCTACTAATTCACTTTGTTTATTGTTTATATTTATTTGTAGTAAGCAATTATTAACTGTTCCATAGGCTGGACATTATGATTCAAATGGGTTTCATTCGGGCATAATGCAGTGGTGCACTACCAGCACCTTACACTTGTGCAGTGCTGTTTATTCAGTTTACGGTTGTGTGTTTTCCCTCTGGTGGTTGGTTAGTAACTGATCAATTTTGTTTAATAACTAATTTCACTTTATATTTCTGTCAGAATAAACAGTTGATTGCATGGGGGAATAGAACAATTGTAGCACATAAAGTTGCAATTCTCTGCCACACACTAGAGGGTGGATTACAGAAAAGGGTTGTAGATAACATTATGCAATTAATTAATTTGCTGAAAGAGTATTGGCAGTACTCTTGGGAGGTGATGTTAATCTGTTCCGTATAATCTGTAATTTCTGAGCCCTCACAGGAATATTACAGGCACAAATATTTTCACTCTCATTTGCATGCTGAGGTGGAATTCTTTAACTTAATATTCTGTTAAGCCAGATAAATTATTGGTCTCATTTTGTCCCGTCTCATCTTCTCAACTGGCATGTCCCTCTGATCATGGTGTCCATGTGAACTGCCCTTCCTTTTTAACCTTCCCCAATTTTTCCACCTTTCCTCAAGGAAAGCTACTAATTCTGAAAGCTGGGATAGTGCATATAAAAATATCTATTGGCAATAAGGACTTTTGTCATGAAGGTCAGCACTGGTCAGTAATTTTATCTCATAATTTTAATCATACTATGCAGATATCTGCAGCTTGTATGAGTGTCACTGCTTAGCAGTTCTTTGGAAACATGACTGAGGCAGTATATAATTGACATGTTTTTCAAAGCATTTATGCAGCTGTATTTGGATTTCATCCTCATTGAGCATTCCATATTCTTGTCAAAAACAAACTATCAAGGTTGCAAGCTGATAGAAAGTCTCATTTGCATTGTTGTCTGCACTACCTGAATGTGGTATGCCACCCAACCAAAAATATTACTACAAATACGGGGGTAACCCAAAAGTAAGGTCTCCTATCTATTTATAAGTACAAAGACCTGTTTATTTCTAAAATGGTTTACATCTGTTTACAACTTGAACATTTAGCTATTTTTCGACATAATCACGATTTCTATCGATGCATTTTTGTAGACGCTTTGACAGCTTTTGTATGCCCATGTCATACCAGCTCACTGCCGTGCTGTTCAGAAAGTTATGAACCTCTTCTTTCACCTTGTCGTTGGAGCTGAATCGCTGGGACCACAATTAACGCCGACTGGTACTGTGAGACTCTGAAAAAACTCAAACGGTCCATTCACACCCCGGAGAAGAGGAATGTTGAGCAAGGGCGTACACATTCTCCGTGGCAATGCTCGCCCACATGTCGCTCAGCAAACCATTGCTCTCCTGCAAGAGTTTCAGTGGAACATTATCACCCACCCACACTATAGTCCTGACTTGGCGCCAAGTGACTACCACCTGTTCTCTAGGTTAGAAGAACATTGGACAGAAAGCGATTCAGCTCCAACGACGAGGTGAAAGAAGAGGTTCATGCTTTCTGAACAGCATGGCAGTGGGCTGGTATGACAGGGGCATGTAAAAACACAGCATCTATTAAAATGCATTGACAGAAATGGTGATTATGTCGAAAAATAGTTAAAAGTTCAAGCTGTAAACCATTGTTGAAATAAACAGGTCTATGTACTTATAAAAGAAATAGACCTTACTTTTGGGATTACCCTCATATTTCTTTGGTATCTCTTTCCAATTTCCCTTAACTCACGAGGTGTGGTACCTCAGACCAAGTGAAAATTTTTGAACTTGCTCTCCAAGGCCAGTTGCGGTGGAATGCTTCAATACTCGCCCTACCTTCCTTAAATTGCTAAGCCCACAATGTTTTGTTGTTGATTGCGTTATCGCCTTCTGCATTTATTGCTGACATGTGTCATTGATAGGTGTTGAGTCTCCTAGAATGCACCTCGTGAACTACGTACCTGTTTTCTTTAGTACGGTGCCATACAGCTCAAAATGTGTTGGCACGAATGTGTCATTTTAACTTTCCTGAGTTTGATGAAATTGTTAATCGGTTTATGGAGGAAAGCGTCAGTAATATATATCACGAAATAAACGAAAATGACTATGATTTTACGTTAGCCAGTGATCACAGTTCAGCTATTGAACAATCATTCAAAGGAAAAACTTCTAGAAAGCTGTGATGGGGATCTATCTATTTCTTCAGTGAAACACTTAATCTGTTAAAATTGAATGTGTTGTGAGAGGTGATAAGAAAAATGTAGTTCTCAGCAATGAATGTCAATTTGACAGACTCTTTTTGTACCTATCAGGTGGAATTTTTATGCACAAATTTAAACCCCGGAATTTAGTTTTATTTGGAAATTTATTTGCTACAGAGACTGTATAATTTATCAGAATGTAAAATTCAGTACTCTAACAATCTATTTTTGTGTACCATTTAAAAGAACCATACAAAATTATGTAAAAAGCTGCAGGCTTTGTTTAGCGCAATAAAATAAATTAGAAGCATTGAAACAACACTTAAATAATTGTACAAGTAAATGTTATATAGCATAAATTAAAAATTTCAAATCAGTTTTGCCTTAAATCTCAGTTTAAACATAGGGGGTTCCAGAGACCCCACCTCGTGGTATATGTTACAGGAAAGCCACCTTACAAGTTAAGGGTTAATACTAATCTGGTTTTGTTATGACTGACATCACTCTTGAAGAGTGGGCTTCATTGAACTCTCTTGTCCTTGGAGAACACCATATTATCAAGTTCCATCTATTTCTCAACATATTTTGCGAAAGAGAACACACTGTGAAAGGGTCACAGTCAAAAATCTCTCTTCATACCAACGATTTTGTGTTTGAATGCGTAAATGCTGTCATTGCCCATTCATTTAAAGTAGCCGTAAACCATGGCTGGTGTACACTTCTTAGTTTCTCTAAACTTTACTTTAGACTTTTTTCGTTGACATCTATTGAACGATGTCCAGGCACTAATTCCTCTACTTTGCACTTTTGTTTAAGTTCAAGGACTTCTTCATTGGGACCCATCAAGAGAGATTTTGCTATATCCGCGTCTATTTGCTTCACAATGACTTCACAAATACTTATTCTGGTGATTTGGTAGAGACTTCATTTCTCTTTGCTGTACGTTCCTAGTGGTAGTGTGTAAAGTATTTTGAGCTTCTTTAGTGCTTCTGAAATAGCTTAGTTGAGGCCCAATGACAAGATCAACATGAAGTAAAAAACACATCTGAGATACAAGTCAAACGGAGATGTCCTCCTTTAAGACCTGGAGGAGAACAAGTAAAGTGTTACAGAGTTATTAAACTTTGAAATCACCCACTCTGTACAAAAATAAAATAAATGCATTTGATATTTCACACATTTTGTGTTTTTCTTCTCCCATTCTTTCCATGGTCTGTATTTCACTTCCATATAATGCTTTGCTCAACACAAAGTTTTATACGCTACTTCACTGTTTCATTAATATATGGGACTAAAAAATCTGCTTATGTCTCCACATTTCTGTGAACATGTGGTGTAATCTTGATTCCCAGGTCACTAATCGACTCCTCGCAAAATCTGTTGTTTTTCACCATCTAAAATTCTCTCTCAATCCATATATGCGAGGAAATTTATTTGATTTTTTTCTTATTCTTCCTTCCATTATTACCCTCACTGGAGCCTACCTTTCATCTTTGTCTCCTCTTCCGATCACAGCTGGTGGGTTCCTCTCAGCCTGCAATCTAAATGGCCAGTTATTCCTTTTAAACTTTCCTCAACCTAACCCTCTTTCCTCCTCAAAGAAGGAATGAACAGTTCTGAAAGCTAGGATGGCTTTATTAGCAGTACTACATGTCACCTGCTGAAGATAAGTACTAGCAAGCGGTTTTGTCTGATGATTTATCATTTTATATACATCCTCTCACTGCATTTTTCCTCAGTGCAACTTAGTTTTGTCCACAAACCTAGTCTTAAGCAGTTAATTACTTTCTCTGCAACAATTTTCAATACTACATTAGGGTTCTGTACAATTTGTTTCTTTTGCCATTTTAGATGATTAGTGGGTTTCTATATTCTCCTTCATTTTCAAAATCTTAGTTATCTGTTTAACAATATTTCAATTATTTTATCTCCTTAATTTCCAAAGGCAAAGCACAACATCACAAGCATGCACGATTCATAATTTACATGTTCAAAATATTCCTGTGCTTTTGTTTGCACAAAAATGCTATCTCAATTTTTAGCTTGGTACAGTTACTACATCAAATTTAAACTTGTCTAACTATCAAATTACAATTAATGAAACTTTCCATCCAAAATTCAGCTGGTCCAATTCCATCTTGATCTTAAATTAAGCGAAAAGAGGGCTATCTAGAAAGCAGATTATGTTTCCAACTGCACCAACAATAGACAGAGCTAGTGTGGACATACTGTTGTCTGAGCATTTGTCCATTTGGTCGGTATGCAGTGGTGCCAATGTGAAATTTATCAGAAACTGAGTGAGGTATATGGAAATAAGGAAAGCACTAGCCAAACAAGCACAGTGACTGATGAACTAGTTGCAAAAGTTGGTGAGAAGATTCAAGGAAGCTGTGACAGAACAATACAATGAATAAGGTATTGTCAAATTTTGGAAAATTTTAGAAGAGCAGTTCAAAATAAGCACGGAGGAAAGCTGAGCTCAAAAAATTTGTTATTGCATGACAACACTTGACCACACATGACATATCACACTGGAGAAGTATTTGATGCTTGCAAATGGGAGGTGTTTTCTCAGACACCATTACCCAGATCTTGCACCCAGTGACTTACAATCTGTTTCCAACAATGACAACCTGGCCTGCAACACAGCATTTTGATGGCGGGAAACTGTGGGAGGGTGTGAAGTCTCAAGCAACAGAATTCTACAACATTGGAATTTCAAAACTTGTTCACTGCTTTGATAAGTTCGTAATTTGTGTGGAGACTATGTTACAAAATAGTACTTTAAGGGTTGCTTTAAAATGTATAAAGTATTTTTCTTTTTTTAAAAAAATACCAATACACAAACTACTTTCTGGGTAGCCCTTGTATATTAGCATAAATTGTTTTCTCTCCACAGGAAGCATGAATATATCCTAGACAAGTTGCCAAACTAAACGAAGCAGTAATAAGGCTATGGTTAGCCTTTCACGACAGCTGAAAGGAATACTGCAGTCC
This sequence comes from Schistocerca gregaria, assembly GCF_023897955.1. Classification (NCBI taxonomy): domain Eukaryota; kingdom Metazoa; phylum Arthropoda; class Insecta; order Orthoptera; family Acrididae; genus Schistocerca; species Schistocerca gregaria. Next base: position 125,597,981 of record NC_064927.1, on the reverse strand, counting down.
TTCAAAATGTACCTCAACAAACTGTATGCCTCTCTGCCCTGCAAGTGATAGCCAACTCTTCTCTATTGCAAATTATTTTACCATTACATACACATTGCATCAATTTTAACATACATGTTGCAGATCATGCATATAAGTTTACGAAGTTGCCACAGCATTCATTGCAGTCATTTCCACTATCTGAAATTTACATAACAATGATAGATCATAAGCACTGCCACAAGAAATGCTGGCAGTGTTTAACAGAAAAATCTATGAAACTGACCATAAGTGTTTTCACTGAGCTCCTGTGTTCCAGTTCTGCTTGCAGCTCCATTAGCTCATCTGTGAGAGAAGATAACAGGGTCCTTGAATCACAGTCCAGTTCTCCATTCATGATGTCAGCATTGTTGTTGCTGTTGCTACCACCAATGTTGTTATTGTTGTTCACATGAGCTTTTTGACTGTTGCTTTTATGGTGAGAATTTCCATGATGACCTTGGCAGCAAACATCAGCAGACTGAGGAACTGTTGAAAATGCAGCACCCAGGCACCGCAAAATCAGACTACGAAATTTTAAGAAAGCCTTTTCATCAGCAAATGTCTGCTGCACAATTTCTGGAGACATCTGCCTGTTACACAGAATAAGAAGCTGTAGCTGCTGGTACACAATGGTGTGACAATAGAAGTATACAACTTATTCAAATACTTTTACAAATAGAATATGTTAAGAAACTAGAAGCATTGGATGCAGAATAAAATTGTAAGTACTCAACACTTATGTAATTGTACTACATGTTTTCAAACTTGAGAATTATCCACATAATGAGCAATGAAACTCTCACTTAACTTAACCATAAAAACTAAGACTGCTACTACAAAATACAAACCTTGAAACAGGCTCCCATGACAGCATCACAGTCAAGTCACGATTATCTTGTAAACTATTCCAATCTATTTTGTCTTTTGCTGGATTTATCTCCATTGCTGTTACAAACTGCAAACAGACACACATGAAAAGCGTAAAGTGTTGGCTATAAGTAAATGGAAAGAATTAATTATAAACATTCATTATGGCCTTCATCTGTTGACTACATTTACGTAATCTGGCACGAGTACTGTGAAAAAACAATAGCAAAATACAGTAATAAACATACTGGATTGGCATAACTGTAATGTCAAAAAAACACACAGACACACACAAATTTCTTGCATTATATGTGAGGATCATTACAAAAGGACTACACATTTCTATTTCAGATGTAGTATGAATAGAAGAATATTTCCATATACACATATCAAAAAAAGTATTGCATCACCTCAGTTCCAAACCACACATTGCATGTCCTCAATACAGCCAGACCTTGAGAGGTTTACATAATAAAATGTACACTTTCACGGCCAGAAACGTCATGTCCATTATAATTGTCCAGGCTGTTATGCTGTGGTCAGTTGATGAATTCTGTGTCAATTCCCAACGTTTCGTCCCCATCTGCGGAGGACATCTTCAAGAGGGTCTGTAGATCGATGGAAGGTCCAACACACCCACTGGCTCACTACTGACTGCACTAAATTCTGTGTCCACGCGCTCCTGCACCGAGGTGTGATGTCACGTGTTTTGAAAACGTCAGTGCAATTGGACACTGTCCGCTGCCGTCGACCGCTGTTGCCATCACCCAGTAGTGGACGGGTGGTACACATCGTCTTCAACACCGATATCCATATACCATTTAATTTCACGCCCTCTTCCTTTCGACTGAAATTATTAGAATGTTTGGCGATTTCGATTGCCTCCCTGTAGAGCCTTTCTTAATATCCGCTTGTAGCCGCTAGTACTTGCGTCTCCTCGAAACGAATATGACGGTTACCTGGCTGGAAAGAATGCTCCCCAACAGCTGATCGTTCCGTTTCTCCTTTTCTACAATTACCCTTGTGCTCTTCCAAAAGTTTTGAAACAGTTCTTTTAGTGGTACCCACTTAAACATCTCCACAGCTGCATGGGATCCTATACACTCCAGCTTTTTCCAATGTTTTGCGAGCGTACTTGGCAGGCTTAAAGTATTCCTGTATTTTCCTGGTGGGCTTGTAAATTATGATAATATTCCGCTTCGTCAAGATCCTCCCTATTCTTTCCATTACATTTTTAACAAACAGGAGGAAAACCTTGGATTTTGCAGTAGTCTGTATGTCACTATGAGTTCTGAGTGGCTGTCTCAGTGCATGTTTTATTTTGGCGGACGAATATCTATTCTTCATTAGTGCATTGTGGAGATGTTCCATCTCAGTGTGGAGCAACTCAGGTTCACAAATATTTCTATCTCTGTCCGCTAACGTCTTGATAACGCCCTGCTTCTGTCAGTCCGTGTGCATGGGTTCGCGGTATACTGAGTGGCCCAAACTACCATTTTCATTTCTAAAGACAAGCACATTGAGGAAATGTAATTTGCCGTCTACCTCCTCCTCCTCCATTGTTAAATTAATTCTTGAGTTTATACTATTCAGATGTTCGTGGAACTGCCTTAGTTCCTCCCTGCTATGTCTCCACAGCACAAACATGTCAACCACGTATTGGAATCGTACTTTTGATTTTTTTGCTGGCAGTACCTAAGGCCTGTTCTTCGAATTTCTCCATAAAGAAGTTAGCAATTACAGGACTTAGGGGACTTCCCACAAACATGCCATCCATTTGTTCATAAAACTGTTCATTCCACTTGAAGTATGTGGTCATCAAACAACACTTGAACAGTTCTGAAATATAGGCAGGAAAAATTCGATCCGGCTGTTCCAATACATCATTAAGTGGAACCAGGGTAAACAGCAATACCACATAGAAGCTGACCAATATGTCCTCCGGCTGGACCACTATGATATTCAATCTGCTGATGAAATGTGTCTAATTCTTTAGATATGAGGCCAAACGGCCCACATGTGGTTTTAACAGTGTACTCAAAAACTAGGCTAATGAGTAGGTGGGCGAACCAATGGCACTTAGTATCAGTCTTTCTTTATGAATTTTGGGCAATCCATAAAGCCTCGGTGGTAGCGCAACCGAACTGCAGAGACCTTTCTGTATACTCTCTTCAATGGAGGACTCTTTTATTAACAGCGACACAATTCTAAGAACGTTGTTAGTGGGGTCCTTATTCAGTTTCATATTTGATTGCGGATCCAGTAGATCAGTAATTTTACTCTGATAGAATTCAAAGGTATGCTGTACACGTCGGTACCTGTAATAGCTAGTAGCATATTCTCTTGTATTGATGCATGCCTGTATTCATCGTGGCATACTATCCACAAGTTCGTCAAGGCACTGTTGGTCTAGATTGTCTTACTCCTCAACAGTGATTCTGTGAAGATCCCACAGTGGTTGGCGGGTCACGTCGTCCATAAACAGCCCTTTTCAATCTATCCCAGGCATGTTTGATAGGGTTCATGTCAGGAGAACATGCTGGCCACTATATTTGAGCGATGTCATTATCCTGAAGGAAGTCATTCACGAGATGTGCATGATAGGGGTTTGAACTGTCGTCCATGAAGACAAATTCCTCGCCAATATGCTGATGATATGGTTGCATTATCATGTATCATGTATACCGTTATGGTACCTTCCATTACCACCAGTGATGTACGTCGGTCCCACAAAATGCCCTCGGTCGATTGTCTGGTTGAAGACATATGTGACACTCATTGATAAAGAGGACATGATGCCAATCCTGAGCGGTCCATTCTGTACCGCGCTGAACGGTGTCATGGTTGCAAAGACGGACCTCGCCATGGACGTCAGGAGTGATGTTGCGCATCATGCAGCCTATTGTGCACAGTTTGAGTCATAACACGACATCCTGTGGCTGCACGACATCATTATTCAACATGGTGGTGTTGCTGTCAGGGTTCCTCGGAACAATAATCCACAGGTAGCGATCATCCACTGCAGTAGTAGCCCTTGGGCGGCCTGAGCGAGGCATGTCATTGACAGTTCCTGTCTCTCTGTTATCTCCTCCAAGTCCGAACAACATCACTTTGGTTCACTGCAGATGCCCGGACACTTCCCTTGTTGAGAGCCTTTCCTGGCACAAAGTAACAATACGGACACAATCTAACCATAGTAGTGACCGTCTAGGCATGGTTGAACTACAGACAAAACGAGTCGTGTACCTCCTTCCTGGTGGAATGACGAACAGGTCGGCTATCAGACCCCCTCTGTCTAATAGGCGCAGCTCATGCATGGTTGTTTACATCTTTGGCTGGGTTTGGGACTGATGACCTCAGAAGTTGTCCCATAGTGCTCAGAGCCATTTGGGTGGGTTTAGTGACCTCTCTGGACAGTCAAAGGGACTGTTTCTGTGATACAATATTCACAGTTAACATGTATCTTCAGAATTCCTGGGAAACGGGGTGATGCAAAACTTTTTTTGATGTGTGTGTATCCCAATTTACTTCAATCAGGTGGCAGAGTTCTGGTGATGTAGGAAATAAATGGTGGGGATATAATCATCAGCAACATGTATCTTCAGAATTTCTGGGAAACGGGGTGATGCAAAACTTTTTTTGATGTGTGTGTATCCCAATTTACTTCATTTCCCTATGCAAGAAGTGTCGCAGCAGTTCATCAAAACAGCTGCCGCACTAAATTTCAATACACCATCAGGTGGCAGAGTTCTGGTGATGTAGGAAATAAATGGTGGGGATATAATCATCAGCAAAGGACGAATAATGTTTGTGGGAATAATGTGACCAGTTATAATACAGCAAGACAGTCAATGGATGCACAGGTTATCTGGTGAAGATAAGCACAGCTGCAGTCAGGATTCTGTGTGTACCAGAATACCACAGACAGCACTAGACGTAACATGTACAACATGATGATATGGTTTGGAAGATAAAAATGACAGTCAAAGAATTGCCAGGTGTACTGAGAATATGTGTAGCAAGTGTGTGATAAGTGGAAAATAGCACGGTTTTTGTTCTTATTTTAGTTTTTAGTTTTGAAAACATTTTATGCAGAAATAAAGCATCTGCTAAACAGCATCATACTACAAGAAACCATGGCAACTCTGAATAAATTTAAAGCCCAGCAATATGAATTTGATCTTATCAGGGGGTACAGGTTTCACTACAGCATGACAATGTGAGGCCCTTACCTGCCAAACTCCTTGATCAACAAAATGGGACTGAAAGTAACACCAACTTGCAGCGTTCTTTTCTAGCTCTGTAAATGTTAGTTCTTTGAAAGGTTCACAGAATCTCTCTGCACGAAGAAGGGGATCATGCCTACTGACAGCTACTAAACGGTTTAAAAATAGAGATTCTGTGAAGTTGTATTTTGACCTAAAACACATATCAATGTCATGCACAAATAGCAAAGCCACACAGAAGAAACAACAAATTTGTGGGAAAAAAAGTCCTTACGCTATTCTTTCGAAATAATAGTTGTAGATGAAATCAATACTACCTGCTTATTGAAAACAGCTTGACATACAAAAATTCTAATTAAATATGTTTCTAGTATTCTTTTATTTTTGTGCTAGGGTGAGGGAAAGTGAACTGCTAACATGGCATCGATACTGAAATTATTAGACACTGGCTTCTAATTCAGTTTTGAAAAATATATAGAACGATATCAAGAGTCTCCTGTGGAGAAGGAACATCCCAGCATATGATAGCTAGGATTCATGAAAACAATACCAATCTCGAGTCAGAACGGCCAAATACCACCATCCCAAATAAGTTTCCTGCATTCTAGTGTTGTGGTGCACTTGGTATTTCTTCAAATAGAGAACAACTGGATTCAGATGAAGTCTGCAGATACATTTCTGACAGGAGGGATCAATAATTATAATAATAATAATTATTATTACTACTATTAAATATACAGATATGTGAGTTAGTAATTCCTACTCACCGCCCTTTATGCAGCATAATAATAGAAATTCTTCTTAGGAATAGTAGGATTTGTCAAGGACGAAGCTTTTCAGTTTGTTTTCAAATTTCACTTTGTAGTCAGACTGGCATTTTATATCACCGGGTAAGTTACCAAAAATTTTAGTTGGGGCACTGTGCACCCCTTCTTGTGCTAAAGACAATCTTAATGTGAAGCAGTAAATGTAGTTTTTCTTGTAGTTTTGTAAGAAGTACATGTCGTCATTCCCTTTGAACTACAGTGAGTTACTTACGACAAACTTCACGCGGGTCTAAATATACTGTGAAGCGCTATGGGAGAGTTTCACTGAGTTCCCTGCTTAGTTTCCCACTAGTTACTGAAGCGAAATTTCAACCCACAGTCTACATATACCACTCCCTCTTTGACTATCCTAGTGCAACATCCTCACTTATCACACACTGCAACATAGATTACACACTTAAAAACAAAATCAAATCACACTTTACATTACACCAAATTTCGTTATTTACGGGCCACAAAATTTAGGCATACAGGTTATTGCTTCAGGTTTATGATATAATGTAAAAAGTCAATTATTTCTACTTACAAGAAGAATTCAGCTCTCACTTAACTGCAGTATCTGTTAATTAACTTACAATGAGGTGACAAAACTCATGGGATAGCAATATGCTCATATACAGTCGGAGTAAAAATTGTGTACACAATGTATAAAAGGCCAGTGCAATGGTGGAGCTATCATTTGTACTCAAGTGATTCATGTGAAAAGGTTTCCGATGTGATTATGACCACACAATAGTAATTAAAGACTTTGAACATGGAATGATAATTGGAGCTAGGCACATGGGACATTCTATTTCAGAATTCAATATTCTGAGCTCCACAGCATCAAGAATGTGCCAAGAATGCCAAATTTCAGGCATTACCTCTCACCGAAGACAACACAGTGGCCAATGGCTTTCACCTAATGAACAACAGCATTGGTGTTTGCATAGTGTTGTCAGTATTAACAGACAAGCAACACTGCATGAAATAACTGCTGAAAGCAATGTGGGACATACGATGAATGTAGTCGTTAGGACTGTGCAGCGAAACTTGGCATCAATGGGCTATGGCAGCAGATGACCAACCCGACTGCCTTTGCAAACAGCATGTCATCGCATGATGTGCCTCTCCTGGGCTCGTGACCACATTGGTTGGACCAACGACAACTGGAAGATCAAGGCCTAATCAGATGAGTTCTGATTTTAGTTGGTACGATCTGACAGTAAGAGCAGAGTGGGGTGCAGGTCCCATAAAGCCTTGGACCCAGGTTGGCAACAATGCTCTGAGAAAACTGGTGGTGGCTCCATAATGGTGTGGGTTGAGTTTACCTGGAGTGGACAGGGTCCTCCATAATGTTCAGCTACTTTGAGACCATTCAAAGCCATTCTTCATGGAGGTCACATTTCCAAACAACAATGGAATTTTTATGGACGACAGTGTGCCACATCAGCGAGCGACAACTATTCATGACAGGTTTGAAGAATATTCAGGACAATTTAAGCAATTTGGCGACCCCGATTGCCTGACATTAATCCTATTGAACGTTTACGAGACATAATTGATACTTAAGTTCGGGCACAAAATCCTGCACAGGCTAGATTTCCGCAATTATGGAGAGCTCTAGGGATAGCATGGTTCAATATTTCTAATATTTCTGCAAGGGACTTCTGAAGACTTGATCAGTCCACGATACACTGAGCTGCTGTACTACACACCAGGGAAAGGGAGGTCAGAGACAATATTACGAGGTATCCCATGACTGTTGTAACCTCAGTGTATTCAAACTTAACATATGCAAACTGTATATAAACAAAGTATTTAATGCAAAAGTTTCTAAATCAAACAGGCTAAGAGTTACATTATTTTCCAGAAATACACACTTCATAATGAATAGACACGATCTGCTTAAATTGCTGGAAGGAAAAAGACAACAATCAAATTGTATTCTCTAGGCTAACTGTGTCAAAATGCAAACAAAAATATGACTACAATTTGACATTTTTTTTTTTGGGGGGGGGGGGGGGTGTTTCTGGAATAAGACAACGAAAACTGATACCTTTAATAAAAAGCTTAGAAATACACTAATACACATATTTGATGAGTAATTTGTACTAAAATAACAGTTATTACTATCGATATAACTTATCTTCACAAGAGTGCAGAAGATCGTATGTGAGCAAAAATGCTTTGTGGACTGGTACTGGAGGCAGAAATTGACAAAAATTATACAAATCTAAGAAAAAACAAAGAAGAAAAGGATAATGTCAACATCCTCCCTGCACACTCTGTTCTTAAAATGTCCTTTGATCCATTACTTCCAATACACTCAAGCCTAAACAATCTTTCACTCTCCTCCTAAGACATTCAGACTGATTTCCAAATTCTCGTACATATCACTATTATATTTGTGTCTGGTGAGGAATTCACCATAGCCATAAATGAGTATATCCTCTCTGACCATCAGTACAACCTCCTCCTCTCAAATAACTGTACATTAAACACCAGAGGATATAATTATTTGCTCTTCTATACTGATCACTATATCTCTCCACAACTTCATTATTTCATAAATATTTGAAGGAAAACAAATTAATTCATATTTTCACTAAATAACACATTTTGTTTTATTATATACTTACAACTGATGTCTGAGCATGTGATCTACAACTCATAAGCTCAAGTAGCTTTTGTTCCACTGACATAATTGCATAGTGAATTGAATTGTTCAGTCGTTCCCTAAACTCAACAAACTCCTCAATCTTTAAGAATGAGCCAAACTTGTAAGAGAAGGTCAAGTGGTCCACACTCTGAAAGAAAACAATGTGTCAGAAAAGGCTAGAGCAGATGATACAATATAGCATTTTAAATGAAGTTAATACTGTTACCAAAAAAGCAGAAAAGTTCTCTTGTAAATAATCAAAACCATTAGTATTATTTTCCCCCATAGTTGCGTAAACAAATATTTGAAAACATTATATAATATGAGACTATATAGACTACATCCATTTGGAAATAACTATGTTATGGTTCGTCACACATTGCTGCACTTTTCATCTTACCCATAACAACCAGAATTCCTTTCACCTTATTCATTACTTAAAATTAGAGCTGGATAAAACTATTAATTACAAGTAATAAATTGTTCTAGCTACAACCAGATAAAAGGTTCCAAAATCCATTATTTGTTTCCATGCAAGCTGAACAGTATGCTGGAACTAGTAACACACACTGACGGAAGAAAATCACAACACCAAAAAATAATTAATGAAGAGTAATGAAATTTCGGGAATACATTTGTCTTGGTAACATATTTAGGTGATTAACATTTGCAAGACCGCAGGTCAATGTAAGCGTGAGATTAGCCATTGCAAGTGTGAAATGTTGGTACATTAATAACTAGTGTAGCCAACCAGAATGTTGAATGCAAGCATGCAAACTTGTATGCTTTGTGTTGTTCAGTTTATTGGATGGAGTTCCATGCCTGTTGCACTTGGTCAGTCAATACAGAGATGGTTAATGCTGTTTGAGGGAGTTATCAACTGATGATGTCCCATATGTTCCCAATCAAAGACAGATCTGGTGATTGAACACATCTAGTCAATATGTTGGCACAGTAGATCATGTCGGTTACAATGTGGGAGAGCATTATCCTATTAGGAAACACCCCTGGAATGCTGTTCATGAATGGTAGCATAACAGGTCGAAGCACCTGCCTGACTTACAAATTTCCAGTTAGGTTGCATGAGAGAATTGTAGGTCCAGTGTGTCTAGCATGCACACAAGTTGGCTGCAGGCCCTCAACTGTCCTCCTCCTAACCTATTCACTGTCATCACTGACACCAAGGCAGAACCAGCTTTCATCAGAAAACACCTCCACCCTGCCTTCCAATAATTCTTACTTGATACCACTGACGTCACAAATGGAAGTGTTACAGGGTCAGTGCAATACATGCTACAGGGCATCTGGCTCAGAGCTGTACTTGATGTAAGTGATATTTAACATATCAGAGAAGGAAAGTTGCTCCTCATCATATAGCGGAGATGCTGAGTCGCGATAGGCACAATAAAAAGATTCACACGATCATAGCTTTCAGCCATTAAGGCCTTTGTCAGCAGTAGACGCCCCCCCCCCCCCCCCCCCCCACACACGCAACTTGCACACATGTCTGCAGTCTCGGAGAGCTGAAACTACACAGCAGTGCAGTTCAGTTCTCTTGAGACTGCAGACGTGCAAGCTGCGTTTGTGTGTGTGTGTGTGTGTGTGTGTGTGTGTGTGTGTGTCCTGCTGACAAAGGCCTTAATGGCCGAAAGTTATGATTGTGTGAATCTTTTTATTGTGCCTATCTCGACTCAGCATCTCCGCTATATGGTGAGTAGCAACTTTACTTCTCTGGTATTGTTACATTCCATCCTGCATTCTCCATTGTTTGATCTGTAACATATTATTGTGTCACTGAGGTGTGAACTGCCACTCAAATTGCTGCTGCTGATGTGGTACAATACACCACAGCCATACCCCAAACACGATGGTCGTCCCTCTTGGTAATACCACATGGCCATCTGGAAACCGGTCTTCTTGCAACTCTACATGCTCACGACCACTGCTGTCAGCAATCATTTACGGTGGCTACATTCCTGCCAAGTATTTCTGCAATATCGTAGAAGAAACACCCTGCTTCTTATAGCCTTATTACAGTGTGTCCTTCATTGGCATGTCTGTTGCAATAAGGGCATTCTTGAATAACAAGTGACCATGTCCAATCTAAAAGGTAACTAATGTTCATGACTGTTACAGTATGCATCGTCATAGTGGTACTATCCTCACCACTCTTATGCAACTGGCGCAAAATTTGAAGAGACATGTTTTTGCCAATATAGAACCATGCCCAGCATATTTTGTTTATTGGTAATGTGATTCTCCCCCCCCCCCCCCCCCCCCCCCACCCTACCCGTCGGTGTAAATGCTCTACTGTGTCAATACTTTTCTAAGTGTCATATTAGATACGTTCCCTGCAGAACTATTAATGAAGCGTGGCTGCAATGTAACAGGTACCTTTTTCCCAAGGAACAAATACATTGCAGGCACGTGATAACACTCTGATGGCAAACAACTTCTGTGTGTAAACAAATTGCAAGATGGAGCTCTGGTGTTGTCTATTACAGTGACAAGGTGTGAATGGTATTGATTTGTTTTAAAATACTGAAATTTTCACGAGAAGAACAACAGCACTGGAACAAATACTTAATTGTTTTCTCATAAATATCCATAACTGCAGCGAATGCCAAAAACTTGCTTTACTGTTGATTAATCCTACTCTATTTAAAAAATTCATAGTGTCTAGCATAGAACGTATTTGCTAAATAATTATGACTTGGTATTAGTACTATTTTAATAGTTAGGTTAGATATTGGCCAACTGTAGTTAAAATAGAACAACAGGCAGCAGTCTTTATTTAATGCATTCCAAATAAGCTGAGGAAAAGAAGAAGGGGAAGGGGGTGGAGGAGGGGGAAGGGAGAGAGGAAGAAAGGGCAGGAAGAATAAGAGAAGGGAAAATAATGGCCCCACATATAGGAGAGAATAAATACAAGTGATAGACTGTTAACACAATCTTCTGATACTCTGACAAACAACACATACAGGGTGAGTCAGGGTTTGAGAGGTGATAGTATAAATGATTCTGAACAAAAAAACATCATATGGACATATGCCCTATTGCGAATGGTTTCCGAGATAGAACATATGTAATAATACTTTGTTACTTATTTTCTGTGTTATTTAAACATCGTTATTGTTCACAACGTACGGCGGAAGTGTAGAGGAAGCTGAGACGCTATCTCATGAACAGTTTGAGGCAAGACACTTCCGTTTCACCAGGTCAGGAAACTACTTCAAATTGGGCTATCTTTTTTTTTCTGTAGGAAACTGAATGCAATTTTGTACTGTGACATGTTTTCGCTGGAGGGTGTGGGTTTTGAGTGACTTGAGAAATGATAGAAAAGTGATATTAGATGCATTCTATCTTGGAAACGATTCGGAACATTGCATTTGCCCACATGGAGTTTTTTTATTCAGAATCACTAAATGACCTTGCGGATAATGTCAGAAGTTCCATGAGGCTTGATGCTGTTGAATATAGAAGTTAAACACTTGAAAACTGGGCTAAAATGAAGGAAGAGGATACACACTTGTGCAGGGATTGGCAGTTGATCCTCAATATATATGGGACATAGTGTGCATAAATATGCAGAAAGACCAGTTACAGCAGAAAAAACAGTGGAAGCAGTCATATCCATAAAATATCTGTGAGTATGTGAACAGAGTGATTTAAAATGGAACAACAACATAAAAGTAATTGCATGTAAGGCAGAAGCCAGTCTCATACTCACTAGAAGAGTCTTCAGGCAGTGATGTCCTCCCATAAAGGAGGTAGCTTACAAAACCATAGTTTGACAAACAGTTTAATACTGTTCATTAGTCTGGAGTCTGTACTAGAGACAACTGATATAGGAAGTAGAGAAGATATAGGGAAGAGTAGCACATTTTGTTACAGATTCTTGTAGTAGTGCAAAAGCCTCATGGAAATGCTCAGCAAACTCCAGTGAGAGAGACTGCAGGAGAGAAGTTCTTCATCATGGTGGGGCTTACTATTAAAATTCTGGGAGTGTATGTTCCTAGAAGACTCAAATAACATATTGCTTTCTCCTGTGTATATTTCGCAAAACAACCACAAAGGTAAAATTACAGATATCTGAGTTAACAGAGAGGCTTACAAGCAATTGTTCTTACCATGAACCATTTGTGACTAGGACAAGAGAAGGGGGAAGTGACAATGGTACACAAAGTATCCTCCGCCACACAATACAAGGTGGCTTGCTGAGTAGATGTGGATGAAGTAAAGTGTAGCACTGTCAAATAATTATAGGTTCAGAATACAAATCCCCTACCCTGATGAACCATGGCACTCGCCGCCAATGGGGTGACTTGCAAGTCTCAGCAGTTATATCTGTTGAGAGACCAGACAAACATGTGGTTCCTGAAGAGGGGCACCATCCTTTTGAGTAGTTGCAGGGGCAATGGTCTGGATGACTGACCAATCTGGCCTAGCAACATAATCAAAATGGTCTTAGTGTTCTGGTACTGTGAATGGTTGGAAGCAAGAGGAAACTACAGGTGTAATTTTCCCCCAGGGCAAGCAGCTCTGCTGTATGATTAAATGATAATGGTGTAAAATATTCCATTTGGATCCCCAGGTGAGGTCTACTAAGGGGATGTAGTCATCAAGAGAAACAAAACTGACGTCTTACAGATCAGAGCATGGGATGTTAGAGCCCTAGGTTAGAAAATTTAAAAAGGGGAAATGGATAGGTTGAAGTTAGATACAGAGGAGATTAGTGAAATTTGGCGGCAGGAGAAACACGACTTCCGGCCAGGTGAATTGACGGTTATGAATACAAAGTCAAACAGGGGTAATGCAGGAGATGGTTTAATAATGAACAGGAAAATAGGAATGCTGGTAAGCTCCTATTAACAGCATAGTGATTACATTATTGTAGCCAAGACAGACACAAAGCCAATACCTACCACACTAATACAAGCTTATACATCAATTAGCTCTGCCGATGCTGAGGAGACTGAAGAAATATATGATCAGATGAAAGAAAAGAAATTATTGAAACATTTAATGGAGACAAAAATTTAATTGTGTTGGTGGACTGTAATTCAATAATAGGAAAAGGAAGAAAAGAAAAAATAGTAGGTGAATACAGACTGCGGGAAAGAAATGAAATAGGAAGCCACCTGCTAGAATTTTGCACCTGAAGACACCAGAAGGTTTCAGACTGATTGTCTAATAGTAAGAAAAAAATTTGGAACTAGATTTTAAATTGTAAGGCACTTCCAGGGGCAGATGTGGACTCTTGACCACAATTTATTGGTTACGAACTGCAGTTTAAAACCGAAGAAATTGCCAAATGTAGTAAATTAAGAAGATGGGACTTAGATAAGTTGAAAGAACCAAAGGTTGTTGAGAGTTCCAGACGGAGCATTTGCCACTGGTTGACTAGAACTGGGGAAGGAATACAGTAGAAGATAAATGGGTAGCTTTAAGAGTTGAAATAGTGAAGGCAGCAGATCAAATAAGTAAAAAGATAAGGTCCAGCAGAAATCTTAAGGTGTTACAGGTGATACTGAATGTAGCTGAGGAAAGAAGAAAAATATAAAAATGCAGGAAATGAAGCAGGCGAAAGGGAATACAAACAGTTAAAAAATGAGACTGACAGGAAGTGCAAAATAACTAAGCAGGAACAGAAAGAGGACATACATAAGGATTTAAAAGTATATTTCACTAGAGGAAAGATAAATACTGCCTACAATAAAATTAAAGAGGTCTTTGAAGAAAAGAGAAACAGCTATATAAATATCAAGAGCTCATATGGAAAACCAACCCTAAGCAAAGAAGACAAAGCAGAAAGGTGGAAGGAGTATACAGAGGGTCTGTACAAGGGATATGAACTTGAAAGCAATATCACAGCAATGAAAGACAATGTAAATAAAGATGACAAAGGAGATATGATACTGTGAGAATAATTTGACAGAGTACTGAAAGACTTAAGTAGAAACAAGGCACTTACAGCCTTGGGAAAGCCAGTCACGATAAAACCATTCCATCTGGTGTGCAAGACAGATGAGACATGTGAAATATTCTCAGACTTGGAGAAGAATGTAATAATTCAAATTCCAAAGAAAGTAAATACTGACAGGTACGAAAATTACCAAACTATCAGTTCAATAAATAATGGTTGCCAATAACTAACAAATTCTTTACATAAGAATGGAAAAACTGGTAGAATCCAACCTAAAGGAAGACCAGTTTGAATTCTGAAGAAACGTTGGAACACAGGAGGCAATACTGACACTATGACTAGAAGATACGTTAAGAAAAGACAAACCTATGTTTATAGCATTTGTAGAGAAAAAGTTTTTGATAATGTTGACTGGACTATGCTCTTTGAAATTCTGATGGCAGCAAGGGTAAAATGCAGAGAGTGAAAGGCTATTTACAACTTGTACAGATACCAGATGGCAGTTATAACAATTGAGGTGCATGACAGAGGGGCAATGGCTGAGAAGGGAGTGAGGCAGGTTGTAGCCTATACTTGACATTATAGATTGAGCAAGCAGTAAAGACAACAAAAGAAAAATTTGTAGTAGGAATTAAAATCCATGAAGAATAAATGAAAACTTTGAGGTTTGCGATGACATTGTAATTCTGTCAGAGACAGCAAAGGATCTGAAAGAGCAGCTGAACAGAATGAACAGTGTCTTGAAAGGAGGATATAAGATGAACATCAACATAAGCAAAACGAAAGTAATGGAATGCAATCAAATTAAATCAGGCGATGCTGAGGGAATAAGATTAGGTAATGAGGCACTAAATGTAGTAAATGAAATTTGCTATTTGAACAGCAAAATAACTGATAATAGCTGAAGTTATGAGTATGTAAAATGTAGACTGCCAATGTCATGAAAAGATTTTCTGAAAATATTTGTTAACATTGGATATAAATTTAAGGAAGTATTTTCTGAAGGTATTTGTCTGGACTGTAGCCATTATGGAAGTGAAACATGAGTGATACACAGTTCAGACAAGAAGAGAAAAGAAGCTTTTGAAATATGGTTCTACAGAAGAATGCTGAAGAACAGATGGGTAGATTATATAACTAATGAGGAGGCACTGAACAGAATTGGGGAGAAAAATTTGAGGTACAACCTGACTAGAAGAAGGGATCAGTTGATAGGACACAGTGTGATACATCAAGAGATCATCAATTTAGTACTGGAGGGAAATGGGGGATGTAAAAATTTTAGAGGAAGATCGAGAAATTACTATAGTAAGCAGATTCAGAAGAATGAAGGTTGCAGTAGTTATTCAGAGATGAGCAGGCTTGCACAGGACAGAGTAGCATGGTAAGCTTCATCAAACCAATCTTCAGACTGAAGACTGCCACAACAACAGAATAAAATCTCGAAGTAATGACTGCAGTTATAAGAAAACTTTTGTCGCCTTTTTTTATGCATACAAGTAATGTTTTGTGAAGATTTTAACTTACATCTTTGTAATTACCACTGAAAAATTTCAGTGTATTTTCATACAGGGTGCTGGCAGCTGTTAACTGACCAGCAGTGTACAGGTGGCTACAGTGTAGATAACCCAGGGAATCCAGCTGCATATGCTTGATATCCAATAGATCATATATTTGCTGTGCAGCTGCTCCTGCACCTAGAAACACAGATGTTAATTAAAGACAAGTAAACACTTGAATTTACAAAAGATTATACTGAGTTCAGAAGTTTTCTTAGTGGAATAATTTTGTGGCACTTATGAAATAATAATGAAATGTTCACAAGGTGTGTATTTTCTGTAAATAAAAGTAATATGTAATTGTTTAAACTGCACTAAATCTAGAATTGGACAGACCAGGATACACACACACACACACACACACACACACACACACACACACACACACAAGCCAGCCTTCCAAAACTCCAGCACGAGTGCACAATTGAGTGACATCAAGTTTTACACCACATGCACAGAAGACACAAATGTAAAATTAGAATACATAGTAAGTGTGCTACAGCCAATAGATTCACCAGATATGAAACATTGGCAAAAAGAAGACATTGGAAGAGGTTTCTCTGTAAGAGTATTACAAAGTTGGCTCCAAGTTATGGTAAACAGTTGCACATAAGCTTCATGAATATGAAAGAATCTGAAGCGAGTGTCTTGTATCAAGTGTGAGCTACTGTGTAAAAATATATTTTTAATAAAAATAAATTTGGTATGTTTTAATGCACCTAACTTAATCATGTCAATATTCTTTTGCAGACAATTTCTTAATGCAAAAGCTAAAATTAGCTGGCACATTATTTTAAATCTGATTTATATATTTACGTTTCCAGTTCCTTACATTTAGCCAGAAGAGACTACTTTAATATTGCTGTATCATACACTTAAAGGAATGCAAGTTTGTTGTAATATTATCAGAACTCACCTAACATATTATAAAGCTTGACTAGCAACAGTTTGACGTGAAAGTTTGATGGGCTTGAGGCAAGGACACACTCCAATAAGTCTAATGCTTCCCTGAGATGAGAGCTGTCGTTTGTCACAGTCCACGCTTCATACAGCACATGTGCAGCCAACAGTGCATATGAATCATTACTCCTAAGAAAAACAATACAAATTCTGCATACAATATGTATACAAACATTTTGAGAATCATACAAAACATTATGACTTCACCTCGGCAAGATACCACAGCTGACATCACTCCTAAAATTACAAAAGTAAATAATTTTTATCAAAGGTAAATTTCTTTTCTCTGCGAACACGATTAGGCTGCAAAATGGAAACAAATCAGAAATTGGGTGACTATAATTTTGTTTATTGATAATATTTTCTAATTGAACAAAGTTCCTGCTAATAATATTATCACTAATGAGAAATTCTAGATTTTAGTGATACCACACCATGCAGAAAATGTCTGCACATACCACCTCTCACAATGAAATTTGAATAGCAATCACTGCCAGCTCTTCTGACAAAAGGAAACAGAGTACAGTTTCCAAAGTGAATTTTCCATTCTGTAGCAGAGCGTGTGCCGATATCTAATATCTTGGCAGATTAAAACTCTATGAAAGAGCAAGACATGAACTTTGGACATTTGCTTTCCATGAGTAAGTGCTCAACTGACTGAGCTACCCAAGTACAACTAATGACCTCTCCTCAAAGTTTTACTTCCGCCAGTACCGCATCTCCTTCCTTTGTAGGAGATGAGGTACTGCCAGAAGTAAAGCTGTGAGGATGGGCCACACGTCATGCCTGGGTTGACAAGAGATAATGGCAGAAATAATGTTGTGAGGATAGGTTATGAGTCATGCTTGGGTACCTCAGTCAGTAGTGGTAGAACACTTGTTCATGAAAGGCAAAGGTCCCGAGTTGGAGTCTCATTATAGCACACTGTTTTAATCTTGCAGGAAGTTTCATGGCACCATTTATTATGCAATAATAAGCCCTCAGAAAAAATTGCATTTATTAGAAATGTAGCTATATGAGGGGCAGTCAACATTTTAATTATCAACTCAAAAAATTAATAAAATTATGTAATTAATTTTTTGTTTGTTTGTAGACACAAATCTATGTTCTTGGTACACACTAAAATCCCAGACAACAGTACCACAGCACACCACTAGAGATGACAAAACAAAATGACAAAGCCCAGTGACATACCGGAGAATTGTGCAATAATTAATTTTCAGCAGAAGCAGAAATGTTCCAGCTTCATCATGCCAATCCAGACACTTCTTTAGTAATTTGTCTGAAGCAGAGTAACACACTTTGATGTAAATAATTCAGTAATTTTACATATCAACAGATACCCCTCATAATGATACAAAAGTTGTACAATTCCACAATGCAACAGTACAACACTATAACATCAGAGCAGCAGTGATTGCAACTGGCAGTCAACACACATTCTCGAATCATAGAATACACCAAGAAACCACTGATCTCATGAACTTATTTAATTTCTTACCCAAATTCAGTCTGCAGACTGCCGGCATTGAAACACTTTCCATGCTCGTAACACCTGAGTAAGTGCGTTACCAATTCTAGTCTTTCACTGTCAGTCAGTTGTGAATGTAGGCCCATAGTACGCACCAACTGTATGCTACTTATATGTTGTTGCATTTGCCGTACCTAAAAATTAAGGTGGTTCTTTTTAAAAAAATCTTTAAAACAAGTGAGACAGCAGTCACTGAGTAACTTAATTTTTAATTGTAACAAATAACATTTTTGTTGCTTTAATTTTTTAAAGTTTGTTTTCGTGCTACTTACTCCAAAACCAAAAGCAACATTTTTCATTTAAGGATTTTATTTATTGAGTGCAGTTGAAAATGGAAAACATTTAAAACAAAGATATTGATAAAAAAATGAGCATTTTCAAAATAATTAACAACAGCCACTCAACCTTGTATCTTTAAAATTATTTTACAAAATTAATTTTTATTTGCATCTCACTATGAATAGGTACACTTACTGAAAAGATGTGAGCCTGTTGTGTAGACATGTAAAAACACTGAAGGTTTTACAATAAACTGAAGGATGAAAGGGAAAGGGAAAATTTGATTTGCTAATGAAACCCACACAAAAGTTGAAAAATCAGCATTGGATGGCATTTTATATAAGTGCGCTGTCATTCTTTACCTTGTAGTCACATCTCATAAAAGAAACATGATACGCAGTGACTTTTAGAGGAAATGAAATAAGTAAAGATAAATGGGTACCGAAGGTATAGAGAAGCAAATGACTTGTGAGCAGTGAGACAACTGGTGAAAGTTATAACTGTGGCTGCACAACTTGTGAGACATGTCTAAAGTCTGGCTCCAGCTGTCAGTGGCTGTGCTCATGTGTGTATGAGTTGTCAACGCAGGTGTTTCACAAAGGCCTTGTTGGCTGAAAGGTAACTTACTGACAGTTTTTTTAGTTGTGCCTTTCTGCGACTCAACATCTACGACGAGAAAGCGTCGGTATGTTGATACAGAAAATAAAAATCACACAAACACACACACAAATTTCAAGCTTTTGAACTCAAGGTTGCTTCATCAGGAAAGAGGGAAGGAGAGGGAAAGACGAAAGGATGTGGGTTTTAAGGGCGAGGGTAAGGAGTCATTCCCATCCCGGGAGTGGAAAGACATACCTTAGAGTGAAAAAAGGACAGGTATACACTCACAATCGCACGCACGCACATGCGCACGATGGTTACAAGGATGGTTTCCGGGGGTAACAGCCTGGGTAAGGATTCCAGGCGTTCGAGAAAGTGCTTGGTGTCTTTGATGGAGGATGGGAGACTGCATGTAATGAATTGAAGGTGTTGATCTATGTAGGCAGAGATACGCTCTGTGGGGGCTTGGTAACCAGCTACAACAGGGCAGCAGGGATGTTTGGGTTTGTGAATTTTAGGAGGTTGATGGAGTCAGGTGAAAGGTTTTGTAGTGGGCCTAAGGTTCTAAGGATTCCTTGAAGCTCCACCTAGACATCAGAAACGAGATTACCTTGGCAAACTTTGTATGTAGTGTTGTCTGAAAGCTGACGCAGTCCCTCAGCCACATACTTCCGCCGATCAAGTACCATGGTCGTGGAACCCTTGTCAGCCAGAAGAATGACGAAGGATCGATCAGCCTTTAGAGGAGGTGGGTCCCGCTGTGACAGAGGATGGAACTGTTCCAGGCAGGGTTCAATTTGGATAGTGTCTTGGGGAGTTGGATCATTAGGAGCAGGATTAGGATTATTTTTCTTCATGGCAAAGTGATATCTCCAGCAGAGACTACGAGTGTAGGACAGTAAATCTTTGACGAGGGTTGTTTGGTTGAATCTGGGAGAAGGGCTGAAGGTGAGGCCTTGGATGGGACAGAGGTTTTGGATTGGGAGAGAAGTTTGGAGGAAAGGTTAACTACTGAATTGGGTTGTTGTGGTTCCAGATTGTGTTGATCAGAATTTTGAGGGTTTGGGGGGAGTGAAGCTGGGAGATTGAGCAGATGGGAAAGACTGGGTCTGTGTGCAATGAGAGGAGGTTGAGGTTTGTTGGAAAGGTTCTGAAGGGTGAGTGAGTTGCCTTTCCGGAGGTGGGAAACCAAGAGATTGAATAGTTTTTTGAGGTGGAGGGTGGCATGCTATACTAATTTGCAGTTGGCCTGTAGGACGATGCTCTGAACAGCCGGTGTGGATGTGGGAGAGGAAGGATTGAGGACTTTGATTAGGGATAGGAGTTGACGGGTGTGTTCATTGGCTGAGTTGATGTGTAGGTGAAGGATTAGGCGTGTGAGGGCTATGGATTGTTCAGTTTGGAACTGGTATAGGTACTGATGGAAATAAGGGTTAAAGCCAGAGATGGGAACTTTAAGTGTGAGGCCTTTGGGGATAATGCCAAATGTCAGACAAGCCTGAGTAAATAAAATATGGGAGGGCAATCTGGCTAGGGTGAAAGCATGTTTGTGGAGGGAATGTATATAAAACTTAATGGCGTCATCGTGGGGATGTGGTGAGGGTGACATGGTATTTAGAAGGTGGAAAGTGTACATGAGGCTGAAATTAAAATAAAAACATATGGGGAGAGATAAAAGTGAACTAGAAAGCAACTGGAGTTCTGGTGTGCAAAAAGTCAAAAAAGTGTTGGCTAAAGCTGAGCTATGTTGGTGAACTTAGGTTGGTAAACAATGATGTGCACAAAGGTTAGGTGGTTGTGAGGCCTCCAAAACACATTAAAGGGTGGAAAAATTCAGGAAAATTTCGAAAAAACTGTGTGTAAATGTATTAAAAGGAGTGGATACATGGTGGCAGATTATGAAAATGAGGCTGACAATTGTCTGATGAAGAAATAATAACATTAAAAGCTGTGGGAAGCTGCTAAAAAATGATCGGTGATGTGGGAAAAATGGGAATGGAAATAAAGAGAAAGTTGTTAGAACTAGCCGAAATGGTTGTTTAATAGTGAAAGGAACTGTTTGTGAACTGAGAACGGTGGATTCTATAGCAGCGGTAGTATTGAAAGCATAACAAAAATTTTTTTGGTTATTGGATGGGAATGACTCCTTACCCTCTCCCTTAAAACCCACATCCTTTTGTCTTTCTCTCTCCTTCCCTCTTTCCTGATGAAGCAACCATGAGTTGCGAAATCTTGAAATATAATTGGAGGGGGGGGGGGGGGCTGAGGGAGGGGGGGTAGTAGTAGTATGATGTTTGACAGATTTTCTATTGACACTCAAAATAGAATGCAAGTATGCAAAATCATCATGTGCTGATGCCAAATGAGCAAAATTCATTTTTAACAATACATGGTGTACTAATACATTCATATTTTTTTACGGTATTCTACAACTGTAATATCAATAGGTAACTGTTGAAATCAGTTAGCTTATACAAATACATTGGTGTAACACTTTGTAGATGAAATGGACTTATCACATAGACTCAGATGTGGTAAAACAGATGATAGGCTTTGGTGTATTGGTAGAATACTCGGAAAATGCAATCATTCTACAAAGGAGATAGCTTATGAATCACTTGTGTGTGAACCATTCTGGAATATTGCTCAAGTTTGTGGCACCCATATCAAACAGGACTAACAGGGGGCACTGAACATATACCAAGAAGGGCAGCACAAATGGTATAAGGTTTGTTTGATCCATGGGAGAATATCACAGAGATGATGATGAAACTGAACTGGAAGACTCTTGAAGATATAGAAACTATCCTGTGAAAGCTTCCTTACAGAGTTGCGAGAAACGACTTGAATTGATGTATCTAGGAATTTACTTGAAGTCCAAATGTATCACTCCTGTAGGGATCATTGTAATTAATCTAATCTTGTTCCAATGTACACAGCTGCATTTAAATAGTTATTCTTCCTCTACTCCATATGTGAATGGAACTGGAACAAGCCCTAATAACTGTATAGTGGGACATACCCTCTGCCATGCACATCACCGTGATGTGCAGAGTATAAATGTACAGGCTAACCGTACTGTTATATGCAGTTCCGAAAGGCACTGCACTAACCAATAGTTTCTTATTTCTCAGCACCTCCATTTAAAAAATGCTGTTTGGTTATTGGTATAGCATGTCAGTGGCCCAGGAAATATATTACTTCTTGCACATTGTTCTTAGTCTTTTTTGGTCATCTTAGAACCACACTAATTTGGATCAGCTTCTTTCCTTTTGATCTTTATTCTCGCCCAATAGTCTTTCATTCATGTACTTTGAAATAATCTTGATTCTCCTGCCCACAATGTTTATGTGCTGGGTCTATTCTGCCCTGGATATCAATGGCATCCATAACTTCCTGTCTGAAAGTTACTCAGCTTGAAACTTCTTTTTCCTTTACTCCCCTGTCTTCTGGATTCCTTTCAACTCCTTGAATCCAGTGTATTTTACTACTCTTGTTGACAAGATACTTCAATATCTTAAGTGTAACCCTTCTTTAGGCAATTCTATGGGTGTCCAAAGAACATAATCCTTTTCTTGATATATGTCCGAGACCTTCTCAAGCTGTACATACAGTTCTTGGTTTGATTGCCTGCTATATTGACAGCCTCCTGTTGCTGAATTCCTAGCATCTTTCCATAAAGCCTTTGTTCTGAAAATTCTAGCCTCTTAAGTAATCCTGTTCTTACAAGTAACAATAACCATCCACAAATTGGTTTCAGGTTATTTTATTTAAAAAGTACCGTCATCGGATTTCAATTTTTACACTTCATCACCACATGGTTTTTCATGCTTCCATCAATACATATTATACATTGGTTTACCTGTTAGTTGCCCTATGATAAGCAATAATTTTCAAATTACAAACATGTAACCAAAATGGTTGCACTGCATATTTGTATTGAAATGTAACTTATGTGAAATGTCCATCTGGCACATTTATATTAGCAGTTTTCTTCCAATGAAATGTGTTCTTAAAGATGTTCGTACTCCTATTTTCATAGTCAAAAATGTTGCACCACATTGAAAGTAGTTTCGTTTGGTCACAAGATGAATTTTCACTGTGTACTATGTTTTGATTTACAGCATACAAAAACAAATACACAGTTTGCAAAGTACATAAATATCGAAGAGGCTACAATGCAAACACAAATTTTTGGGGGATGTAAATTACTGTTATGTTAGACTGAAATAGTGTTTAACATTAAATCTAGGGCACTAATGCACACAGAAATAAAATGTACATGGGATTTTGTGAATCATAGCACTACAAACTCATTTTATACAAAGGATAGTTAAAAAATCTACTCACGAAGCGACAGCAGGGGAACATACACACAAAAGGGATTAATGTTTATAAGCTTTTGGAGCCAGTTGCTCCTTTTTCTTGGTAGAAGAATTGATGGGAAGGAAAAGGGGTAAAGGGAAAGGACTGGAAAGGTTTGGAGAAAGGGGTACAGTTCACAAAAGTCACCCAGAACCCTGAGTCAGTGGAGACTTACCAGGTGGGATGAAAAGGAATGACTGATTGTTGGGAATTGCACTGGACGAGATTTGAAAACTTGAGAGCTTAAAGGTGGAAGACAGGTAAATATTCAAGACAAAGATTAATACTAAAACATTTTGCATGAGTTAATAAGAGTGAAGAGCTAAGTGCATTGTATGTAACAGAGGTGGGAGGGGGGACAGCGAAAAATAGACAGGTCAGAAAATGAAAGACGTAGGAAACTAAAATGGAGTGAAGAAATAAGTAGTTACTGTGAAGAAATGCCAAGACGGAAGGAATTAACATAAATTAAGGCCAGGTTGATGGCAAGAACCAAGGGTACATTGTAATACTAGTTCCCACCTACGGAGTTTTGAAAAACTGGTGTCGAGGGGAAAAATCCAAATGGTGCATGTGGTGAAACAAGCACCGAGGTCATGACTGTCATGTTGTACAGCGTGGTCTGCAAAAGGATATTGTGTGTTGCCTGTAAACATGCTCATTCATCCTGATTGGTATCTGGGTGTAGTCACACCACTGTAAAAGGCTGCACAGTGTTTAAAAGAACAGCTGATATGTGATGTGTAGGTTCACAGGTGGCTCTCCCTTTGAGAGTAGTTGTTTTTCCAGTTACAGGGCTTGAATAGGTGGTGATATGAGGGCATATAGGGCAAGTCTTGCAGTGGGGCTGGTCACCGGGGTAGGAGCTATAGAGTAGGGACATGGGTGTAAAAGGAGCATAGGGTCTGACAAGGATATTGTGTAGATTAGGAGATGACAAAAAGCTAGTCTAGGTGTGGTGGGCAAAATCTCTGAAAGAATGGGTCTCATTGCAGGGCATGGTGTTAGAAAGGTGTAGCCTTGTTGAAGTAGATGATTAATACATTCAAGACCAGGATAATACTGGATGACAAGTGGCATGCTCCAAAGTTGTCTTTTGGTGGGCAGCAGTATGAGGATTGGATATGATGGCCCGGGAATTCTACTATTGAACTAGGCTGGGATGTAAACACTGTTTGGCCTTTTGTGTTGGCATTACCACCACAGAGTTCTCGGTAAGAATGAATGGGTATAGGCAGAGGGCATATACAGGCAACACACAATATCCTGTGACACAGCATGCTGTACAACATGACATTCATGACTTCAGTGCATGTTTCAACACATGCACCATCTGGTTTTTACCCCAAGACATTTTTCATAACTTCACTGGTGGGAACCAGCAATACAACATGTCCTTGGTTCTCGCCACCCACTTGGTCTTAATTTATGTTAATTCCTTCTGTCTCAGCATTTCTTCACTGTAACTACTACTTTCTTCATTCTATTTTAGTTTCTTACATTTTTCATTTTCTGATCTGTCTATTTTTCGCCGTCTCCCCTCTCACCTCTGTTACCTACAATGTATTTAGCTCTTCACTCTTATTAACTCATGCACGATGTTTTAGTACTAATCTTTGTCTTGCATATTTACTCTGCCTTCCACCTTTAAGATCTCAGGTTTTCAAATCTCGTCCAGTGCAGTTCCCAACAATCAGTCTTTCCTTCTCATGCCGCCTATTAAGTCTCTTCTGACCTGGGTTGCTGGGCTATTTTTCTGAACAATATCTATTTTCCCAAACCCCTCCAGTCCTTTTCCTTCACCCCTCCTCCTTCCCCTTCAACTCTTCTTCCAGAAGAAGGAGCCACTGGCTCCGAAAGCTTATAAAACTTGACCCCTTTTGTGCGTGTCTTCCCCTGTCGTTCCTTGGTGAGCAGACTTGTTATCTTTCTAGTTACATTACGCTGTCAACAACTGATCATTTTCCGTGTTATCTGTTACAACAACAGAGATACAAGTGTGGGCAAGAAGTGTGTTAATCCTTACACTCTATATGAACATCAATGATGATAAAACATTAGAATTTATTCACATTTAGCGCCATAAATAATACTGTCTATTGTAGGTACATACAGTATTATGAGACTTGTTACTGGATACACAGATAGGTGTACAATTATTATATTTGAGCACAGAAGTACTTTCTAGAATTTTTCAGAAAGATTTGTTACCAAATACAGTCTGCTAATTAAGGATGTTACCCAGGGGAAGTGTTTATGTGTATGTATTTCTATTTCCTCTAATATATTCATAGTGGCGCTTTTTTCTGCTGAATGTAGTATTTTCATATTGCTTTCAGTGTGTTTCAGTGACTGGTTTTCTTCTCCAATGCAGGCTGATTTACTGCAGGAGGCCTTGAAAAGATTTAAATTGTGGATCACTTTTTGCTGTAATTTATTGTTAGTAAAGAAGCTGATACTAATATTCTTCTTCTTAAATAAGTTTGAAATTTATTATGATATACTGCTCTGCTGTGGAGCTGTGGCTTTTGTTTTTATTTTGTTGTGGAGTTTTTCTATTATTATAGGATCATAATCATTATTGTGGGCAACTGTTTTAATTATACCGATTTCATTTTGTTGATCTGTATGATTCATAGGTACTGTTTGCATTCGGTGTTCCATAGCTCTGAACTATGACATAGCTGGGATGGCATGAGGAGTTGTCAATGCTGACATCTGTGGTGGTGGGTTTCTTGTAGTTACTAAATTGATGGTTATGGTTGAATGTTACAGATTTTAAGATTAAGAAAATTTATTCTCTTATTTGTTTCATGCTGAACTATGAATTTAATATTTTTATGCTTTTTGCTGAGGTCTGTTGCCAATATATCCATCAAAGATAAAGATTGTACCATCAACAAACCTTTTGGTTGTAATTTGTTGAGAAATATTTTTGTTCTATGTGGCTGACGTAAATTTCTCCTAATATCCCAGCTAAGCTACTTTCCACTGCCAAACCATTATATTGTAGGTAAAGCTGTGTATTTGCTTCTGTGTACTATAAATCAAAACATGTGCTGAACATAAAAAAAAAAAAATTGTGACTGAAGGAAAGTGGTTTACAATGCAGTGCATCATTTTTGAAAAACAAACTTCCGTGAGAATGTATTTAAGTGCAAGAAAACTGTTAAGACAAATGTGCCAGATGGACATTTCACATAAGTTGCATTCCAACACAAATATGTAGCACAGCCATTTTTATTACACATTTATAAATTATAAATTATTGTTTATCCTGGGGCACTTAACAGGAAACCAATGTACAATAAGTACTGATGAAAGAATGAAAAAACTGTGTGATGATGAATTGTAAAAAATTTAAAACTTGTAACAGTACTTTTTGAACAATGAAACCAATTCGTGGCTGGTTGCTGGACACCATCAACAATTTATTTTATATAACAGCCATGGTCTCCTACCATGTCTACATATGACAAAATTTCATTCTTTTTATTGTATATGTACATAGGAAGTTAGCAAGATAAATTTATCTTGTTTGTTTGTGAACTCTTAGATCCTTTTCCCATCAGAGCAGTTTTTATCCTTTCTCCAAGGCATTTAAATGTCCCTACCTTCTGAATTTTTCCTCCAAATGTTTTCCACATAAAAGGTGTCTTGATGTTTGTCATATACTGTCTCCTCAACAGCGACCTGGAAACATGCTTTAGCCGCTGGTGGTTGGTTTTGTTCATTTAGTTGTGCCATTGTTTTCTGTTCTTCCTGATTTGATTCAGTATCTCTTCATTAGTTATCAGATCTACTCACTATCTCCAGCATTCTTCTGTAGCGACATATTTCAAAAGCTTCTACTCTCCTCCTTTCCTTACTGTTGACTGTGTATATTCAAGTTACAGATGAATACCTTCACAAAATACTTCCTGACATTTAAATTCATATTTGATGTTTACATATTTATCCTCTTGAAAAATGCTTTTCTTGCTACTGTAAGTCAGCATGCTAAATCCTTTACCTCTGTCACTGCCACACCCTTGGTAATGGAAAGTTCTAGTAGGATGCAATAAATCAGGTGTAAAAGTAACAACTCCTGCAACACTAGAGATTCTGAGATGTTGCAAGGCGTGTAAGAAGACTGCAAACTTCACTAGCTATCAAACAATGGAAAATACAGGGTGGAATGCAACAATACAAGAGACGTGTGCAAGTTGCATTTGTGTGTGTGTGTGTGTGTGTGTGTGTGTACTGCTGACAAAGGCCTTAATGGACGAAAGCTATAACTGTGTGAATCTTTTTGTTGTGCCTATCGCGACTCAGCATCTCCACTGTGTGGCGAGTAGCAACTTGCTTTTTTCCCACATACACAAATGATTCTTCCCCAAGTCGTCATCACTTATTTTGTTGCCCAAGTAGTAAAACATATCTACCACTTTTTGGCTCATTTTCTAATCTAACTTGTTCATCATTGACTGATTTATTTTCATAAATTCCATTACCCTGAATAATGAAGCAGATAATTAAATAGTCAAAAGAACAACCTCTAGGTTCACAACAACAGACTTAGGCAAGGACAATAATACACAATACACACTTATCTTCTGAGATAAGTTTTAGGGTCAACATTGCCTCATGTGTTCCTACATTTCCCTGAAAGCCAAAACTCATCTCCCTCAGGATCGGCTTCTACCAGCCTTTTGATTCTTCTACAAACAATGCTTGCTACTAATTTGCAACCATAACATACTTCACTTGTCTGGCAAATCTTGAATATCAGGTGGAATTGTTTTGTGATGGATGGCTCTCCGAAAAAGTTCAATAACTCTGAGGAAACATTGTCAACTCCACAGGCCTTGTTTCTTTTAATAAGGATATATTGTAACATTCTATTACCTTGTGTCACTGACAAACCCAATAGGGTATAAAACAAATGACTAAATAACAAACAGGGATGGTATGGGCACTCTAGAGACCTGGAGTTGAGAAATCAGAGCTGGTGATGTAGTTTTAACAAGGTAGTTACAGTTTTAATGTCTTCATGAAAAAGAGTGTATGAACTGGTCATTAACTATTTTTTGCTTCTGGTATTAATGAGGTTATATTGATGAGTGTATGTGATGAGCTTTCTGCTTTCTATAAAATTTATGTCACCCTCAAGACTGACTGCATAATATTTAGGAAACCACGAGAAAAACTTTACCTGTGGAAAATGTGCTGCTGAATGTTATGTTCACCATTAGCCTACTGAACGAACTATATAAAGCATCAGGCTTTGGAATCAAACAGGATGACTGTATGGCATACAACATTCTGACTGTTCTTTCTGTCAAAGTCTCCAATAAGTATTCTGGCAAACTACCCATGTATTGTTTTTCAATAACTTTAAACATCAGTTTTTCTCTCTTATTCTCTTTGTGTATGTATCAGTACCAATTTATCTTATTGATTAGATGGAAGATACTATTTAATTTATCATAACACAATTTAATCTCTCACTCTTACAGTTTCTCCCTGTTCAGTTATTTCTCCTTTTAAAAAAAATAAGTGAACAGTTTAATGACCAGTCAATGTTGGAGTAGAGTAGTGACATATGCAAATGAACAGTCGTAGAATTTGCCTCAAGTGATTTAGGAAAATTACATGATACAATGTGGGTTATCAGGTGAGGATATGAACCTTGTCTCCCACCACCCCCTGCTATAAATGAGAGTCTTGTGTCTTAATCATTGCCCCACCTCACA
This sequence comes from Schistocerca gregaria, assembly GCF_023897955.1. Taxonomy (NCBI): domain Eukaryota; kingdom Metazoa; phylum Arthropoda; class Insecta; order Orthoptera; family Acrididae; genus Schistocerca; species Schistocerca gregaria. Next base: position 125,568,444 of record NC_064927.1, on the reverse strand, counting down.
TCATTCAGCGTCTCCCTCCAGTTTCAATTACATGAAAAGATCACTATGAATTTTTGCAATAAATACTAATTTTACAATTTTTTAAAAAACATTCTCCATATCGATCTTCAGCAACTGGAAATGATATTGTAACACGAGTTTTTCCACATCTCCTTAGTGAATCTTCTAAAATTCTTTCCACTAGAGATATGTTCCTTCAGCATGTTATTTATATGAGAAAACAATAATGAATGATCAGCTGCCACCCAGGTTGTACTTTTAACTAGTCACACATAATCAACATTGTGCACACTCTGCAAAAACAAGAGACAGAAAAAATAATTAAAAAAAAAAAAAAACCACCACCACAATGAGACACTGTGCAAAAGCTAAAATCAGCATCATGCACCTAATCCGGCATGGCTGGCCTGGCTCACAGCATTTCAGCATCTCAGTGGAATTACGAAGAATGAAGGAGGCTAGTAAAATTCTATTTTCAATCAGCCTCAGAAACTACCAACAACATGGAATTTGGTAAACAAAGGTCCACATTATACAAAATGCATTTTCCTTCCTGTCGCATTATATTTCATTGAACTAAATTATCATCATTGTTCCATAAACTACAAGTATTTTATGATTAAATTTTGCTGGAGATTCAGAAACAGTTGTATTACAAGCTACTGCAGTGCAATTCATTTAGTTACGGCACTTCCTGATGTATTTTGGTTGTCACGTGTACATAAACAAAATGTTCACATGTAACTTGAGAAACACAAGGTACTGAAGAGCACTAACTAGTGGTGTGTGTGTGTGTGTGTGTGTGTGGTGGGGATGGGTGGGTGAATGCGCGTGCGCACTACGAAGGTCATACAGACCGAACACTAATTTGTGACAGTCTTATTGTTGGGCCTATCTCAGCATCTCTGCTATATGGTGACACGCAACTTTCCTTTTAATAATATTGTTACATTCCATCCTGGATTTTCTATTGTTTGAAAATGCATATGAATATGAAAATACTCTTAACAGGTACACACAGCATCACCATTAACAAAGTATTCAATACATATTGTTTTACTAGAATTAACAGTACCTCAACAGATGATTATAAATGCTCTTGTTGCCTATAAAAAAACTAAGGTTTTATGGGTCAGAACATGCTTACGTAAAAAATCTTACATCTTTTAATATGCATCATTTCTTTCCCCATGTATATCATCCCAGTGTCACCTGCACTCAAAACTCTACAGAAGTACTGTGTGTGTGTGTGTGTGTGTGTGTGTGTGTGTGTGTGTGTGTGTGTGTGTGTGTGTGTCACATTTTCACACCAAATACACATCTCAAAAAGAATATTTCATAATAATAAGTTATCTGGCATATTTTTTGCTTGTGGAGAGCAACAACATTATCATTTACAAAACAGCTATAAACTGGGTTACCACTGAAGTGAGAATTATTTGTTCTATTAAACTGTGTATTCTGCAACCAATCTACGCAGCACATAACTTGGTATCATTTTGCTCAGGTGACAAACCAAAAGAGCCAGCTCATGTAAGTATATAGCCACAAACAAAAATGAAAGTAATGATCAAGTTAGCGTATGTTTATTAATTAATAAATATATACAAAACAAATGCAGTAATGTGAACAATTACGGCTGTCAAGTAAGTCATTACATATTGAAGGAACATACCGTTGCTGGCATTTCTCTACCCTGCAGTCCAACAGTCTGTTCCACTTGAGATACGAATTCCTGGTGGCGATCCTCGGGCAGCAGGGAAACAAATCTCTTCAAGTCAGACACACAACAAGGTTTATCGCTAAAATTCCTGAAGTACGCCATCATCAAGTCCACAATGTCACCTATTCAAAAATTCCAAACTGAGTGATGCTAACAGTGTCAAACACAAGGATACACAATATTCAATACTTTTATTAAAATTTAAAATAAGTAAGATGAAAATAGAACATATAAAGATCGATTAACTTTCCTCTATTAACAATGTAATGCTCCTATGAAACTATGTTTCTTTTTTTTAATTATAGCAATAACATATTTTAAGTTTTAATCTTCACATCAGTGTCACCTCTGCTTAGTCAAATGTCTTTTTTACAAATGATCATACAGACAAGATTCTGTATTCGTACTACCAGCAGGAAAGGTGCTAAGAGAAATTGATAAGCTACAAAGTTTGAAGAAATAAAATGAGCAAGAAATGTAACAGACAAATAAATAAATGGGAGAAAGAGATTTGGGATACATATACTGGAATCGCTGCTGTTAAATCATGCTCATAACTAATTATGTTGTAATAAATGTATTGAATGTAATTACATGCAGAAGTAGTTGGATATTTTTTCTCTCAGCGCAATCCGTGATACAATCATTGTGGATGAAACATTAATACAGTTGATAATGAACACACACAAAAACAGTTCATAGGCTGTTATTTTAAAAAAGGTATAAACTATTTTACATGCAACCTGTAAATGATTGCATATACCGTAAATCCTCGCTAATTTGAAATTTGTGACAGCTCAGACTGGTCTTTTGTCGTGAACTAAAATATGGCCTCACTGTTCCAGAAATAATTTCTGCCAACTGTAAAATGTTGCAAGCGTCATCTCTCTTCTAGTTCACTTCACATGTGGCCAATAATAAGTAATGTGTCTAGCATCATCAGTCATGAGCACCCAACAAAATCAAAGCCTACTCAGTTCACTTGCTCAAGCTCACACAATGACTTATGTAAAATCCCATGTTTGTGATAGCTTTAAAGTGTATGGGAGTGTCATTCAGTACAATACAGACACCAATATGAGTGTTAGGAGTATACACATATCATTAAGTTTAGAAGATAAAATGAGATTTCTTGATAAAATTCAAGCTGGGTTTTTGTACAGAGTGTAATGAGAAGAGTTTGGATTTGCTAAGCCGACTTTTGATAATATAAAAAAACATTGCAATAAAACTTTGTACAAGGCCTTAAAGCAACATGAAATAACTGGTAAATGAAAACTGACGACTGCATCAAAACTGACCACCATCATTGGCACTCTGTACACTTCGTACAAACAAAACACTTTTGGAGTTCCTGGAAGTGGAGTCGAGCTCCAGCCTGCAGCAGAAAGAGGAGGTGGTAAACTTGGCCAAACAGGTTTCCAGCTCAGTACTAGATATCTATTCAGATTCCATAATCAGCATAATATCTTCAATAGAATAATGTGTGTGAAAAGTTTTAAGTTACAAATGCACCAGATGGACAATTCACATAAGTTGCATTCCAACACAAATATGTAGTGCAACCATTTAGGTTACACATTTGTAATTTGTTGGTCTTTGGTTTGTGGGGGTTGAAGGGACCAGATTACTTGTAATTTGTAAATTACTGTTTATCCTAGGAAATCACACAGGAAACCAACACATAATCTGAATTGATGGAAGCACGAAAAAACCATCTGCTGATAAATTGTATAAAAATTTTAAAATTAGTAATGGTACTTTTTAAATATAATCACCTAAAACCGATCTATGCCTGGTTGCTGTACACCGCCAATAGTTTACAAGTAAGTTCCTTCTTTAACCTATTGTCATCAAATATTGTTGATGACAATACTGCCATGGTGTCAGGTAGGTGTACCTCTTTAGCTGCAGTGGAGCATATCAGATCCAGATGACTTCAGCAAAGAACTGGTGAAGTATGTACCATTTTACAGTAAAAGTAGTATACAAATTTCCAGCACAGTGCAGGCATTAATTTTCGAATACGTCAGTAGTGTGTATATCAAAATGTACTATGGCTTTGTTAAATTCTCTTTATCATTATTCTGATATTTTACATTGATTGTTTTTAAATTACACTGTACAACATTTAAAATAATACTGCAATACTTCTAGTTTCCTTTTTATCATTATACACATTGTATATTATATTTCTCATTACACCTTCTGATAAACAATTTAGAAAACATTTCTGTAATTCAGTCTTTCAATAATTTGGACTGAAACTCCCTCGAGTTAGTGAGGTTTCACTTAATGTAGCTGCATTTGAGGACTTCATACAGGACTGTTTTAATATTCGATTCCTAACATCTGGATGTGAAACTGAAATAACAAAATATCGAAGTTTCCGAATTACAGACGGTATTGGAATAAAGAGGAATTCAATTGTTTAGGCTTAGAACACCTTCAGCATTTCTCATACAGATTACGATTTAGTACTGTCTAATAAGATTACCAGCTATTAAGGTGATCATCTGCACTTAATTTGATGTATGGTTGTCAGTTGGCTTTTCTTAAACTAAAAATAAACCTTTTTATTGGTGGAAAACAGTTACATACAGCATGTGGCAACTAAAGTCCTAACACCACTCAGTATCAAGCAACCGTTTCAGATAGTGGCATGGTTTTCAGCTAATATTGGTACACTCACAGGAGAATATTTTGCAGTACAGTTAATACTGTAATGTTTACACTATCAAAATACAGAAGTAATAATAGCTCTTTTCATTGGATCAACATACATTTCTTGGCAGCATTTGACAGCCTGTGGAAAAATCAGCATAGTGATACTACAGGTCAGTGTTTGCAATGGAACTTTTCATGAAAAAGAGCCTGAAAATTAGCTTAGTGTGATGCCAGAGACAATATCAACTCTGTTCCCTTATATACACAGTGTAATGAGATGTCAGACTTGGATTTTGCATGTAACACTTCAGGGTTTTAAACAAAAGCTCTACATGTAAACATTTAGAGGTAATACATGTCACAGCACTCACCTTTTCACTGGAGATGAATACTGTAAGTGAATTCTTCAATAGGAAAAAAGAATACTAGCTGCTATTTCACCTTATTAGATAAAATGTTTTGAATGATAAATGTATTGAAAGATCATCTGCCTTCTGCATACAATCATTTGCAAAATACTTCGTTTAGTAACCCCGCTGGGCATGCACGGGATGATACATACATATTGATATGCATAATGTCCCACGCATCCTGCAAGGATGCCTACGGCAGGAATGCAGGCACTATTGCAAGCCAGTCAAGTGAGCTTCCATAATGGGCAAATATGAGACTGCTCAGCGGCGGCCTCTTCGAGTTTGCAGTACTCTGACTCACCTCTATCTCTATGGAACCTGCAACACTGACTGTTTACTGAGTATAGTGCAACAAATCATGAGCTTGTGGTTTCCACCACTGCTTACCTATATGGAACTTCGAGTACGAAATTTGAGTTATGCGATTAACTCACGCTTTGACCTTACTCTACTACTATGGATCTCAAAATAATTTCTGTTTTTGGCTCAGATGACACTTTCTCCAAGAACTATTACTGTTTGATTCCAGGACTAACTGACAATTTAGAATGTTGTTACAGACTTTATTTTATGTTAATTAAAAGTTATGTCCCATAATGTTGCTTACAGCATTGCTGGTGATGCGGTCGCAGTTATAGTTCGCCAAGCATTACCACAGACACCAGTTTGCTTAAGCTTTGGCAGCAACAGTATTTAGACCTGATCAAACACTTAACTAATTCAAAATACTCAACTAGTTCACAGAAACAATGGCAACAACAGCTAACCTGGCAACAACAACTGCATCAGGAATTACTCAAATATTAAACTAGTGCTACACAACAACAGCCAAACTACAGGAGGAGGAGGAGGAAGAGGAGGAGGAGGAGAAGCTGCAGCAGACACTGCCAACCATTTCAGCCTTTAGGGAGGTTCAAGAATAGTTGGAAGTATTGTATTTACCTGTTTACAACATGAGGTTTTCCCCTAAATTTGTCAGTCGAAAAATACAGAGTTGTCTTATATTCACGGGTTAAGCTATTGCTGCTGAGGTGAATGTTTTTACACTGTGTAATAGATTAATATAGGGCTCATCTTACATTTGCAGATGAAGCTTTGGCTACTTAAGTTTTGTACAAATTTGTTCTGAAAATTCCAAAGGGCAAGACATATCAAACAATACTTGCGTTTGAATAGGCTCAAGATTTGCAGATATGGCAAAGTGCTCAAAACAGTATCAATCTTGCTCGAACAATCATGTGACATTTCTCTTCTGGTGGCAGCACAAGGCATATGCGAGAAACTATGAACTAGCCACTACAACAATCTAATGCTCTGCTTAAAAATCAACAATTTTGTGAAACACAGGAGGAAATAACATTAAACTCTATCAACTTACACACTATTGTTGTATCTGAACTGGTTTGCAACAAGAGTTCTCGTATATGTATGGATACCATACACATACATTTTAAGTAAAGCCACCCTCCAAAGGTGAAAACCTTGTTCTTCAAAAACCATTATTTGACTCTGAACTCAAGTCACTATTTTATTGGTTTATGTGAAACTAATGATTTACCAAGTGGGTTGCAAATGAGAAATTTGGTCACTGTACACGTATTAGAATACTGGAGAGAATTGTTACCAATTTTTAATCATGTTTAGAACAAGATGATGACTTTCAGATGAAGCAAGAAGGAAAATAATCCAGAATGAAATAAATCTTACTGCACTATTTGTAATTATCGAGAAGAATAAATAACAGCGGAAAGACCCATTTGGATTTAGTGCAAACAGAAGTCACTAGATTGCTGGATGAGTGAAACTTTGATATTTGGATTGAACAGATAATACCATCTTTTATTTATGTATTAGTTGCTGTTGTTACATATGACCTTCACTCTAAGAGCATATTGTCGCCCATGTTTGACTGTTGCTCAAGCACAGCACTTTGGGATGTTAGAGGGGGAACAGTGACCCAGCTTTGGCTGAGAGCTATGGTGTGTGTGGTGAGGGGAGAGTTGAGCAGGGAAAAATTTCGTCATGCAGCCAACCACAGGAATGTATACTGTGTACTTTTTTAAACATCTACCATCTTTAAACTGCAGTTTTCCTGAGTCCATTTGTATTCAGAATCAAACTGATTTTAAAACTGTTCTAATAATCAATGATAGCATACGTCTGTTTTGAATAATACCATACACTTCCCCGCATGGACCTTGCCATTGGTGGCGAGGCTTGCATGCCTCAGTGATACATATAGCCATATAAAACATGCAACCACAATTGTAGGAAGGGGGGGGGTGGAAATCTGTTATGTACAGGTCCTTTTCAATGGTTGCAGGGGCAACAGTCTTGATGATAGACTGATCTGGCCTTGTAACATCAACCAAAACGGCCTAACTGTGCTGGTAATGTGAATGGTTGAAAGCACAAGGAAACTGCAGCTGTAATATTTCCTCTACTGTACAGTTATATGATGATGGCATCCTCTTGGGTAAAATATTCCGCATGTAAAATAGTCCCCCATTGAGATCTCCAGGTGGGGACTATTGCAGATGACGTCGTGATCGGGAGGAACAGAACTGGTATTCTACGAATCAGAGTGTGGAATGTCAGACACCTTAATCAGGCATATGGGTTAGGAAACTTAAAAGGTAAATGGATATGTTAAAATCAGATATAGTGGAAATTAGTGAAGTTTGGTGTCAGGAAGAACAGGAGCGATAAGGTGAATACAGAGATATAAATATAAAAGCAAATAAGGGTAATGCAGGAGTTTGTTTAATAATGAGGAAATAGGAAGGCGTATAAGCTGCTATGAACACCATAATGAAAGCATCAATGTAGCCAAGATAGCCACGACACCCACACCCACCACAGTAGTACAAGTTTATATGCCAACTAGCTTCGCAGATGAGGAAATGTATAATGAGATAAAAGAAATTATTCAGATAGTTCAGGAAAACTAAAATTTAGCAGTCATGGGGGACTGGAAATCAATAGTAGGAAAAAGGAAGAGAAGGACAAGTAGTGGGTGACTGTGAACTGGGGCACAAGAATGAAAGAGGAAGCTGCCTGGTAGAATTTTGCACAAAGCATAATTTAATCACAGCTAACACTTAGTTTAAGAATCACGAAAGAAGGCTGTATAAGTGCAAGAGGCCTCGAGACACTGGAAGGTTTCAGATAGATCATATAATGGTAAGACAGATATAGAAATCAGGTTTTAAATTGTAAGACATTTCCATAGGCAGATGGGGACTGACCACAATTTATTGGTTACGATGAGATAAAAGAAATTATTCAGGTAGTGAAGGGAGATGAAAATTTAATAGTCATGGGTGACTGGAATTCGACAGTAGGAAAAGGAAGAGAAGGAAACATAGTAGGTGAATATGGATTGGGGCTAAGAAATGAAAGAGGAAGCTGCCTGGTAGAATTTTGCACAGAGCATAACTTAATCATAGCTAACACTTGGTTCAAGAATCATGAAAGAGGGTTGTATACATGGAAGAAGCCTGGAGATACTAAAAGGTATCAGATAGATTATATAATAAGACAGAGATTTAGGAATCAGGTTTTAAATTGTAAGACATTTCCAGGGGCAGATATGGACTCTTACCACAATCTATTGGTTATGAACTGTAGATTAAAACTGAAGAAACTGCAAAAAGGTGGGAATTTAAGATGGGGCCTGGATAAAAGAACCAGTGTTTGTACAGAGTTTCAGGGAGAGCATAAGGGAACAATTGACAGGAATGGGGGGAAGAAATACAGTAGAAGAAGAAGAAGAATGAGTAGCTATGAGGGATGAAGTAGTGAAGGCAGCAGATGATCAAGTAAGTAAAAAGACGAGGGCCAGTAGAAATCCTTGGGTAACAGAAGAAATACTGAATTTAACTGATGAAAGGAGAAAGCATAAAAATGCAGTAAATGAAGCAGGCAAAAAGGTATACAAACGTCTCAAAAATGAGATCGACAGGAAGTGCAAAATGGCTAAACAGGGATGGCTAGAGGACAAATATAAGGAAGTAGAGGCTTATCTCACTAGGGTTAAGATAGATACTGCTTACAGGAATATTAAAGAGACCTCTGGAGAAAAGAGAGCCACTTGTATGAATATCAAGAGATCAGATGGAAACCCAGTTCTAAGCAAAGAAGGGATAGCAGAAAGGTGGAAGGAGTATATAGGGGGTCTATACAAGGGTGAAGTACTTGAGGACAATATTATGGAAATGGAAGAGGATGTAGATGAAGATGAAATGGGAGATACGATACTGCGTGAACAGTTTGACAGAGCACTGAAAGACCTGAGTCGAAACAAGGTCCCGGGAGTATTCCATTAGAACTACTGACGACCTTGGGGAAACCAGTCCTGACAAAACTCTACCATATGGTGAGCAAGATGTACGAGACAGGCGAAATACCCTCAGACTTCAAGAAGAATATAATAATTCCAATCACAAAGTAAGCAGGTGTTGACAGATGTGAATTCTTTACAGACGAATGGAAAAACTGGTAGAACCCGACCTCGGAGAAAGATCAGTTTGGATTCCGTAGAAATGTTGGAACATGTGAGGCAATACTGACCTTACGACTTATCTTAGAAGGAAGATTAAGGAAAGGCAAACCTACATTTCTAGCATTTGTAGACTTAGAGAAATGCTTTTGACAATGTTGACTGGTATACTCTCTTTCAAATTCTAAAGGTAGCAGGGGTAAAATAAAGGGAGCGAAAAGCTATTTACAATTTGTACAGAAAGCAGATGGCAGTTATGAGAGTCGAGGGGCATGAAAGGGAAGCAGTGGTTGGGAAGGGAGTGAGACAGGGTTGTAGCCTCTCCCCAATGTTATTCAATCTGTATATTGAGCAAGCAGTAAAGGAAACAGAAAAAAAATTCGGAGTAGGTATTAAAATCCATGGAGAAGAAAAAAAAAACTGTTGAGGTTCGCTGATGACATTGTAATTCTGTCAGAGACAGCAAAGGACTTGGAAGAGCAGTTGAACAGAATGGACAGTGTCTTGAAAGGAGGATATAAGATGAACATCAACAAAAGCAAAACGAGGATAATGGAATGTAGTCGAATTAAGTCGGTGATGCTGAGGGAATTAGATTAGGAAATGAGACACTTAAAGCAGTAAACGAGTTTTGCTATTTGGGGTGCAAAATAACTGATGATGGTCAAAGTAGAGAGGATATATAATGTAGACTGGCAATGGCAAGGAAAGCATTTCTGAAGAAGAGAAATTTGTTGACATCGAGTATAGATCTAAATATCAAAAGTCATTTCTGAAAGTATTCGTATGGAGTGTAGCCATGTATGGAAGTGAAACGTGGACGATAAATAGTTTAGACAAGAAGAAAATAGATGCTTTTAAAATGTGGTGCTACAGAAGAATGCTGAAGATTATATGGTTAGATCGCATAACTAATGATGAAGTATTGAATAGAATTGGGGAGAAGAGGAGGTTGTGGCACAACTTGACTAGAAGAAGGGTTCGGTTGGTAGGACATGTTCTGAGGCATCAAGGGATCAGCAATTTAATATTGGAGGGCAGCGTGGAGGGTAAAAATCGCAGAGGGAGACCAAGAGATGAATACACTAAGCAGATTCAGAAGGGTGTAGGCTGCAGCAGGTACTGGGATATGAAGAAGCTTGCACAGGATAGAGTAGCATGGAGAGCTGCATCAAACCAGTCTCAGGACTGAAGACCACAACAACAACAACAACAACAACAACAACATCAACATCAACATCAACAACATGAACCGTGGATTAAAACTGAAAAAAACTGCAAAAAGGTGGAAATTTAAAGACATGGGACCCAGATAAACTGAAGGAGCGTTAGGGAACGATTGACAGGCGTAGGGGAAAAGAATACAGTAGAAGAAGAATGAGTGGCTCTGAGAGATGAAATAGTGAAGGCAGCATAGGATCAAGTAAATAAAAATACAGGGGTTAGTAGAAATTCTTTGGTAATACATGAGATGTTGAATTTAATCGATGAAAGGACAAAATATAAAAATGCAATAAATGGAGCAGGAGAAAGGGAATAAAAATATCTAAAAAATGAGATCGACAGAGATGCACAAAATGGCTAAGCAGGGATGTCTAGACGACAAATGTAAGAATGTAGAAGCATGTATCACTAGGGGTAAGATAGATACTGCCTACAGGAAAATCAGAGAGACCTTTGGAGAAAACAGAACCACCTGTATGAACATCATGAGTTCAGATGGAAAACCAGTCCTAACCAAAGAAGGGAAAGCAGAAAGGTGGAATGAGTATACACAGTACTTGAGGGCAATATTTTGGAAATGGATGAGGACGTAGAGTAAGATGAGAAGGGAGATGATATGCTGTGAGAATGACAGAGCACTTAAAGATCTATGTCAAAACAAGGCCCCAGGAGTAGACAACATTCCATTAGAACTATTGATAGCCTTGGGAGAGCCAGCTATGACAACACTCTTCCCATCTGGAGAGCAAGATGTAGGAGACAGGTGTAAGACCCTCACACTTCAAGAAGAATGTAATAATCCCCATTCCAAACAAAGCAGGTGCTGACATGTGAAAATTACCGAACTGTCAGTTTAATAATTTAAGGTTGCAAAATACTAACACAAATCCTTTACAGAAGAATGGAAAAACTCATAGGAGCTGACCTTGGGGAAAATCAGTTTGGATTGTGGACAAATGTAGGAACACACGAGGCAATACTGACACTAAGACTTCTCATAGAAGATAGGTTAAGGGAAGCCAAACCTAAGTTTACAGCATTTGTGGATTTAGAGAAAGCTTTAGGCAATGTTGATTGGAATACTATTTCAAATTCGCAAGATGGCGAGGGTAAAATACAGGGAGCAAAAGGCTATTTACAATTTGTACAAAACCACATAGCAGTTATAATAAGAGTCGAGCTGCACAAAAGGGAAACAGTGGTTGAGAAGGGAGTGAGACCGGGTTGTAGCCTATCCCTGATGTTATTAAGCCTGTATACTGAGCACGTAGTAAAGGAAACAAAAGAAAAATATGGAGTAGGAATTAAGGTCCAGGGAGAATGTATAAAAACTAAGGTTTGCCAATGGCACTGTAATTCTGTCAGAGACAACAAAGCTCTTGGAAGGGCAGCTAAATGGAATGGACAGTATCTAGAAAGGAGGATATATATGATGAACATCGACAAAAGAACAGTGAGGATAATGGAATGTAGTCGAATTAAACCAGGTCATGCTGAGGAATTAGATTTGCAAATGAGACACTTAAGAGTAGCAGATGAGCTGCAATTCGGGCAGAAAATAACTGATGACGGTTGAAGTAAAGTGGATATAAAATGCAGATCGGCGATGGCAAGAAAAGTAGTTCTGAAGAAGAGAAATTTTTTAACATCCAGCATAGATTTAAGAGTGGGGAAGTCTTTTTAGGAAAGTATTTGTAGGAGTATAACCATGTATGGAAGTGAAACATGGGCGATAAACAGTTTAAACAAGAAGAGAATAGAAGCTTTTGAAATGTGGGACTACAGAAGAATGCTGAAGATTAGATGGGTGGATTACATTTCTAATGAGGAGGTAGTGAGTACAATTGGGGAGAAGAGAAATTGGTGGTACAACCTGACTAAAAGGAGGGATCTGTTGGTAGGACACATTCTGAGGCATCAAGGGATCACCAGTTTAGCAATGGAGGGAAGTGCGGGGGAGGGAGGGGGGGGGGGGGAGGAGAGGTAAAAATTGTAGACAGTGGCCAAAAGATGAATACAGTAAGCAGATTCAGGGGGACGTAGATTGCAGTAGTTACTTGATGAAGATGCTCACACAGGATAGAGTAACACGGAGAGCTACATCAAACCAGTCTTTGAACTGAAGATGATGACAACAAAAACAACAGCATAAGTCTCTTAAGAGTCTGTATAAGTACCAGAAGCATACTTATGCAGCAATGTTGTTGACATTCACTGTGAGGTATGATGGAAGTGACTGGGGGTGTGTCAGCCGGTGGTTCTACACAGCCAATTGGACAGCAGTGGTCAGACAATATTTTTTGGAACCAAGAGAAATTGTAACATTCTCATGTGAGGATGGAAGTGAAATACGCTGTGTTCTCAGGTTCCACTGTAACCACAACCTCAGAAAATGCAACATATCTGTAAGAACCAGTCAAATATTTGTGGCAATGGAGATATAAGTCTAACAACTATCCTGGACAATGATGATTAAAAATAGTGAAACTACAGGAGGAAGACAAGTAACCAAAAAACATAGTGAAGATAAAAATTAATGTTAAGCATCTGTTTTCATTTATTTTGTTTCTTCTTGTATTATCAAACTGTAGACAATCAATAACAGAATAGGTGTAATGTAAACATTTTAGATAGAGCCCTAAGATGAATAAAAGTTTGTAATTTTGATTAGTCAGAGTATTTTAAAACATAAATTCTTTCAAGGAGCCTCTTAAAAAAAGTGGAGACCATCTTATATCCAAGGTCATCTTATACTAGAGTAAATAAGGTATGTCAAAAACGCCTCATTCTGCATTTTCAGGCAAGTCAGATTAAATGTCTGGATTGACAATAACCCTTTTTCCTCAGTTAAGTTAATTGGGTCAAAAGTTTGCTTTGTTGTCTGATGTATCAGTGTTACAGCTAGCCGGCATATTTTCCTTACTGTCTCAACATTTTTCCAAGAAAAATTTACATAGTAGCAACTAAGTTAGGATACTTACAACACCCAACGTCAGTTTAAGCATCGTGTTTTGTGGATTTGCAGGAGTCAAACTGAAAATGTAAATTCATATTTGAAAGTATCAATCATGTGTGGAAAATAGTCTGCTTATGTCCAGATAACGAGGTCTATATGCAGGCTTTAAGCCTTTCCAATTTTTCTGATCACTGCATTCTCTCCAACCTTATTATTGTCCAACATCAGAGACATAGTGGCAAATCATGTCAGACGTAGTTAGACAGTGGATCTGAAAGGGTTAAAACAGTCAAGCCCCTCCTTGGATGGAGTGCTGTGAACTGTGTCTGCATTTGATGCATCTCAATTGGTGCAACAGACCTTATCGACAGACACTGACATTTCACATGTGACCTAGAACTGTTACGATTCAGAGCAGCGAATTTTTATCATAGGCTCTAAAGTGGTAAACACATTCCATCCAGCAACAGCCACCCAGTCATGTTTTCACAGTCCTGGGCTAGTGCCGGGCATTGCTTGTGACAGTACACACTGTTTCCACAATTTTTTCCTCTGTCTGAACCTGGGAAACAGTGGTTGAGAAGGGAGTGAGACTGGGTTGTAGCCTAGATGAATCAGATGACATTCAGTCTTACAATGCCTTACAGCCAGCAGTTAGTTCAAGATGTTTTTCCCCAGGCTGCTGTAAATGCACCTTGGTGTGACCAGCTTCTTCTACGGGTCCTGCAATATATATCCTGGCTGGCTGGTCACCCAAGCTCTCAAGGGGCAGATCCACTTTTTCCATTGGTAGCATTAACTTCCAAGTTCAGCAAGGTGTGGGTCTCTGAAGATAAGGAATGGTGCCAATTGGTGGTACCATTATCCCTGCAACGTCGCATGCTTCAGCTCACTTGGGAATTTCCAGTATGAAGCAACTGGCACACATGTCTACTGGCCTTGTTTGGATGACAACGTTTCACGGGTGGTGCGAGTGTGTGCCATTGGCCAGGCAGACCAAACAGACCCAGTCCACTCACCCTCACCATGATCAGTGCCAACGCAGCCTGGGACCAAGTTCGTGTAGACCTCAGGGCTCCTTTCTTGGAATCCATATCGTTAATTGTCCTAGATTCCTTCCACCAATTACCATGTGTCATCCACCTCCAGCAGAAAACAAAGGCAGCCATGATAGGAGCATTGGAGCGAATCTTTCCAATAAAAGATGTGTCCTTTACACTGCTGATTGACAACAATTCCCAAATCACAGAAGCTAATTTCAAAAGCTTTTGCAACTACAGCCCAATTAACTAAATATCTTATCACAACCACTTCCCGTACAGCCTCAAATGGGCTGTAGAACTTGAAACATTAAGTCTTAGGGTCGGCAAAATTGACTTCAGAACTAAACTTCATCCTAGTTTTTTGAATGTTCATACCTGTCAATAGTCAAAGTTGGATTGAAGTTCCTTCAAGGGCACTGTCAAAGGACACTTCTGGACTTTCCATCCCAAAACACGGAGCTGACAAACCCATCATTCCATGTGGATGCTTAATTAGGGATATGCACATTTGGGACAACTCTTGGACAGAACAGCAAGGCAGCCAGGTATACTGGCAGCTACAACACATGGAATGCTGTTCCAGCACTGCAACCAACTCCAGTTGCAGCACGCTAGTCAGTGGTCTTCCTCATCAGGCAGCCCACCATTGTCACCACCTCGTAGTTCTCTCCACTCTGGAGTTACAGAGGATGGCTGCCTGGCCCTTCCTTTCCACAAGCTGTGGGACATGCCCCGTCATCAACAGATCCTCAGAGTCATGCAGGGACACCTCATCTCCCACATATCTTCAGTCATAAGCCAGAAGTCCTTTCTCCACAGTGTCGCTGGCAGCCCCAGATGTCTCCGAGGAGAGTCCTGACAAGATGTCACCCGACCATGGGCTGCTTCTGCTGTGTTCTCCCTCGCACTGGCCTGGCAGGTACCAAGCATGCATGTCAGTGGCTTGATGTGGGAGGAGTTTAATAAAGCCACTGGATGTGCAAATAGATGGTACAGACATGTCAATAAGTGTAATATCAGCAAAGGTGCCTATGACAGAAAAGCAGCTTCTGTCACAGGCTGGTCACATGAACTTCCATAGTTGACAAATATAAGACCATCCAGTGGCGGTCTCTTCTGAGTTTGGTATCTCATCTCGTCTCTACATGTGGACTCTGCAATACTATGAGTAATTACTGTGTGTCCTCGTAAACCCTCGATTCTTTAAAGAATCGAGCTCCCATGAATAAAATAGCTTGAAACATTTGATAACTTTATAAATGATTTATTGTATTAAATATTTGATTTTAAGCATGTAAGCGAGAAAAAGTTTAGAAAAGGTTTGAAATTATGCATAAAGTTTGTTGGAAGTTGTGAAGTCCTCTCCTTTTCAAATACTGCACGAATGTACTCTGGATATTTGAGTACCACCAGTTACACTGTCTCAAGACAAGCAAACAATTTCTAACAGTAATACTTGTCTTATTGTGTTAAACTTTTTAACATAAGATTATGAGAATATGGTGCCATTTTAAATTTGGACAATAATTATGTAAAATATTGAAAATCAAATTTTGATGCCCCTGGAAGCCATTAGATAGGCAAGCTACAACTGGTACCAGGTTCTGGGTTAGTCCACTCAGTAAAACTGGTAATGCTACCAATGATGAACTTGTGGTTTCCACTATTGGCTGCCAATAAGGAACATCGGATGTGAAATAAATTATCTGGCTGAGTCATACTTGAGTCTTATTATACTATTCTGGAATGATATCAGAATAATTTATTTGTGGCATAGACAGATATTTCTCCAAGAATTACTACTGTTTGGTTCAAGGATTAACTGATAATTTTTGCTGTTGTTACAAGAGTTATTTTATGTACAACAAATTATCTGACCTGAAGTGAGGGTTACAGCCTTTGCCTCAGTATCATTAGGGGTGTTATCACTTTGGTGACTAATGTTGTATACATATAGACAGAGCACCACCCACCAACCAAAAATAAAAATAATGTAATACTCATTATCCCTTATAATTGTGCTATGTCACCTACCTAACAGAGCCTCAGGATGGTCACCTCGCTCTGCCATAAGTCGATACATTTCCAAACGTGCAAGGTAAGGGCCCCGTAACCGACGTGGTAGTTTTGTTTCGTTGTCTCGAACAAGACGTGCAAGGAAGTCCCGAACTGCTTCTGGCGTGGAATCTGCACCTGGTATCCCTTCACTGGGGTCTGCTTGGCCCGAATCAATTAGTTTCAATGCTGATGATAAGTACTCAGTAATGTACGACCACCTGTCCATACTGCCAACACAAAAAGATACAATGAATTACAGTTGGCATGTGACAATATATAAGTTTATAAACAAGGTATTAAATGGTGTTCAAAACATTTTTGTGTGTGTGAAGCAGATAGTTTAGAATGCTGCACAATGTCTTTCATTTGCTATTTTTGTACAGGTATAATGAAAATACTAAATTACAATAATTTCATTTAAAACAATTCTTATACTTCAACAGCTATCAGGACACACATAAGAAAATTTAAAGAACATACGCAAATATATCTACACATAGTTTTGTATCTACATTTGAAACTCAGGTGTAACTCATACACTACGTAATAACCAAACATCACTTTCCAATGTCGAAAATTTGAAAAACTTTTAATGAATTTGGTTAATGGTTTAATACTGATTATAATTATGACTGTTCTATTCCTTTAATGGTAGACAATATATATCGAGACAGAATGGCGAAATTCCAAGTACTACAAACCGAAATACGTGAACATAGAAAAATACTATTCCTAGCTTTTGGAACCTTTACACTCCTTCCTCAGGAAGGAAACAGCACCTGGTTGGGAATGTTGGAAAGGAGGTGCAGGTCATTCAGATGGAAGGTAAAAAAGAGACTGAAGGTGCACAATCCCACTCAGATCTTAATGCCTGAATACCAGAATAGTAGTTAGACTGATTGTTGCACTCAAAAGGGTGAGCCTATCCCAATGCCAATGCAACTGCAGGGTCTTAAATCTACAGATATTTTTCTACAGGGCAACATAAAATATGTTGGTGTGTAAAAAACCAGCACAAACTGACAAACTGCTTGGTGCAGTTCTAGCTTCTTGTTTCAAGGAGCAACAAACAGAGACATCAAAGAATCTGAATAAGTTGTGGGTGCCACTGTAATGCACATGCTACTGGCCTGTAGTGGATCTGGGTGGAAACTGTTATCAATATCCCTTTTCTTTAACTTCCCAGGCCTGCCAACTAGTTACAGTTCTACGGTTAAGGACTATCCCCCTTATACTGTCCTTGAATCACACTATGTTAGGTGCTGGTTTATGACACAGATGCGATTCTTGATGACTACAATTGTATACCTAAATATTGTATTGTATCACTTCCACCAACTTAAAAATTTCAGATAGGAAATTGTAGATAACACTGCCATTTGCAGCTGATACAGTATGTACTAAAACTTACTCTTCCTTCAGCATTAGCTTGAAAAGGAGATTGGCCTGTCGCCAACGCTTCAACTTCATGAGGAGAGTTGCTTTCTTGTACGGGACATGCACATATGACACCAGTTTTTCACCTAGTGGGCCAGTCACAACATCAAGTGCTTCACTGTATTTTCCCTGCAAACAATTGTCAAAGTTTTCAAATCTTTCAGATATGATCAATAACTGATACAATACACTGAACTTTATTAACTGCACACAGGCACTTTATAGCTCAGAAAATTCTACATAAGTTATACTTGTGTTCTTTCATCACTACAAATTTGCTAACAGTTTGAATCTTCCATTCTGCAGGTGAGTGTGCAATTTCTGAAGGATTAAAACTGTGTGCTGGACCAGGACTCAAAAACCAATACCTCGTCTTTCTTGGGCAATGTTCTTACTAATCAAGCTATTCAGGGATGAATCTCGGTCATCCCCACCACTTCGCTTCTGTCAGTACCTCTTATGGGTTCAAGTCCTGTTCTGGTACTCAGTTTTAACCTGATACAGAATTTCATAAATGACTTATGCCTATTAAGACTAGGACTTTGCACACAGTATTAAATGCTATCCACAATGAAAATTCAAAATGTCTCAACAAGGTTTTTTTCTTTTTTTACCTCTCTGGAAAACACACACACACACACACACACACACACACACACACACACACACACCAGAAATTTAAAGTATATAAGAAACGGCAATAAATAAATTGTAGTTGTCAGTACACACTAATACTCTGTATGAGAATCAACCAACAACCAACCACAGTTAACAAGAAAGAGAATTAAAATGAAAAAAGGTCATAGGACGAGTATATGCTGCTCTCCTTAAAGAGTTAATGGATCATCATCTCAGTTTTTATATCTTTATAAATAAAATGAGTCACAACTTTAATAAATGAATAATATTATTAAAATTTTTGGAGACAGGTCAGAACATTAAATTACATGACAAACTTTAATATTAGTCTGGTCCTAAGGAAAGCTGACCTATATCTAAAGGTAGTGGCAGTGCGTCTTCCGGGAAATGTACCAACTGATACATACAGTTTGTACAAGATGCTTTTGGCTAGATGCGACCCAATACTCAAAAAGTAAAATGACTGATAGAACACAAAAAAACATGTTTTATTTTGCTTCTCTATTTTTAGTGTAGGTTGTGGTGACTGTAGAGTACCCCAAAGTCTAAGTAGAGTTGAAAGGTAAGAATTTGGCTGCAGTTTCGCCAAGACAATGAACATGATGTTACGGGAAGAATATTACTTGTTACAGGGCAAATTTTGCAGTTACAAATTTGCTGCAGTTTCGTATAATCATATTAGTACTACAATGGTGATATTATCACATTCATTCAACCACTTCGCTTAACCCCTTGTCATCAGCTATACCATATCTTTCTTTGTGGAATACTGTACAGTAAATACAATGATTTCAAGCAGCAGATATCACTTCTGATCTATAGTAGTAATTAACAGGTCAATGCCCTGAAAATATTCAAAGACTTATGCTTAAGTTCTACTCTGTAACTGATAATTATTTATACCACATACAGCTCACCTGCATTTCCAGAATCATAAGATACAACTGAACTTCTTGTTCTGCCTCAATTTTATCTTCATTCACAAATTTTTCAACCATTCTCTCAGCTAATGGTAAAACAATGCTCTTTGATAGTTTGTCATCTGCCTTGTATGCCTAAAAAAGAAAATAAATAAAACTTTGGAAGTACTTCCAGGTAGGCCTGTAATAGGGTGTAAAATTTACTACACAGTCTTTAGCACACCAGTTCACATTGTGGGACTAAGATTTGAAATATATTATGTCACTGTAATGTCATTGTAAGGAGAAAAATAATTTGTAAGCGAGAGTAATATTACATTTCCAGATGACCTCTGAAACACTAAATCACTGAATGGTAAATATAGTGTGGCTAAACCGCTAAGAACTAACAGTTCCAAAGAGCAATTACTGCAATGCCACAAAATATGTATACAAATGGCACTACCATATATCAACATTAAGAGTGTCTTTACTATAAATTACAGGCAGTCTCTTTCCAAGTAAAAAACAGAAGCCCATGTCAACAAAACAAAAAAGAATAACAACAATCCAATGATAGAATATAGCATGATGAATAAGCATCAAGGCAGCTTTGAAGCTGTGATGCTCCATAGTGTATTATAACAGCTGGTGAAAGACTTATCCAACAAGACTTGAAGACACATAAAGAAACATTATTAGGTAACAAATGTTAATACCAATTAAAGAATTCTGCTGATTGTAATTTAATGTGTTGTTCATAAAATGAACATGTAAATTTGTATTTTGAAAGTAACTGATAGAATTATACTTTTAAAATACAATGATTTATACTTGTTAATAAGTGCCAAAGATCTCTGCACTTATTAACATCAGCTTTAAAAAAATGTAGCCCAACATGTTTACTGATGTACTGTACAACATATCATCATACATATATAATTAATAATAAGTTTTTCTTCATATGGTTCAACTTCATCATTTTATATTATTTTTGCACGAACAAAATGCAGTATGTAATTTCAAACTGATTAAAGAAAGGCAGAAATAGTTTAAAATAACTGAATATTAACAAAATATAAGCAGGGCTTAAGGCCACCATACCTGCATCACCACACTCATAACAGCCCAAAAGTAATATGGGTTCTTCGGTTTCAATTTGTAAAGCATAAGGGCAGTTTGGTGTTGTCTTTTGTAATCGGCAACACGTACATATGCCATGAAGAGATGTGTAAGCAGCTCTTCGTTGGTAGGGTCTTTCTTTGTAGCTGCTTCGTAAATTTCGCATATTCTCTCCGCTGTAAGAGTTCGGCAATTGTTATAAAATACTTAATTACAGTCACATAATTTCCTGTTGAAACACTGATAGTCAACAGAAACTAATCTGAAATATGTCTATCAGAAAATAATTAAGTTAATTTCTAGCCCCAGAATCTTACATTAAAAACACTGACACTAGTAAATAATAATACTTAGTTACTGTAAAGTGCAGTATAACTGATAGCTGCAGTTTGTCACACAGAAACACAGTAAGAAACAAATGCATACGCCTGTGAATTTCTCGGTAACATATTGTCATAGCCTGTAGAGTAGAGTCGTCGCATGGAACTTCTGCCCGAACTGCCTCCAGAAGCTCGATGCATTCTTCTTTTTTGCCCATACGCAGAAGGGCAAGTGCTTTCAGTACCTGCAATGACGAGTCTATTTAGCATCAACAAAAAATTTAGTAGGCATCTTCATTACTTCCATGTAACATAAGAAAAGTATGTAACTATTTCCTGACTTCACCTTTGCACATTGAAAATTTGGCTGCTTCTTCAGAACTTTGTCTGCTTCCTGCAGTGCCTTCTTACTATTGCCAATGTCTAGCCAATCTGTAAAAGGAAATAACAATTGTGTATATGGCAACATTTCCTACCGCCAACTTCTATGTTAAGTTGTGAAAACATTAAACGCATATATCCTCTGATATTATAATACGACTAGAGACAAATATTTAAACTGCGTATATGATTATGACTTCGTACTTTACTATTATTTAGAGGCAGTAGATTCATTATTTTCAGATATGAAAATTTATGTTTACATTCTGTGTCTAGTGATATCACACGATTATTTTCTACAGATGAACCACGATACAAAACTAACATTATCCACCAAAAAACTGGGTGATATTTATATCAATGGGTAGCGATGCGACATTTATAAATGTCTTCGTACATTACCATATATTGGACGAAGTCTTCGTTCACCAACACTACTATCCACATGGGTTTTAGCAGCCATATTTATTAACAAGTTACTACACAAACAACTTCGAACAACTGACGCTAGATAGCAGAAGTTTCGTAATCGGTTGGTTAGAGCGCTTATCTTAAATGTACAAACAACCCAGTCAAAATTTCAATTTGCTCTTTTACTAATCCTGTGCCACGCACTGTGCACTTTTCACGCTAAGTGTCATCTGAGGCATCGGATTACATCTGAAAAATGTTCCGAAATTTCTGGAGTATTTTGCTGATATTGAAAACTTTACTGAACATCCGGCACCTCTGTACACATAAGCGAGAAATATAACAACAATAAATTACAATAAAAACTTCTGTCTCACCATATATCATAGCACCTTGATACGGGACTTAAAAAAAGAGAAAAGGGTTCTATGAACGGTAACAAACTCTATAATATTTGAAACACATTAAAATTCAACGAATCATAGACGGCGAAATAATTATATAAAAAGGAAAAGCTACGACTGAACAAGAATGAGGAGGTATGGAACGTGCCTGACCTTTCCAAATGAACTATAATCCTTGAGGATCTCCTCATTGCGGGTCTATGGAACAAAAAGTTTATCACCTTCGAGACATCTCTTTAAGGAGTTGGGCTTCCTGAGAACTACTTCACAGTACATTAATTCCCTCATGTAGTTGGTTGTAAATAATCACTACAGTTCAATAGGAACAGTTATCTACATAATTACAACTCCAGAATGAAAAATTATATTCATCACTCTATATTAAGGTTGTCATTAGCACAAAAAGGGGTGCACAATGCCGCAACTAAAAGTTTTGATCACTTACACAGTGATATAAAATGTCTGACAGACAACAGAGTAAAATTTGGAAACAAACTGAGAAAGTTTCTTATTCCGTAGAAGAATTTCTATTGTGGTAATGTATAAAAGGTATAAACACGAATAAAAGCAACTTAGAAGTATATATAGAAATAACAATAGGCACAAATTAATTTGCGATGTGACTGTAAAATGACTCGTCCCACTTAATTACGATTTACCGTGCAAAATGGTCCAAGGAACATGTAACTAACTAACTAATTAACTTTCTACTTTATTTATATTGCATAGAGCGAACAAAGACTTTTGCAAACGTCGTTGTTCTTTTACAGTATTTTGAGAATTTCCAGAAGAAAAGTTTCATTCTGCAGCTGAGTGTGCGCTGATACGGAACTTCCTGGCAGATTAAAACTGTGTGCCGCACCGAGACTCGAACTAGCGGCTTTGCCTTTCGCGGGCAAGTGCTCTACCGTCCTTCTTTTTTGTTTTTTTTGTTTAATTCTGTTCGTTATTGTTCGTTGTGTTGGGTCGGAGCGAACGTCACATGACTCGCGTTGTGAGTTCGTTATTAACCACTTCACTCAGTTTCTTTACTACAGAAAGTAGCCAACTCTCTGGACGAAAACGCTGAGCTACCGTGCCGGCTGTCTCGTCTGAGCTAACCAAGCACGACTCATAGCTTCATTTCCTCCAGGACCTCGTCTTCTTTCATTTTGAGAGTTTCTTTCAAAATACGAATATGTGAGATCACAGCCGGCCTTGGTGGCCGAGCGGTTAAGCCGGCACGGTAGCTCAGCGTGTTCGGTCAGAGGGTTACCAGCCCTCTGTAATAAAAAAAAACTGAGTTAACAGATCAAACACGAACTTAAACGGATGTCTTACGACGTCTGCCCCGAGCACCTACAACGAACGAAAACGAACAAAATGAGAATTAAAAAAAAAAAAAGAAAGAAAAAGAAGCGGTTCTAGGCGCTCAGTCCGGAACCGCGCGACTCCTACGGTCACAGGTTCAAATCCTGCCTCGGGCATGGATGTGTGTGATGTCCTTAGGTTAGTTAGGTTTAGGCAGTTCTAAGTTCTAGGGAAATGATGATCACAGATGTTAAGTCCCATAGTGCTCAAAGCCATTTGAACCCTTTTTGTGAGATCACATGTTTTCAACTGAAAATTCAGAACGTATACAAATTTCTTTATCAGGAATAATTTAAGTTTCCTTTCAAAGTTATTTCCATCATGCGCAAGTAAGTCTCTTGGCAGTTTTTTACTCCATCTATTGAATAGGATTGGGGAGAAGAGAAGTTTGTGGCACAACTTGACTAGAAGAAGGGATCGGGTGGTAGGACATGTTTTGAGGCATCAAGGGATCACAAATTTAGCATTGGAGGGCAGCGTGGAGGGTAAAAATCGTAGAGGGAGACCGAGAGATGAGTACACTAAGCAGATTCAGAAGGATATAGGTTGCAGTAGGTACTGGGAGATGAAGCAGCTTGCACAGGATAGAGTAGCATGGAGAGCTGCATCAAACCAGTCTCAGGACTGAAGACAACAACAACAACATGTGACCACTGATGTGTGGGCTGTGGTCTGTTATTTTTAGATTAATTCTTTGCCTAAAAAATCTTTTTGATGATGTAAAGAAATAAAATTACCTTATATAAACACTAGGAATATACTGTAAGGTACGGATGTTGCACAAAAACCAGTCTACAAGAATCATGATTACCTAAACCTTGCGTTATTCTAATTGCCTTCTTCTGCAGCAATATTAATCTGTTGACATCTGTATCTGCAGCCCTGCCCCATAATTCAGTGCCATCGTTTAGTAATGTTCCACAGTAAACTGTTTTGATAGCAGTATTTGTAACTCTTTTTGCTAGGTGACTGAGTACGTGTAATCCACTACTAATCTACCCTAATATAAATTTAACATGATTGGACCATCGCAAGTTTTCTCTAAGTATAGTCTCACGCCGATGATGTTGCACTCAACATCGATGTTTTAGGGGTTCCGTACCTGAATAGATAAAAACGGAACCATTGCACATTAAATGTATTCGCAGTTGCGAATATGGACAAACATCAGCTGTAGAATGGAGTTACGACAGTGAAAATTTGTGTGCGAGTGGGATTCTAACCAGAATTTCCTGCTTATCGAGTGCGGTCGTCTGAACATTTGACTACTCTTGCACAACTCCGGGCTATCCCCAAACATCCATACGTCGTCAACCATGCAGCTACAATCGATACTCGTACATTCTTTATGTTTTTTCTCGTACAGGTGAGGAAGCGATGTAACGCTTAGATGTTGAATTAGACCTTTAAAAAAAGTCGTAAAATTCATCCAACGATAAACAAAATTTTCATTTTTTCACAAAAATCTTATTTTAAACGCCTGTAGAAACAAGGCACACCGGCAACTTCTGCGTTGCCATTATTTTAACACTAAACACGATGAAACTAGATTGCGAATACATTTAATGTGTTTCCTAACGGCTGTAATCGCCGTCGTGTCTGTTCCTCTGGACATGGATGCAAGTCCAAAGGAACTTGAGGTCGTAATTTAGAATAACGCAGGCACTCCTATGTCGTATCGTATCGGAACACCACTGTAGGTCAGGATAACTTTGTTGTCCATCTGTCTGTAGTCTAACAGTCCGGCTTCTAAGACCCTTTTTCTCAGGAACAGTTCGCGATCTCAACTTGAAATTTGCGTCACATACACTACTGGCCATTAAAATTGCTACACCACGAAGATGACGTGCTACAGACGCGAAATTTAACCGACAGGAAGCAGATGCTGTGATATGCAAATGATTAGCTTTTCAGAGCATTCACACAAGGTTGGCGTCGGTGGCGACATCTACAACGTGCTGACATGAGTAAAGTTTCCAACCGATTTCTCATACACAAACAGCAGTTGACCGGCGTTGCCTCGTGTAAGGAGGATAAATGCGTACCATCACGTTTCCGACTTTGATAAAGGTCGGATTGTAGCGGTTTATCGTATCGCGACATTGCTGCTCGCGTTGGTCGAGATCCAACGACTGCTGGCAGAATATGGAATGGGTGGGTTCAGGAGGGTAATACGTAACGCCGTGCTGAATCCCAATGACCTCGTATCACTATCAGTCGAGATGTCAGGCATCTTATCCGCATGGCTGTAACGGATCGTGCAGCAACGTCTCGATCCCTGAGGCAACAGATGGGGACTTTTGCAAGACAACAACCATCTGCACGAACAGTGCGACAACGTTTTGCAGCAGCATGGACCCATTGCTGCGGTTACCCTTGACAGTGCATCACAGACAGGAGCGCTTGCGATGGTGTACTCAAGGATGAACCTGGGTGCACGAACGTCATTATTTCGGTTGAATCCAGGTTCTATTTACAGCATCATGATAGTCGCATCCGTGTTTGGCGACATCGCGATGAACGCACATTGGAAACGTGTATTCGTCATCGCCATACTGGCGTATCACCCGGCGTGACGGTATGGGGTGCCATTGCTTACACGTCTCGGTCACCTCTTGTTCGCAACAGTGGACGTTACGTTACAGATGTGTTACGACCCGTGGCTCTACCCTTCATTCGATCCCTGCGAGACCCTACATTTCAGCAGGATACTGCACGACCGCATGTTGCAGGTCCTGTACGGGCCTTTCTGGATACAGAAAATGTTCGACTGCTGCCCTGGCCAGCACATTCTCCAGATCTCTCGCCAATTGAAAACATCTGGTCAATGATGGCTCGTCACAATGCTCCAGTCAGTACTCTTGATGAACTGTGGTATCGTGTTGAAGCTGCATGGGCAGCTGTACCTATACACGCCATCCAAGCGCTGTTTGACTCAATGCCCAGGCGTATCGAGGCTGTTATTACAGCCGGAGGTGATTGTTCTGGGTACTGATTTCTCAGGATCTATGCACCCAAATTGCGTGAAAATGTAATCACATGTCAGTTCTAGTATAATATATTTGTCCAATGAATACCAGTTTATCATCTGCATTTCTTCTTGGTGTAGCAATTCTAATGGCCAGTAGTGTACTTGGCGGTGTCAAAAATTTTAGGTTCTAAGTCAATGTAGTCAAATACAATGTATTTGTATATGTTACAAATTTTGTTACTCGCAAACTCGATCATCAAAACCGTTGACCTAAAACCGTAAAATCTGGCAAGAAACAGAATTTAACTGATCAAATAAAGGAAAAAAATTCAAAAATTGTTATTTTGTAATTTTATCATGTAATAATATTTTTTCCTCATTTGTTGTCCGTCTGCCCGATAGTTAAGACCCCTTTTTCTAAGAGATTTCAAGGCGAAATTTTTGTCACATACTGAGGTCTGCGACCCCTCGGCAGCAGCTTCTAAGTCAAAGCAATCACAAGACTCGGCGATATATGCACATATTTTGGTACGCGCAAGCACACTCATGAGAACCTTTAGACGTAGGAAGGTGTTACCTGCATACGTTCCGTCCTGCTGGTCTAGCCATAAAGCCGCGGGCCTGCAAATTGAGAAATCTCAGGATCGAAAATCTCGGTTGGATCACGGGTTTTTCACTCTTCGTTTTAACCCAGCCCTCAACTCTCAACGACTTGGGGAGTCTCCATAAGCATGCTGATCGGATTCCACGTTAAACCCTAAGTCCAATAGATAGATTTGGTTAGTTGGTTTGTGGGAGTTGAAGGGACCAGACTACAAAGGCCATCGATCCCTAGAAAGTTGGACCAGTTGATTGAGGCGCACGAAGTTATCATGGTCCTCAGAGTGCAAGTCCTAATCGCATTTGTGAGGTGTTTTGGAATAACAACTGGGTTTAATGGATCTTCGCGGAATTCATCGTTGACACAAGTACAGGAAGCGATATGAGAATAGTTGTTGAATTAGGCTATAACAGAAGTCGTAATAAATCATCCAACGAGATGCAAAATTTTCATTTTTTTCCCAACAAAGTTTCTTTAAACACTTATAGTAAACGAATTACTCCGGCAACTCCACTACGCCCTTGATGAGATGGGGGATGGGCTATCAGCAGTTAAAATTAGCCACTATTTAGTCAAACGATTTTGTAAATTTTAGATATACTAAAATTTTTATGTGGTGTTAAAAATGGATTTTCTCATGAAATAAAATCTAGATGGCAAGTTGCGTTGGTTTATAGATAAAAGGCTGAACTATTGATTATGTAAGACATTTACACAGGTGAGTGAAGTGATGAGTTTATGTAGCTTGCCATCGGTAGGGTACCATGGGACTCGTAAGTTTTGGGTGATGTCTAGGACAGCGGTGACTGACAAAAAAGCGTCGCACTGTAAATGCTTTCAGGCGGTTCCGCGTGTTCTCGTGAAGTATCACGATAACAATTCACGATATGCCGACCGAAATGGCCTTACTTCCAGGTACAGTAATACTGTGGTCGACTGTCATACACTGGACTCGCATTCGGGAGGACGACGGTTCAATCCCGTCTCCGGCCATCCTGATTTAGGTTTTCCGTGATTTCCCTAAATCGTTTCAGGCAAATGCCGGGATGGTTCCTCTGAAAGGGCACGGCCGATTTCCTTCCCAATCCTTCCCTAACCCGAGCTTGCGCCCCGTCTCTAATGACCTCGTTGTCGACGGGACGTTAAACACTAACCACCACCACCACCACCTCGACTGTCATAGCGTCAGCACTGCCTGATGTAAGCACAGCTTGTTCCCTTACTCCCCTTCCTGTTTTCGGGAAATCTGTAGGCGGAGCTTGATTCCTCTGCTCTCCACGCCCCCCCCCCCCCCCCCCCTCATCCTTTCCCTCAGAACCAATACATGCAAAGGATTGTTAAACGCGCTGTACACCTTGAACAAGTGCACGGGAACGACCTGCTGATTCGCCCTATGAAACAAGAAGCGTTGAAGCTGCTGGTATAATCATGGAACAGTTTGAGCTGTAGGAGATACTGTACCGTAACCTCGACGAAAATCGCGCTGCATAGTTGTAACTGAATTGCACCTGTTGGCTCGGATGACACAAAACACCTGCTCTTCCTTTGTTATAGCCATCTTAATTCGACGTACATTGGGTAATGAACGAGGAAGCGAGAGAGCTAGTTGCATCAACGAGCTCTACTGGCAACCTTGTGATCTGGCAACTTAAACTAGCCATCTTAAGTGGGTGGATATTTGTTCGAGTAATTTAGTAGGGTGACAAGGGACGAGGTCCCGAACCAAGCCTTATGATGTGGATCGAGGGGAGTGGTGATGACGAGGATCCTGACACGGAAACGAAGTCTGTGTTTCGCTAGATCTGGTAGGACGGGTTTCAAGGTCGGGTAGGCTCTGTTTACATGGGGATACTTAGATCTCCGAGCGGCTGAGATACTCTGCGACCAAGAGATCAGGCATGTGTAATTAGGTGGGGTCGTTCAGATGGGGACACTACAATAGCGGCCGGCGTCCCAGTCGCCGCGATTTGGGTACTATACGACCCGAGGTGCTGGTCGCCGAGTCTACCAGTCTGTCAAGTTGCATTCGTACCGCTGAGTTGCGCAATGTAAGAACAAACGTTTAATTTGAAATTCGTAGGAGAAGTGGAGAAATATCCGAACTATAAATTTACAAATTGAAAGAGTATCCAAGGAAGGAGGTGGCAGAGAGAGCATGGCAAAATCTAGCCAAGGAGCTTGATTATTAGATAACGTCATTAACAGTAGTTAAAATTTTTAACATAAAATAAATACGCCCTACTAAAAAAACTAATCAACGATTTATAAGCACTCACTATACAATAACTGTAATAACTGTAATAAATATGTAACTAAAATGGTTTTAATTACGTATTAATATGTAAATAAAAATTTACAGAAATTCATTTATAAGTTTTACGAACATACACATTACACATAAAATTTTTTTATAAAGAAAGATCCCGATTATTCTTGATGCAGTACTGTCACTACCACGGGCTGGAAGCACAAGGCGTCAGAGAGTAATTGGCTAAATAATTTCTTACTTCGCGTCCGGCATAGTGATTTAGGTTTTCCGTGATTTCCCTAAATCGCTCCAGGCAAATGCTGGGATGCTTCCTTTCAAAGGGCACGGCCGACTTCCTCCCCCATCCATCTCTAATTCGATGAGACCGATCACCTCGCTGTCTGGTCTCCTTCCCCAAACAACCCAACCCAATTTCTTACTTCATATGCAGTAGAATGAGGACGCAGTGTATGTCTTTCGTTGGCTGTATTCCGACTGTTGTCGTTTCGGAGTTGTTGCATTGTTGCTCATCCCATCTGTATTGGATACTTTCATGTTTTCGAATGAAATTATGCAATATGCAGACGGATTATATTAAGTCACCATCCTTCTGTAGTTCGAGAACGAGCAGGACTGCTCAGAACTTGGAACTTCTGTGTCAGCATTCCAAAAGCGCATTCCATACATTTTCTTTCTCTGATTAATCTATGATAATAAATTCTCTTCACATTGCCGAGTGTGGGTACGGTTAACATTAAGTTGAGTCATAACGGAAACGCTTTATCTCCTACAAAGTAATATGGGAAATTATATTTATTTTCATCATTTGGTAATCTCGAAGGCAACGGCAAGTTTAATCTTTCATTTGTAATCCAATGTTTAGTTCCTGAAGCATGAAATATCCTTCCTACATAGTTTCAATACTGATGAACAAACCGTCAGTATCACCGCATGCCAACAATACTGTGGTGTGGTATTGTTTATGACTGAAATTAAGTGAATCCGTCCCACGTAATTTTTCAATGCGGGTATGTTTTCCGGCCAATGCACCCAAGAAATTAGGCAACTTGTAACCTACATTTTATGTGGACCCACAACTTTCTCCTTCTGTAACAGCAGTAATTACAATACTGTGTGATAGTATCATTATCACTAACAGAGTCACAGGACGTTGTGCTACTGGGGTCACGGCTCACGATAAAGCGCGCTACATACATTCTTTGCCCACAACCAACGAAACTGATTTAATTTTCTATTCACACCGCAAGTGACTTGGCAGTACGGGAGACTCGTACGTGTCTGTGTGAATGTGATCTGCTACTCGAGTCGTCCAGTCTCCCAGTCTCTTGGTTGTTAAGTAGCTGAAGACGTGATTTGAGTATCCCCATGTAAACAGGTCCTTAAGAGGAGGTGACTGTACTCTCGTTGGTAGTGGTCGCCGAGGGTGCGCAGGTCTAGTGTAGTGGGAATATGGTGGTACAGTCGCTGCACAGTACCAAGACAGGAGAGCATGGGGAAACTAGAGGATGGTTGGTGTCGAGTTCACAAGAATGTCGAATATTCAGGAGTGTTAAGTATGGAAGGGAAGACTGGGCAATTTTATAAATTAATATAGTATTCACGTAGAGCACTTCTTCAGTTGCAGAACTATTACTTCAGAGACGACTTTGGCATTCACAAAACGACAGAACTAAAGTGTTCACTGGTTTCGCTATGTACAGCCATACATTAAACCATTTTCGTTCAGCTTTTACACGCATCCACATACAATTTTGGGGTACTTTTAATTATTACATTTAACGTCAGAGTTTTCATTCACTTTTCACAAATGTTCACTGTTCCCTCCAACGGCCGAACGACAAACGTATGGTAAAAATGTCACATACTTTGCGAGCACGTCTAGAATTACTGCATTCACAACGTTTGCCAAGCGACGTCGCTCTTTAGCCAGGGTTCATGGAGACAGGGGCACATAAATGGACTCTTTCACAAATCGTCACAAAAGAATACCGCGAGATCACGCGATCTTGGACGCCAGTAATGGAACGGGTCAGTAATGCGGTGCGACTTCATTGAGGTAATTCTCAGCTGGCATGATGGGTAGTCCTTCATGAACTACAGTCTGTTCACAAAGAATGGAACGAGGACTCCCTAGTTGTGGATCGTCAGAAGTCGGCACAAGTTGGTCGACAATGGATCTATTCATATATTGTGTCCAGGTACTTGCTTTGCAAGTTAATACACTACTGGCCATTAAAATTGCTACACCAAGAAGAAATGCAGATGATAAACGGGCATTCATCGGACAAATATATTATACTGGAACTGACATGTGATTACATTTTCACGCAATTTGTGTACATAGGCCCTGAGAAATCAGTACCCAGAACAACCACCTCTGGCCGTAATAACGGACTTGATACGCCTGGGCATTGAGTCAAACTGAGCTTGGATGGCGTGTAGAGGTACAGCTGCCCATGCAGCTTCAACACGATACCACAGTTCATCAATAGTAGTGACTGGCGTATTGTGACGAGCCAGTTGCTCGGCCACCATTGCCCAGACGTTTTCAGTTGGTGAGAGATCTGCAGAATGTGCTGGCCTGGGCAGCAGTCGAACAGTTTCTGTATCCAGAAAGGCCCGTACAGGACCTGCAACATGCGGTCGTGCAGTATCCTGCTGAAATGTAGGATTTCGCAGGGATCGAATGAAGGGCAGAGCCACGGGTCGTAACACATCTGAAATGTAACGTCCACTGTTCAAAGTGCCGTCAATGCGAACAAGAAGTGACCTAGACGTGTAACCAATGGCACCCCATACCATCACGCCGGGTGATACGACAGTATGGCGATGACGATTACACGCTTCCAATGTGCGTCCACCGCGATGTCGCCAAACACTTATGCGACCATCATGATGCTGTAAACAGAACCTGGATTCATCCGAAAAAATGACGTTTTGTCATTCATGCACCCAGGTTCGTTGTTGAGTACACCACCGCAGGCGCTCCTGTCTGTGATGCGGCGTTAAGGGTCTCCGATCTGATAGTGCATGCTGCTGCTCACGTCGTCGATCTGTTCGTGCAAATGGTTGTTGTCTTGAAAACGTCCCCATCTGTTGCCTCAGGGATCGAGACGTGGCTGCACGATCCGTTACAGCCATGCAGGTAAGATGCCTGTCATCTCGACTGCTAGTGATACGATGCCGTTGGGATCCAGCACGGCGTTCCGTATTACCCTCCTGAACCCACCATATTCTGCTAACAGTCATTGGATCTCGAGCAACGCGATCAGCAATGTCGCGATACGATAAACCGCAATCGCGTTAGGCTGCAATCCGATCTTTATCAAAGTCGGAAACGTGATGGTAAGCATTTCTCCTCCTTACACGAGGCATCAGAACAACGTTTCACCGGGAAACGCCGGGCAACTGCTGTTTGTGTTTGAGAAATCGGTTGGAAACGTTCCTCATGTCAGCACGTTGCAGGTGTCGCCACCGGCGCCACGCTTGAGTGAACGCTCTGAAAAGCTAATCATTGCATATCACAGCATCTTCTTCCTGTCGGTTAAATTACGCGTCTGTAGCACGTCATCTTCGTGGTGTAGCAATTTTAATGACCAGTAGTGTACATCTCTTGGAGAGAGACAAAGTGGTTCCTGGCCCGTCACAGGTTCTTTTTCGCAGAAGTGCAAGGGGTAAACTTTAAGTAGTGGAGCTACAAAATAATTAAAAGTTTTCGATGAACATTTCAAGCACAAGCTAGAAATACCCGACCACAATATTACTGCCCCTTGTGGCCGTTATCGGAAACATATAATGACGTTACAACATGTACAGCGATGAATAACCAAAAAGCATCGCACTGTAAATTCTTTCAGGCGGTTCCGCATGTTCTCGTGAAGCATCAAAATAAAATTCACGATAAGCCGACCGAAGCGGCCTCACTTCCAGGTGCAGTAATACCGTGGGTCGACTATTATAGCGTTAGCACTGCCTGACGTAAGCAAGGCTTGTTCCCTCACCACCCCTTCCTGTCTGTGTGCGGAGCTTGCTTCCTCTCCTCCCCCCCCCCTCCCTCCCTCCAGAAGTCGTCATCTAATGAACAAACATACATGCAAAACAATGTTAAATGCGCTGTGCGCCTTGAACAAGTCATGGGAACGACCTGCGGATTCGCCTTACATAAACAATACGCTTTGAAGCTGCTGGTATCGTCATGGAACAGTTAGAGCTATAGGAGATACTGTGCCGTAACCTCGACGAAAATCACGCTGCATAGTTGTAACTGAATTGCACCAGTTGACTCGGGTGACACAAAACACCTGTTCTTCCTTTGTTATAGCCATCTTAATTCGACGTACATTGGGTAATGAACGAGGAAGCGAGAGAGCTAGTTCATCAACGAGCTCTACTGGCAACCTTGTGATCTGGCAACTTAAACTAGCTCCAACGTAAACTTCTAGTTTCTATCAAACTTACTCGATGTTTCTGCCTAAATTCATATAGAAGAAACAGGCTTTTGAAATCAAATGTTGCTTTTAATCATCCCATAAAGGGTGATTTTGGTAAATGGGGACAAACTGTAGGAAATAGGAAACACCAAGAGTACAACACATTACCGTGCCTAATATGGTGTGGGAAATTTGTTGGCATTCAAACTAACTTCCATTTGCCTCGGAATGGATAAATAGAGGTCCTGTATGGTTTTGCAATGGAGTCTCAAACTATTCTTACCACAAAATTGTGACAAGTTCATATAATGATGATGGAGCTCAATAATATTGACATCTCATGAATATGATGGCCATGGGAGATGCGACAATTGGTGCTCATGCTCACAAAACCAGACTTGGACAATGAGAGCTATGTGAACAGGTGGCCTGCCGTATTGGAACACAGAATTTCCATTGGGGAACATACATTGCGCCTTGGGAAGGACCTCATCAGTAAAGCCGGCCGCTGTGGCCGAGCGGTTTTAGGCACTTCAGTCTGGAACGCGCGACTGCTACGGTCGCAAGTTCGAATCCTGCCTTGGGCATGTGTGTGTGTGATGTCCTTAGGTTAGGTTTAAGTAGTTCTAAGTTCTAGGGGACTGATGACCTCAGATGTTAAGTGCCATAAGGCTCAGAGTCATCATCAGTCAAAATGGTCACTCAATCCTTTGAAGTAATCTGTACTTGAAGAACAACCATGGGGCCAATGGAATACCACAATATGGTTGCCAAATCATCACCGAACTTCCGTCCTGTTTTATTCTTGGGACATAAAATCAGCCAGAAATACGAAACAGTGTGAAACAAGACTCATCCAGCCAAATGATTTTCTTTTGCTGCACGATAGTGCGAGTTTTCTGTCTTCTGCACTGCGTTTGCTGTTAGGGGCATCTGCAACACTGATGAGTGGTTCTGGAACTCCAGCTTGCTCTATAGTTCTCATTTCATGGAGGTTCCTTCATGTTGCTTTGCTGCCGATGGGGTTCGCTTGCCGGTATTCAGTTCTGCAGTGACTTCTCTAGCTGTTATCATCTTATTTTTCGTTGCAATCATCTTCCATGACCCCGATTTCCTCGGTGCGATATAAATCTTTGATACAGTGCCACCTTCAACAGCAAACACTTTGGTTATAGAAGCACATACTGTACGAGTTCCAACAATTTGTCAACGTTCGAATTCACTTAAATCTGTCATAATGCATGAACAACTAGACAGAGCGCTGTTCTGCCTCTGTTCTGACACTTGCAACATATGAGGACATTGCGTAGGTGCCATTCATGGTCAAATACAAGTTTGTAACGTGCAGTGACCCCAGCATCAGCACCAGGCTAGTGGCCAGCAGTAGGGGCGCAAAGTGGGATCAAGGACAACTGCTTAGTGCGGTCTGCATACATAGCGTTGTTCTGACAATTGATTTATGACCCCCTGGAGGTGCATTTATGGGGATAATCTGCCCTTCTCAGAAACCCTCATCCTTCCACTCCTCGTACCCACACCTTCCCTTCCTCTTCACCTACCCCTTTTTTCTCCCCATCGACGATACAAGAACACTTTTGATATCAGATTAACTGACTAATTAATTAAACCGACCAATTAATTAACCCCTACACCTCTGGGATATCCTGCAGCCCTGTCCCTCCTCTCCCCCACCTGGAGACTAGTGGGAAAAGGAATCAGTCTGTGCTGGAGAGGGAGGATCTCACGACAGGAAATTCAAATAAGTGTCAATTCCATAGCAAAGGATATACCGCTTATTTATAGAATTCAGTTCACAGGTGTTGGATCTCCCTTTTATTTGGTGGGAAAGCACACTGTTCTTTGTTGTTTGGGAAGATGCAGGTATTGTAAAATACATCGAAAACAAGTAATTAAATAGATCGCTTTTTTCCGATCGAGCAAGGAATCCCATCACAAAACCGATGTCAACATAGCTCGTCGCAAACAACTACACGATTAAAAATCTCTCGATCCCGTCTTTGCATTGACTGCAGGGCAGGCATGCCAGCCACTTCCTGTACAACACTTGCTGGATCCCCTGGCAACCCTTTGAGCGCTGGACTGGGAGGAGCCGGTCACCTGCAGAGGGATGTGTGATACCGGATGTCGGCTTTCGTTGAAATTTGATTTTTGATTCACTTCCCGTTTTGTTCCCAGACACACTTGTTCCACACCAGGTCAGTGGAAGCAACTGTTCTATCATTGCAGATACCAACTGAGCTAGTTCACTGTGACACCACCAGGGGACATCCCAACCCCTTCCACCCCTCGCCCTCTCCCTCCCCATCCCTCCTGGAAAAAAACTGGCGGGAAAAGACTCGCTATGCGCTGAAGAGGAAGGATCTCATGACACGAAATTCGAATCAGTGTCATTAATATATTGGTGCATATTGTTTATCTAATCAATTTGTGGGAGTCAGGGCTCCCCCACTTGGGTAGAGCTCACGTCTACACCCCCACCGCCGTCTCCCATGATATAATAACTGTAAACAGTGAGGAATGGAATGAAGGGCAATCTCCTGTGCGTATCTGTCGTCAGAGCGCGGCCACAGAGGTGAAAAGCCACCAAATGTCCCAATTACAGATTTGTTCAAATGTGTGTGAAGTCTTATGGGACTTAACTGCTAAGGTCATCAGTCCCTAAGCTTACACACTACTTAACCTAAATTATCCTAAGGACAAGCATACACACCTATGCCCAAGGGAGGACTCGAACCTCCGCCGGGATCAGTCGCACAGTCCATGACTGCAGTGCCTTTGACCGCTCAGATAATCCCACGCGGCCCTAATTACAGACCACAGTACTAAATACTAGCAGTCACAGACTAGATGTTGGCCTTCATTGACCTCGCGACCATGAACAAAGCATCAGGTGGCGGCAACTCTTTGATATTGATACCTGAGAAATTCCATTCTCTTTCTCAAGTAGTTACTTCCTGCCCCATCTGTCGTGTACCACACTAACCCCTCTTTTGTTCTGAACAAAGTAGTGGATACCTGGTAAATCACCAGCTGTGGATGTCTTGGAAATATTCCCTCACTTTCAGACTGATTGTCTAATTTATTAAATCGATTTGATAGTTGTGGGACAGTTTTTCCTTGCATCCTATAGGTGGATAGTAGGACTGGTATATGTGGTGGGATTCGTTCCTACAACTGCCTGGTTTCCAAATCCTTCTGGATTTTTTTCCTTTGCCTCCTATAGGTGGACACCAGCAGAGTTACATCAATTGGCAGGAAGTCCATTACGTTGGAGGTAGTTGAGAATGTAAAATTTCAGCTCAATTGCATTTTGTATTCTTAAACAATCCGTGGAGGGGTTGGATTGATGTGTGTGTTCACATTACCACTATTGGAAACAATAAATTGACCAATGAGGAATTTGACATCTCAACTGGAAGTGTGCTATGATGATGATGAGGTCCCATACTCCGAGGAGCATGGGGGACGATGCGGAAGACCTGCACCGCCGTACTAGGCAAGGTCCTAGCGGAGGTGGTTTGCCATTGATTTCCTCCAACCGTAATGAGGATGAATGATGATGATTAAGACGACACAACAACACCCAGTCATCTTGAGACAGAGAAAATCCCTGACCCCACCGGGAATCGAAACCATGCAAGACCACGAGCTGCAGATGGAAGTGTGCTATATAAAACAATAGCTGAAATTTAAAATTTTGAGGTGAATTTTTACTGTCATGGTTGTGGAATTCCCAACTTCCCGACCACTACAAGTCTCCTAAGTGTATTTTATAAAGCA
Organism: Schistocerca gregaria; assembly: GCF_023897955.1. Lineage (NCBI taxonomy): Eukaryota > Metazoa > Arthropoda > Insecta > Orthoptera > Acrididae > Schistocerca > Schistocerca gregaria. The sequence continues at coordinate 125,530,824 of NC_064927.1, read as the reverse complement.
TTATAGACTTCCTAATTTTGTTCTCTCAGCTACACCAGAATGAAGAACGAGGAGGAAAGGATCTACCGCGTGACAGAATAGTAACAACAATAGAAACCAGTACAATACAGAGAGGACAGCAATGTACTGAGGAGCACAAAACTATGATCCTAGTACCTGTCATGTCTAGATGCCTGAGATCGCTGAAAATACTCCTACATATGGCCCACTAACCTTCCAGATGTCCACATGTGGCACACCCATCTCCTGATACAGCCCCAGCTCCAAGACATAGAGGCCGGAGAAAATTGCCGCCACAACAGCCGCAGTCTTGGATGCATGTGTTAGTCAGAGTGCATCACGCTGATCGTGGAGGGCATCCAGCAATGATTGGAGTGATAGGAGTTCAGATATTATCAATACATCCAGCACAAACGCTTGGCCGTGATCAGTATTTAACTGTTCAGTTTTCCACTGAGAACACATGCAATACACGTGGAGACAGTCCAACACATACTGAGTATCAGTTTATTCAGATATCCAGAGGATGCCACAGCTGAGACTTGTCCCCGTAGCTGCGGGTTAGAACTCAGCAGCTGGCCGGCCATAACTTTTCTTTATACCCACCACTCGCGACCCCCTTAAGCCAGAAATGTCAATTCGTTCTGGCCACCTCTGCCACATGCCCAGAAATCCAAATGGTGTCGTCCTAAAAAAGCAGCCACGTATTTATCACTGTTGTTGTTGTTGTGGTCTTCAGTCCTGAGACTGGTTTGATGCAGCTCTCCATGCTACTCTATCCTGTGCAAGCTTCTTCATCTCCCAATACGTACTGCAGCCTACATCATTCTGAATCTATTTAGTGTATTCATCTCTTGGTCTCCCTCTACGATTTTTACCCTCCACACTGCCCTCCAATACTAAACTGGTGATCCCTTGATGCCTCAAAACATGTCCTACCAACCGATCCCTTCTTCTGGTCAAGTTGTGCCACAAGCTCCTCTTCTCCCCAATCCTATTCAATACTTCCTCATTAGTTACGTGATCTACCCATCTAACCTTCAGCATTCTTCTGTAGCACCACATTTCAAAGGCTTCTATTCTCTTCTTCTCCAAACTATTTATCGTCCATGTTTCACTTCCATGCATGGCTACACTCCATACAAATACTTTCAGTAACGACTTCCTGACACTTAAATCTATACTCGGTGTTAACAAATTTTTCTTCTTCACAAACGCTTTCCTTGCCATTGCCAGTCTACATTTTATATCCTCTCTACTTTGACCATCATCAGTTACTTTGGTCACCAAATAGCAAAACTCCGTTACTATTTTAACCGTCTCATTTCCTAATCTAATTCCCTCAGCATCGCCCGATTTAATTCGACTACATTCCATTATCCTCGTTTTGCTTTTGTTGATGTTCATCTTATACCCTCCTTTTGAGACACTGTCCATTCCGTTCAACTGCTTTTCCAAGTCCTTTGCTATCTCTAACAGAATTACAATGTCATCGGCGAACCTTAAAGTTGTTATTTCTTCTCAGTGGATTTTAATACCTACTCCGAATTCTTCTTTTGTCTCCTTTACTGTTGCTCAATATACAGATTGAATAACATCTCCCTTGAAACTTCCTGAGTTCGAGTGTCGGTCGGGCACACAGTTTTAATCTGCCAGGAAGTTTCATATCAGCGCACACTCCGCTGCAGAGTGAAAATCTCATTCTGGGAACATCTCCCTTCCCAACCACTGCTTCCCTTTCATGTCCCTTGATTCTCATAACTGCCATCTGGTTTCTGTATAAACAGTGAATAGCCTTTCGCTCCCTGTATTTTACCCCTGCCACTTTTTTATCACTGTAATTACAATTAAATATGACCATTGCAGTCCCAATCTGATGACATTTGACAATGAGCGTAGTCTTGGAGATACCTCCTCCTGGTGGCTGTGGCTCTGGAAATATTAATATCTATATACTTCACATGACTGGACATAATTTTCCACGTAAAGTCCTCCATCGCCTCTACCGCCATCGGTGCACTGAATCGTAATTTCCCATTTCAAATCCATACCTTCCTTTCAACAGGCTATAGTCATTTTCTTTGCACATGTCGAAACATTGGAACACTGATCACAGTAACTTTACACCCCAACACATATTTGATAAGTTCTCCAACCGAAAGCGAATCTGTCACATATCCCCTACCATGCATAATACTTCACCAATAATTGAATGTTGGTGGTACCAAACAATATTGGACGAAAATCGGCGATGGATGATCATGTATCATACGTTTTTCTTTCGAGTGGTACCAGCGTTTCTAAGGAAGAGAGACGTGATCGTCCTATAAGCGACTAGCTGATAAAAATACATTCGCAATTACTGTATAATGTCACACTGCATAAAAAGAGGTCTTGGTTCTGCAGGCACACACAAGTATCGCTAACAATGTCCATGTTAAAAACTATACATGCTTTATAAATTGAGGAATTGTAGTGCTTCCAAACGAAGTAGTCTGCCACACAAATACCGCGACATTGAATACAGACATGTATTGGGGGCATGTGTCTAACTAAGCCAAAATTGCGGGTGTACGATGCTCGTAATAAAACCACCCTTCTCACCGAGCTTGTAATGTGATTCGACTAAGGGACGTGGTATTAAGACGATTTTTGCAACTCCCTCGTGCCGCTGCTAGATATTTTCCACGCTAACGAACAGTATTTGTAATGCATTCTAGCTCAATATCATTTAGATAGTTAACAGAGGTTCTGCGACGTATCCACAAGGTTAAAGGCGAGGGTGGCTGATGGTTGACTGAGAACGATCACATACAGTAGACGGCGTGCTATTTGCGGAATTACTTTCAAAATGCATTTCTAGGTTGAAGTCGTAAGAAATGTTTAAAATCCTATGACCAATACACTGATTTTTAGGATCTATGGTGTTATACTTTCTGGTGGAAATTCTGTCTGCGATTTGGAATCAAGTCTCTCCATTCAACCACACTCTTGCGTTGGATCCTATGGAGATATCTTTTAATGATTACAGCCGCTTGTGAATCATACTCATGGCACTCTCATATCCCGAAATGAGTCAACTTTTCGAAACTGTCTGCAAGGACCCCAAACAGAAAAACCCCAGCATGGTTTTAGACAGTCTCTTTACATATTGTAACTGTTCCTCAGTCTCTGCCCCAGCCTCCTTGACCTTCTGCATACTGTGGAGATATAGGGTGAGCTGAGTTAATGTGACAGGAATGTGTTTTGATCACTTGGTGCAAATGGGATGACAATTATTGAACTATATGAAAAGAACCGTAAATTAGCTACAAACTACGGTGTGCACACACTTTATTCAACATGTAAACGCCACTACATATATTCAGACTTAGATAACAACATGTTCCATACGCCTGCCATCATTGGTGATGATGTGGCGCAGAAGAATAGCGAAAATCTTCATGACAAATTGATTCCATATTTTTTTATTTCCAGAAGGCTTTCGACACCTTTCCTCACAAGCGTCTTCTAACCAAACTGCGTGCCTACGGAGTATCGCCTCAGTTGTGCGACTGGATTTGTGATTTCCTGTCAGAAAGGTCACATTTCGTAGTAAGGTCACATTTCGTAGTAAAACAGAACTAATATCCGGCGTTTCCCAAGGAAGTGTTTTAGTCCCTCTATTGTTCCTGATCTCTGTTAACGACATAGGAGACAATTTGAGTAGCCGTCTTAGATTGTTTGCAGATGACGCTGTCATTTACCGTCTTGTAAAGTCATCAGATGATCAAAACGACTTGCAAAATGATTTGGATAAGAGATCTGTATGGTGGTCCTGAATAAGGAAAAGTGTGAAGTTATTCACATGAGTACTAAAAGAAATCAGCTAAATTTCGATTACGCAATAAGTCACACAAATCCGAAGGCTGTAAATTCAACTAAATACTTAGGGATTACAATTACAAATAACCTAAATTGGAACGATCACATAGATAATATTGTGGGTAGAGCAAGCCAAGGACTGCGATTCATTGGCAGGACACTCAGAAGGTGCAACAGGTCTACTAAAGAGACTGCTTGCATCACACTTGTGTGCCCTATTCTGGAGTATTGCTGTGCGGTGTGGGATCCGCATCAGGTGAGACTGACGGATGACATCGAAAAAGTACAAAGAAGGGCAGCTCGTTTTGTATTATCGTGAAATAGGGGATATAGTGTCAGAGACATGATACGTGGAGTGGCAATCTTTAAAACAAAGGCGTTTTTCGTTGCGACAGGATCTTCTAATGAAACTTCAATCACCAATTTCCTCCTCCAATTGCGAAAACATTCTGTTGGCACCCACCTACATAGAGAGAAATGATCATCACGATAAAATAAATCAGGGCTCGCATAGAAAAAATTAAGTGCTCGTTTTTTCCACGTGCCATTAGAGAGTGGAATGGTAGAGAGACAGCTTGAAGGTGGTTCATTGAACCCTCTGTCATGCACTTTATTGTGAGTAACAGAGTAGACACGTAGATGTAGATGTAGACCCGCTGAAGTATCGGAATATTGATGCTGTCGATGAACTTCTGAATGGCCGTTTTCAGCTCAGAAATGGTTTTGGAGTTATTGCTATACACCTTGTCGTTAATATGGTCCCACAAAAAAGAGTAGGATGTGTTCAGATCTGAAGAATATGGAGCGAAATCGAGGCCCATGCCAGTGGCCTCTGTATACCCCAGAGCTAGAATGTGGACCCCAAAGTGTTCCGCAGGACATTAACACTGCTGCTTCGATGGGGTCAAGCTCCGTCTTGCATGAACCACATCTTGTCGAAATCAGGACTGGACATTGCACACCGCACAGTAACCTGGTTGAGGGTGAAGAGAATTCTAGATCGCGAAGTGCGGATTCTCTGTCTCCCAAATGTTCAAATTTTGGTTACTGACGAACCCATCCAGATTAAAGTGGACTTAATCACTAAACCAAATTATATTCACATACTAATCCCCATCATGCCCCACAGCCAACCATGCAGTTTGGACGTCCTAATTCAAACCGTTCAGAAGTTACGACGACTTTATTTCATATACTTCAATAATTATCACCCTGTAACTACAATTGGAACAAGCGGTTATTCTGCAGGACGTAAACCTGTTGAGCACGGATAGTATGCACCATCAGTTGTCAATACGACCCTTGGGAGGAATGGAATGATTTTCATACATCTAGGTGTGCACGTAAACACCCTCATTCCCCAACACTTTTTCGTCGTATTTTCATCAGGGTTATGTATTTTCCATTAATTTTCGTAGTTTTAGTAGGTTTTGCGTAATTTCAACGCATTTTACTCAATTACTCGATGTTTAAACATTCACTTTTGACGAGCTGTCACGACAAAAAAATCATCTCATTGCGTCGATCTCGTGATGTTATCGCTCACTGACATTGCAGCATGGTTCTCAGTATCTGTATTGTTGCTAAACCACCACCTCCATTACTTTGTAAGGGTCATGTGGACATATCACGAACCCTGTCACACAGCCTACATCACATGACACAAACACTGTTTTTTATTGTATGTAGTAAATAGTAGGCAGAGATGTAAAAACTACGTTCCTTAGCCGAAACACACTATAAACTCGGTAAGATTTTATTACGATTTGCCATCTGCCCCATGTGGATGGAGTCACAAAGTATTCTTGCATTCGTGAGATAAAGTCAAAGATTCGAAGCTCTAGTACTTAGTCCTCTGTTTAGAAACGAACTACCCTTTCGTTAAACCTATAGGTTAAGGGCCCTGAGCAAAGCTCTATATGGCCTCTCTTTATGCATGTCGTAACTCTTTTTCTATCTTCAAACAATTCTCTCTGCAACTGTGTCTCAGATTTAATCTGAAATTGACAGGAAGTAGGAGGGTACTATATCCTCTGCATTCAACGTCTCAAGAAGGAACAGAACAAGCTGAGTTCCACGTAAGCAATACGTTTCGATATTTTGCTCTCGCAAAGAGTATAGCACCTGCTCCAAACTTGTACTGACCTACGTTAACAATATATATCGGTTTTCTCGTTCCAATACTGTAATACTCAGTCACCCATCCAATTACACACGATCTCTCTAGATGATTGCATGCTGAGGAGTTTATCACTCCTTGTTGAAACATAGTACACACGAGCCTGATACATTTGACTGTGTTGTGGTGATATAACAGACAATTAAGAAGAAGAAGAAGAAGAAGAAGATGATGATGATGAAGAAGAAGAAGAAACGTTTGAGTTGTGTCTAACATGCAGTTGAATGTGAATCAAAGGCAAGTTATAACACACAACTGATACTCTCCGAGAGAACATTTAAAAGCGGTGAATAAGCCACATAGGATCATTTTAAGAAACATGTGCCCAGTAAATACATAAAGGGTGATTTTTCTAGAGGAACAAGCCACAGGAAACGAGAAAAAGGAGCATAAAAGGTCATGTGGACATATCGGTGAAAATGCATTCCAAAGGAGATATACCTACTTAAAGGTGGAGACAAAATACCTCTGTCAGTGTATGTTTCAATGGTTGAAAACACACACGAGAACACACAGGAAAGAACATTCTGTGCATACTAGTGTTTTAGTTACACACTTAAGAGGGCAGTAAAGCTTCCGCGATGCTGGGGCATTCACACACAGGTGCTAGGGGATGTCTGTGTGACTGCCTTTACTGACTCACTCTGGTGTAGAAGTGTGCCGTGTAGGCCAGCGCTGAGAGACGATGGCCTGATGTACCAATTAGGAACGAGCTGACATATACTAACAGCAAGTGGCACAGCGTCATTCATGAGAATGCATAACCCTGAAAGACGTGTGCGATCAGTAAATGTATATGGAACATTCTCCAAATTCTCCACAACTACCACTATATGTATCACAACACGTGCAGGCCTTATTACCTAAGGACTTGCCTCTGCAACGCCGGTTCGTTGCACATACCTCCACGGTGACGGGATATCTATCATCCGTCATATTCACAGATGAAGCTACCTTTACGAGGGGTGGTGTCATTAACCAGAAAACCGAATTGTGGGCTACAGAGAATTCCAAAGGTGTGGTGGCAGCGAACCATCAGCACTGGTTCAACTTCTGTGTGTGGGGAGGGACTGTTGACGATTGCTTTGTGAGACCAGCCATCCTGCCACAACGCTCACAGACGACACATACCAGCACTTTCAGCAGGTGACACTGCGCCCTTTGCTGTAAGGGTTACCTTTGGTGAGACGAAGGACAAGGTGGATACTACGTGATAGTCCTTCACTTCACTTCCGCATTTTCGTGTGGAGGCATCTTGACAACATCTGTTGTAGCCGATGAGGTGATTCTAACACATGACCCAACTGATTGCCAGATGTCACCCCTTTAGATTCCTATCTGTGGTGCCACCTGGAAGAAATCGTGTATACGGAGCCCATTCTGGACGTGCAGACACTGGAACAAGCACATTCATGCTGTCTGTGACGAAATTCTGTTGCAGGGTGGCACACTGAATGCATGTGTCAGTTTGCTTGTGTATGCTTAGAGGTATGTGAGGGGCCACTTTGAACATCTTATATGATGATGGTCTCATCAGAGCATGTCCTTCATTGTTTTGTACTGTAGGCGCATGATGAATTAATAAATACACTTTAGACTAGATACCATAAATTTCTGGCATATGTTTACATAATCTCTTTTGCTCCTTACAGTCTCAGGGACGGTTTCCTGCAGTTTGTCATCATTTAGCAAAACCACCCTGTATAGCTGTATGGATAGAGTATTCATCTTGTAAACTGAATTCTAGTTTGATAAGTATCCTGTTGTTGCACTCGTGGGTGATAACCTTCAGGGTGCACCAGAAATTAGTATGTATATATGAGTTAATCTATATCTAGAATATTACCTAGTGTTCTGCCTCTCATAAATATTCGTCCTGGTGACAGAACTGGTTTATGGGCAAACTTTCTTTAGTAGATGACGGTGTGGCACCAAATCAAAACCCTTATAGAAGTTTAAAAACAAAGAGTCCTATTACAACCATTGGGAAAAATTCCTTGGAGAAGAGACCTGCAATAAATCATGATCAAGAGTAAAATTAAATCATTCGTAAATACGATGCAAGATGTAACAAAATGGCATACCCGAACATTGAGAAGACATTCACCGCAAGTAGAAGACGAAAATATATATGAGCGTTGCCTCTATCCACGTTGGAAATAATTTTATACGTATTATGAATGTAGGAATGAAGGCTACTATTAATTTACCCTAAACATCCACAGTTTTCGTGTTATAGGGTAAACCTTGGCAATTTCGTGAGGATTTCTGTATTAAGTTAAAATATATAAAAATTATTTAGAAAGCGTGCTGAGTTACATATGTAAACCTGTTCTTAAATGCATTACTCAATATGCACAATACTATGATTAGTTGATTGTACATTCTCTCCCTTACGATTTCATCAACTAAGAATTTTGTAGGTTATTTCGTGATATCCCTTGGTAAGTTCATGACATTACTTGGGTAATTTCATGATAATGCATTAATTAAATAATGAAAGCATTGTATTTCTAGAAAAGATTTTATTTTGACATTTTATGATATTGAGGCTTATTTATGATAATAATGATAAAGTACTGACGAAGCAATGATTAAATGAAAGCCTCATTTTAGTCTTCATCAGAAAGGTTTTGAGACTTGTTGCACATAAAAACGTCCTCACTCTCTTCAAAAGTATGTTGACACTTCGAATGGTACCACATTAAATAGAAACGCCACTGAATCCATAGCGCCCCTGATTTTTTCCTCATGTGGTGGTGGTGGTGGTTGTTAGTGTTTAACGTCCCGTCGACAACGAGATCATTAGAGACGGAGCGCAGGCTCGGGTTAGGGAAGGATTAGGAAGGAAATCGGCCGTGCCCTTTCAAAGGAACCATCCCGGCATTTGCCTGAAACGATTTAGGGAAATCACGGAAAACCTAAATCTGGATGGCCGGAGACGGGATTAAACCGTCGTCCTCCCGAATGCGAGTCCAGTGTGCTAACCACTGCGCCACCTCGCTCGGTTTTTCCTCATGTCTTCTAAATAACTGTGGCCACAGGATCCACATTTATTGTCATCCTTCATCCTCTTGTTTGTCACTCCAGAGGTTTTGGATTGTGGATTTAATGTATCTTCCTTTCGTGGTCTACCTATAAATCAATAAATTTCATTAAAATAAGTAGACAACACCTCAAAGGAACGACTGTCAACTCTGTTAATAAAGCATGTGAGATAGTATTTTATAAAATGCATAGGCTTACCTCTGGTTCTTTTGGGAGCTGCTTCTTGAATTGGAGTCTTGCCTTGCTATCTGTCTTTCTCCTCCACTCTCATTTGTTCCCATCATCTCTTAACACAGGCAGAGGAAGAAGTTCATTCACCTCTGTATGATTTCCTGAACCATCTAATGCTGGTTCCAGATTGTCTTCTGCAGGTTTGTCTGTCAGCTTTGATGTTGCTATTGCCTCATCAGTCACATTGGCAGGATTAAATGGATATATCCCAGTATTTCTAAAAGCTGATAGGATGGCCTCAGGACTGAAAGCAGTGTAGTAAGCAGGTTTCAACAATTTGTGGAAATCATATCTGTTGGGTCTGAGACCTGGATTCTTGACCATGTAGCTATTTAAAGATTTTCCCCATGATCTTTTAAATTGCCTATATACCCCTACATTCAATGGTTTTTGCAGAATGTGAGTAGTGTGAGAAGGAAATGTCAGAATAAAGATCTGGTTCTTCTTGGCCAGATCAATGACCTCCTCTGAAATATGGGATCCATGGGGGGAAGCCATTACTAAGATTATTGGTCTTGCAGGAGGTATACATTGTATGAAATGATTGAACCATTCCAGAAAAAGTTCTCCATTTATCCACCCCTTTGGTGATAGTTTCACTATGGTGCCAGGAATTATGTCTTTCAGAAGATCTTCTGACATTCAGACACCCTTAAATATCACCATAGGTGGTCTTCAGTGACCACTAGCATTGACACAGGCAAGCAATGTGTGATTTTCACCTCGATCAGCAAACTTTCTACTATATACATACTTTTTTCCAAATGCTGTAAATATCTTGGATGAGAGCCCTGTCTCATTGCAATTCCATACTAGATCTGGACGATCTTTGGTCTGTGACTAATGCTTCTAATTTTTGATAAAAGTCAGTAATTAATGACCTATTTCCCACTGAAGGCCGATAAGCAGCTATATTTCAGGCACTCTTAAGGTAAGCCCATAACGTGTTTTAAAATCTTTCCACCACCAGTCCCCTGTAGCTTGTTCATCTTCATTGAAGGGATGTTTCCTACGAGTTGCTGTAGCTAGCTTATATGCCAGTTTGAGAATCTGAATTACAGTCAGTCTGAATCCTAATTCCTGCATGGAAAGTATGTAATTGCGTATTCTTTGTTCCATTTGTACAGGTAAAGCAAACGGTTCCCCTAATCTAGGTAGGTCTACACATTCACCTTCAGTCCTGCCAAAAAAGTGTTTCAGGGTACACCATGGCACTTCATATTGCTTTGATGCTTTGTAAACTGAGTACTTCTCCTCTTTTACCAACCTTGCTGCTGTAATAATACTGTAATATGTATTTGCGATATTTTGGAGGCATTTAACATGCCGAAGAAAAAATCTGGTTAAATTTGTGACAGTTTGCTTAATTCTTGTTGTGTAAATTTAATGTATTATCTAGTTTAAAATGAAGTGATCTATCTGTACCACGGGCATGTTACTACTTATAATTAAATATCTGCTTTTAATGCTGAGATTTTTACTAGCTCAGCTAAGGCTATTACGTTTAGACTTACGAAAGCAAAAACACAAACTTTAATCAGAAAAAGTTAATAATCACATAAACAACTGTGCAAAATCAAAAAATGGTACCTTGTTAATACGAGGAGTAATCAACACTTCGAAAACACGTGGGATTCTGCAGCTTGAAAGCGAAAGACAATTATCCCCAACGGAAGAAAACAACACACTGTACTGCCAACGCCGCTGGTAGCGCGGCGTGAAATGCCGCTGCAGGTAGGGGACATGCGCTGCTATCTGTGGGTCTACGGCTGCACTCCTAGAGTGGTTGATAAGTCCGTGAAGAGGAATCAACAATCGCGAAATAAGCAAATGCCACGAACTTACCAAGGTTTGCCCTAGTTTGTCAACGGTGGTCGTTGCACACTAAGATTCTTAAGAAGTCATCTGACGGTGCGTATTATAACACAAATTTGGCAACACGTTAAGAAATAACTAAAACATTTATTTTGAATATGTTACAAAATGGTACTTAATTTTGGTACAGTTTGATGCGTGGCAGCTGATGTTCTAAACCTAACACTACGATATCCAAATAAGTATACTCTCCATTGGCAGTATGATATTGTTGTTGTGGGTGAATGTAATTAGGCAGATACTGTTACTGGTTGTAGTTCTCGGTCAATAGCGAGTGTTAGGTCGGAAGATAGTCTTGAGGGTACTGTGCTGAGCTGACTGCAGGCGCTGAAGTGAATTGTACGAGGGTCGGTCAAAAAGTAATGCCTCCCATTTTTTTTCTACTTAAAAAAATTAAGTTAAGTGAAAAATTTGAATTTGGCGCCATTCCTCAAACCTTCTTCTGCAATCCACTGCAGTAGTAACTTTCTGTGTCAACAGGTGGCAGCACAGCAGAAGTTTGTAAGATGGCCGACATCGATGTTCGTTTTAGACAGCGTTGTGTGATTGAATTCTTGAATGCAGAAGGTGAAACGCCCATATGCATTCATGAAAGACTGAAGAAGGTGTATGGTGTTGTGACAGTGGATGTCAGCACTGTTAGACGATGGGTTCGTCGTTGTAAGGAAGCTGAAGGGCAAACACCGTTGACTGACGAAAAGCGGAGCGGCAGGCCGGTGAGTGCAGTGACTCCACACAACATTCAGCAAGTTGATGACATCATCCGTGGTGACCGTCGGGTGACTGCAGATGAAGTGTGTCGCATTATTTCTCTTAGTAAAGGCAGTGTGATCACGATTATTAAACAATTGGGGTACTCAAAAGTTTGTGCACGGTGGGTTCCAAGAATGTTAACCGATCAGAATAAAGAGGCAAGGAAAACAATAGCCTCCCAACACTTGCAGCGCTTCCGTTTGGAAGGAGATGAGTTTCTGAAAAAAATTGTGACCGGGGACGAAACATGGGTGCATTTTTTTGAACCCGAATCAAAGAGGCAGTCAATGGAGTGGCGTCACACAAGCTCGCCGAGAAAGAAAAAATTCAAAACTGTGCGATCGGCAGGGAAAGTTATGGCAACAGTTTTCTGGGATACAGAGGGTGTGATTCTGGTTGATTTTTTGGAGCAGGGATGCACAATAAATTCTGTTCAATACGTCACAACCCTCAAAAAACTTAAAGCACGTCTTCAGCGAGTTCGCCCAACAAAATCAATGGCAGATGTTCTTCTTTTGCATGACAATGCAAGACCACACACCAGTCGTCACACCTCTGACGAGATTGTCAAAACTGGATGGGAAGTTTTGCCTCATCCCCCATACAGCCCTGACCTGGCACCATCAGACTTCCATCTGTTCAGGCCACTAAAAGAAGCTCATCGTGGGATTCATTTTGAAGATGAGGAGGCCGTCAAAACATCCGTGCGTCAATGGCTTAGGAAGCAGAGCTGTGATTTTTACCGTGCTGGGATACATGCCCTTGTTCAAAGATGGACCAAAACTGTAGAGATGGGCGGAGATTACATTGAAAAATGACAAAATGATCCTCAATGTTGTGGTTTTCAACCTATGTAATTGCATTTAAATTTCCTGACAATTAAACGTAGAAAAAAAAATAGGAGGCATTACTTTTTGACTGACCCTCGTATGACTGCTGGTGAGCAACATCTGAGTGTCCATGGTGCGTCGAGTTTGTTGCCTGTCCAGCAGAAGAATTTCCATGGCCGCCGGTACGAGGAGGAAGCAAAGTTGTCTGCGATTGACAGCGTTCCCTATTGGCTACTCACACCATTGGCGGATGTGTACGGTGGCCAAAGAAAGCGGTGCAGAAGCAGGAACAGGACCGTTCGTGAGCGCCATATGGAGGCTGCTGCACAGAATTGAGGGACGCAAGACGAGTGGTGGCGGCCTGTCGCGATATTTGTTGTGTACCTCTTGGTTGCTACACAACGGTACAAATCTCCACAGCAGATTAATCATGCGAGACTCACAGGAAGAGATGTGACAGTGTACCACTTGATATTCTTTAGGCTCTGAGCACTATGGGACTTAACATCTATGGTCATCAGTCCCCTAGAACTTAGAACTACTTAAACCTAACTAACGTAAGGACATCACACAACACCCAGTCATCACGAGGCAGAGAAAATCCCCGCCGGGAATCGAACGCGGGAACCCGGGCGTGGGAAGCGAGAACGCCACCGCACGACCACGAGCTGCGGACTGATATTCTTTCTTATATATATCTTATGTGGAATGTTCACAACATCCGACATTGGCAATGATGAGTATCAGACAACAAATTAGCCAGCCCTCGTCCCCCAGGAAGCACCGCCTCTATCCTTGATAATGGCCTCAACTGGGCGAGGAATAAAGTGTCTTCACGTGTGACGCACCCAGCAGAACCAACACATTGATGAGGTCCTGTGAAGCTACCATACTGCAGGAATCAATATTTCTGCTAAGTTTTGCACGTCGTTGCAAATAGTGCCAGACATTTTCTGTGGGATAAAGATCGGGTGATTTAGCGGGCCAGTCGCACTGTGATATGGTATCGAGTATTCGTCAAACCAGGAGCGTAAGAGTGCCTCCCTGTGTCACCTTGGAAGAAGAGAGTGTCTGCAGTATACTCATTGTGGAGACGAATGGGCAACACTTGCCGAGAATGTTTAGGTAAATATCCTGGGTGATGTTCAAGTTAATCTGCATGAGTGGGTGCAGTCAAAGGTGCAAAAACCACCACCAAAACATCGCGGAACCACCTCCGACCTTAATTTAATCCTCCATACGGCGTGAGTTAAAAATCTAATTGAGCTGTCGGCGCATTCGACGCCTCGTATCGTTCGAAAAAGGCAAAATCGCGACTGGTCAGAGCACACTACACGCCTTCGGTAAGCTCTGTGAATGTCGGCGAACTGAAAACTAGCTTTGAGTGCTGCTGCAAACAATCACCTTATGCGAAGTACTTGACCCCAAAAGACCCCCAGCAAGATGGACCCAAAGTAATTCTGGTAGTGCGTACAAGGCCATTATTGGGAGCGAAGTTACTGTCCAGACTCTCATAGATGAAACAGAAATTGAAAGCGAGAGTAGCAAAGCAAAGCAGAAACACTTAACTCTATTTTCAAATGCTCCTTTACAAACGAAATCCCAGGAGTATTGTCCGAACTAAATTCTCCTACCACTGAAGAGACCAATGAAACAGATATTAGCGTCAATAGCGTTGATAAAGAGTTGATATCGTTACAACTGAAAAAAATCAGGGCCCAATGGAACCGTTATCAGATTGGCTGAGTTAGCCCTTCTCTTACCTGTAATCTACTGTAAATTTAAAAAAAAAAAATAGCCATGCCCAGCAGGAAGAAAGCTCAGGCCATACCTTTCTAGAAGAAGAGTAGCGAAGATATCTACAAAACTACCGTCCAACATCCTTGACGTCCATTTGTTGCAGAACATTAGAACATATTTTGAGCTCAAACATAATGAAGTTTCTCGAACAGAATGATGGTTCAAATGGTTCTGAGCACTATGGGACTCAACTGCTGTGGTCATCAGTCCCCTAGAACTTAGAACTACTTAAACCTAACTAACCTAAGGACATCACACACACCCATGCCCGAGGCAGGATTCGAACCTGCGACCGTAGCAGTCGCACGGTTCCGGACTGCGCGCCTAGAACCGCGAGACCACCGCGGCCGGCGAACAGAATGATCTTCCCCATGCCAGCCAGCGTGCATTTCGAAAACATCGATCATGTGAATCCTAAATCGGACTTTTCTCGCGTGACATACTTGAAAGCCATGGAGCAGCTAGATAGTTGCATTATTTCTGGATTTCCGAAAAAAACATTCGACTCAGGATTATTATCAGAAGTGCGATCTTATGGGGTATCAAGAGATATTTGTGCCTGGATTTTTTGATAGGGGAGACGCAGCAAGTTATCTTGGATGGAGAATCATCGACAGATGTATATGTAATTTCGAGGGTACCTGAGTGAAGTGTGCTCGGTCCCTTTCTATTAATACTGTGTATTAATGATCTTGTGGACAATATTAATAGAGGTCAGAGGCTTTTCGCAGACGATGCAGTTATCTGCTTAGAAGTACAGTTAGAAACAAGCTGCACAAATATCCAGTCATATCTTCATAAGATTTCAAAGTGGCTCACAGATTGGCATTTTGCTTTAAATGTTTGGAAACGTAATGTTTAGCTGGTAAAATAACGTCGAAAAATCAGTTAAGTTTACCATTGGTAACTTTATTCTACTCACAAAACATCATTTATAAATTGCACTATTGATAAAAGGAGATGTTTTAATACAGGATGGTAAAACCCAACTGCGTCCAACAAAAATGTGAACGAATATTCCCTGAATGGGTTTCCAAGTTCTACAATCGATCGAAGGATGACCTATGCCATATCACATCTATAATCTAGGTTTAGTTTAAGTTTCACAAAAGAGAAAACTATAAAAATGGTCTACAGTGGCCCTCAATTATCTTTAATTACTTATTTAACTTGTCGTGAATTACAGTGGCGGATGTGGCTTCTCAATAACTATATAAAAGAAAAATCATCGCGTTTCAGATCTGTTCTTCAAGTGGCAAATGTGAGATGATACACATGAGTTCCAAAAGAAATCCGTTGGAATTCGATTACTCGATAAATAGTACAATTCTCAAGGCTGTCAATTCAACTAAGTACCTGGGTGTTAAAATTACGAACAACTTCAGTTGGAAGGACCACATAGATAATATTGTCGGGAAGGCGAGCCAAAGTTTGCGTTCCATTGGCAGGACACTTAGAAGATGCAGCAAGTCCACTAAAAAGACAGCTTACACTACACTCGTTCGTCCTCTGTTAGAATATTGCTGCGCGGTGTGGGATCCTTACCAGGTGGGATTGACAGAGGACATCGAAAGGGTGCAAAAAAGGGCAGCTCGTTTTGTATTATCACGTTATAGGGGAGAGAGTGTGGCAGATATGATACACGAGTTGTGATGGAAGTCATTACAGCATAAACGTTTTTCGTCGCGGCGAGACCTTTTTACGAAATTTCAGTCACCAACTTTCTCTTCCGAATGCGAAAATATTTTGTTGAGCCCAACCTACATAGGTAGGAATGATCATCAAAATAAAATAAGAGAAATCAGAGCTCGAACAGAAAGGTTTAGGTGTTCGTTTTTCCCGCTCGCTGTTCGGGAGTGGAATAGTAGAGAGATAGTATGATTGTGGTTCGATGAACCCTCTGCCAAGCACTTAAATGTGAATTGCAGAGTAGTCATGTAGATGAACACCATGAGTTTTAATTAACGATCGACACTAGAATTACGCAAAAAAGGGGTGTAGCAGATGAGACTTCTGCAGTTCTGAGTGAAGCCTTATGCGCTCAAAAATGCGGCATCGCGTGCGTTCATTACCTTGTCGGTGTTTAGGCAGCGTCAGGGCGGCAGCGGCCGGCGCAGCAGCCATCCAGCTCCCCGTCTCGGAACCAACTCTACTCTAACTTCTCCTTACTACAATTTACCGAAGTTAGTTTAAAAAAAAACTATCTGGCTATGTTTTCATCTGACCAATCAGGGTCTCAATGTTAACCTTAAGCTCCGCCTACAAAAATTCTGTCTATCCAATGAGAAACGTTATACTTTTCGTGGTGGGGCAATGTTTTTTAAAGTTTGCAACGTAACAGAGACGCTAAAATGTCTCACACTGAAACCTGCAGCTGGTGTGGTCCTTTTAGCGTTCTCGTGAGATCTATACTGTTCTTCTGGAGGGCTCTATCTTTTAACATGGGCTGGAGGATTGTCCTAATGTAACAGACACGTGAAAAAGTCTCATGCTAAAACTTGCGGGCGGTAGTGGCCCTTTTTGTGTTATCGTAAGATCTATACTGCTTTTCTGGAGGGCTCCAGCTTTTAACATGGGCTGGGGGTGGTCCTTGACATACCTGAGACGCGAAACAGTCTTACGCTAAAACGTGCGGGTGGTAGTTGTACAGGTAGGCTGGGCCGTTCGTTCCTTATCGTAGGGCCTTCTAGCTCAACACGGTTCTGCTCTCGGCTTCTGTCCTCGTTTCTCCCCTCGGAACTGCGTCTGCCTCACGGTGGGAAGGTACGACATGCCTTTAGGCATTCTTGTGTTAGTCTGTGGTATTCCATTTGCTCACTCGTTACTCGTATTACTTTGATTAATTTAATGTCACGATTTATTCGGAGCTATGTGACATACTACTGGATTTGCTTATCATGTCAGGGTTTTCATGGAAGGTGTTGGATTTGCCTGCCACCTTACATATCACCACCCTTCGAACTTAATTTTTGCACTGAATTTAGGCAATGATTGAATCGTTGTCTAAGTCAGTCAAAAATTTTCAAATTTATCTAAATTTTGTTGCACACTGTTCAGCCACATTATTCTGTTCTATGCTAGTTTGTATTACTAATTTATATTTTTATATTGTTCCACATTATAATTAAAAATGACAAGAGAAGAATATTTTTATACTATTAGTTTTTAATTATTTTCTTTCTTTATTTAAGTGTGAAGTTTGTTTTTTAAGAAGTTTGTTATCGAAAGTGAGGAGTCTTTCACATCGATTTTCTTAGATATATTGTTTTTATAAATGTAGTAATTAAGTAAAATCTGTTCCTAACACATTTTCTAAATATCATGTGCAAGAAAAATGTTTTTGTTCCTTGACACTCATTTCAACATTGTTACACTAACAAGTAAGAATTAGTTCCAAGAATTGCTTTGACAAAGAAATATACATACACAAGTATTGAGATCTTATCCTAACAAATTTTACAAATGCTAAAAAAAAATTGCTTTGACAAAGAAATATACATACACACGTAATGAGGTATTATCCTAATAAATGGTACAAATGTTAAAGAAAGGGAAAACATCCAACAAGAAAATTTTTATTCTTTGTTTTTATAAGGAAAAAATAAGTAAAATATAGTGATTCTTTCATTTTTATGAGGAGAAAATAAGTGACATATTGTTTCTTTATACACTGTCCACTTCAGAACTAATGACTTATTTTTATCGATAGTCCATATTTTACTTAGTCCATAGTCAATGAATGTTATTTTTTTAGTTTATTAGCTGTGTGGTGTGCTTAACTTATTTAGTTTTTCACACGTTTCTTTTGCACAATTCCTGCATCACATAATTTGATTTCACACGTTCACACAATCCTATGAATGTTCAAGCATGAGGTTGGCGAATGTTTTTGCACGAAGGTGATGGACTTGAGCGGGATGGATCTGGGCAAGTATTTGATGTACAGCTTCGTTCGTCGTTCCTTGTTGGCTTTGCAAGTGTGTGTTGCTGTTGTGGAGGTCCCATAATGGAATGGAGCTGTGAGTGCAGAATCTCGTGGTCTACTGGCGTTGTATGCGTGAAAGTCATCGTTATGTGTCGCTGAATACGGTCGTTTTTCGTTGTAATACTTCGCCGACGACTAGTTTAGGATTTGGGAAGGTATGTCGTCTATTCTTCACCCATCGTCTTTCTTGGTCTCAATCTTGCGAATCTTCAACTTCTGTTCTTCCTGCTTTTTCTCTGCTTCTCACTTGCTTCTTGGTTCTTCTCTTGGCAGGATATGGAAATATTTATTGATAACTAGTCGCTTTGAAGTTCCTCCTAGTAACAGTTTGATAAATTGTTTGGGCGCGTCATTTTTACATTGTGGAAGTTCTTCTTCAGTTTCGTGCATCAGCGTGCTCTTTAATAGCAGTAGTGTGACTTTTACGCATATTTTTTTGCCAGTGGTGGCTTGCCCAAGCGGTCTTCTCGTCCGGCCGTTTTTTGCTCGCTCCGTTCATTCGGGTCTCGGAGACCCTTCCGCCGTTCGCCGTCCCAGCGCCGTCCCGCCGCGTCTCAGCAGGGGTCTGTCACTGTGCGGCTCAGCGTTCCATCCCAGCAGGATTCCTCCTAGCGGGCACATTTATTGCCCACTTTCGCTACGAGGGCCGTCTGTTAGTTTCGCCTTTCCCTTCTCTCGACGCTCCTGCTATGTAGGAATAGAGTCTTGCTGATTACGTCCTTTTCTTTCCTGATACATCTCGCGTTGCAACTTGTGGGTCGTTGCATCTCTTCCTTGCTGGAGTTTTTACAATGGTTCTTACAAAAAGTTTTACTTATAATCATCTAACATATATCTAGTACCTACTTGTTATACGCCGTCTTAAAAAGGTTTACAAATTTCGGCGCCCTTTCCATGTTACAATTCTAAGATATTTTAAGTCTTAACGTCTACTCAAGAATCCTCAAATTCGTTTTTTATTTTTGTATAGTGTCGTGGTGTATAGCATTTTAGTATTTCATGCTGTTAGACTATCTACGCTTTATCCCTTCACCTTAAGCTATGGTACTATTGGTGTTATTATTGAAACTACTTTCTTTTTCCCACCTTCCTCTCTCTTCATTCTTCTTTCTCCTGACCATCTTATCTGCAACATAATCTTGAAATATTGTGCTGATTATTTACGAGTAATAAAATTAGTCTTCATACTTGTACTGAAAGTGTTTAATACTGCCAGCCTTAGGTAAATGTACCTCTGCTTTATCTCGTAAAATACCCTCTAATTCTCTTTTACTGTGTTCCGAAATACCTTGAACTTCTTGCAATTTTTCGTCGATTTCTTTATGGACTTCTAACATGAGTTGAGGCGATTCCTTCTTTTGTGCATACTATTCTAATTCTTCATTCTCTTTATCTCGCGTCATTCTTAATTGTTTGTTTATAACTGGTATTTGTTCTAATTTTAGCTTTTGCTCCAAGAGAAGTGTGACATTCCCGAATGTTACGCTACTTTTCCCCATATCTATTATCGCTCGTCTCTCATTTAAAAAATCTGCACCTATTATCAAATCTACAGTTAGTTTAGGTATAATCACGAAGTTGGCTTCGATCTTTTGACTTTGGCACGAAAGAGTTAACCTTGTTTTTCTCGTAACTTCCGCAGCATTGTTTCTAATAGGACCTCTTACTTTAATCTTACGTGTTTTCAGAACTGGCAATTCCTCATTGGCATTTCACTGCATGAATAAATTTTCTGAGATCGCAGTCAGTTCACTTCCGCTATCAATTACAATATTGACTGGGATATTCTTTACTATGGCCTTCACAATTGGTTGAATTTGAAAGGGTTGGTTCTGTTCTTCTTCCTCTTGCATCAACGAATCCTCCACTGAATCATACATTTTTTTTTTAGGAATTTCCCTTGTGAATTCGAACTTTCTGTAGGATAAGCTTCGACTGCTACTTCTCTCTCTTTTATTTCCTCTTCTCTATTTCTTCCTTCATTTACGCTTTCTTCTACATCCTCTACTTTTTCCTCATCCTCGTCTAACTTCTCCTTCTTCGTCGCTACTTCCACATAATCGCATCTAAATGCTCTAATTATCGCTTCATAATTTCCTTCATTATATACGTTGGGTTGTGTGCCCACTCGTAACTTATTTTCAACTTCTGTCGACTGCGCATTATCCTCATTGAATTCGCTTTCCCTGGTTTCCCTCTCAAATAGCTCTGTAATACTCATTACTTCGTCCTTTCGTCCTACATTCGTTGTGCATGCCTCTGGTAATTCATCTTCATCGTCAGTATTCTCCCAACTAATTTCGTCCCAACACGATATTGTTATTTTCTCTCTTCTTCGTTTTCATCTGGTCCCTGCGGATTTGTTTCTTCCTTCTTCTCTTCTCGTGATAAGATTTTTACTTCTCTGTTCAAGGTACTGATGTTGTCCTGGGTCGGTGCGTCATTCTCTTTGGGATGGGCGCTTAGCTGTCAATTCGAACGTTTATCGGGGGTTTGGTGGCCTTACCTCCACCTCTTCTATCTGTGTTCGCTTTTCTTGTTCAGCTTGTTGATAGTGATTTCTTTGTTGATAATTTGTCGGTCTATTGGTTCTCCAGTATCCGTTCCAGTTGTCGTTATTCCCTCTGTAATAGTTGCTGCCGTTCCTGGGTGAATTATAGTTATTGCCATATTCTCTTCTAAATCCATAACCGGTTCTTTGTTGAAATCTATTGTCGTTTCTTGGTGCGAAGTTATCATGTGGTCCGTAATTATTGTTTCTTCGTACTGTGTCTTGTGGATTCCACTGCTGTTTGCTTCCGTTTTCACGTGTGCTTCGTCTTTTTCTTGTGTCATCTTCCGAAAATATGAACTCTAGTTCCCTTAGAGTACCTTTAAATGCTTCGACCTACTAATGATTGCTGATATTTCAATGGCAGCTTCATAGCGCATAATTTAATCAACTCTCCGTCACTGTATGGTACATCTAAGCATTGATTTTTGTTTGCCATTACTTCGAAAAATTTCACGGGACTCTTCTCTCCTGAATTTTCAAAATATGGGTTCTGTAATAATTCGTACTTCACTCTGTTCTGTGCTTCGCTGGACCAATATCGTGAGAGAAACTTCTCTCTGAAATATTCGTACGATCGGCATGTCGCTGCAACATTCTGCATGGGTTCTGCGACTGTTCCTGACATGTGTGCACATATAAAGTCTAATTTGTGTGCTAGCGTCCAGTGTTCTGGTAATCCTACTCGGAACTGATCAATAAAAGTTCGTGGATGTAATGAGTTTCCTTCTCGAAATTGTTGAAATTTTCTGACTGTGAGGAAATGATCGTTGTCGTACTTCGTCATAGGTCCATATGAAATTCGCGATTCTTCGCCACGTTTGTTTCTGATCATTTCTCTCGTCGTTCTTTCCGGTTGTGGTAAATCCATTGGATATTGTCCACTGTAACTTTCGCCTGCGCGCGGTGCTGTCTGTCTGATTTCACATATGCTACTTTCCTCCTGTGATTGGAATCGAAAATGTGTAATATCTTCGTTAATTGCTTGTTTTTCCGGTGCTGTTACAGATACGGACGTGGTTGCAGACTCAGTGCTTGTTCGATCCTGTTCACTACGCTCTCCAATGGTTTGCAACAACTCTGCTCACAATTTCTGAAACTGTCGCTTCGTTTGCGCTTCTATTTTGACTATGCGGTTATCATATCCTTTCAGCGCTGCTTTTCTGATACGTTTGTGCAACACACTGTTTTCAACAATTTTACGCGATGTACCTGCTGTAATTTCGTTTATCTGTTTCTTTACTTTCTTGATTTCTCCCTGGGTGTTGTTACGTAATGTTTTGATCTCGTCCTGAATGTCATTACGCAATGTTTGTACGTCCACTTGTACCTTGTCAATGTCTGTTCTCAATTGATTGTGACCTGTTATTAAGTTTCCTATCACTTGTCGAGATTCTTTTGCCTCGTCTTCAATATGACTTAGGCGTCACTGAATTTTTTTTGTTTTGTTCTTCAATCTCACGCATTTGTCTCGTGGTTTCAGCATTCTGAATTTGAATTTGGTTCGCAATTTCTTTATCTTGCCTTGTCATGGTTTCCGTAATTTGTTGTAATAATTCTGCCAGATTGGTGGGTCCTATTGCGTTTTGTTCCGACGTCCTACGCTCTGTCTTTTCTCCCAAGTGTTGGTTCGCAGCCAATTGCATTGAACTGTGTTGTGACACGTTTCTGCTCGCATTTCTTGTACTCTGTGGAGAGGGAGCTCTGATTACTTGTACTATGGGTTCTACATATTCAAGACGCAAGTTAAAATCCTCATCGACTGTCTCTCTACTTTGCTGCTCCTCTGTCGTATGCTGACCTAGGTTTTCTGTGCCTTGGCGTACATTATGCTCGTTATGGTTCGTTATCTGTCCTACTTCCCGCGATACTGCATCGTCTGTTGTACTGTCCTCTATTCTCTGTCCAATTTCATGCTGGGTTTCTACCTCAATTCGGTCAAGGTCTCGATTTGCCATTGCTAATCTTTCTGAATCCATTATTTTCTGTTTTAAAAGCAATTCACACGCCCTACTTCGCGACAACATGCACTCATACGATCTCACGAGTTTTATAAATTTTTTGTTTACAAGACTTGACACTACCAAGACTGACAATCCATTCACTTACTTGTTGGGACAGAACCAACTTGTCAACGAAGTATCCGCCACCTGTGCGCTTTCATTGGAGAGAAAACTTAATTCTAACAATTTTCAAAACTCATAACTTAATTATGCTATTGTCACTGATAGCATTCTCACTTTTTCTAGAATACTTTTACTATCTGTCGCTGCAGCTACTGTCTTTGACTATGTATAACGTTAAAAAATTTTTTTTTACTACAAAAATTTTTCAGCTATTATTTTTCTGACCTAGTTAGGCATGTGGTCGACCTTCAATCATGGTATTTTACCATCCTGGCAGGGTCGCCATTTTCTAAACATTCATGGGGGTGTCTGATTGTTCTATATCGTGTCTCCCTACCACTTTCGCACGCAACGACGCTCTGAGCGTGTTTTTTAGGAAATTAACTAGTTTGAACCTGGGACCTGTTGCTGGTAAGGAGACGCCAGACCACACATGACATGTAGAATTCAGAAGAGTTCAGTGAGACTAGCGATGATATAACCAAATACTTAATGATATCAGCGTCAGCTCCACTGCACTCCCTGTAAAAGAATCTTAATACTAACTAAATTTAGTGGAAAGGGTTCAAGGCTTTCCTATTTTTAGTTAGCTGGTAAAATAACGTCGAAAAATCAGTTAAGTTTACCATTGGTAACTTTATTCTACTCACAAAACATCATTTATAAATTGCACTATTGATAAAAGGCGATGTTTTAATACAGGATGGTAAAAACCAACTGTGTCCAACAAAAATGTGAACGAATATTCCCTGAATGGGTTCCCAAGTTCTACAATCGATCGAAGGATGACCTATGCCATATCACATCTATAATCTAGGTTTAGTTTAAGTTTCACAAAAGAGAAAACTATAAAAATGGTCTACAGTGGCCCTCAATTATCTTTAATTACTTATTTAACTTGTCGTGAATTACAGTGGCTGATGTGGCTTCTCAATAACTATATAAAAGAAAAATCATCGCGTTTCATATCTGTTCTTCAAGTGGCAAATGTGAACACCATGAGTTTTAATTAACGATCGACACTAGTATTACGCAAAAAAGGGGTGTAGCAGATGAGACTTCTGCAGTTCTGAGTGAAGCCTTATGCGCTCAAAAATGCGGCATCGCGTGCGTTCATTACCTTGTCGGTGTTTAGGCAGCGTCAGGGCGGCAGCGGCCGGCGCAGCAGCCATCCAGCTCCCCGTCTCGGAACCAACTCTACTCTAACTTCTCCTTACTACAATTTACCGAAGTTAGTTTAAAAAAAACTATCTGGCTATGTTTTCATCTGACCAATCAGAGTCTCAATGTTAACCTTAAGCTCCGCCTACAAAAATTCTGTCTATCCAATGAGAAACGTTATACTTTTCGTGGTGGGGCAATGTTTTTTAAAGTTTGCAACGTAACAGAGACGCTAAAAAGTCTCACACTAAAACCTGCAGCTGGTGTGGTCCTTTTAGCGTTCTCGTGAGATCTATACTGTTCTTCTGGAGGGCTCTATCTTTTAACATGGGCTGGAGGATTGTCCTAATGTAACAGACACGTGAAAAAGTCTCACGCTAAAACTTGCGGGTGGTAGTGGCCCTTTTTGTGTTATCGTAAGATCTATACTGCTTTTCTGGAGGGCTCCAGCTTTTAACATGGGCTGGGGGTGGTCCTTGACATACCTGAGACGCGAAACAGTCTTACGCTAAAACGTGCGGGTGGTAGTTGTACAGGTAGGCTGGGCCGTTCGTTCCTTATCGTAGGGCCTTCTAGCTCAACACGGTTCTGCTCTCGGCTTCTGTCCTCGTTTCTCCCCTCGGAACTGCGTCTGCCTCACGGTGGGAAGGTACGACATGCCTTTAGGCATTCTTGTATTAGTCTGTGGTATTCCATTTGCTCACTCGTTACTCGTATTACTTTGATTAATTTAATGTCACGATTTATTCGGAGCTATGTGACATACTACTGGATTTGCTTATCATGTCAGGGTTTTCATGGAAGGTGTTGGATTTGCCTGACACCTTACACTTCAAAAAGCCAAAAAAACGTAATGTTCTCCAACTACAGTATCAACGAGTCACATTTGGAATAGGTAAACTCACACAAATACCCAGGTGTAACACTTTGCAGGAACATAAAATGGAAGGATCACGTACGCTCAGTCGTGGGTAAAGTAGGCAGCAGAGTTCGGTTGATTGGTGGAATACTGGGGAACGAAATCGGGCTACCAAGGAGATTTGTTGCATATCACTCGCGCTTCTCATTCTAGAATATTTCTTGAGCGTATGAGACCCATAACGAATAAGGCTAGCAGGGAATATTGAACGTATTCAGAGAAGAGGAGCACGAATGATCACGGATTTGTTTGATCAGCGCCATTGTCACGGAGATGCTGAAATAACTGAACTGCCAGGTCTTGAAAATACATAGAAACAATCCCATTAAAGCCTACTTCGTTAGTTTCTAGAACCAACTTTAAGTGATTAATCTTAGAATACACTACAACTCTGTGGTTTGTAGAGTACGGATATAGATGTACATGTAGGTTTTATGCATTTCTCTTCGCAATGTTCACTCTGAATTTAGGATGGATCTACTTTCACTGACAGCAGCAATTACTGTCGAGTTTGAAACAGATCGTCATTGACATGGCATGACGCTCGTGTCCGAGCCTTACCAACTAGCATCCTTTTGCGACCACTGTTCTTACGATGAGCTACATGGCTGTGATTGTTATGATACTCCCCGAACACACGTTGAACTGTCCGCTTAAACGACGAGTGTGCTATTTTAAAGAGGTGACTAATATTTTGTGCCGTGAACTCACGTGCATCAACCCGCCGCCGCAGCAAATCCCAGGTATGTTGACGTATTCATCTAACAGAACGTATGCTGTCGCTGTGTTTGCAGCCTTCCACAATGCGGGCACGATGAGTCCTGCATCTTGTACCGATGTCTCGATGCACAAGAGCTTTCAAATGCTCTCACAAAGAAAAGTCCAGGGGATCTAAAACTAGAGAACGTTGACGCCAGGAAACTAGTCCATCTCTTTCTATCGATCTGTTAAGGAATATGCTAATTATCTGGCTACAGTCATTTAGACTGAAATGAAAAGGAGATCCGTAGTGCATGAAGTACATGTTTCGCTGTGCTGATGGAGACATATCTTCCAGCATGTCTGGTAGAGTATTCTCTAAGGACTGAACTACGGAGAGTTGCAGAAAATAAGTTGTAACATGGAACTAATGGTCTCCCAGACCATGTAACATACTGTATATCTCCCATATTTGCAACGGCGCCATAGTTAAACTGGGGCAATACTCTTTGATCTTCCCGTGTGAAGGAAAACTTAAAAACAGAGCTTCGCTTTTCTGCTTTTGGTTTCCAGCATTGAGTGTGTATGTGTGTGTGTGTGTGTCTAGAGAAAGCGATAATTACGTATTATCTGACGAGTAAATACGTCGTGGTAACGCGACAAGAATCTGCTGGGACACAATTTTGGCAAGACAACAGCTTTGGCTGCTAAATGAGAGAGTATTACGGGAACCTTCCCCTCCCCTCGTCTCCCTTCTCCTCCACACCCCCCTCCCCTTCCTTGCCAATCTTCTTCCTTCTCTCACCTTCCTCCAGAATCTCGCTCTTCGTTCTTCTGCATCTTTCTCAATATAAAAATAAGACCAGTTTTCGCAGTTTGACATTTGAGTGAAGACGCTTCGCTGCAGTATTCTAGGACCTGTCACAGGAGAGAAGAGAAAACTGTAACAGTGCCAGAGAGATCAGAATAGCTGCGTGTAATACGTGCCTCTCCCCACATTTCACGCACTCGTGTGCACTATCTGATTAAATGTAACGGGACACACGCATGTAATGCGGAACTGACCGCTAGACGTCACGAGAAGCCAGTATAAAAGAAGGTGAGGAGTATTGTGTTGTCAGCAGAGAAATAGTAACAGCAGAATCGTTAGGTGAGGAAAGCTCAGCGATTTCGAACGTGGACTGCTCATTGGACGTCACCTGAGTAATAAATCGGTAAGGGACATTTCAACCCTTTTAAAGCTGTCCAAGGCCACTGTTGGTGGTGTGATCGTGAAGTGAAAACAGAAGGAAGAATCACATTTACACTACTGGCCATTAAAATTGCTACACCAAGAAGAAATGCAGATGACAAACAGGCATTCACTGGACAAATATATTATACTGCAACTGATATGTGATTACATTTTCACGCAATTTGGGTGCATAGATCCTGAGAAATCAGTACCCAGAACAACCACCTCTGGCCGTAATAACGGCCTCGATACGCCTGGGCATTGAGTCAAACAGAGCTTGGATGGCGTGTACAGGTACAGCTGCCCATGCAGCTAAAACATGATACCACAGTTAATCAAGAGTAGTCACTGGCGTATTGTGACGAGGCAGTTGCTCGGCCACCATTGATAAGACGTTTTCAATTGGTGAGAAATCTGGAGAATGTGCAGGCCAGGGCAGCAGTCGAACATATTCTGTATCCAGAAAGGCCTGTACAGGACCTGCAACATGCGGTAGTGCATTATCCTGCTAAAATGTAGGGTTTAGCAGGGATAGAATGAAGGGTAGAGCCACGGGTGGTAACACATCTGAAATGTAACGTCCACTGTTCAAAGTGCCGTCAATGCGAACGAGAGGTGACCGAGACGTGCTACCAATGGCACCCCATACCATCACACCGGATGATAAGCCAGTATGGCGATGACGAATACAGGCTTCGAATGTGCGTTCACCACGATAATCGCCAAACACGGATGCGACCATCATGATGCTGTCAACAGAACCTGGATTCAACCGAAAAAATGACGTTTTGCCATTCGTGGACCCAGGTTCGTCGTTGAGTACAGCATCGCAGGCGCTTCTGTCTGTGATGTAGCGTCAAGGGTAACCGCAGCCATGATCTCCGAGCTGATAGTCCATGCTGTTGCAAACGTAGTGAACTGTTCGTGCAGATGGTTGCTGGCTTGCAAACGTCTCCATCTGTTGACTCAGGGATCGAGACTTGGCTGCCCGATGCGTTACAGCCATGCGGATAAGATGCCTCATC
This sequence comes from Schistocerca gregaria, assembly GCF_023897955.1. NCBI lineage: Eukaryota > Metazoa > Arthropoda > Insecta > Orthoptera > Acrididae > Schistocerca > Schistocerca gregaria. The sequence goes on along the minus strand of NC_064927.1, from coordinate 125,502,544 downwards.
TCGACTGCTAGTGATACGAGACCATTGGGATCCAGCACGGCCTTCCGTATTACCCTCCTGAACCCACCGATTCCGTATTCTGCTAACAGTCATTGGATCTCGGCCAACGCGAGCAGCAATGTCGCGATACGATATACCGCAATCCGACCATTATCAAAGTCGGAAACGTGATAGTACGCATTTCTCCTCCTTACACGAGGCATCACAACTGCGTTTCACCAGGCAACGCCGGTCAACTGCTGTTTGTGTATGAGAAATCGGTTGGAAACTTTCCTCATGTTAGCACGTTGTAGCTGTCGCCACCGGCGCCAACCTTGTGTGAATGCTCTGAAAAGATAATCATTTGCTTATCACAGCATCTTCTTCCTGTCTGTTAAATTTCGCGTCTGTAGCACGTCATCTTCGTGGTGTAGCAATTTTAACGGGCAGTAGTGTATACCAAGACCCAGGCCGACCTTACGTACTGACGCACGAGAATCATCGATCGTAGTGGAGGATCGTTATAAAAAAATGTTATGAAATCAATTGTGAGTTCCATAATGCTACACCATGACTGTGTGTAGGCAGTCAAAAAGAATGTGATGTAATGGTCTAGCATCTCCTCATAAGCCACACGTCTCTGTAATAAAGCAGCGTCTGTGAGGCAATTGTTTTTGGTTCTAATATATTCCTGAAATGGACTGGCCTGCCCACAGTCCCAACCTGAGCCCAAAGCGAAATCTTTGTGATGAGTTAGATACGTGGCTCCGCTCCAGATCCCAGAGTCCTTATCTGGTTTCGGCTCTTAAGGAAAAACGGACATCCATTCTTCCACAGTCATTCGCCTCATTGAAAGCGTCCCATGCAGAGTTCAAGTAGTCATAAAGGCGAAGCGTGGAGAAATCCCATACTAATTGCCACTAATGAATGATTAGATAGTGTATATACTTAATTCAGTCCTTAAAGAAAATACTTGGGTAGTACAATGTGTTTCAAACTCTTAATATCAATATTACTTGGGTCCCCCCCCCCCCCCCCCCCAAGAACCATGGACCTTGCCGTTGGTGGGGAGGTGCCTAACGCGATACAGATAGCCGTACCGTAGGTGCAACCTCAACGGAGGGGTATCTGTTGAGAGGCCAGACAAACGTGTGGTTCCTGAAGAGGGGCAGCAGCCTTTTCAGTAGTTGCAGGGGCTACAGTCTGGTTGATCGACTGATATGGCCTTGTAACACTAACCAAAATAGCCTTGCTGTGCTGGTACTGCGAACGAATGAAAGCAAGGGGGAACTACGGCCGTAATTTTTCCCGAGGGCATACAGCTTTACTGTATGATTAATTGATGATGGCGTCCTCTTACGTAAAATATTCCGGAGGTAAAATAGTCCCCCATTCAGATCTCCGGGCGAGGACTACTCAGGAGGACGTCTTTATCAGGAGAAAGAAAACTGGCGTTCTACGGATAGGAGCGTGGAATGTCAGATCCCTTAATCGGGCAGGTAGGTTAGAAAATTTAAAAAGGGAAATGGATAGGTCAATGTTAGATATAGTGAGAATTAGTGAAGTTCGGTGGCAGGAGGAACAAAACTTCTGGTCAGGTGAAAACAGCGTTATAAATACAAAATCAAATAGGGTAATGCAGGAGTCGGTTTAATAATGAATAAAAAATAGGGGTGCGGGTAAGCTACAACAAACAGCATAGTGAACGTATTATTGTGGCCAAGATAGACACAAAGCCCAGGCCTACTACAGTAGTACAAGTTTATATGCCAACAAGCTCTGCAGATGACGAAGAAATTGAAGAAATGTATGATGAAACAAAAGAAATTATTAAGATAGTGAAGGGAGACGAAAATTTAAAAGTCATGGGTGACTAGGAAAAGGGAGAGAAGAAAACGTAATAGGTGAATATGGATTGGGCCTAAGAAATGAAAGAGGAAGTCGCCTGATAGAATTTTGCACAGAGCACAACTTAATCATAGCTAACACTTGGTTCAAGAATCATAAAAGAAGGTTTTATACATGGAAGAAGCCTGGAGATACTGACAGGTTTCAGATGGAATACATAATGGTAAGACAGAGATTTAGGAACAAGGTTTTAAATTGTAAGACTTTCCAGGGGCAGATGTGGACTCTGATCACAATCTATTGGTTATGAACTATAGATTAAAACTAAAGACACTGCAAAAACGTGGGAATTTAAGGAGATGGGACCGGGATAAACTGAAAGCACCAGAGGTTGTACAGAGTTTCAGGGAGAGCGTAAGGGAACAATTGACAGGAATGGGGGAAAGAAATACAGTAGAAGAAGAATGGGTAGCTCTGAGAGCTGAAGTAGTGAAGGCAGCAGAGGGCCCAGTAGGTAAAAAGACGAGGGCTAGAAGAAATCCTTGGGTAACAGAAGAAATACTGAATTTAATTGATGAAAGGAGAAAATACAAAAATGCAGTAAATGAAGCAGGCAAAAAGGAATACCAACGTCTCAAAAACGAGATCGACAGGAAGTGCAAAATGGCTAAGCAGGGTGGTGGTGGTGGTTAGTGTTTAACTTCCCGTTGACTACGAGGTCATTAGAGACGGAGCGCAATCTCGGGGTAGGGAAGGATTGGGAAGAAAATCGGCCGTGCCCTTTCAAGGGAACCATACCGGCATTTGCCTGAAGCGATTTAGGGAAATCACGGAAAACCTAAATCAGGATGGTCGGAGATGGGATTGAACCGTCGTCCTCCCGAATGCGAGTCCAGTGTGCTAACCACTTGCGCCACCTCGCTCGGTGCTAAGCAGGGATGGCTAGAGGACAAATATAAGGATGTAGAGGGTTATCTCACTAAGGGTAAGATAAATACTGCCTACAGGAAAATTAAAGAGACCTTTGTGAACAGAGAACCACTTGTATGAATATCAAGAGCTCAGATGGAAACCCAGTTCTAAGCAAAGAAGGAAAAGCAGAAAGGTGGAGGGAGTATATAGAGGGCCTATACAAGGGCAATGTACTTGAGGACAAAATTATGGAAATGGAATAGAATGTAGATAAGATGAAAAGGGAGATACGATACTGCGTGAAGAGTTTGACAGAGCACTAAAAGACCTGAGTCGAAACAAGGCCCCAGGAGCAGACAACATTCCATTGGAACTACTGAAGGCATTGGGAGAGTCAGTCCCGGCAAAACTGTACCATCTGGTGAGCAAGATGTATGAGACAGGTGAAATTCCCTCAGACTTAAAGAAGAATATAATAATTCAGATTCCAAAGAAAGCAGGTGCTGACAGATGTGAAAATTACCGAACTATCAGTTTAATAAGTCACAGCTGGCAAAAAACTAACACGAATTCTTTACAGACGAATGGAAAAACTGGTAGAAGCTGACCTCGGGGAAGATCAGTTTGGATTCCGTAGAAATATTGAAACACGTGAGGCAATACTGACCCTACGACTGATCTTAGAAAATAGATTAAGGAAAGGCAAACCTACGTTTCTAGCATTTGTAGACTTAGAGAAAGCTATTGACGATGTTGACTGGAATACTCTCTTTCAAATTCTGAAGGTGGCAGGGGTAAAATACAGGGAGCGAAAGGCTATTTGCAATTTGAACAGAAACCAGTCGGCAGTTATAAGAGTCGAGGGGCACGAAATGGAAGCAGTGGTTGGGAAGGGAGTGAGACAGGGTTGTAGCCTATCCCCGATGTTATTCAATCTGTATATTGAGCAAGCAGTGAAGGAAACAAAAGAAAAATTCGGAGTAGGTATTAAAATCCATGGAGAAGAAATAAAAACTTGGAGGTTCGCCGATGACATTATAATTCTGTCAGAGACAGCAAAGGACTTGGAAGAGCAGTTGAACGCAATGGACAGTGTCTTAAAAGGAGGATATAAGATGAACATCAACAAAAGCAAAACCAGGATAATGGAATGTAGTCGAGTCACGTGATGCTGAGGGAATTAGATTAGGAAATGAGACGCTTAAAGTAGTAAAGGAGTTTTGCTATTTGGGGAGCAAAATAACTGATGATGGTCGAAGTAGAGAGGATATAAAATGTAGATTGTCAATGCCAAGGAAAGCGTTTCTGAAGAAGAGAAATTTGTTAACATCGAGTGTCAGGTAGTCGTTTCTGAAGGTATTTTTATGGAGCGTAGCCATGTATGGAAGTGAAACATGGACGATAAATAGTTTGCACAAGAAGGGAATAGAAGCTTTCGAAATGTGGTGTTACAGAAGAATGTTGAAGATTAGATGGGTATATCATATAACTAATGAGGAGGTATTGAATAGTATTGGGGAGTAGAGAAGTTTGTGGCACAACTTAACTAGAAGATGGGATCGGTTGGTAGGATATGTTCTGAGACATCAAGGGATCACCAATTTAGTATTGGAGGGCAGCGTGAAGGGTAAAAATCGTAGAGGGAGACCAAGAGATGAATACACTTAACAGATTCAGAAGGATGTAGGTTGCAGTAGGTACTGGGAGATGAAGAAGCTTGCACAGGATAGAGTAGCATGGAGAGCTGCATCAAACCAGTCTCAGGACTGAAGACCACAACAACAACAACAACATTACTTGGGTGGTTAAGAATCTTAAACTGAGTACTTTGGGACGAGGAATCAGTGGGCGAAAAAGAATATTTAGTTTTTTATTTGTATAAACAAGCATATCTCACAACAGCAGCTTAAGACCATAGCAACTGTACACGGCGCTCTCATCAGTTAGAACGCAGATACTACAGGTTATTTTGTCACCGCTTCTGCGAGCACGTTATACTGACTTGTTACTGTATAACTTACTCAAACGCGTATTGTTATATGTAGAACTTAATTTCATTTGTAATTTTGTTTTCTAGTGTTTTCTATTCGTTTTTCTTTCTGTTCAAACAAATTACCTGCCGGTGACTTGGATATAAGTCCAAGTCAGTAACGAGACCACATGTGTGACCTAATGCCGAGATAACTAATGAAAAATTGTAACAATTGTTCAGATCCTTCCCCTTGCATGTGGATACAACAGTCCTGAAAACTGTGAGACCCTGCCAACTAGATCCCCTTCGTTTTCTGCTGGCATTTCTTACACTTACGACTTCATGTAAACCTGTAGAAGAGGAACATTCTGTGGACGCACAGCAGATCATTATGTCTTGTTTACTAGGAAGTGTTTGAACATAGGCCTGGATATTCATGGCCTCGAACCGTCGATCGTACGTCCTCATCTCAAAATACTAACTTTCAGGTCCTTTAGAGACTCTACAATTTTGACACTTTTAGAGATGGAACAACCAAAATTGCGAGAGACTGTCTTTATATGACTCGGAGTATGTTTTTGCCGTAAAGCGACTACTGGTATAATTCACACAGAAAAAACGAAGTGTTCTGGCACAGACAGAAGGAACTTAAACCATAGTATTTACTAGCTTAGTGTCCCATTCACCAAGAAATCTTTCAGGTTATTGTATGAGCTGACTGATTCCAATTCTGAATTACTCATATATGGTGAGGCAAATGATGTTAGCATTAAATTGGTGGTTAATCAAGCGAAATTACAAGGTAGCAATTTGGCTACAGGGTTTCAATTTGGCATCCTTCCCGCTCAATACATTTATAGATTCTGTAAGGTCCAGTGGATAACTACAGTCCCTCTCCATCCTGTTGCTCAATCTCTGTTCCGCCATCCCTGCACCTTTGCCCATGTGATCGTTCTAGTATAACTCGAAACTGAGCGGAAGTTTGAAAGCGCTGTATCTATCACCTTCTGTGAAACACGGTGAGCAGAGTTAAAGCAACAGCATCGTGTTTTTACCCTTGGTTGAAACTGGAACATGTTGTCGTATCTCTGCCAACTGTGTACAGTGTGTAAGGCCAGCGCCAAACGAAGCTTTTTCACGATACACGAGGTTGTAAAAAAAGACAGTATGAGCAATTACAGAGCTGCCTCTTATCAGAAAAATTGGAAAGGCTTCACATCATATGGGAACTGGAAGAAGGCCGAGGATTTTGCTACTGCATTGCAGTGTGTTTCCAGACTACATTTAGGTACTGCAGTCCGAAATACATCTGCGTCCCTCAGGGTGCATTCACGTTTGTCACCCAAATATTCTCTCTATCCTCATTATTTTGTACCATCCAACACAGAAGAAGTACGAATTATGAAAAGTTTACTAACGCTCCCCAGTAGAGAAGTCGATAATGTATTACTGTCATCCCTCTTTTCTGTCTTGGTGCTGGCATCGAGCATAGGTAGCTGTCATATTAAATATACAGGTATTGATCCACTGGAGCAGGTGGTCAGTGATTGAAGTTGCTTGCACAAATCAGTGTAATGTTTTATAGCCCGTATTATAGGAGGACCATATCCCACAGATTATCAATCGCAAGTGAGGCACCGGATGTTACGGTGTAACGTCAGTGATGGCACGCCAGTCGGGAACGATAGAGAAGAGAAGGCTGTGACTTCAGTCTGGCACACTGACTGATCTCCTTTCAGGAGGACAATGCGACAGCGGTGGCCCCTAGGTGAAGACGACATATGCGCCGCGCCTGACTGGTGGCATCCCACTTCGATAGCAGCTTCAACACTAGCCACTTCATTATCCGATGCATCGTAGCCTTCATTAGCAATCTCTACATAGCATAGATAGTGATCGGCAGTTACCGCAATTCAGTTGACAGACTTTTGCTAGTGTTTGTCTATTATGAAGAAAGATTATTTTGTATGCCACCCTTTGCTTGCGACACATCTGTGTAATTGCACTTGTGGATGATCATCTATAAAGGACTACAAGAATTCTCAGATCAATGTCAAGTATTTATGCTTGTCTTGTTGTAATAAAACTCATTAATACGAGTTGTTTGATTGTTTGTCTAGTCAACCGAATGTGTAGGATTCCTAGACACAACACCCTATGTTGTTTTTTCATAAGCAGTTATATACATTCTTTTTCAGCTGTGTTTGGTGTCCTCTCTCCATAACACAGCTGCATGCTTGTATTAACAGTGTTCTTTATTAAATCAAATAGGAAGCTACTTAAGATAGACCAGGTGTCTGGCTCTGTCTGGAGTCTGGGTGCATGGCAGAGGTAGCCAGTAGCCAGAAAGAATTGGCATTTCTGGCTTAAGGCTCTCGCGAGTGGCGAATAAAAGAAAAGTTCTGTCTGACCATCTTGTTGGTCCTTGCCTGTAGCTACAGAAGCAAGTTCCGATGGCGGCGCTCTCTGGATAGCTGAATAGTGAACTAATACTCTGTACGCATTAAGCTGTCTCCATGATCGGTGTGTTGCATGTATTCTCTGTGGAAACTTGAGCGATTCACTATCGATCCTTGCAAAGTATTGGTGCTGGTCGTATGAATAACATTCGAATTCCTACCACTCCAATCATTTCTAGATGTCCTTTATGGTCGGTGTGCCGGCCGGAGTGGCCGAGCGGTTCTAGGCGCTACAGTCTGGAACAGGGCGACCGCTACGGTCGCAGGTTCGAATCCTGCATCGGGCATGGATGTGTGTGATATCCTTAGGTTAGTTAGGTTTAAATAGTTCTAAGTTATAGGGGACTGATGAGCTCAGAAGTTAAGTTCCATAGTGCTCAGAGCCTTTTGAACCATATGGTCGGTGTGGTGCATCCTAGTATACACGTGTGTTCATGATTACGACCTCAGTCATGGTGTCAGTTTTTTCCAACCTTTGAGTGTTGGTGCTGAAGGTGCATGGGAGATGAGCGCATTGCATGTGGACATCAGAGCATGAGCGCAATGGGGTGTGCGAGTGTTTCACCGATCTCCGACATCTAGACATGAGAACAACTGCTACGGATTGGATCATGGTTTAAGTGTGTTACATTTAGTGCTTCTCAATACATTGTAGTGGACTCTAGCTTGCAGTGGTATTTGTTGTTGTCTCTGTCTAATTATGCAGTAGGCCCTCCCTACTCCTTTGGAATGTAGTGCAGTGAATCAACTCTATAGTGCTTTAATAACCCAGTCTCGACGTTGCATCCCGATTAATCAATTTATTGTTTCCAACAGTGGTAGTGAGAACACACACATCAGCCAACCCTCTCCCACCCCTTCCACAGTCTGTTTAAGGACATAGCATAAAACTGAGCTTAAATTTGAAATTATCATTTACTTCCAATGTAATGGACTTCCTACTAAATGAAATAACTGTGCCTGTATCCACCAATAGGAAGCAAGAGGAAAAATCCAGAAGGGTCTGGAAATCAGAGAGTCGCAGGATCGAGTCTCATCCGATATACCAGTCGTAGTATCCACCAATAGGATGCAAGGAAAAAACTGACTGCACACAAAGGGCATTGATTTAATTAATTAGTCAGTCAATCTGACATAGCGAGGAAATATTTCCAATACATCCACAACTGGGGGCTTACCAGGCATTCACTATTTTGTTCAGGACGAAGGTGGTGTAACGTTCTTTAACGAACGTCTGATCTATGGAATGGGTACTGAACTCGAATTATCGTGTTGCGTGTTGTAAGTGCAAGTGGTGTGCTTATTGTTAGCAAAACTTCACATGAACTGATTGGGCAATGCATCTCTCAATACCAATGAAGAAATACAGCCACTGTAAAATACATTCTGCCTCTTAGGCACTGAATCATCTGGCCCTGTTCAGAACAGATAACATTGGTCCCTGTGCACATAACAAATACATTTAATTGTCTTACCTCAGGAGTAACGATGGTGGAACGTGATATATTCTGGTCTCTCACAAAAAAATATAAAAGCTAGCTACACGCTCAGCAGTGCGCAATGCTGGCCACAATACTTTGAAATGGACATGAAATTTTTTTTTGGGTGATAAACGAGAACATTTAAGAAACATATAACTTCTTTTAAAAAATTCTTTACATGGACTGGGAGGCAGTACTGATTATGATAAACTACTAACACTGAGTTTTTTTCTAGCAAAATTATATTGCAAGTTAAGTTTGACTTTTCAAATACATCTGACAATTGAAGTTACATAACTCACAATTGATTTACAAACAATGAGATTTAAACAGCAAGTATTATGTAACCTCATTAAACCAGTATAAATGCAAATCGTCAAATTACATATAGCTCTATTAACGAATCTTAGAAGCATTACAGAAGTGAAATATCTAACTAGACATTTTATCAAATCAGTACGTGCATTCTGGGGTTACCCAACAAGTACAAATTATCAGCAGAGTAAACTATACTACCACACTGGCAAAAACAAAAATCATAATTACCTTGCTTTTATGAAGACTTCTGCTTCCATGTTCAATAATATTGACATACCTAAATTAATCTAACACTTGGTGGATTCACACAGCACACTTCAAAAACTGCCTACTCCATCGTCTTTCTCTCACAGGGAGATACCTACAATTGCGCACCCAGCTCCCTCTTGCTCCAACACTACAATCTCAGACCAGAAGCAGTATCTTAGGTTCTGCAGTCGCGCACAGTCAGCGATCCTCATTATCGAGCCTATCAGAGACGTTCACCATTTATAGTATTCTAGTTTCATTTTAATTTATTAATATTCTTATCTTATTCTGGTGCCACATACAAGTGTGCCCCAGTAGACCCTTTCAGTGGGCTCAGTGTGGCACGCAACAGACGTTACCTACTTCTCCTCAAATGTCTTTGTTCCATCTGATACAGTTTTCCATAGCAGTGTCAGAACAAAGGAATGTACAACTACCAACGCCAGGGCCGCATGAGCGGCGAGGGGGCAGGAGAGGGGAAGGAACGGGTGAGGGGGACATCTTGGTCTGTGTATGTTTGCATACGTTGGTTCTCACACAAAGGAAGCAATCTCTTGAGAGAGAGGAAGAGAGAGAGAGAGAGAGAGAGAGAGAGAGAGAGAGAGAAAGAGAGAGAGAGAAAGGGGGGGGGGGGCATATGTTTCGACAGGAATTCTTCAAGTATCAATATCAAAGAGTTGCTGCCACCTGATGCTTTCTTCGGGGATTAGCGTGACTTCCAACCTGTGTGTCACACCAGCCGATTAGCGGTGCAGCAGCCGACAGCGGCCGTAGGGCATGAGCGGGCATAGCGCAGCCTCTCCTATATCAGCGTTGGGTGCAACCTGGCGAAGAGGTCAGGGCGTGTGCCCTGCGATTCGCGTGAAACATTTTTGACAGTGTAATTACATGTGGTGAGTTATGTTGGCGTCGATTTCGTAACGTTACTCCTCTCCCGATCGGAAGTAATCTATGTAATTACCTCTTTTCGATGTACTTTATAAAACCTGCATCTTCGAATACAGCAGAGAATGATGAACAAGAGAGATTCAACCCCTGAAAATTCAATTTTATAAATAAACAGTATATTCTTTGCTCTTATTTGTTGTTGTTGTGGTCTTCAGTGCAGAGACTGGTTTGATGCAGCTCTCCATGCTACTCTATCCTGTGCAAGCTTCTTTATCTCCTACTGCAAACTACATCCTTCTGAATCTACTTAGTGTATTCATCTGATGGTCTCCCTCTACGATTTTTACCCTCCACACTGCCCTCCAATACTACATTGGGGATCCCTTGATGCCTCAGAATATGTTCTACCAACCGATCGCTTTTCCTAGTCAAGTTGAGCAGCAAATTTCTCTTCTCCCCAATTCGATTCAATACGTCCTAGTTAGTTATGTTATCTACCCATCTAAACTACATCATTATTCTGTAGCACCACATTTCGAAAGCTTCTATTCTCTTCTTGTCCACACTATTTATCGTCCACGTTTCACTTCCATACATAGCTACACTCCATACAAATACTTTCAGAAACGACTTCCTGACACTTAAGTCAATACTTGATGTCAACAAATTTCTCTTCTACAGAAACGCTTTCCTTGCCATTGCCAGTCTACATTTTATATCCTCTCTACTTCGACCATCATCAGTTATTTTGCTCCCCAAATAGCAAAACTCCTTTACTACTTTAAGCGTCTCATTTCCTAATCTAATTCCCTCAGCATCACCCGATTTCATTGACTACATTCCATTATCGTTGTTTTGCTTTTGTTGATCTACATCTCGTATCCTACTTTCAAGACACTTTTCATTCCGCTAAGCTGCTCTTCCAAGTCCTTTTCTGCCTCTGACGGATAACAATGTCATCGGCGAACCTTGAAGTTTTTATTTCTTCTCCATGGATATTAATTCCTACTCCGACATTTTCTTTTGTTTCCTTTACTGCTTGGTCAATATACAGATTGAATAACATCGGGGATGGGATACAACCCTGACTCACTCCATTCCCAACCACTGCTTTCTATTAGCCCTCGTCTTTTTACTTACTTGACCCTCTGCTGCCTTCGCTATTTCATCTCTCAAAGCTACCGATTCTTCTTCTATTGTATTTCTTTCCCCCATTCCTGTCAATGGTTCCATAATGCTCTCCCTGAAACTCTCTAAAACCTCTGTTTCTGTCAGTTTATCCAGGTCCCATCTGCTTAAATTTCCACCTTTTTGCAGTTTCTTCAGTTTTAATCTACGGTTCATAACAAATAGGTTGTGGTCAGAGTCCACATCTGTCCCTGGAAATGTCTTACAACTTCAAACCTGGTTCCTAAATCTCTGTCTTACCATTATATAATCTATCTGATACCTTTTAGTATCTCCAGGATTCTTCCATGTATACAGCCTTCTTTTATGATTCTTGATCCAAGCGTTAGCCCTGATTAAGTTATGCTCTGTGCAAAATTCTACCAAACGTCTTCCTCTTTCATTCCTTACCCCCATTCCATATTCACCTACTACGTTTCCTTCTCTTGCTTTTCTACTATCGAATTCCAGTCACCCATGACTATTAAATTTTCGCCTCCCTTCACTATCTGAATAATTTCTTTTATCTCATCATACATTTCATCAATCTCTTCGTCATCTGCGGAGCTAGTTGGCATATAAACGTGTACTACTATGGTAGGCGTGGGCTTCGTATTTATCTTGGCCACAATAATACGTTCCCCTATGCTGTTTGTAACAGGTTATCCGCATTCTTATTTTTTTATTCATTTTAAACCTACTCCTGCATTACCCCCATTTGATTTTATATTTATAAACATGTATTCACCTGGATAGAAGTCTTGTTCCTCTTGCCACCGAACTTCACTAATTCCCATTATATCTAACTTTATCCTATCCATTTCCCTTTTTAAATTTTCTAACCTACCTGCTCGATTAAGGGCTCTGACATTCCACGCTCCGACCCGTAGAACGCCAGTTTTCTTTCTCCTGATAACAACGTCCTCTTGAGCAGTCCCCGCCCGGAGATCCGAATGGGGGACTATTTTACCTCCGGAATATGTTATCCAAGAGGACGCCACGATCATTTAACCATAGAGTAAAGCTGCATGCACTCGAGAAAAATTACGGCTGTAGTTTCCCCTTGCTTTCAGCCGTTCGCAGTACCAGCACAGCAATGCCGTTTTGGTTACTGTTACAAGGCCAGATCAGTCAATCATCCAGACTGTTACCACTGCAAGTACTGATAAGGCTGCTGCCCCTCTTCAGGAACCACACGTTTGTCTGGCCTCTCAACAGATACCCCTCCGTTGTGGTTGCACCTAAGGTACGGCTATCTGTATCGCTGAGGCACGCAAGCCTCCTCACCAACGGCAAGGTCCATGGTTCACAACTGAATATCCAGTCGTCAGATCCTTCCACTCCAGCACAGACTGAGTCCTTTTTTCCGTTCATGTGGTGGAAGTGATAACTGAGCCCACTAATGACAAAGACAATGTGATGGACAATTTCTAGATGGAGACGTGGAATGCTGAAGTGTGGCAGGGGAGGGGTAAGCTGAATAATTTCCCAGGAGGGAGAAGGGTAATTAATTTGTCGATTTGATTAATTAGTCAATTAATTTGATATTGTGACATGTGCATGGATATCTGTGTCAGAAACCTCCGTAAACTTACAAAGGACTTTTTGAGTTCATATCACGCAAAATCACTGTGGCATTGCATCTCTGATGTAGGCCAACACATTATTAAGCAGTTCGTTATAATATTTAGGCTCATCTGTGTATATTGTAGTGCTTCACTGATGCTTCCTTAGGACAAGAGGGGATGCTTGGGTCGCAACTGGTACGTGAATCTTTCCCAAAAATCGGCTTATTCCCGTCATGAACAAGCGGCTTTGTTGTTGGGTAGCCGCTTTCTTGACTTGTTACAAAACAGCACTTGGTCAGGGATCCACGGACTATGGTGTGTTGTACCTTAACCTTGAGACCGATGCGGGAGTTCCTGGGATACGTATAAGAAGCCGCAAGACTGGAAATTTTCATTTTGTAAGAAGACAGGAAGGCGTGTTTACGCAGTATCAACTGTTCATGTGGTGGAATTGATAACTGAGCCCACTAATGACAAAGACAATGTGATGGAAACTTCGGTATCGTGACTGACATAGGGAGGGAAATCGTGAACATTACTGCCAAGAAGAAACAATCAAAAGAAGAGATTGATGGACTGTCGGTGGTTAGGAGGAAACAGTCAAGAGATCAGCAGACAGTCGATAGTCGTGGAGCAAGTGAGTAGTCAAGCAGTCACAGAGTCAGCAATGCAGAGAGAGAGAAATCAAACAGGAGCAGAGAGACAGCGGGTTTGCCTCCTGGGATCATGCCAGAGTATTGTCCGCTCAGTCTTCACACTTTGAGATAGATTTTGAGAATGAACAGTGAAGTGAACTAAAAATTTTGTCACTGTGTTTCAGGACCAAAGATCATGCAACACAGCTGAATACCATGGATACAATTAACGTTCTCTGCGGAGGCACATGATGTAGAACAGCAGGGTATCAGACAGTTGCCCCGAGCGGTCTAAGGCGCTGCAGTCATGGACTGTGCAGCTGGTCCCGTCGGAGGTTCGAGTCCTCCCTCGGGCATCGGTTTGTGTCTTTGTCCGTAGGATAATTTAGGTTAAGTAGTGTGTAAGCTTAAGGACTGATGACCGTAGCTGTTAAGTCCCATAAGATTTCCCACACATCTGAACATTTTTAGACAGTTGCCAACGACAGTTATTTTCTCCAAACGACAAACAATTACTGTCGTCAGTAAGCCTCAGAGGAAATGGAAGTCTATTGTTCGGAGAAACCGAAATTATTATGAAGAAACAGATATCAACAACATTATTGACATCAAACTATACAGGAATGTGTCGGCCAGTGGCAGCTCGAGCAAAATTTTACCAATGTGTTATAATGTGGTGGCCTATAGCCTTTTGTCTTAGAAGGGTAGTAATCGCAAATGAATTGAATATATTAATTTTAAGTGTGTAAATAGAACTGTTTAAGTGTATTTAAATTTCATAGTTAACCGGTTTATTTTATCTATTTTTTCGTATGGCCAATCAATCGAAAAATTCTAGGAACAAATCAGTGACCTTTGGGAAATCAACAAACATCTTTTGAATTCGGTAATCTGTGGTAAATGGTTGACTTCAGATTAAATGTTTGTTCAGAACATGATCTGCCCTTCCTAAATCCACCTTGATATTCACCCAAACTAATTTCCAGTGTTCAATATAATCTTATCTTGAACAGCCGGCCGGAGTGGCCTTGCGGTTCTAGGCGCCTGTCTGGAACCGAGTGACCGCTACGGTCGCAGGTTCGAATCCTACCTCGGACATGGATGTGTGTGATGTCATTAGGTTAGTAAGGTTTAAGTAGTTTTAAGTTCTAGGGGATTGATGGCCACAGATGTTAAGTCCCATAGTGCTCAGAGCCATAATCTTGAACAATATGTTGTACTCGTATGCAACGAATTGCACAGAAATTCCTCTGTAGTTTTTGTGTCTCGTTTATTGCCTTTCTTATGTAATGTATGTATCTAGGGTACTTTCGGCTTTCCTGGGAGTCTTCTATTTTTCAGGTTTTCTCAACATTAATGTTAGCTCATTTTTTGTTTTTGCTAGTAGAGATAATTTTAAACGCTCTGCGGTAAAAGAGGCTTCCACACTAGCTGTATAATATCTTCAATTTCCTTTGTGGTTAGGGAAAATTTTCTTCTACATTTCACGAGTGTTTGATTATTCGCGTTTATGGATTTTTTATGGACAATTAAGAAGATGATAAAATGTTTTGCAAGTACTTCGAAAATTTCAGTGTTACGGAAGGCAGATCGGTGAACCTCATGTCACGCACCTTTGTTGTTACATTTACATTTCAAATAGATCTATCTAACTCTTGATATCTTATTTTCTCCTCCAAAGATCTGTTGAAAAAGAGTCCCTTTAGCTGACCATCTACAGAAAACACTTAGATACTAAAGTCCCTTGTGTACTCGCTTTTTGTTACACCATCTAGCCTACAGCTTTTTGACTTGCAAGGTTGGTAATCGTAACTAAATCGAATTATTAATTTTACGTGTATAAACTTTACTGTTTCAATACTTTTAAATTTTATAATTCATAGTTTAACGTCGCGAGAAATAAAAAAAAGCGTTGGTAACAGCAGGAATCGAAACCGAGTCGACGAATTCTCGTACAGTGCACTAGACCTCTCACCCATTGCGCCGTCACAATTGCTTCTCAAAAATCTCTCATACTCTACTCTTGCACAGTACACTACTTGTAATTTTAAGGAAAATACTGAACTATTCCTGCGAGCAATGTGGCACTCGTAGTGCTGGAAGGACTGATGTCAGATCAGACTCCTGCGTTCCTTCTCTGAATTGATCCCAGCGCAGATGACTATAATTTCAGCACTTGACACTTCTTTCTAGTTATCATCGAGATAGCGCAGAAACACATGTTTTAGTCCGTTTTCTTTCCAAACCAGCATGCATTAGAAGAGAAATGGCGTAATTTTAGTGCAATATTTACAATATTAGCAGACGATAATCGGCGTTCACTAGTGTCACCACAGTGAGGGCTGGTGAATCTTAAGGTCAACACAAAATTCTCTACAGACTGAAATGCGTCACACGAATGTGGGCTGATATGTTTCGCATTTCTCTTTCATTGGACCAACTTCTATAGTCTGTAAAATGCTATTATGGATAATAACATTAACAGGAAAGATTGAGGCAACGGCCTTGCTGCAGTGGATACACCGGTTCCCGTCAGATCAGCGATCTTAAGCGCTGTCGGGCGTGGCCGGTAGTGGGATGGGTGACCATCCGGGCCGCCACGCACTGTTGCCATTTTTCGGGGTGCACTCAGCCTCGTGATGCAAATTGAGGAGCTACTCGACCGAATAGTAGCGGCTCCGGCCAAAGAAAACCATCATAACGACTGAGAGAGTGGTGTGCTGACCATATTCCCCTACTATCCGCATCCTGCGCTGAGGATGACACGGCGGTCGGATGATCCCGATGGGCCATTTGTGGCCTGAAGACGGAGTGCAGGAAAGATTGAGCTGTTAACACTCAACTAATTTTTGTCGCTTAACTATTTGGCTGTACATTTTTGATTTAGTTGCAAGTTTCTGTAGAGGACATGAAAGAGCCCCGTACCAGGTGGTATGGGAAGACATTTGCGAATGCCAGACGTGCCCCGAGGAATAGACCAAGGTCTAATGGGAGACCACCTGGGGCAGAGGGCACTGAACTCAGTGCTGGCCTCCAGGTAGAATCGGTGGCCAAGTCACTTCGGGTACAGCTACGCCAAAAGCTCACGCGCGTCTGCAAATCTTCAGAATTGCAAACTCTGTTCTGCTAGGTTTGGCATCACTTTCTAAAGAGCTCTGTTCGGCAGTAATGCAACGCATGAGGCCAACGCTACATAAATTGCATTACGAGCCGCTTACCTCTGTTAAAAGAACATTTAGATGGTGCGCTTTTGTTGAAATGCCTTCCAAGAAAGTTGGATGGAGTTATGGTTGACCAAAGATAGCTAGCTGGCTGTTTCTTTTACGCAGGAAAGCTTTGCGGCACGTATTGTTAACATTTTTCTCCTTTTTGTGAGACAGAAATAGTTTCATCCGGATGCAAAACCACGTGAGCAACAAAATTCTTTCTCTCCTGCCACTAGAAAGCATCTCACTGGGCTAGCTGAAAAAATATCGTCTGGATGGAAAGTCGGGGTGCCGTTTCTTAAAATTTCACTGGGTGGTTATTGGTCGGGCTTTGCCTTTGATGGAGGAAAGTTTATGGGGATTTTTGCGTGAAATTCGGGATTGACAGCGATCACACAAGACATTATTCTGGAGTTGGAGCTGAGAAGAGTCGCTCACACAGACATTCGGACGAGCGGCGTGGATTTGCGTTCGAGAGTCAGCTTGCCACTGAATGAGAGATGAGCTCCTGCTGCTGCCAGCAGGCCTTGTCGCTTTGTGTCTGGTAAGAAAAGCTTGCTGCTAGGGCTATCTGGTGATGAGAATGACTACGTTTTCGCTTCGTTTCCTCGTTAGATAATGCTATCTGAAATTACCTCTTACAGTAGGGGGCTCGCCCAAGCCTGAAGTTATTTAGGTCTTGGCACGTAATCGATACCTTGTTTCCTGGTTACGATCGTTTCCTGGTACGATCAGAGCAGTTATGACGCAGCCAACAGCGATTACGCATTTGTGGGAAGGACTTGCTGAGATGATTGTCATTCTTAATTTATCCATTCCTTGCGGAACTGTTTAATAGATTCAAGATGCAGTTAATTTATCGCGATATTCGCTACTTGTACTCCCCTTTCTTGTGAGTACGTGTAAATCATATTAATATGTTCTTCCTGTTGGCGTGTGTGCTTACTTAGTGCACTAGTTAATCTGGACCAGTGTTATCAATCGGTAGATAGGTAACTTTCCCAAGTATTAATCCTCATTTACTGTAAGAACTGACGCCCAGAACTCATTCTCACGGACCTTTCCCCTTTGTTAGTATACAACCTGTCGCTTGACAGAGTTGATTATATATCTGAGTTTAAGGGCAGGCATGTGAGTTCTGGTCGGTCCAGCAGGAACAGATTACAGAAACGACCGAAATAGGTGTTAGCTCGAATGGGCATGCTGCGAGAGATGACAAGATGAAATGTGTGTGAAACACACACACACACACACATGCACAAACGGACAAACATACACATATTCACGAACACACTCTCACGCACACACAAAGACACAAACACAGAAACACACACACAACCACACCACAGAGACAGAGATATAAAGAGCGAGAGGGAGGGAGAGAGAGAGAAGGAGGGAGAGTAGTGTTTAGTTTGTTGTCTTTGGCATGTAATGTGTATGATATACGAATAAAGTACACTGTATTCTCTCGCTGCAGCCTGATGATATAAGTGGAGCGAAAGTCTTGTCTAAATAATAAAATATTTTACAGCATTTTAAAAACTCGCCTGTCAAACAGAAGGTACGTAACATTAATTTATTTATTGGGAAAAAGCAAACAAGAGATTCTATCCGCCAGAACTTGATGTTGCTTGCATCAACTCGCATCGAGAGCTACAATGTCCACTCAGGTATGAGATACAGTTGAACAACATTGGTTTTGTTGACTACTGGAGGCTATAAGAAGTCACAAGAACAAAGTCCGAAAATCATGGGTTCCGGAATCACTGTCTACAATGACGATGCTTGTCTGTTGTGTGCTGAGAGAATGTAGTCCTATTTCAGATTTTCGCTGCGTGATTGATAAATGGTGTTCTTCCGGGTATACAACCGAGTTGTTATTTTATTTCATTTTCATTTTTTTTCGCAGCTCGTGGTCTCGCGGTCGCGTTCTCGCTTCCCGGGCACGAGGTCCCGGGTTCGATTCCCTTCGGGGCCAGGGATTTTTCACCTGCTTCCAGATGACTTGGTGTTTATGTTGTCCTCATCATTTCATCATCATTCATGAAAGTGCGAGACTGGACTGAGCAAAGGTTGGGAATTTGTACGGGCGCTGATAACGGTGCAGTTGAGTGCCGCACAAAAAAACATCATATCATCATCATCATTTTTTGCACAATACGGCGATGACCGACACAAGCATGGCACCAAGCGCTTTTTGCCTTCGTCAAAAAAGGTAACAAATATACTTTATAATGCTAAATACGATATAGTTATCCGAAAGCCGGGTGTGTACTGCATTCCACGCGGATTTGGCGTGTATTACGTGGAGAAGACAATTAGGACATTCGAAGAGAGACGCAAGGAACACCAGCAACACACCTGACTAAAACAACCAAGCAAATCAACTGTCGCCGGACACTACTTCGAATATAATCCTGAAACGGAATGCAAGGAGACCAGTATCGTAGTGCAAACTGGAAGTTTCTGGGATAGCATAATTAAGGAGTTTGTCGAAACAAAAACTGTCGGAAAATCTAATAATTTGGGATTGTTTTCGGCACTCAATTTATTGAGATCTCTCTGGCCATTCGTCGGAGCTGGGAAATGCTGGGAGAATGCGTGTTTCAGGGAATATCAGTACAGGCTCTGAAAACCATAGAGGATCAAAGATTGTAGTGGGCATCGGAAGTCGAAGTCACTATTACTTGTAAATAGCAGCACGGGACCAAGAAGTTCGCTGTCTGGTTGAATTACAACAAAAGCCGCAGAACCTGAACAAGGGGACTGGATCGGTCAGCGACAAGTTGAAAAAATTAAACAACTCGGGTGTATACCCAGAAGCACATCACTGAGAAAATAGTGTTCATTGTAGCACACACCCGTAACATCATACAGCCCATACTCACAACTAATAGTGCCCAGAGACTTGAATGCATGGTAGGAACCGAAACAGAAAATAGCAAAACAAAAACAGAAATGATCATTGTATCTTTTAAATGTTCTTTCATGGAGGAAACTTAAGCGATCTTACCATAATTCAACTGTTCCGCCACGGTAAAGATGAAGTAGAAATCATTACGAGTGATGTTCGAAAGCAACTTAAATGGCTAAAACTCTATAAGACACCAGAGCCCGTGGAGTCCTTATCCAGCTCCCTGCGGAATTTGCTGGTGAATTAACTCGGCTCTTGACAATAATATTCCACAATCCCCTTGAGTAGATGTACATTACTTCGATTGGGACAGATCACAGAGCATCTAAAAAAAGGTACAAGTGATCAACATTACGATATCTCATCTGTGGTAAAATTCTAGAACATATTCTGAATTCCATTAGTTTGACCTATCTACGTACAACAGAATAGCCTGCTCCAGTTAAATCAACATAGGTTTTACAAATATCGGTCAAGTGAAACACACACACGATATCGTCAGTGCCGTAGATACAAGAGATCAGGTTGATATGGTCTTTCTAAACATTCAAAAAGTTTTAATTTAGTACCACATCGACATTCTCGAAATACTTGCAACTGGATCGACAATTTCCCAACAGACAGAACGCAGTAAGTTATTCTGGATGGAAAATCGTCTACAGATACTGAAGTAATACGAGGTGAGCCTCAAGTAGGTCTACTCGTGAAAGGTCTGTTGCTGTTTATAGTACACAGTGAAGACTTAGCACATACTATTCGGTGTAATATCGGGATTTTTATAGATGATTCAGGTACGTATCAGGAAATTCTGCCTGGTAAAATTTATAACTACATCCAGCTAAATATCGATAAAATATAACTCTGGTGCAGAGACTTTTGACCAACTCTTAGTGCAAAGAAACACATTTGGTCACTTAAAAAAAACATAAAAGTATGTCACATCCGTTTATAAACTCCCAGCCGTTATATACTATCTGACCAAACGTATCCGGACACCTATTAGTGTGATGTCCTTAGGTTAGATAGGTTTAAGCAGTTCTAAGTTCTAGGGGACTGATGACCATAGATGTTAAGTCCCATAGTGCTCAGAGCCATTTGAACACCTATTAGTGGAGATTAATATGGGGTGTGTCCACCTTTCGCCTCTATGATGGTTTTACTGCGGCACTTCCATTGAGGTATCTGAACGCCTGTCGAGGAATGGCAACAAATTCTTCCTCTAGGTTATGAAGGGAAGTCGACGTTCTAACCTATCACAAAAGAAGTCCATTGGGTTTGAGGCCAGTTCATATCAGGAATGATCTTGTTCACAGATACTGCTTTATGACAGGCCACGTTATCATGTCGATTCAAACAATCATCATCTCCGAATATTTCCTCCTCTACAGTATGCAGTATACAGAACTGTAAAATGTGTTCGTATCATTCTGCATTTAGCGTTTTCTTAAGTGCAGTAAGGGTGAAAGGAGTTTTACCAGGAGGAAAGTAAAGGCCAGCAGAAGGGTTGTAATGTGGTAGGGGAACCGAAGAGTAACATAAGAGCAACACTGTTCAGAGTCAGAAAATTTTAATACAAAATTTATTTAACAGTTGGAAAGCTTAATTTGATATAGCAAGTATTTATAATAGTGAAGTCTTAAGGGAATTTTTTTGATCTCGCTCAGCTTGAACAATCTCAGATATATTTAAAAAAACACAGTATATAAAGCTTTAACAAATTACAAGAAAATGGCATTTTAAGTAAAATGTTTGCTTTACACATTTAGTAGTTATTAAGGCAATCAACATCTTGAACTACTAGAAACTCTGAGTTAGCACCAAAACTTGAGGTTACAAATGGTGACCTTAAGAAAACGACTGACTAGATTTATAACATCAAGAATACTAACACAAATAAGAACATTAGTCATTTCGTTTCAGACACAACCATTTCATAAGACACACAACTGGCCAAAACCGTACAACCCACATTCAGTAACTGGCTAGTAATAATTTACAGAGATCAAAACATGATTAAACGAATTTAGTGTACTCGCACAGAATGTAAGATAATACTCCGAGGCACGGACTTAAACACAGTTCAGTACCCAAGTGGCAAGCGAATAAAGCGAGGCACCTTAATAAACCTTCAAACATAAAAACTTTAACAAAACTGTTATGTACTTAACTTAGTCCATGACAAGGCCAAGACGACAACCCGTTCTCCTTTATCATATCAACATCACAAATACGGTTACTGCATTGTGCGCTTTCCTACCTTTATCAACTGATAGGCCCAGACCATTTGGACCACCGTAAACAACTTGAATTGCTTGCCCAGCAACATGGAGGGAAAGGTGCCAAAAAAAAAAAAAAAAAAAAAAATCAAACGTGTGTGAAACCTTATGGGATTTAACTGCTGAGGTCATCAGTCCCTAAGCTTACGCACTACTTGACCTAAATTATCCTAAGGACAAACACAAACTCATGCCTGAGGGAGGACTCGAACCTCCGCCGGGACCAGCCGCACAGTCCATGACTGCAGCGCCTCGGACCGCTCGGCTAATACCGCGCGGCGAAAGGCGACCAATTACAATACCCGAGGAGTAATGCTCTAAAGCAGACTAAGTTTACAACATTACTAAAGAATTGTACTTGGCCACGCCGAAAGCTTATATTGCTTAAAGCGGCTCTTGGCACATGAGCACTGACACAACGTCATCTGACAAGAATGAAAACAATGTACGAAGTTACAGCCAGTCTGCAGCAATCGCGACATGGCAAGGGAGCGTTTACAGTCGTGAAATAACAGACTAGATCAAGTAATTCAGCTGACCGAGCTATACCACAAACTCACACGCAGACGTATGCTTGACTCTACAACACAATCGGCATACAGCATTAAGCTCAATTTATAAGAAACATTTGCATTCAGCTTGTGATCCAACTCGTCACTTTATAGCCATTCGTTTCTCTGAGAGGGCTCGCCGTTTTCACTCGCTGGAACTGGTCCCGTCGGGCAGCGTACACAGTGGTATGAGTAGGCACGAGGCCTCCACTTCACAGCTCCACTTGCCGCTTCAGCGAAGGAGAATCGTAGCCGACCTAGGCCGCAGCACCCGACTGACGCCGGGCCGGTCTCTACACCCCCTGCGAGCCTACACGACTACTCGATTTTCCCTCTCCCGACAGCCGTCTACACGCGTCTCTTCGTGCGCGCCGCGACCCCGACCTCTCGCGGCTAGTTTCTCTACTCGATCTCTCGCAAAAATCTTTCTGCCGGAGAAAGCGCTCCTCGCATCGAACGCCAAGGCTCGAAGGGGACCACAACCTAAGCACGAAAAACACCACCATACCCTAGCACCAGGTCCTACATGCATCGCTGTTGGGATTAAACAGGGTGGTCCATTGATAATGACCGAGCCAAATATCTCACGAAATAAGCGTCAAACGAAAAAACTACAAAGAACGAAACTCGTCTAGCTTGAAGGAGGAAACCAGATGGCGTTATGGTTGGCCTGCTAGATGGCGCTGACATAGGTCAAACGCATACCAACTGCGTTTTTTAAAATAGGAACCCCATTTTTATTACATATTCGTGTATTACGTAAAGAAATATGAATGTTTTAGATGGGCCACTTTCTTCGCTTTGTGATAGATGGCGCTGTAATAGTCACAAACATATTGGCTCATAATTTTAGACGAACAGTTGGTAACAGGTAGGTATTTTTAAATTAAAATACAGAACGTAAGTACCTTTTAACATTTTATTTCGGTTGTTCCAATGTGATTGATGTACCTTTGTGGGCTTATTTCTGAGAACGCACGCTGTTACAGCGTGATTACCTGTAAATACCACATTAATACAATAAATGCTCAAAATGATGTCCGTCAACCTCAATGCATTTAGCAATACGTGTAACGACATTCCTCTCAACAGCGAGTAGTTCACCTTCCATAATGTTCGCACATGCATTGACACTGCGCTGACGCATGTTGTCAGGCGTTGTCGGTGGATCACGATATCAAATATGGCTCTGAGCACTATGGGACTTAACATCTGAGGTCATCAGCCCCCTAGAAATTAGAACTACTTAAACTTAACTAACCTAAGGAAATCACACACATCCATGCCCGAGGCAGGATTCGAACCTGCGACCGTAGCGGTCGCCTGGTTCCAGACCGTAGTGCCTAGAACCGCTCGGTCACAACGGCCGGCGATATCAAATGTCCTTCAACTTTCCACACAGAAAGAAATCCGGGGACGTCAGATCCGGTGAACGTGCGGGCCATGGTATGGTGCTTCGACGACCAATCCACCTGTCATGAAATACCGCTATTTAATACCACCTCAACCGCACGCGAGCTATGTGCCGGACGTCCATCATGTTGGAAGTACATCGCCAGTCTGTCATGCAGTGAAACATCTTGTAGTAACATCGGTAGAACATTACATAGGAAATCAGCATACATTGCACCATTTAGATTGCCATCGATAAAATGGGGGCCAATTATCCATCCTCCCATAATACCGCACCATACATTAACCCGCCAAGATCGCTGATGTTCCACTTGTTGCAGCCATCGTGGATTTTCCGTTCCCCAATAGTGCACATTATGGCGGTTTACGCTACCGCTGTTGGTGAATGACGCTTCGTCGCTAAATAGAACACGTGCAAAAAATCTGTCATCGTCCCGTAATTTCTCTTGTGCCCAGTGGCAGAACTGTACACGACGTTCAAAGTCGTCGGCATGCAATTCCTGGTGCATAGAAATATGGCTCGGGTGCAATCGATGTTGATGTAGCATTCTCAGCACCGACATTTTTGAGGTTCCTGATTTTCGCGCAATTTGTCTGCTATTGATGTGCGGATTAGCCGCAACAGCAGCTAAAACTCCTACTTGGGCATCATCATTTGTTGCAGGTCGTGGTTGACGTTTTACATGTGGCTAAACACTTCCTGTTTCCTTAAATAACGTAAGTATCCGGCGAACGGTCCGGACACTTGGATGCTGTCGTCCAGGATACCGAGCAGCATACATAGCACACGCCCGTTGGGCATTTTGATCACAATAGCCATACATCAACACGATATCGACCTTTTCCGCAATTGGTGCCCGCATCTCGTGGTCGTGCGGTAGCGTTCTCGCTTCCCGCGCCCGGGTTCCCGGGTTCGATTCCCGGCGGGGTCAGGGATTTTCTCTGCCTCGTGATGGCTGGGTGTTGTGTGTTGTCCTTAGGTTAGTTAGGTTTAAGTAGTTCTAAGTTCTAGGGGACTGATGACCATAGATGTTAAGTCCCATAGTGCTCAGAGCCATTTGAACCGCAATTGGTAAACGGTCCATTTCAACACAGGTAATGTATCACGAAGCAAATACCGTCCGCACTGGCGGAATGTTACGTGACACCACGTACTTATACGTTTGTGACTATTACATCACCATCTATCACAAAGCGAAAGAATTGGTTCAACTAAAACATTCATATTTCTTTACGTACTACACGGATATGTAACAAAAATGGGGTTTCCTATCTAAAAACACGCTGTTGATATCCGTTTGACCGGATCTAACGTCCCCGTATTTCTTTCTGTGGGGAAAGTTGAAGGACATTTGATATTGCCGGCCGATGTGTCCGAACGGTTCTAGGTGCTACAGTCTGGAACCACGCGGCCGCTACGGACGCAGGTTCGAATCCTGATGTCCTTAGGTCAGTTAGGTTTAAGTAGTTCTAGGGGACTGATGACCTCACATGTTAAGTCCCATAGTGCTCAGAGCCATATTTGATATCATGATCCACCTACAACGCCTGACAACATGCGTCAGCGCGGTGTCAATGCATGTGCTTTTACGGAAGGCGAACTGCTCGCTGTTGAGTGGAATGTCGTTACACGTATTGCCAAATGCATTGAGGTTGACGGACATCATTTTGAGCATTTATTGCATTAATGTGGTATGTACAGATAATCAGGCTTTAACAGTAGGCCTTCTCACAAATGGTAAGTTCACAAAGGTACAGGTATCACATTGGAACAACCTAAATAAAATGCTCAAACGTACCTTCGGTCTGTATTTTAATTTAAAAAACCTACCTGTTACCAACTGTTCGTCTGAAATTGTGTGCCATGTGTTTGTGACTATTACAGCGCCATCTATCACAAAGCGAAGAAAGTGGTCCAACTAAAACTTTCATATTTCTTTACGTACAACACGAATATGTAATAAAAATGGGGGTTCCTATTTTAAAAAACGCAGTTGATATCCGTTTGACCTATGGCAGTGCCATCTAGTAGGCGAACCCATAGCGCCATCTGGTTTCCCACTTCAAGCTAGACAAGTTCCGTTCTTTGTAGTTTTTTCGTTTGACGCTTATTTCGTGAGATATTTGGCCCGGTCACGATCAATGGACCACCCTGTATATTACTGTTATATGTGTAGTGTCTGTTCTTTTGGGCATGTCCATATAATAGCAATAACCATGTTTTTGTAAGAATGGAGCGTTTATATGCAGTTAGATTAAGTAGTGTGCAAGCCTAGAGACCGATGACCTCAGCAGTTTGATCCTATAGGAACTTACACAAATATCCAAAAATAATCAGCTCTTAACTCCTGCACCACATGCATTAGAGGGTACTGGTCTCAAAAGTAAAGATGGCTACCATTTGCTGCTCCACGTTGTTATGACCTGATGGAACTACAATCGCCCGATATAACTGTAAGTTCTCTGACTGCTCTGTGAGTTGGAGTGGAAATGTAACATATAAAATATTTATTACAAGAATGATAAAAAGATTTACTTAGTTTTATACAATCCATTGCCACAGGATTGTGCAGAGTATTAACACCTGTCTGTGAATATTGCAACATCATTTGATGTGCACCTTTAGTAAATTCCTCTCGTGAAGTACGAAGGTCACAATGTTCACAATGACAGTTCAATCTCCGAAGGGTATTCAACGAGTAATGCAACACATATTCTCTCGGACGATTTCGGCTGAAAAAAAAAAAGCGGAATTTGTTGTGGGACGTCGTGGAATATTTCCTGTTCATAAAGTTCCGTAGCCTTTCGAATGGCATATGTGACTGAGTAGCGTTCCAAGCATAGAGCTATCCCTTTGGTGTAAAACCAAAGCATCACATTCATAGGTGCTTCCAGAATGTCTATGGAGACCTAGCACTCAACAAAAGCACGTTGAGTCGTTGTGGAAGGCATCTGTCATCATCGCAACAAGGTCGCACAAACCTGTCCGATCTCCAGCGGGCAGGCCGGCCGCACACCGCTGTGACTCCTCCAATCGACACTTTCATTCGAGGTGATCGACAGACCACAAACACCTCACTGCTCATCTGGATGACTCTGTTGGTAGAGCTGAAACACTCTCCAACAGTTTGGAAGCTCTAAAGCGTTTGCTCGCTGGGTTCCTTGCAGCCCAACAGGAGACCATAAAGAGCAATGAAGGGCCATATGTGCGGAATTACTTGTGCGTTATGAGGTTGATCGTGGAAAACGCTGGTCGGAAATCGTCACAGGCGATGAATCATAGATTCATCACTTCGAACCGGAAACAAAACGCCATTCATTCTGGCCATGTGGTTCTAGGCTTTTCAGTCTGGAACTGCGCGTCCGCTACGGTTGCAGGTTCGAATCCTGCCTAGGGCATGGATGTGTGTGCTGCCCTTAGGTTAGTTAGGTTTAAGTAGTTCTAAGTTCTAGGGGACTGATGACCTCAGATATTAAGTCCCATAGTGCTCAGAGCCATCTGAACCATTTTTGGAATCACATGGAGTAGCGAAGCACCACCTCTTCTTCAACGAAAAAGTTCGAAGGCGCACTAGCAGCCGGTAGAATCATGACAACGATTTTCTGGGACTCTGAAGTTTTTATTTTGTTTGAGTGCTCCCTCATGGTGCAACTATCATCTCTGATGTGTATTGTGCTATCCTCCGAAATTGAAAAAAAGATGTTCGTCAGCAGAAAAATGAAGACGAATTTCTCCTTCTTCATGACAACGCAAGGCCTCACACAAGTCTCCACAAACTTCATTGGGCTGTTCTTCGTCATCGACCCTAAAGCTTGGATGTTGCACTTTCCTACTTCCATCTCTTTGGCCCAATAAAAGATACACTCTGCGGGAAGCAGTACGTAGATCATGGGGAATTATTGATTCGATAAGATGTTGTCTCCGGCGTCGGCCAATGGATTGGTACCATGTGGGCACACAGATTCTCCCTGTAGGGAGACGTAAGGCCGCGCATTGAACGGAGACTACGTTGAAAACAGAGTTTTCTAGTGAGAACAGTGGTGAATAATATGGTGTATTGGAATTCTGAAGAAAACCAACCTGATTTCAGAAAAAATTGTGTTGCATTACTTACTGGAGGCCCCTCGTAAGACATGAGCAACACATGTGTCCTCACTATGCAGTGTTGTTCAGAGGACGAGCGTTGCTTTGCTCGGCCTCTTGTCGGCATCTTGGTGCGGTGGTGCTGCGAAGCTGAGAGAGGATGTGGCTTCGCTATTGGACCTCATTCATCGTTGAAATATGCAGTGAGACCCAATTACTTTCTGTGGTATGGATGTGAGGTGCAGACTTTGCTAATGCACCACAATCTTTGGATGATACCACACACATAACGCAAAGGTTCGCTGCCATGTTGTTAAGCGACCGCTGTAACTTCTGAGAATTGCTGGACTTTATTAATTGATCCTAATGATATAGCAGGAATTCAGAATTCCATTTCCATAAGCTAGCAAGTCTGTTCATCCATAAAAGGTATATGAAGCAGCGTTTAATATATGCCTAAGTTTTTGTACGTTACTGACTCTATACCCAACGCAGATTATTTTCTGTTAAATTTAGGAGGAACGATATCAGAGAGGTAGGGAGCTGCCTGGCCACATCTCGCTATTATGAAGACATCACAAGCAAGCAAACTTTCCAATTACACATAACAATAGACTTAACTGCCTAAAGTACTTTTTGCTTGATTAACTCGGTCACTATTGTAGTTTAGTACTGGAACGTTAATAACCAATTTCCTTCATTAATATCTCAGTGATAAAATTTATAAGTAATTTTTATGTTTCATCTAGTTCAGGTATATATATGGACTCGGCTTCCTCCATGAAGTCGAGAACTGACTTCCAGTGTTGTTGGCAGAGTACTGTGTTCAGAGCTCCAGTTGATTTGGAGTAGTGGTATGAACATAGCAAGATTTACTGTGTGAAAAGTCAGTTTTATCCGCTACAAACAAATGCAAGGAAGATTGGGGGACTGGAGAGAGCGGAAGTGGTCGAAGTTGTGCCCAGCCTATGGCCAGAGCCAGGGTACCCATAGTGGGAACTGGGAGTGCCAGCTGCCTCCGTAGAACATGCATTTCTGTCATTAATAACTTCTGCTTTATCCATGCTGATTTCATAATACTGAATTTGAATCAATACTGTAAAAAAAAGTCCTATCAAGGAGGTACCGAGGACATGGCGAGGTGGACCCAAGCCAAGGGAGCAGGCACACAGGGGCGCAAAAGCTGACAAAAATACAATTTAACGATTAACTGAGAAATGTGCGTGAGTCCTCCTACCCCTTATGCTCCTATCCTCTGCCTGCGAGGAGAAGCCATTCCCTTGGTCTCAGTCTGTAAACACACCCTGTTGTCACAGTGTCATATCATTCAAGTTGCACCACAAATACGTATCACACGAGTTATGTATCAACAGTGTGCTTGGTTCATACAGCTACGACCTACAGGATTACCTCATGTCCAACAATGGACTATTTCACTACACAGTTTTGGGGTCTGATAGGTTGGTGTGTGGGTGCAGTATGATTCTTCTGAATGGGGGCAAACTGAATAAAAGAACTGAGAGCATAAAAGCTCATATGGACATGGTCGAGAATGCATTCCGTCGGAGGTATACCCACCTGAGCCACAAGATAAAAGATTTTTGCAGTGTAGGCTTCAGTAATTGGAAGGACACATGAGAAGACACCAGGCAAGTGGGAATGTTCTGCCTCTACAACTGATTTAGTATCACACTAAAGATGGCAATGAGCCATAGCGCGATCACATTGCAGCACGTTATACTTCCTGCCACCAAAGGCATGTCTTCCAGCAGGAGAAGTAGGGTCACCCACAGGAAGTGTCGACATGTCTCTTCTGTGAGACTCTGTGGAAGGATGGATGGTCCCACGACACAATCACAAATAATCCCCACCCACACACTGAGACTGAATTGGTGTTAATGATTCACTGTCACCATCGGCATTTTCTGTTGTATCGATCAGAGGTGCATAATTTGCTACTGCACCACAATCTTTGGATGGTACCACACACCTAGAGCAAAGGACCACCACCATCTTGTGAAACGACCCCTGTAGCTTCAAAGATTTTCTGGAAAGACATTTTATTAATTGATCTTAATGTTGTAGCAAGGGTTCAGAATTGGAAACAGAACCTTCGCTGCAAAGGTACCTACATAGGTAATAAGGCATACAGATTTTGTAAGTGGTATGGATAGTGGTAGATGTCATGGAGAACGTTCAACACTGTCGTCTCGCTCACCCCATACTGGCGTCTACTTGTTTGTTTTGGATACTGGGGTCACTGTGAAAGATCTTTTATCTCCATCTTCAAGTATTTTGGAACACATTTCCAACCATATGTTCATATGACCTTTTTAGCTCCTTGTCCACTCAGGGATTGTTTCCTGTCATTTGTACCGAGTGAGGTGGCGCAGTGGTTAGCTCACTGGACTCGCATTCGGGAGAAGGACGGTTCAATCCCGCGTCCGCCATCCTGATTTAGGTTTTCCGTGATTTCCCTAAAACCCTCCAGGAAAATGTCGGAATGATTCCTTTGAAAGAACACGGCCGACTTCCGTCCCCGTCCTTCCGTAATCCGATGAGACAGATGACCTCGCTGTCTGGTCTCCTCCCCCAAAAGAACCCTTCTGTCATTTGTCTGCATTTAGGAAAATCTCCCCGTATGTTGTATCCTCTACCACACATTTCAGAGTGGCGCCACAATATAAATTTATATACCGTGTTGTTACTGCGTATGACAACATTGGTGGCCAGTGTGCGGTACTGGGCATGGGGGATGGGGGGAAGGTTTATGTGGTTAACATTCCACTCCATCAGCTGTTATTGCAGAACATATTTTGATGCGTAGGCAAAGAAACGGAGAAAGTATGTTGCACCATTCCTTCCTACCCTCTATTGCTCATTTCTATTCACTCTCTCCCAAAAAAGTACTCTTTTCAATTATAATACGTTGTTGGTATCGATAATACACTCTAAGACAAAAAAAAAAGCACCATGAAGGACTTATTCGAATGGGGAATGGGACGGAAATCGGTAGAGGTGATGTACATGTACAGACAAACAAATGATCACAGTTTCAGAAAAACAGCACAAACAGCTTCACGAACTGAGCAGATCTATCTTTTGCCTTTCCGCAAACAGTTACTCGGCATGGCATTGATTGTTAGAGTTGTTGGGTGTCTACCTGAGGGATATCGTGATGAATACTGTATAACTGGCGCGTTAGATAGTGAAAATTCCGAGTTGGTTGCAGGGTCCTGTCCATAATGGTCAAAACGTTTTCAATCGGGGAGAGATCCGACGACCTTGGTGGCCAATGTAGGGTTTGGCGAGCATTAAGACAAGCAGTACAAACTCTCGCCATGTGCTGTCGGGCATTATCTTTCTGAAATGAATGTCCTGGATGGGTTGTCATGAAGGGCAACCAAATGGGCAACAGCATATTGTCGACGTACTGCTGTGATGTAAAATGGTTCATATGGTTCTGAGCCTATGGGACTTAATATCTGAGGTCATCAGTGCCCAAGAACTACTTAAACCTAACTAACCTAAGGACGTCACACCCATCCATGCCCGAGGCAGGATTCGAACCGGTGGTCGCGCGGTTCCAGACTGAAGCGCCTAGAACCGCTCGGCCACAACGGTCGACTGTTTTGGTGTAAGGGTGCCACTGAGGACAATCAGAGGGGTCCTGCCATATAAAGGAATGCTACCCCAGCCAACACTACTGGTTGTCGGATCGTATTTCGAGCGACAGTCCGACTCGCATCTCACTGCTGTCAGGGGCGTCTCCAAATAAGTCTTTGCTGGTCATCGGTGCACAATTTGAATTGGGACCCATCACTGAAGACAGTTCTGCTCCATTCAATGAGATTCCAGGCCTAAGACGAGTCTGCACACGTCCTTGAGAGCTGCGGGATACTGACTTGACTGCCGCCCACCATATGGCCCAACAGCCGAGAATGATGGTCTGCATTGCCATCGCATTTCGTAGCAGGTCCCCTTTGGCTGTCATCCGCAGTACCCTTGCAGCACAGCGGTGCTTCGACAATATTCTACATCCCGCTCTGTTGCCGTTCATGGGAAGGCATCCAGGGATTACCTTTCAGCAAGATAATGGCACCTGCACACGGCGAGAGTTTCTGTTGTTTGTCTTCGTGCTTGCCAAATCCTACCTACCTCGGCCAGCAAGGCAGCCGCATCTTTCGTGAACTGAGACCGTTTGGAGCATTACAAGCAGGGCCCGTCTCGGGAATCTGATGATCTAGTGCGCCAACAGTTGATTATCTGGCACAATATCCGTCAGGCGGACATCCGAAAATTCTGCCAATCGATGCCAAGCCGAATAACTGCTTGAATAAGAGCCAGAGGGGAACCAACGCATTACTGATTTCCTCAATTTGTGAAGCTCTTTCCCCCGAATAAATAATCCAGTTTTTCTGAATTTGTAATAATTTGTTTGTCTTTACATGTACATCACATCTACCATTTCCGTCCCATTCACACAATTCCATCGTGAAGCGCCTTTTTTTGTCTTAGTGTGTACAACAGGTATAATGCATCCCATATGTATGAGATTTGATTATAAAATAACAGAGGAATAACGCACTAACAATGTTTTAGAATTACAAGTCAACAAACGATTCATATGTTACCTGTGCTGTGGATATGGTGCCACACTATAGAAGTTAATTTCTCGACAATTTTATCTCCATGTCTGTGCCGGTAATAACTATCTGAAGTTTAGGCAGAAGTACACTAAAGATACAGCAAGATGCATTAGGAAATTAAATGTTTAGGATAGAGTAGTGTGGAGAGCTGCAACAAACCAGTCTTCGGAGTGAAGACCCAACAACAATACGTTTGCACCATACGATGTAACATGGACTGTTTATTGTGAAGCGAATAATAGAGCCCCTGTGCAACTGGATTCCAACCTTTGAAGATGGATATGAGACTCTGAGACACTATCCAAACATCCATCGGCACTAGAAATAACATTAACGGCTTAATTAATTATTAAGTTTGCAGAAAATCGGTGTTACTTAGAGGAACTGAAAGTGTCATTGGATCTAAATTGGACATGTGGATCATATTTTGAATATCATATTTTGAATATTTATATCTCATGTTTATGTGCTGTACTTACAGGGCGATTTTGGTTGTGTGGCCCCAAGAAAAAACCTTTTATGTTGTTGGTTCAGAATACTAAACCACTAATAACACAAGATGAGAAACTTAGTGTGTGGAAATGTTCTGCATTTGTGTCATAAATTTGGCGCACACCACTCACACAGTAAGAAGAGACGCCATGTTTCTATCCTCGTACAAAGAAAAAATCTTTGGTAATAACAAGAACTCAGACTCGCTCCTCCATGTAGCATTAAGATACATAGGCTCACATAGGCTAATCAACTGCACGTGGAGACCAAAAATGGATATGGACACTTTTCATTCGTTCTGTGAACTGTGCATCAGTACTAATGCGGGCATTATTCGAAAATGGTATACCCAGTCGTTGTACATCCTACTAACAATTGATACTACTAGTCGACAGACAACACAAGAATTTAATTATAGTTTCTCGTTCGGACAGAAAATTCTCCCTTCTTTTACATTCCATTTGATATGTTATTCATCCTTTGACAATTTACATTGCATGGATTACCTCATAACATGTACAAGTTAAAAATACAAAACTACAGCATTAAAGACAATAAGCCCTACATAAATTTGAGTCTGTAATGTCTTTGCATAAGTATTAAAATGAATAATTACTTGTTTCACGTATTTCATGAGCTTCTCAACATTAAGATACAAGTGGACACCCAATCTGTCTATACACACTTAATTTCCACTTTTACATGAGAGAATATCATTCATTAATTTTAGACATCACACCAGATGAATAATTCTCAGTTTAACTTACTTACTTACGCAACACAAGCAAGGCAATTTATGTCTAACAGGTACACTCTCCACATAAAGCGACTGCTTCAATCGATCAGTACTTCTTGCTTATTCACCTACTCTCCCAGCAACACATACTCGTCCACTGAATAAAAGCGATTGTCATTTATCGTACTGTTTTAGAGTATTGCTAAGTGACATAAATTACTTATGTGTTTAATGTATTGTGCCATAGTTGTTCCATAGGAACAATGGCAAAAAAAACTTTTCATGGGCCGGCAGGGGTGGCCGAGCGGTTCTAGGCGCTGCAGTCTGGAACCGCGCGACCGCTACGGTTGAAATCCTGCCTCGGGCATGGATGTGTGTGATGTCCTTAGGTTAGTTAGGTTTAAGTAGTTCTAAGTTCTAGGGGACTGATGACCTCAGAAGTTAAGTCCCATAGTGCTCAGAGCCGGTAGAACCATTTTTGAACTTTTCATGGTTTTACTTCTGTTTCTTCTTGGAATTTGAATGTCTTCGTTAATTGTAGTATTATAGTTTAAATAAGGGATGATCGCATAAAGGATTGATGATCAAAATGGGTAGAATAGTCTGGTGGCGTTGCGACTACGTGACGCGGTAACAAAAATATGTAAGCGCAGTAGACTCGGACGGGGGAACACGCTAGGGAAGATATAGGCTGCAGATGGGGAAAACCATTGAGGTAAGAGACTTTGACAAAGGGCACATTATTTTTACGCAGTCCGCCCTCGGCAGCTGAGTGGTCAGCGCGACAGAATGTCAATCCTAAGGGCCCGGGTTCGATTCCCGGCATTGTCGGAGATTTTCTCCGCTCAGGAACTGGGCGTTGTGTTGTCCTAAGCATCGTCATTTCATCCCCATCGACGTGCAGGTCGCCGAAGTGGCGTCAAATTGAAAGACTTACACCCGGCGAACGGTCTACCTAACGGGAGGCCCTAGTCACACGACATCATTAATACGCAGAGTTTGTGAACGAGTATCTCGGAGACGGCGGGCTGGTCGAATGTTCATATGGTACTTTTGTGAGCACCTACAGAAAGAGGTAGGACAGTGAAACTACCACTAGGCACTAAATGGTTGGCCGTCCACGACTCTTCACAGAAAGTGAGGTGCGGAGGCTTGTCTGAAATGAAAAGTAGCATAGATGGTGATCCGTGGTATCACTGTCGAAAGAGCATAATGCCGGTGCACGCTCAAGTGTTTCGGAGCACACCGTCCATCGTACATTGTTGAACACGGAGCCCCTACGTGTTCGCATGTTGACCCAACGACATTGTCAAATACGACTGCAGTGGCACGGGCCAAAAGAGATTCGACCGTCTATCAATGGAGACGTGTCGGCTGTCGGGTAAATCACATTTTTGCAACTGCAGGTGGATGGTCATCTCCACAAACGTCGTCATCGAGGTGAACAGCTCGAAATGTGCAGCGCGCCACGGGCTCAGGCTGGTGGGAGCAGTGCTAAGGTAAGGGAGACATTCTCTTGCGCTTACATGGGACCTGTGATAGTAATCGAAGATACACTGACAGCTGCGAATCACTTGCATCTCTTCATATTTGATGGCTTCCCCGATGGCGATGTCACCTTTCAGAAGTATCATTGTCCATGTCTAGGAGCCAGAACCGTGCTACAGTGATGTGAGGAACATTATAGTGGTCACGTTGACGTTTGTGCTACCAAATTTGCCGTATGTAAATCCTATGGAACCCGCCAAGGTCGCAATCGGTTGCCATCACCGATTAAGTAAATCAGCGACTCGTTATTTAGGCGAATTAGACGAGCAGAGCAAAGACATCTAATGCCACATATGTCCACAAACATACCAACAAACGTCGGATGCCTGATTTGCAGAATCAGTGATTTATTTCGTTCCAAAGACGGACAAAAGAGCAATTGAGCAGGTGATCATAATGTTTTTGCTCATCGATATAAAACAGCAAAGAGAAATAATTCATTTGGACGCCGAAGCAAAGGAAGGAAAGATCGATGTCGTAATAGACTACGCAGACACTTAGGTGATAAAATAAAAAGCTGCTAAGTAAGAATTTTGACAAATAAATTACAGCCTTTAAAATTTTCTGCTAACACCGTTGTCATATTCTAATAATATGTGTACCAATTAATCCTCTTCTCAGAGAGAGCTACGTTCTTGCTTTACTGTAGGGCTACTAGCTACTTGGATGTCCAGCAGCTTTGCAGTTACTAATCACGTGACAATGGATTCAATTGTTTGCTTCCGCACCACGATTGGCGCCCTTGATGCAGTAATTCGATGCCACTGGACTGACAAAACAGCTTGTCATCCCAAGTTCTGCATGGTGCTGCCATCTTACGCCGTGAACGAGAACCAACAGCGTCCGACGACGGCAGCGCCACCCAGTTTTTATGGGAGCCCGCGTTCCTGCGGCTATTCTCGGATTCAGCTCAGTGATACCACAGACAAATTTGTTGCTCGACAGAGAAAGCGCCAAGAAAATGCTCGCGTTTCACAACATATAGGACTTGTGCTTGTGTGTTGGAAGAGGTTCGTGGCTGAGAACGTTTCTAAGTTTTCTGTAGAAACACAATTGCCCGTCAAGCTTTTCAGTTTAAACTAATTGTTACCAATAGATTGTTCAAATTACGAACTTTAAGTTCAGGTTTGATTATAGTAAGCTTGTTGTGGGATAGGCGAAAGGAAACGACTAGCAAATGTGAGTGCGTTACAGTACGAAAAGTGGTCGGCATATGTGAGATAACATTTTCACCTCACGCTTTCAGTGTTCCGCACGCGTGGGTAAAGATTGGTCAGGTGGGAGTGGGACCCGCTCGCTGAGGCTTCCGTACAAACCTGTTTATATGCACATCGAGAGCTCACCTATTCCGGAAATCGAGAATCTCGACCATTTTTGCTTGTTATCGGCACATGCTGGCAACATGTGGGTCCCAGGGGTTCCAAGATTTTTGTAAATGTTTTCATTTCAATGACGTAAATGAGACATGAAGTCACGGAATTAGAATTATATATTAATATCTTCAGCTGCTGACTGGCGCTGATACATACCAACGGGGACAGGTGAAACTGTGTGCCCCGACCGGGATTCGAACCCGGGGTCTCCTGATTACATGCTCTATCCATCTGAGCCATCGAGGGCACAGAGGATACAGAGACTGCACGGACTATCTCGCGCACACCTTCCGCGAGGCCCACGTTCTCACGTTATACGTCCACACACTACATTCGTAGTGTCGGGAACCCAACACACTCATTACTCATGAAGACATACTTACCAAGTCCCGTAAGAGTTCGGATAATATGTGTGCATCCGCACACAAGAGGAAGGTCATGGCCGGTATTGCCAGAATTATATACCTCTATGGACATGGTGTCTCTTCTTTCGGACATGTCCGAAAGAACAGACAGCATGTCCATATAAGTATATAAAGTCACGGAGGAGGCAAGCGGCCTTTATTATAATAATCAGTAGTTCTCCATTCAGGATGACTGGGTCGCAGTTGTAAAAGTCAGACATAAGACAAGGAATGACTTTATTGATCATATCATGCGTTTCGGACTAGTGTGCGAATGTTTGTTTCACATACAATTTGAGTCTCCATATCTACGTGCAGTACTCGCTCCTGGATATCTGATGTTGGATAGGTTCCGGAACACGTCATGCGAGCAATAAAGTCATTCGTTGCCTGATGTTTGCTTACCATTGCGATCCATTCAGCCTGAAGGAAGAACTACTAATTGTTCCAATTTCAGGTTTGACGTCGGGTAACAAACGACAAAACAAATATTTTTTCGTCTGATATAAACACAAATTAACAGATTTCGCATTTTTTCCCTTACTTGTACTGTGAAACCTTGCATCTGCCAAATTTCATGGCTCTGAGCACTATGGGACTTAACATCTATGGTCATCAGTCGCCAAATTTCATGATCAACGGGATGTACCCTACAGGTTTTGAAGAGTGAGTTTGTGAGTACTGAAATACGTGACATAAACGTCTATATCTTTTGGCATTGACTTAGAAGCTTACGTTTACTGCACCGTAAAGGGCCTCTAGACCTTAGCATGTAATATAAATTTCAGCTTGGTACATTTACCCGTTCCTGAGAAATATGGATTACAAATTTTCAGTCTTAGGATTATTTCCGTTGGTTGTAATACGAAACCTTCCTTTTTGCCAACTTTCATGATTCTAGGCCAGCGGCAAATAGCTCATAGGTTTTGATGAGTGAATTTGCAAGTAACAAAATTGTGACATAAATTGCCGTATCGTTTCATTGCACTGACTTAGAAGCTTCATTTGTGTACACCGACAAGAGACTAACGTCGTTAGTATGTAACATAAATTTCAACTTGATACGTCAACCTGCTCCTGAGGAAAAGGGTTTTTAACAGTCGGACAGAGAGGCAGAGATGGTCAACAATGTGATCCTTCCGTTTTTATCGACTGAGGTACGGAACCCTTACAGGTTCTCTTTGTTGTCTGTCTGTTTGTTAAGATCGCTTTTTCTCAGGAACGGATCCAGGTGATAAGTTGAAATTTATATCACATACTTCGGTCTACAGGCCCTTGACGATGTAAATGTAACATTTTAAGTCAATGCAAACAAAAGGTTTGACTATTTATGTCACATCTTTCCATACTCGAAAATTCACTCATTAAAACCGACAGGGTACTTCCCGTTGACTTACAACCACGAATCTCGACAAGAAACAAAGTTTAGCAAAACTCATATACTACGTTAAGTGTTCCTTTCCTAATCTAATTCACACAGCATCACCTTATTTAATTCGACTATACTCTATTATCCTCCTTCTGCTTTTGTTGAGGTTCATCTTATATCTTCCTTTCAAGACACTGTCCATTCCATTCAACTGCTCTTCCAAGTCCTTTGCTGTCTCTGATAGGATTACAATGTCATCAGCAAATATTTAGTTTTTTCTCCCTAGACTTTAATTCTTACACCAAACTTTTCTTTTGTTTCCTTTACGGCTTGCTCAATATACAGATTGAATAACATCGGGAATAGTCTACAACCCTCTCTCGGTTCCTTCTCAACCACTGCTTCCCTTTCGTGCTCGTGAGGGGTATTGGGATTGAATCTTGGCATAAACAAGGATTTTTCATTCTCTGTTTTAAAGTAGGAGTTGCAAAAAGCAACACGTGTTTCGGATTCCACATTAAAATGTAGGTGCCATTTCCCCAGTTGAATAATTGGGATGAGTTAGGGACACGGAAGTTCTTGAAGTGGCGTCCAATAGAAAGACTTGGAGGAGGCGCTTGAGCTTCACGAAATTATTATTATCTATAACGTAATTAAGTTTGTGCAGAACCCTCAGAGCGCGAGTCCTACTTGCATTTTTTTGTGATGAGAAATATCAGAAAGGAAACAATGAATGACAGCGATTCATCTATTTCTTTTTAATAACTTATGAAACGATAGCAGTATCTGAGTATCTTCTTGTTTTTCCTCCTCCTCTTCTTCTTCTTGCCTACTTTCGTTTCTACAGGGTTGTCATTGTTACATGGGTTTTGGCTAGAGTTGCAAAACTATAGTAGGCTACCATAGACTACCACAATTAAGCATACACT
This sequence comes from Schistocerca gregaria, assembly GCF_023897955.1. Taxonomy (NCBI): domain Eukaryota; kingdom Metazoa; phylum Arthropoda; class Insecta; order Orthoptera; family Acrididae; genus Schistocerca; species Schistocerca gregaria. The sequence continues at coordinate 125,463,124 of NC_064927.1, read as the reverse complement.
ATGGTAGTTTGCCGGGTAGCTTTGCTCAGTTAAGTTGGCACCTGCATTACCTGTATGTTGGGCATGTTGCGTACTTGTCAGGCATTGCCACCTAACGGTCACTTTCTTTATGTATGCAATCAGTGTCTTACTAGATTCCCCTAAAAACAAGAAGCAGTGAACCTTCTAGAAACTGGATGAGGATATATAAATGGCCGGGTAACCAGTGGAACATTTTTGTTCTACAAAGTTATCATCCTCTCCGTCACTTAATAATAACAGTGTTCATAATAAATCTGAATTTGTCAATATCTAGTTCAGGTTTTATTCGAAAATTGTTGATTTAAAATTTGAAACTGAGATATGTTGTAGTAGAAATAAAGAAAACAATAAATATTTACCGTATACCGCTGGAAAAAACGCAATTTTCTCAACAAAAAGGTAAAATAAAAAAGGCAAAACAAAATAAGTCAAACATCGCTTTCATACTTCGTCAAACGCGTATAAAATATATTTCTACTATTCACAAACAACTTTCGCATTTATCAGTAACAACAGAAGACTTTTGTCCTGCATCATGATGAAGAACATTGTGTTGAGTACAAAATAACTACAATAATCATGTACATTCTTTTCTGTTTGTGTCTGTACTTGGATCAAAAGTAATTCCTTTTGTTACATCAAACGCGATCAACTGATTTTTATTACATATAAAATGCAGTTTATGTTCTGTAAGGATACAGAACACACATGAAGTAATAATGAATGATGTGTGGTTCTAATTATGTGCAAAACAAACAACCAAGAAGAAAAAGAAACAAAGAGAAGTTATTGGTTCCCATTTTTTCTCTTACACATTCATTTTTTTCAGTTTTGATAGAGTGCAACTATAGTTTTGCGCAAATGTTAGTGACAACTGGTAACAAGATATCCTATCTGAATTCACTGCTCCCCTCAGATAAGAATTTCTGTAACCCGTCTGCCTGCAGCGAGAGAAATCTCATGTTCAAATGTGAGAACATTTCGAGAATGTTTTTATAGCGTTTTCATGGGATGGAATGTGCGTACCAGCCTGGTACTCACATAGCTGGATGCCATAACGTCTCTAAAAACCACAGACATGCTGGTCAGCTCACCAGCTCTCACTGTGAATCAGTGAGGTGCATTCGATCCGAGGGCAGGCTCGCCTCCCTAAATCTCATAAGATGCATGTCAGTGTGCTCAGCTGTCGGTGCTGTAGTACTGGAACAAATGGTGTTTTGTCCCATTATGTTTGTGCAGGTTACATACATTCAGGGGCTAGCAAATGGGGGCTAATTATCCTTCTCCTTCTAACCTATTGTTCTGTTAATTGATTCATGACCCCCTGGGATTAATTTATGACTACTGGGGAATAATCCATCCTTGAGAGAAACTCCAAGCCCTCCCCCTCCAACATCCCTCTGGGAAATCCCCAATCCTCCCCCTGCCAATAAGTGCACACTTTTGATGTAAAATTAATTGATTAATTAATTAAACTGATCAATTAATTACCCCCTTCCCCTCCTTGGAAATTACTCAGCACTCCCCTCCCCCAAGTCTCCCATTCACCTTCACATTTGTAAATTGGCATAAAAGTCTGTGATGGAGAGGAAGGATCTCACAGCTCGAAATTCAAATCTGTTGACATACAGGGTGACAATGAACTATGTGAAATAAAATCGTCATCACTTCTGAACAGTTTGTATTAGGACATTCAAACTGCACTGTTGGCTGCATCCAAGATGAGAATTAGTATGCACATGCTTGCATGCTTTAGCAACGAACTCCACTTTCATTTGGATGGGCTCATCAGTAAGCAAAATTGGCACATTTGGGGTACTAAGAATCCACACTGTGTAATCGAGAAGCCTCCTCACCCTCAACAGGTGACTGAGTGGTGTGTAATGTCCAGTCACAGAGTAATCAGTGCGATATTCCTTGACTGAAGGTGACTACATAACGATATGTGATGTTTTTGGAAGATGATTTCATCCACATTATCCAAAGTGACCTTGATTTCGACAACATGTAGTTCATGCAAGACGAGTCTCGACGCCATCGAGGCAAGAGAGTGTTTGATGTCCTGGAGGAGCACTTTAGGACTCCATTCTGGCTCTGGTGTACCTGGAGGCCACTGACATAGGCTTCGATTGGCCGCCATACTCTCTGGATCTGAACATATACGACTCCTTTTTGTGGGGCTATATTGAAGACAAGGTGTACAGCAGTAACCCCAAAATCATTGTTGAGCTGAAAAAAGTCATTCAAGAGGTCTTCGACACTATCGATGTCCCGACACTTCAGTGGGTCATACAGAATTTCGCTATTCGTCTGTACCACATCATCGCCAATGTTGGCAGGCGTATCAAACATGTCATAACCTAAATCTGAATATCTGTGGTTTACATGTTGAATAAAGTTTGGCATACCATAGTTTGTAGCTAATTTACTTCTTTTTCATATAGTTCAATAATTGTCATCATGGAGTAATACATTGTTCAATTAAATTTGCATCTTTGCTAAAGTCTTAAGTATAAAGTTCTATACAGAAATCCAGCAAGAATGTGGAGCAGAAGAGTTGCCGATACACGCAAAGGAAAATGTGGAATGCTATAAAATCCTACAACAAATAGTGTCATAAATGACATATGAAGAAAATTTAAAATTCCTGAATGCTCTCGTCTAGTAGAATTGCAGGAAACACCAAAGTTAGTAACTAAAACCATAAAAAAAATAATTGTCGAATTACTGGCTGGAGAAAGAAACAGATCACTAAGATGAGGTTTTAATTTATAAGTTAAAAATGAAATTCGATATTATTAAAACAATACATTAGAAAAATAAGAGAATGGTTATTTTCTGGGTGTTTAAGGTATATGCAAAAATTAATAAAGATTTTGTACGAGAATATTTAACTGTCTTACATGCTAACCTACCAAAAACCAAAAGAGACTTTTTGTATACAATGATCTAAGTGCATGATTACGGATAGGGGAAGTGGGTAGTAGGATGAACTTGAAAAGAGGTTGGAACTAGGTAGTTGAAAGCATAGCGACACTCTTGTTGTGCATATATGAAAAACACAGCAGCTGCCAGCCAACATCAGAAATTTTTCTCTCTCTGACAGTTCCTTCAAAGAAGCAGTTAAAAGTCGAAAAGTGGTGAGAGTCCTATTTCGAGTTACAAAGCTATTTATTCCGAGTTGTAGGCGAAGGGAGCGCTCTATGTAGAGTTTGAGTCTGTATGCTACTGGTTTCGAGTGGTGCTGTGCATTTTTTTTAACACTTGTGTGAAATTGTCAATATAAAGCTGTATTATGCTCTTTAGAAATAAATAAATAATGTCTGCATTTTTAACACCAGTTGTGTGAAACTGTCAATATCAAGCTGTATTGCGCTCTTTAGAAATAAATAAATAATGTGTGTGAATTCCATCACCGAAAACTGGTTAAATAAACGGTATTCCGCACTGGCTTGTCTCTTGCAAATTGTTTAAATATTCACACTTTGACAAGCTGAAAATGTGTCTTGACTTATTTGAGAAAACGGTGAGAACCCAAAACCTGAATCTACAGAATTTGCAAGATTGTGTCCTGTCATTTCGGATTCCTGAGGCGAGCCGTTGCCGACCGATCGATCGATAATGCTTCCCTGTTCACTAATTGTTTCACTGCGTACACCATTATTTGCAGCCCGTTCCATTTCCCTATGAACAATTACCAAATTACTACTTTGAACGTTAGTTAATTCATTACTCGGCGGCGCTAACACACTGCTTTCGTCTTCACTGTCATTTCTCAGTTTACTTTGGAGTCTAGTATGACGTTTTTCACACGCCATTATTGTCACAATATTTCACACGGTAACACAGAAAAGCACAATTTGAAGAGCAAACTAAGAAAACACATTAACATAGCATTGAAAATAATATCTCGTTAATTGCAAGCGCAGCTGCGAAATACTTGGTGCAAAACTACTTTTATGGCACAACTGTTTTACTGTACAACAATGAAAAACTACAACTACAAAGGAAATTCTCTCTACAATTACGCGCTAGCAATAAACAAAGGCTACACTAATTACACAAACTACAAGAAAAAATCAAAAGATTCCAGTGAGGTATCCTCGGCTAAGGGTCGACATAAGAAACGTCCCCTTACAAAAATTATACATGGCTGTGTTTAAACTGACACACAATATTTTTAGCGCAACGAAATCTGACTTTCAATAATCCCTACAAAAGAATGGCCCTGACTAACATTAACCTATACCTTCCACAAATCACTTACCTCACAAAAATCTTCGTTACTAAAGCTACTGCAATACAGGAAGCGCCACTACTGCCAGCTAAATAAAAGATTCAAACTACTGAAGGCACTAACTACTGATAGGCATAGTTAGCAAATGAAAGATTTTGATAGAGAGAAAACAAGGTATTTACCTTAATATTGTTCAAAAGTCATATTATATATATCAGTTCATGACATCCAGTCTAACAAATTTACTATCTCTGTCCAGATCATCCGCTCTCAAAATCCCGCCATCTCTCTCCCCACATCCACCACTGCTGGCGGCTCACCTCCAACTGAGCAACGCGCTACGCGCTGTTCACATCCAGCTGCCCAACACTACAATGGCAGACAACAATACAAACTAGCCACAGACTGCACACAACACAGCTAGTGATTTTCATACAGAGCGCTACGTGGCGTTACCAATAAGATAACCTAAACAGCCTACTTACAATATGATTGACGATATGCTAGGGTACTGTCATGACATTCTCCCAATCCAATAGTCCAACACAGACTGAGCTATTTTTCGTGCCATTTTTTCTGGGAGGGTTGGGACATCTTATGGTGGTGGCATTCCGAATTGTTTAAATAAATAAATAGGGTGAAATTACTTAAGTAAATACTGTATGGATCCTCCTAGTCAGGTAGGTCAACACTGACTAAGCGAGTTTCCTATGGGACAAGAGGTGTGGAACACAGACGTCAGACGTGAGTTTTAGGCAGACCAAGAACAGGAGGATCTCAACGGTGAAGTCAGTGAGAAAGAAGGTGAGTAGGCATGTGGAGGCTCTTGTTTATATAAATAAGAACACAGATGAGAACATACCGAGGAAAATTCGGCCTCGACAGTATAACAATGCTCAAGTGTCTTGAGTGACATCACTAATTGGAGAAGACTGGCCTAATCGGACGAAAAATATTATTATTATTGATTTTGGGATGGTAAAGGACATAAAGTAGAGCCTAGAAAAAGAATGGATGAAGTAGAGGAATAAGGTACTTGCGGTTGTGAACGAAGTGAAAAGTGAAATAGCGAAGGTCGGTGTCGAGTGTCGAGGCGAAGAAAAGGGCCGTTGAAGCCAAGAAGGAAGCAGAGTTATCAAGGGTTGAAGCAGCTGGAGCAGAAAAAGGCACAAGTCGCAAATAACAATGTAGGAATCCCTAGGCGAATTGGACACGTCAATATGGTAGGAATTGATGCAATAAAAGCCCAGGGGAAGGAAGCACTTGCATGCCTCGTTCTCATTCAAAATTCGTCAGAAGTAAAGAGGTACAAACTCTTCTCCACCCCGGCACCTCGCAAGAAGAACTCAGATACACTCCACAGTATGATATATTTCTGATGGAAATCTAATTATTTGATTTGCAAAATGTTTGAGTGTGATTCACAAACGGTGAAAATATGTTTTATTGTGATGAAGAATCGTCCTGAGGGGGCGGTGAGTGTTTTAAGCAATGCATTGAATTACTGCAAATCGTTCAACAATTAATTTGATAGGATACAGCAAATGGACTATTTCCCGTCATTTTTTATACTGCAGATGTGTCCCCATAACAGTGGACTATTTTTCCCACTCACATAAACAGAAGCACAGCCCAGCATTTCTCACCAATTTAATTGATTAATTTAATTACGGTTTAAATAAATAAACAATATTTTTCTGAATTTTACCACTCATTTCATGTCATGAGATCTTCCCAGTGCAGCGGTTCAGCTAAGGCTGTGTATTTTTCCCATCAGTTCACAAGTGGGGTAGGGGAGCGAAGAAGTCCTGTCTCCCACAATACTCATTAAATAAAGAATATGCAAATTTAATTGAACAATATATTTTTATGTCAACTGATATGAATTTCGTGTCATGAAATCCTTTCTCTCCAGCACAGACTGAGTCTTTTTCCTTCCAGTTTCCAGATAAGGGCCAATGGCCATGCCGCAGTGGTAACACCGGTTCCTGTCAGATCACCAAAGTTAATTGCTTCGGGCTGGGCTAGCACTCGAATGGGTGACCATCCGGTCTGCCGAGTGCTGTTGGCGAGTGGGGTGCACTCAGCCCTTGTAAGCAAACTGAGGAGCTACTTCATTGAAAAGTAGTGACTCTGGTCTCGGAAACGGACATATGACCAGAACAGCAGTGTGCTGACCATATACCCCTTCATATTTGCATCCACTGACGCCTGTGGTCTGAGGATGACGTGGCGGCCGGTCGGTCCGTTTGGCCTTCCAAGGCCTGTTCGGATGGAGTTCCAGATGGGGGAGAGGGGAAATCGGGGAGGGAAGGGTTGGGAGATTTCCCAGAAGTGGGAAGGGGCAATTAGTTGATCAATTTAATTTACGAGTCAATTAATTTTATATGAAGAGTGTGCTCTTATCGGCTAGGGGGAGAGGGAAGGTTGGGGATTTTCCAGAGGATGGGGGAAGGGGAGGCGTACGTGGTTTCTCAGACAGACATATTATCATCAGGTCGTCATAAATCAACCCAAAGGAGTCAGAAATAAATTAACAGAACAGTAGGTTAAGGCGAGAAGGATAATTTGCTCCTAAATGTATTTGTGCTCCTAAATGTATGAAACCCACACAAACAAAATGGCCGAGAACACCCTTTGTCCCTACACTGGCTGCAGACAGTATTACCTTATTATATGACCCATATATTAAATACTTATCAAACAACCATACAATGTATGATGTAGATACCTGATATTAACATAACACTTTCTGTTATGTGGCTCACACTCACAAAAAATGGCTCTGAGCACTATGGGACTTAACATCTGAAGTCATCAGTCCCCTAGAACTTAGAACTACTTAAACGTAACTAACCTAAGGACACCACACACACTCACAAAACTGTAGTTACAAATAGAGATGATATTCCACTAATCACTGTTCTTGACAAATTATGTCACTCTCCTGTAGGGGAGCAATAATTTTACGGCATTACTTCCACTGAATATAGTTCTGATTTCCTGTAATACTAGATATTAAAGTTACGGGACAATTAGCTAAAATTAGCTCGGTACTTGTCAGCAGGTCCTTGCATGTGAAATGACAGTGCTCTACAGTGCTAGAACGGCGTCACGTTCAACCACAGTTGCGACAGACAACAACCAAAACACACTGACTTGGTAGCAACCCCGTTATGTGGCTACCATAAAAAGAGCTATCTGAACAGATACGAAACTGAAAGTCAGCTTGTGTGTAAAAACCAACATAGATTCTGTAAACAGGGATCTTGCGAAACACTGCTCACTCTGTTCGTCCATGAAGTCCAGGGCGCCGCAGACAAAGGCATCCAAGTTGATGTGTTCCAAGATTTCCGGTAGGCATTCGATACAGTTCCGCATCGTTTAGTGATCAAGATACGACCTTACCGAGTATCGGAACAGTTCTATGTCTAGATTCGGCAGTTTCTAAGGGATGAAGCCAACACGTCATAATTCATGGAACGGAATCAATATATGCCAAAGTAATTTCTGGAGTACCACAAGGGACAAGAGATTGTAATGAAGTCATTGCTATATATATGGCACCCTGCCCCCCCCCCCCCCCCCCCCTCGCCCCCCACCAAAACGCACACATACACACATCAACATTGGAAACTAAACATAAAATGAAAAAGAATTTTGTTTGAATATTTTTATAATGGGTGTTTCATTAAGATGCAAGCTAATGAGTGAATGAGACAGTTGGTCTGACATCTTTTTTACGTTTCTGTCGTTCTCAGTCATTGCACACCATGAATCACGCTCCAAATCTCATCAATTTCTAGTTTTGCTACTGTAGGCAAAAAATCAACGTCTATCAATCTAGAATGTCTCATTTCTTTTCCATGTATTTGGGTAGTACGTACTGTAAGCTTTTTATAAAATATTGTCTGCATAAGGGAAAACTAACATTGATTTCGAAAATCTTCAAATCAAATAATATGTACTTATGATGAAGACGCAGTAAGATGCAGTTCAAAACTACGAATCGTGAAGGTAGGTTTTACTTTAAAGAAAATCGCTTTTGAGAACTCAAACTCTGATTTTTCACAAAAAGAGCGCACAACATAAGGAGAATGTAACAATTACACAATTCTCTCAGTACAAAGAAACTACAAACATACTTTTAAATACTTCCACAATCTTCTCTATAAATAACATGAATAAGAAAGCATTATATGTCAGTTTGTATCTCTAGAGTGAAGTATTCTAGACAGCTTCTTCCAGATTCAACCAAAACAGATCTCATTCTTTGAAAAACTCAACTGCACCTTACTATGACAAATAAGAATGACCCAGCGCCGCACAACGGACAGCAAGTCAACCACAAATAAAACTAAACACACAGTCGAGGATCTTACTCACTACTCCTGCAGTGCTATCATTCGCCTTTGCCCCAGTACAGTAAAAGTGAATTATAAACCATACGAAAACCTTACAGTGTGTGTGAGTGAGCACCCACTTTCGCGCGCCTGTGTGTGTGTGTGTGTTGGAATTAATGATGAAGCAATTGCCGGTGCATCGCAAGTGCAAACAACTCCCCTGATAAGAAACCTAACTACCCACAGTGAGGACAGACATTTAATATAAAACATGTTTTCGTTTCACTACGCCTCTTCCTAGCGACAGTTGCTTCATTCATACACTACATCCACATTTAAAAGTTAAAATGTGTGCACATCACTAACCATTTATAATTACTTGATTGCTAGACTTCTCACTTCTGAGTTGGAAGACTTAAGGCTGTTAACGCTTTGACCTCTCTAACAACAACAACAATAACAACAGAAACAATAATAATATGCGTACAGCACTAAAGTAGCACTTAAGTAGTTACAGTTTTGTCACGCTGTTAATTAGCTAATTAATCTGTTTCAAAGTGAGTAATGAAGAAATTTCTGCTCTAGTGCAGGAACCATCTACAACCGGGAAAGACATTTTTATGAGATATTTAGCGTTTGCTACGTATATGTCTCACTTTTACCATCATCGATGTATGGTACAGAGCACAAAGGATGTGTGTGAGGAACCTGTAACCTCCATCGTATCATGTCACGCTTTAATACTATTAACTGAGAAAAAAGAAATTGTTGATAACTAATACAATCAACTTAAGAATCTTAGTAAATTGTGATGATACACTGACGGAAAAAAACAAAATAAATGTAGAATAATGAATTTTTGGGAATATATTGGTCTAGCTTACACATTTAACTGAGTAACACGGCAAGATTACAGGTTAATGTAAGCACGAGAAAAGCCAATGAAAATGTGAAATGCTGGTACTTTAATAACCAGTGTAACCGGCAGACGGTTGAACGCAAGCATTCAAACGTGCGTCCATTCTGTTGTACAGGTGCCAGATGTCAGTTTGCCGGATGGAGTTCCACGCCTGTTGCAATACAGGGACGCGTGATGGCTGGGTGTTGTGTGCTGTCCTTAGGTTAGTTAGGTTTAAGTAGTTCTAAGTTCTAGGAGACTGATGACCATAGATGTTACGTCCCATAGTGCTCAGAGCCATTTGAACCAATACAGGGACGGTTAATTCTGTTTGCGGATGACGCTGGAGTTGTCGTCGAATGATGCCCCACCTGTGCTCAATTAGAGGCAGATCTTGTGATCGTGCAGGAAAAGGCAACATGTCGACACTCTGTTGAGCATGTTGGGTTACAACAGCGGTATATGGGCGAGCCTTATCCTGTTGGAAGACACACCCTGGAATGCCGTTTATGAATGGCTACGCAACAGGTCGAATCACCAGTTTGACGTACAGTTTCGCGTTCAGGGTGCTTGGGATAACCATGAGAGTGCTCCTGCTCTCATACGAACTCGCACCCCAGGCCATAACTACAGTCGTAGGTACAGTGTGTCTAGCACACAGACAATTCATTTGCAGGCTCTCAACTGGCCATCACTGTCACCGACGCAGAACCAACATTCATCAGGAAACACAACCGACCTTCACCCTGCGCTCCTTTGAGCTCCTGCTTCAAGAACCACTGAAGTCGCAAATGGCGGTGGTCAGCGGTCAGTGGAGTGCGCGCTGCAGGAAGGCCTGCTCGTAGCTGACCTTGAAGTAACCGATTTGTAACAGTTCGCTGTGTCACAGTGATGCCAACCACTGGCCATATTGCTGCTGCAGATGCCGTATGATGCGACATACCCATAGGCTGAATACGACGGTCTTCACTCGCTGTAGTGCCACGTGACCATCCGTAGTCCGGTCTTCTTGCGACAGTACATTATCGTGGCTTCAAACTCAGTGAGGTATTGATAATGACATCTCCGTCGTCTGAAAGGCGTTCTCGACTAAGATCAATCCACAACGTCCAGTGTTAAAGGTAACTATCGATCACGAGCGTTACACTGTGTATTTAAAGCAAAGCTGATTAGTATCCTCTTAATTTCGCTTATAGAGTCACTCTTATTTTACTGGTGTGAAATTTGAATAAATTCCATTTTCCAGACGTAGCAACACCAACTTCCGTTTATGTTGCACAACCTCATGGTTTCGCAATTTTTTTGTCAGTGTAGTAATGAAGCTTTAAAAATAATTTAGTTTCATGACAAACACAATGAAGCCATTTTGGTTTTACCGCTCAGAAAATTTCATTTCACCGCTCAGGGGATCATTACACCCATGCTGGAAGCCACGGATCTAGTGTGTAGCTCCATGAGGCTTTGTGGAGACGATGCTATCGTGTGTACGACGCTAAGTGGTCAGCGCGACAGACTGTCAATCCAAAGGGCCCGGGTTCGATTCCCGGCTGGGTCGGAGATTTTCTCCGCTCAAGGACTGGGTGTTGTGTTGTCCTAAACATCATCATTTCATCCCCATCGACGCGCAAGTCGCCGAAGTGGCGTCAAATCGAAAGACTTGCACCAGGCGAACGGTCTACCCGACGGGAGGCCCTCGTCACACGATAAAATAAATAAATAAATAAATAAAAAATAAAAAAACCGGCACTTGTAGACTAGTGAAGCACTGAAAGATCTTCAGGGATCTGTGACTGGTGTAATGGCTGGCAGTAGAGCATGAACATAAATAAATGTAACATGTTGCGCATAAAAAAATGTATTACTGTTGGACAACGCTGTTAGTGTAAACTCATTGGAAACGTTTTTCCTTTTTTTTTTTGCGTCAGTCTTCTGGCCGGTTTGATGCGGCCCACCACGAATTCCTCTCTTGTGCTAACCCCTTCACCTCAGAGTACGTTCTCAATTATTTGTCGGATGTATTCCAATCTCTGTCTTCCTCTACAGTTTTTGTCCTCTAAAGCTCCCTCTAGTCCCATGGAAGTCACTCCCTCATGTCTTAACAGATCCTATCATCCTGTCCCTTCTACTTATGAGTGTTTTCCACATATTCCTTTCCTCTCCGATTATGCGCAGAACCTTCTCGTTCCTTACCTTATCAGTCCACCTAACTTTCATCATTCGTCTGTAGCACCACATCTCAAATGCTTCGATTCTCTTCTGTTCCGGTTTTCAACCCAGTCCATGTTTCAGTACCATACAATGCTCCACTCCAGACGTACACTCTAAGAACGTTCTTCCTCATATTAAACCCGATATTTGATATTGGTAGATTTCTCTTGGCCAGGAATGCCCTTTTCACCGTTGCTAGTCTGCTTTTGATGTCTTCCATGCTCCGTCCGTCATTGATTATTTTACTGCCTAGGTAGCAGAATTCCTCAACTTCATCTACTTCGTGACCATCAATCGTGATGTTAAGTTTATCGCTGTTCTCATTTCTACTACTTCTCTTTACCTTCACCTTTCTTCGATTTACCGGAAACGGCAAGAACTGTAAAATACCTAGAAGTAGCAGTCTGCAGCGTCTAACGTGAGATGACCACAAACACTGAGGTGAAAGAAGTCATCGGATGCCTCCCAACAACGTGTCGGGTCTCCTTCTGCCCGCCATAGTGCACCATCTCGACGTAGAATGGACTCAAAAAGTAGTTGGAAGTCCCCTGCAGAAATATTGAGCCGTGCTTTATAGCCGTCCATAATTGCACATGTGTTACCACTGCCGAATTTTGAACACGAACTAAGCTCTCGATTATTTCCTACAAATGTTCGACGGGATTGATGTCGGGTGATTCCCTCGAATTGTCCGGAGTGTACTCCAAACCAATCGCGGACAATTGTGGCCTGGTGACAAAAAATTGCTCTGGGAATATAGTCTCCAAGTCACCGAATATAAACATTTCCAGTCAATGATCAGTTCAGTTGACCAGAGGATCCAGACCATACCACGTAAACACTGTCCATACCATTATGGACCCACTACCAGCTTGCACAATGCCTTGTTGACAACCTGGGTCCATGACTTAGTGGGTTCTGAGCCACACCAGAATCCTACCATCAGCTCTTATCAACCGTAAACTAGACTCGTCTGACTAGACCACGGTTTTCCAGTCCTTTAGGGTTGAACCGACACGGTCACGAGCACAGGAGAGACGCTGCAGGCGACGTCGTGCTGTTAGCAAAAGCATTCACGTCGGTTCTCTGCTGCCACAGTCCATTAACGCCAAATTTCACCGCAGTGTCCTAACGGATAGTTCATTGTACGCCCCACATTGATTTCTGCGGTTATTTCACGCTGTGTTGCTTGTCTGTTAGCACTGACGACTCTACGCAACCTCGCTGCTCTCGGTCGTTACGTGAAGACCGTCGACTATTGCTTTGTCCGTGGTGAGGGGTAATGCCTAAAATTTGGTACTCTCGGCAGACTCTTGACACTGTAGATCTCGGAATACTGAATTCCCTAAGTATTTCCGAAATTGACTGTTCCATTCGTCCAGTTCCAATTACCATTCCGTGTTAAATGTCTGTTAATTCCCGTTGTGCGGCCATAATCTCGTTGTAAATGTTTTCTCAGGAAATAACTGAGTCCAAATGACAATTCCGACAATGTATTGCCCTTTTATACCTGTGGGTGATACTACCGCCCTAAGCATATGAACGTATCGCTATCCCGTGACGTTTGTCATCTCGTTGCAAATTTAATTGCAGGGAAAGCAGATTTCAATCTGAGAGACATTGGGAGAAGGAATGAGATTGATCTGCGAAAGAAATGGCTTACAATACACTGACTCTACCGATTCTTGAATATTGTTCATTGGCCTGGGCGCTTACAGCGTTGAACTGTTAGAAGAGATAGAGACTATTCAACGTAGAGCGGCCCGTTTTGTCACGAGATCGTTTAGTCGACGCGATACCGTTACGGTGGTGCTCAATAAATTACAGTGACAGACTTTACAAGAGAGCGTTGTGTATTGCGGAGAGGTTTATTATTGTAATTCCGAGAACGTTCGTTCCGATTACGATCGGACAACATGCGGGTATTACAGCTACGCCACACAGGTGTCTCTGCTTTACTAACCCTTTCGTGGATGATGGGTTACATATCTCCCACTAAAGTAACATGCACTTTTGAGCCTTGGGATGTCTACATCACATAATGTCTAGCGCTAACATGTAGCGAAATGCTCTCGGAACTTACAGAAGAATGCTACAGACCATAGGGTTGGTATATAGAAGGCTGTGAGCTATAAAATGGGGCGCCGTGTGTTTATAGGCGGCAGAGTGCTTTTGTTTCACGAAAATCAGATTGAATCACCATCTTTCCCGTTCCAAGAATGTCTGAACTACCTAATTGTGTTTTATTGTACATCATAGACATTGTTTGAAACACTACTACCTGCTTCAGTGATTCTGCTAGTTTGTATGTAATAGCGTTTGTATACCCCAAAAATCTTCATAGAATGTAGAAAACCGTGGTGAGTGGCATGTGAAGCCCACTTCAAATGATATGTTGAAAACATGTGTGTAGTATTTCACGTTTAGTTGTCATGAGAATACATACGTTTTCGTACTAATTTGTTAAACGTCTTTCCATAATTGCCACCCTGAAATAATTATTAAAAAGTAAAAATCTGACTCCGAAAATCCTAGGTTCACATGAAAACGTGGATCTGGTGATGTTCGTGGGACGCATGCGCTCCATTTCACAGATTTTCAGAATCGGTCAGTTTAAAAATTTGTTGGTAATCAAAGTGTATTATTTATCACAAAGGAAGACAATTTTTGACCTTTTATTCTTCAAGTATATGCAAAATAGCTTTTAATCATGAAAGGGTTAAACAGATGGACATAATATTTTGGCTTACATCTCTGCAGTCTTTTTCCCAAATGACACATTCATCATAATGTTAAGGATGAATATGATCTACGGAACGTGGAACTAACAACTCGAACTGTTGATACTTTCCTCTACTAATTCTAGCCTTGCAAAATGTTTGTGCCAAGCACGTCCAGATTAGTTAAATGATCTCACTGGAGAACAGGAATTTGTGTAATACATTTACCGTTTGGTCTGCGTATGCTATTGTATATCTTACTGGCACCTTTCGGTTTTCAGTGACGAGTACGTTTTGCTGTCGGCGTGTCAACACAGTATTTCCGTGGGATACACGGGCGTGGCGCAGAAACGAGACCGCTCCGAATGTGGCACAGGAGTCGGTTAAACTCGCAAACTGGTTTCCGAGCCCGTTCATCGTCGCTGTAGTCTCAGGATACGTGGTCCAGACCCGGGAACCTGGGCGGCGAGCTGTGTAGGAGTTCGCGTGGCAGAAGTTTGCAAACGCTGCAGAAGGACGAGCTACAGAATGAGAAAATTATGATAGATCTGAACATATTTCCCTGGAAGCGACGAACTGACGAAAGTGAGTGAGTTGCAACATTGAAATAAAGTGAAAGCTGTCGTATACCTTAACGACGCCTTATGTTTTTCAGTGACGTAAGTTAATTGAAGAACACTATCGTCTATTTCCTTGTGGAAGAAATTGTCACCACAACACAATTTACTTACCGTTTATACTTTTAAATTACAATCCGTAACTACATTTTACTCATTTTCATGTTTTGCTTCAGACTGGATTTTACTCTTTGTCTTCGCGTTTCAAATTGCAAAGTATTTGTAGATTCCTTCAACACTGTTCGAACATTATAGTTTTCTTTGGCATCTGTCACTGCGCGCTGTTATTTGCAATGTCATATTACATCTGTGGCATTGTTTTGGCCCATTGAGATAAAAGTGCAGCATCCTATTGGTGTCGTTAACAATAGTCTATTCCATAATAACACTATTATCTACTCCCTTGTAGAAGAACTTGTCACACAGATACACCCAAATAGTAGAGCTGCTTTTATTCCGCACAGTTGTCAGATTTCAGATGACGTCGTCGATGAAGTCACTGTGCAGTGTTGCCAGATTTACCCACTACATCCACCCCTTTGACATTATAGACAAATTGTGTCATGTATAAAATGGCGGATAATCTAAAAAATAGCAGGAAATTCAAATAGCTACGGTTTTCCTCCACTTCTATTATGTCATAGCTCAAAGCCCTGTTGTCGTAAGTGTAAAACGGTGGGATATTAAAAGTTCAAGATGGCAGACCTATACCTTTTGAATCAATAAAATGAGAAACATCTTATGTTCATTACCAAAAAGCAAAAACTTGATGTGGGTCATTACATCAAATGAATTGCAGGAAATGGTGTTTTAGTGCTATTTATTAATGTATCGATAGCAACATGTTGTACAATATGTGCTCCTATGCATGTACGATGCGTCCTCCAATGAAATATTGTACAACATGCACGTATTCATGATCATCACCATGTTATGCATTTCTGCGAATGCGAAGTCAAAAAATCTGTCCATAAAACACTATCACTTGAGTTTCTTCAGGCACGTAAGGCCGAAACTTCTTGATGTCTTTGCTCCTGACTGGTGGAGATATGTTCGTTGGAGACTCCTTTTGACATGTTGAACGCTGATACTGCCAACCCATCAATGAAGGGCTTTGCAGTCACTATACCTCTCACGTTTTCATTTTCTTGTCTGGTGACTTCATGGGCTGCTTTGATTTTCTTCTTAACAACAACTTTTTGTAGTACTGGGGCCACAAGTCATGTATGTTCTCGATGTCAGAGATTTCAACCATTTTCACTTAAAACTTATTTTGAACACTTCATTGTAGAATAAGTTCTGTATATTCTTTAATAATGTCGACATGTTGTGTATTTATTATATTTCTCTTGACCATGCTGAAGTCCCTATCACAAGGTAGGTCTGAATGGCAGCTCATTGGGAATCAATTCATTATTGTTTCAGATCTCCTACATCCACCAACATAAGTAAGACCAAACAAGACTGAGATTTTTCTCCCCACCCCCTCCCTACCACATCTGATGTACAGATTTTTCACTTTGTGGCTAATTTTCTCTTCAATATAATCAAGAAGAAACGAGCAAACTTCATTAGTTTTATTTCTTCGTAGTACCTTCGTGATAAAGGTAGAATCTGGCAGTGTTGGTTTTGAGGAAATTGATGTTAAAAATATTCACTGTCAGCTGGCTAGATAGAAGTTTTTTGTACTGGAGTCAGACGAAGCATTACATTCTGCTGAAATAAAATGTTAACATGGCTATATCGTCATGAGTGTCCGCTAGTTCTTCAACTTTTTCAACTTTAGAATAAAGATTTTTATTCTGACACTTATGTACCATCAATGCCGCCGCAGCAGCTCTATTGGTGTTGATATTGAGTAAGGATTTATAATTTTGATGTTCAGCGCGTCATAGACATAACAGGTGTCAACGTTGGATTATCCAAATTTCAGATCAAATCTCATATGGAATATCTTCATGTGAAAGCAGTAAGTTACAGGCTCAGGTGGTTCATTCTTCTGGGCCCTTAACTATGGATGCATCTGAAAAATACTTGCCACATTATTTTGACGTTTATTCTTGGACTAAGATACTTGTATTCGTTGCTACCACAATGTGTCCTACAGACTGGATACATCTCAATGTGGTCTTGAACCAGCAACATAAGTCTGACAGATTAAGCATTTCCTGATGTCGATTTGCCTCTTTTGTCCTCTGGTGTTCACCCTAAGCCAGAAGTTTTCTTATTCTTTTCATTCTATCAACACTCACATAATAAGTAGACAGAAATGCATTTCTACACAACTGTTTTCTTCCACTTGAACTGTTTATCCAATACAGATATGTTAGTTCCTTTGGTTTTCTTGGTTTCCCTTCTTTCTTTTCCTTCCTTTTTATCTATAAGTAATGGGTTTTGCTTTAATAAGATTTTGAAGGCGTGCATCTAGTTCATTTTTAAATGAAAATGAAAAAAAAAATGATTAGGAATGCCCTGTTGATTTTTATCTTAAACACCTTCATTGCATCTCATGTGGAGTCTGAAAAAGTATGAAATAGTCAACACGAGCATCGAAAATAATTCTAGATTTCTAGCTAGTAGAAGATGGAATATAACCTTAATACACTTTGGATTCGTATTTAAAGGTTATTGAGTGGAAAACAAAATACACAAATCACAGTAATAACATTAAATACATAAGGATTATACTGACTATAGTTTTACCTGCTTTGTAACCATGAGCGTTGGGCAAAAGGACCTTTCCTTGTAGTTTGTATAGTCTCTGTTTTTCAATCTCGCTTTTTTTATAGTATCACATTTATGTTTGCTGCAAACGCATTTCTTAGCGATTCTTCGTCACTCATATTAGAAATTCTTTAATAGTGCAGAAGTAATAGCTAAACACTGTGATAATGCAATGAAAACTGAGTACAGTATTAGTTGCACTACAATCATTTAAAAAGCTTATGTATGTTATTCACTGTCAACTGTTTAGCAGTCAGGTACAGCAGCCTTAGAAAACAAAGTAAACTACCAACAAAACCGCTGAGAAACCAAAGAGAATGATATTTCCACTGTTTAAGTGTAAACCTACTATCTCATAACATGGAAACCATTAAGTGGACTTGAGGTATTTCTATCACAATTAATGTCGCTACCTTCAATATCTTCGAAGATAGGTAAACCACCATTATCTTATTTTGCAAAAAATGTGGACATGAGAGGTTTCTGATTTTATCGATTCAGTTGATCTTATAGAACCCAAGGCAACTGACTTGAGGATACTAATCGAGCCTGCATGGTTGTCAGATTTCCCCAGACCTCAGAATCTAAGGTGACTGACCTGGAGGTACTATCTAAGCCTGCATGATTGTCAGATTTTCCCAGCCCTATGGTGTCAGAATCCAAATAATGGACTGGGACATACTGACCAACACTGAATGTTTCTGGTTGCTTATACTAAATTAAGAATCCAGTTCTAATTTTAAAACGACGGGAAATTATAGAATCATGACACTATATCACACACAGTGTTCTTCAGACATGCATGCATGTGTAAAGGAACAGACACTGCTACCTCCAACAGATGTGTGAAATACAAGAAAAGTGTTTGCAGTTGCGGATATGATGAGACTCTGAAGTACAAGGTCTGAAGGACGCTTCATAGTAGACCGTTAACCACAGACACTGCAGATAGTGTTTACATGCCTAGACAAAGACCATGACCATAAAAGTAAGTCTATTCCTATGCGGAAATCACAGTGATTGTGTAAGTGCAGGATATGGACACAGTAGACATGTGGAAGCATTTCGGGATAGCTGAAGCGATTAAAGTGACCACTTGCATGCAGCTGAAAATCCAGTTTCGAGTACCAGTTAGGCACAAAATTTCGTATTTCGCCAATAAACTATACAGCTGGAGTCTCACTGTATTCTCAATTGCGAATACGTTTCTTTTTTAAAAAAAATCATTGATTTTTCCCCACTCCTGTGACGCTACAGTTCACTTGTACTACAAATCCATTTTCCATAAGTTTAAAAACAATGTAACCTGCATGTTTAAAGAATTTTTCTCCACTTCTCTAGTGTCACAGTTTGCATGAGTGCCATCCTAAATTTGCAGCCCAAGAGCTACCATCCAGTAGCCATTTTTATTGTGGTGTTACTACCACCAATGGGATAGGATAGGAACAACTGCGTTCTAACTTAACACAAAAAAATCTCTTCTGTGATGTACCATGCTAGAACGACATTGCCAGGCTAGGCTTCTGCTGCCTCATCTGCACACTGCAAGCAGTCCACACACTCCAGTCTGCTAGCACTGCCTCTCGTTGCTGTGACCCCAAGTGAGTACACAACATCCATTGACCAGGTTGTGCTGTCACATGACTATAGGTAACTGTGCTGTTGCATATTCCATAGCTGGCACAACCCGACATACTGTTCCTCTGATTTTTTTGACACAAACTTCCAGTGAAAGTGTATCTCTTCTTTCAGAAATATGCATGGAATGCAAATATGTCTGCCTACTGTATGCAGTAAAAAAAATTGAACACTTTTAATGAGGTATAAATGCATCTCATCTTGTAGAAAATACATGTGCGGTGCAGATGTAAGTGCACATTGTAAACAATTACACCGAAGAAAGAAAGAAAACATGTGACTCGTGTTTCATGAAGTAAATATAACTGTGATAGTTTTTCTTTAAACTAGGTCATTAAATTTCAGATAATACGTTTTTTTTCAAAATATGTGCATCTCACAAGTTGGACCTATTAGTACACCTTTCATTTCGAAATATATGTCGCACAAGTTGAACTGGAAAAAATGGAAATGTCGTGTGACGAGGGCCTCCCGTCGGGTAGACCGTTCGCCTGGTGCAAGTCATTCGATTTGACGCCACTTCGGCGACCTGCGCGTCGATGTGGATGAAATGATGATTAGGACAACACAACACCCAGTCCCTGAGCGGAGAAAATCTCCGAACCCGGACCCTTTGGATTGACAGTCTGTAACGCTGACCACTCAGCTACCGGGGCCGGACCACAACTTGAACTAATCACACAATTTCACAGCTGAGATAACATGTTTTTACAGAGAAACAAGGTACAAAAATTGTAAATCTATACAACAATTACAAAAAATAATTAAATGGTGTACAGAGAAAATGTAATTAATATGTCTCACAGGTTAACACACTTATATGTTTTCTTTCATACTGTTGACATACTTATATATGTTTTCAGCAGTGTTACAGTTGATTTTGTAACACATGAGATGCAATATGTGCAGTTCACAACTGAGGCACAACATAAATAAACTGAATAGGGATATGATTTTGTAAGGTCAACAGCAGGAAAGAACTGCACTAACTCAAAACACACAGAATTTGTATACATTATGTACAACATAGAATCTAATACACACACACACACACACACACACACACACACACACACACAGACAGAGTGTGCAAAACAAATTAACTCACAGACATAGTGTGCCCTCTATCACACATACACAATGTGCACTCACCTACATAGTATGCACTGTCTACATTGGCACACACAATATGCTCTCTCTCTCTGACACACACACACACACACACACACACACACACATACACACATATGAACCCACACATACACAAGTATATATACTAAAATAAGTGTATACAGGTCTTTCTATTTTGCCTATGTACACAACATGTATATACACTGACCCCATGTCACAAGTGAACAGTGAGCACTTGATTGGGTTCCACTCCCATCCTCACAAATAAACCACTTACCGTCATGACATGACAGGCTGATTCTCACCTGAGATACAGTATGTACCTCATATTTTCGTAACTGATTACTGATTTGGAACACTACATATGGAGGAGAAGGTGGAGCACACCAGCAACGTCGTGTAGGGGCATTAGGTAATCCTTAAGCTTGACAGCCACTGGGGCCGCATATCACGTGCCTTTAGCCTATCTAACTGCAGCACCTGCTTCTATACGGTATCTATACATTTGGGAATGGACACATACAGACTCCACAGTCTGCAACCCATTTGTCTCGTCTTTCATCAAGCTGATAACATTGTTAGCAGCCATTATGCCATAAGGGTCACCAGCTGCACATCCAGATGTGTCAAATGCATTGGGATGGCGCTATGTATCTTACTGTGAGAGTACTGTGTGGGGCAGTGAGGTCAGGCTCACAGCCTTGTCATGGGAGTGAGAAGGCTCTCAATGTTGTCATATACAGCAAAGGGTACTTGCTCCCCGTGGAAAAAAAATCTTAACTATAAGAATTTATTCGCCTAAGTCAGCATCTCTACACACGTTGGGTCATGTGCAGAGAAGGCCAACAGATGCTGTATTAATTTCACACTCATAGTAAATGGGTTCAGGCGGCTTCATACAAATATTGGTATGGCTGACCATGTGAACTTAATTGGGAGAAAATTAGGCAAGACATGTTTATAATTGAGCAACAGTGCTGTTTCGCGTCTGTTCTCGACATTGGCCAGTGAAATCAGAGAGGTGGAGGGATCAAACAACGTTATGCTTAACGTTATTCTGCTCATCATTGTGAACATCTGACTTGTATTCACCCAGGTCATGTTCACAAACAGGTATATGGGGATTCTGCCTCTCAAATTTACAGACATTGCCGAGTCTCGTTGGGAATTCAGTATCATTATGTTTATAATATCCTTAAACGTCCACTTGGAATTTAATTGTACACTATGCATGTTTCTTATAAGTTCTCTCACAAGCATAAAGTGACCATAAAACAGTATTTGGCTAGATTTTGAACATTAATAACGACGTTTCTGTCAGCTATATGCTTTGCAAGAGCGATATAAGAGAGCCGCTCACATGTTGGAACAAACACGTACAGGAGAATGTAAAAATACTCTACTAAACGCTTTTCTACAACCTCTTTCTTGGCTTATGTTGGGTTCAAGGTAAATTCCACTCAGCAACTGAGCTGCTCCACAGTAACACATCATTATCACCCTTCGTATGTATGATAGAGTTTTTGGAGACACCTTCTTTAGCTGGGAGAGTGAACTGACTCCATAGAGTGGCGGAACACTTACTGGCAGGATCGATTATGGTCATCGAAAGTTGTCTTTCTAAAACGAGTAGGCAAGCATTGAGGAAAAGGATTGCATCTCAATACCCAGCAAAACTAATGGTGTTCGCAAACGATATCTTATCCCCATCTCCAATCGCTGAGTATGACAAAGTTGTGTGTCATCATTCCCACTAACACCTCAGGTACAGAGGCTGCTACTGGCCTATAGATAATTTTCACTAAAACTATGAAGACTGCATCCAGATGTCGGTACTCATGATGGTCCAAGTTTAAGTGATGGTAGTACTGCACACGGCAGTCTGAACATCGGTGAAGCCAACACTGTCTGCTACTGTAATCTGGGCACGGGCTGTGTTGCAGCCACTGGCGATGCCACTGGTTATGCAGAGAGCAAAGCTGACGTTGCCAGTTGTGAAGACCCAGGTGCAAGCAATATGGATGGCTGTTCCAGTTCATCCAGCATTTCTGAAACAGCACAATTGCCAATTAGTGTCATACAGCATTTTGTACAGATACGCAATTAGAGAGAGAGAGAGAGAGAGAGAGAGAGAGAGAGAGAAAGAGATAGTTTCATAAAAACTCAGCCTCGGCCAAATCTGTCCATTTTGTCTGCAATGTGCAACCTTCCAGCTGCTTTTCTAGTATAACCATTTCCTCATCAAGGGCGATGTCGTCTTCCGAAATATCTCTGAGCCAGATCATCATGCAACACAGAGCTCAGATGATGCGTGCTGGCTCACCCAAATACAATAGCCCATGACATATTATGTACTTTGTGTCTGTCTCACTAGAAGAAAAACAGTACATGTTAAGTATATGTGCACAATAGTACTCGACATGTATGCACACACTGAGTTGGACATACATATTACAAATCATTGTCATCATCATCATCAACAACAACAACTGTGTCCTGGGATGGTGTGGCTAACATCTCTTAGTAATGACTAACATGAGGACGCCAGCTCTCTGATGTTGCTGAAGCCAAGAACACCGTAATTAAACGACCCTAAAACAACAACACTGTGCGGGTAGAATGCAAAAAATACACACATTCACAAACTTAAGATATATTATATTTGTCCTGAGATGAGATGGCCAACATACCTATGCACTGATCTACATGAGACTGTCACCCTCTATCCTGTCAGAGCAGCGAACTAAGTTGATGGCAAAACATGATAGTTCAACAATCGTAGAAAAAAATCAGTTGATAAATACACAGACACACATATGTGATTTTTTCCACCACATACAAACTCTGTGGGATGAACAATGGGAGGATATGGATTAAAATATGTCTAATGAGCTCATGTCTGGAAATGCATGGTTCCCATGCTAGAGAGCATTTATTCAATCATACTTTGTTACTGAGGCTGCAGTCTAATATGTGCTCTACCACGCAGCCACAGTTACTGTATGCGTGGTTTCCTCCTAGAGGGTGGTACTGTTCTTCATATATCATGCCATAGCTCCCTCTCCTGTCATAGTAATTGATAATATTGTGTCCGATTCACTTCTTCTAATGGATGTCAGACAGTGTTGTACAACAGTTACATATTCGAATCGAGAGCTTGTGAACATGGTGTTTACTTATGGAAAGGCAAATGACAATGGGTAGTGGGCAGAATGGTCGTATCAGGAGATATATCCCTGCCAACAACAACCACAGCATTCAGTGTTTGCAACAGTGCTTTGCCTTGTTTGAGACCAGATAGTTTCAGCAAGCAGAAAATCATGAAGGATGTATCTGAAATGTTTGGACACCAGACTTGGAGGAAAATGTGATTAACACTGTGGAAGGTGACCACCATGTCAGTGCCAGGCAGTTGGCCCGCCAGTATAGGGGTAAACCAGATGACTGTGTGTAACATTCTCAATAGCAATTCTTACTACCCTTGTCACTTACAGCCTGTGCAGGGCTTACTAGCGACAGACTTTCCACATCGGGAGCAGTTTTGAAACCGTTTTCTTTACCAGGTAACCAGAGTTCCAGGATTTCTGTCATACATCCTATTCAAAGATAAGGCTACCTGTCATCTATGGGATACTGTGCAGACCCCCTGTGGTACAGTGGCATTTAATCATCTGCACTGGCGACTATATTTTGGGAACAGTCTTCCTTCCACACTGCCTAACAGGCTGGAGCTATTGGCGTTTCTTGCAGCTGACTTTGCCTCCCCTGCTGGAAGAAGTGCCATTGATGATTGGAAGGGATATGTGGCTGTTATATGATGGTGCTCCAGCCCACTTTACTGGTAATGTCCAGATGCATCTCAATCGTGTCTCTCCTGGCCAGTGAATTGGATGAGGTGGTCCTGTTTCATGATGTGCTTGTTCACTGGATCTCAACCAGTGCAATTTTTGCTTGTGGGGCTATCTCAAAAGTATCGTATATCCAGAGCCTATTCCAGAAATGGAGACTCTGGAGATGTGTACTCATGCTGCCTTTGACACTGTTCAGATGCACCTTGGCTGATGTGAACATGTCAGACAAAACATGCTACACCATGTACTTACATGTGTTGAGGCAGATATAAATCATTTTCAGTATGTACTATAACTGTGGTTGCGTGGTACAGCGCGCTGTAGACCACAGTATCTATAACAATGTGTGATTGAATATGTGGTCTAAGCATGGAAACCATGCATCTCCGAACATAAGTACATCAGACCTTTTTTGCTCCATATCCTCTCATCGATCAATGCCTACATGTACACATCATGGAAAACATTACCCTGTATATATCAGCAGCAGCAGCATCCTGCGATAATTTGGTTAAAGCAGCCACATCTACAGGGATTGCCCTCAAATTGTTGTATATCAACAAATCTAAAACAACAACAAAAGTCTATAAGTATCGAAAATTAATGAAAACACACACACACACACACACACACACACACACACACACACACACACACACACATATATATATATATATATATATATATATATATATATATATATATACCTGACATGACTGTCATATAGCTATGCAGCATTGCTTAATATCACTATCCATTGTTATTTTACTGTAAGTACAGGGCATGTTTGCTTGGGAGAAAAGTTTTGCTTATTTTTCACGGGGAGTTTGCGCTACTGGTGTGGTCTCAAGTTCCTTCTTGTTGCCAGAAAGTGGTCAGTGAGTCTCAATAGCAGGGCCAAGCATCTCCAGGGAGTTGAGGAGTTTTGCAGAAGTGGAGCTGCGGCGCAAGGACTGCTGAGCTGTCACTGCTGTTCCCGGAGGGTAATTGAGCATGATAGTTTGCTTTTTCTGCACAGACACCAAAGGATAAGCTGTCCAACTAGCATGAGACAATCGTTTGCTTTCACTCCAAAATTCTGGTGCATCCAATCGAATGAGTCGCCCCCCCCCCCCCCCTCCAACACTGTGGTTGGCGCATAAAGGCTGATCAGTAGATGGGACACTAGATGGGACACAGAATCAACATCTTATTAGTTAATGTGTGCTTTTCGCACCTATACTGGGAAGTTCCTGCTGCATTTCCCTGTTTTATGTGAAGTAAGCGATAGTCATGTTTTTCACTTTCAGAAGAACATTGAGTCGCTCCTCCAAGCAGGTTTTTTTAAAAGTTGGGCAGTTGACGGCTATGAACTAAGGTTCTGCGGCTTTCGTCTTCCGGTCGCCGTCTGGTGCTGACTGGTGCACATTAGCTAATTTTGGGGAAATGTGCCACAATGGTGGTAGTGTGAACCACATTGTGAGCAGCTCACAACTTGCCTGTATTGTCATGAGACTTGTGTTGGCTAATAGATTGTTTTTTGTTGTTGTTTTATTTCTTTCGTTAACTAACTTTGAATTTGCAATCTGCACTGTTGAGAAAATCTTGTTGCGCTTTCCACAAGCTGTTTTCCATATAACTTTGTATCCCCCAAACATATACACACAGTTTAGCACCATTTTCTGTAATTTCAGTTGCGATTTTAGAGAACTTTGCTCTCTCTTAAGTTTTATGTGAATTCTGACCACTAAGTAAAGTAAATAAAAATATGTTATACTGAGTCTTGTCTTAGATTCCAAAATATCCTAATTATTACAATGTTCCACTGATTAGTCGATCTGCAAATAACAAATATAACTCGCTATATACATAAACTGTTCTTTTCATTGTGACAGTTTATGCATTGTGCTCAGTGGCCAGCCATTACAATTATATATTTAATATTGAAAGTAACGATTATTGCACTCACTTGTCTGATACTAGAATATATTTGTTTTTTAAGCAGTGAAAGATGAAGATCTTCCCTGGGTCTGAATCTTTGTTTTGTGCTTTTCATGATGATTTTGGTTAAAGGCCTTGCATTATTCACACATAGCAGACAGCAGCATTTTATAGCAAGATTTTATCATGACTCATTTCAAGAATATACTACATCCCTGAGTCAGATATAAAACCACTCATCGGCTAGTGGGAAGTAGTGAATGATGTGATCACGCAGTGTTAATGAGAACGCTGCTGCGTTTACTGGGGAGTTTTGAGAGGCGTCGTATTCAATATAGTTGTCCATCAGTCCATTCTTCATAGTCGAATTCTGTTTTGAACAGTCTGCAAGTGGAACTCAATGACGGCTAATTATGGTGTTTGTTAAATTACAATTGTTGAATTCATCCGAATCATATTTCTGATTCACGTTCCTACCAGTTTGAAATGTAAGTACGATAAACTGAGGTGCTTATAACTGAACTGATGTTGTAATAGTCCAAGACTGTCGAGATTTGTTTGGATGTAGAAGATATTCAAACAGCTCCCAT
This sequence comes from Schistocerca gregaria, assembly GCF_023897955.1. Classification (NCBI taxonomy): domain Eukaryota; kingdom Metazoa; phylum Arthropoda; class Insecta; order Orthoptera; family Acrididae; genus Schistocerca; species Schistocerca gregaria. Next base: position 125,436,226 of record NC_064927.1, on the reverse strand, counting down.
GATCTGAAAAAGGCAACTAAATGCCAGTGTAAAGTATTTTTAAAAGTTCTTTATTTGTTACAGAGATATGAGGCATTTTTAAAACTAATTTGTCAAGCAAAGTCTTATTCTCTTCAGGGGTGCTAGCTCCTCGTTGGACATGTGCATTAGCGTCTGTTTCTCTTCATATTAAAACAAGTTCCCTCTTCATAATGTAGCAGAAGAAGCCGAGTAGCACCGTGGTTTAGTGGTTATGATACTAAACTGTTGCATGGAGGGTTGTACAATTTTAATTTCTATATTCGGTTCGATTACATTCTAGAAGTATCCACAAACGTGAAGAATCATTGTACTAGAATGTTCTGTAGCTGTATATATACTGTATGTGTTCTGGCCGGAGGCAGTTCGCTCCGCGCTCTTGTATGTGCAAGTGCTGAATAAACCTTCGTTAAGTGAAGTTAGTGTTCGTCATTCATCTAATTATACCTTTTTCTAGGTGACAATATTAACTAGAATGTGCTTTTCGGTCTTGAAGTATTTCATCAGCATCATGAGAGCTATGAATGAACTAAATCGCTTGTGTTCGTTTGCGGATGCCAGATTCTCTATATACCAAGCTGTATTTTCTAAACCGTTATGTCTGATTCTGACAACGAAACATAAGTTTTTAATGTTGATGTGATACCCACATTCTGAGTGCCCAGTTCAACTTATATCTTATTTCTTAAAACAGGAAAGTGAGTACGTTGTACGTAAGATGTGATGTTGCTATAGCATTTCCATTGTTTATCACAAATTTTCCTTCCATATGTAGGAAACGATTACTTGGAATGGTCAAAGCATCTTCGTGTTGGATAAGTTTTTGGACCTCATCATTGTTGTTGAAGGTCACTGATGCAAGAGATTTGTGTGAGAATTGTTCTGGATGATTTCAGGAATTGATGGTTCTTTGGTGTTAACAGATGTTTTGGTTGTAAAATGACATGCTGTTGCCTGTGTGTGCTGGTTTTATACCATATGTGCATCCTGCTTGAAATGTAATTGTACTACGATTCCTCACCGTGGAAGTCGACAGGATGTCCGTTTTGGTCCACAATATTAAATTTGAGATGGTCTAATGTTTTAACAGTAGCTGGAAGATAAGTTTTGTTACTTTGCGTCTCTACATTTTTATATCCTGAACCGACTGTAGACTGTGTTAATAACTTTGTCATTGAGATATAAATTCGTTGTAATACTGCACTCGATACGAATCGTGCTAACTCATAGTGTAATCACTGAATGAATTGCTTCATAAAATTTACTCTGTCCTTCAGCAGAATTTGATCCTTTGAGGAACCTAGCAGTGATCCTGTTCAATTTTCCTGTGTAAAGTCTGTTGCTTCCATGGTCGTTCTCATTTGCATTTAAGCACATTGACGTTCATGCATAGCTCGAAATGTAGTGCAGCCTACTTGAAGTATACGTTTAAATGATCAGTGCGATATGTACACGGGATATCTGCACAACCTTACCAATTCCTAGATGTAGTTTACAGATTGATGCTGTGATGATATTAGTGTTGCTGTACGTTTCTAATATGTGGAAAACAGTGACAAGGAGAAGGGACAGTATGATTGAGGATATCTGTTAAGACATCAGAGAATGACTGCCATGGTACTAGAAAGAGCTGTAAAGGATAAAAACTGTAGAGGAAGACATATATTGGAACACATCCAGCAAATAATTGAGGACATAGGTTGCAAGTGCTTCTGTGAAATGAAGAGGTTGGCACAGGAGAGGAATTCGTGGCAGTCAGCATCAAAACAGTCAGAACACTGATGACTCAAAAAAAAAAAACGTTTCTAATATATCAGCGCAATAGAGTACTCATCTCTACTTAGCAATTCAGTTCACACATAGCACCCACCAATGACTGATCTTTTGAAGTCAGAGTGCAACACATTGCTCCTGAAACTCAGCTGATGGACTGTTGCTTTTATATCTCCTTCTTTGTAGCTGTCAGGATGAACATGAGATACACATGCCCATACAGGTGTCTACTGAACTGTTGGTAGCGATGAAAATTGTAGATTTGTGGTTGCCAGTAAAGTAGCATACAATTCTTCCAGTGGTCGTAATTCACTGAAAGAATCAAAGTAGTAGACGCTGCTTCTAAGATGTCACCCAGCGAGTTCCAGTCCCTCCCCCAGCGTCTAAATTTACAATTATTCCTCATTCATTCGATTTATGCTCAGTCTTAGGTAGTGTATTTTGCATAAAATTCCACCAAACATTGCTATATAAAACTTTACCATAAATTTAAGCAATCGACATTTATAAGCAGTCTGTGGGCGGTATAGCTAGTAGCTTTTCTTGTTAACACTCCAAGTCCTTTCCTGTGCTGTTTTAAGTACAGTTGTTTCCCAATAGCCCCAGATTCAATGACCCTATTAACTCTTTTCACGTGGATCAATCTGATGTTGTGCGTTTCCCACATTTTCCACTGTTCTGGTGATAGCTGCAGTGTCAGCCACTAAAGACTCAGTTGCTGGAAGTCCCACCAGAGCTGGAATTATGAATGGAAGGATTTCACCTGATGGTCTAGGGAGTGGTGGAACTCTAGGCATTTTAATCATTTTTCATTTTTCCTTCAGAGGCTCTTACAGCTGCTATCAATGATAACTGAAGGAATTCTTTTAAATACTCTGACATAGCCTTCTTCTGATTCTTCTTTTAGTCTTCAGCAGACGATGAGCTGTATTCCTAACTCGACTGAACTTTAATTCCATATCTAATTTAAGTCTTACACAGATTTCTTTTTCTATTACAAATGGGGCAATATGTAGGCGAATACCAGTATCCATAATAGCATGAATTTCCTTGGTTCTATGGGCTAAAATTCGATCTGCAGTTTGGGGTCCTGTGAGAGTTTCATTTGCTGTATATGTGGCAATGTGCTGTCTGCAGGCCTTGTCTAACAGACTGATGCTCTTATCACCACATGTGAGTCGTTTCTCAAGTTGCATTCCCAGTTCACAGTAGTTATACATGGGGATATAAAGTTGCATGGGTAACTTGTCACGAATACTACTACCTATGCTGATGCACTTCCTGTCATGCATGTTACGCTGCTGCGTTTTTTGAAATTTGCACACCTCATTATAGAACAAATCATAGGTATCCACCTACCTGTTGTGTGATGAAGAGAAGTCAAGCCACTGATAAGGATCTTATTCCCTCATCGCCCTAAGATATACTCGTATTCTGTGAGAAAGACGTCTGGTTCTCTAATCCTCTGTAATTTTTTGTGTAGAAAACTACCAGTTATTTCATTAGCGCTGCCATCCTTTAAGAGGTAAGTTGTAGCGTTCATTTGTTGCACTTTGCAAGATATAAATATCTCCATTGACCAATATAATAGGTGCAGTTTCTCAAAGGCAGTCCCTCAGTTTTAAATACATTGTGAATCACCTACATTAAATTTTTGTTTGCACAATCTCCCATTTTAGTGCAACTGTATGCACTAACTAGGAGCTCATTATCATGAACATTAATTGATTTCATTGTTATTGTTAGATTAATGGTCAGATTATTCTGCTCAATGTTTTGTGGGAGGATATAAGTCCCTTAATAAGAACCAGGAAAGTTAGAACATATTTGTGCTTTCACTGTTTGGTTCAAATGTTATGTAACACTTTTATTAATCTGGGAAAATGTTGAGTAGTGATGTATTCCATACCATTCTATTATCAGCTTGAGGCAGTCATTGTAAAAGTCTTCACTGTTGTCTGTTTGAAGATTCTTGGAAATATCATTGCTTCCAATATGCAAGCAAATACCTGTGCAACTTCCTTCCCCAGCTTTGTTGTCGGAGGTACCATCCAGGTAGATTTTGACTGTGTATCTATGATCATCAAAATATATTTGAAACCTTTGTCCTTCCATGAATATTGTCTCTGATGTACACACCTTCATCAAATTAATTAGCTTTATTGCTATGACAAGCTCATTCAGGACTTTGTACATAATTAATCTGTGTATACTGTCATAAGCCTTTGAGAAATACACAAATGTTACCAGAAACTAATGACTGAATTACCAGCACTTCTTCCAGATTTTTCTCATGGTGTAAATTTTATCCAGTTGACACTGATGCCTGAAAACCTGCCTGGTAATCTCCAACAATATCTTCAGGAAATGACACATTTTACTACATTTGTGTTTAATTTACAAACAATACCTGTATTTTAAACAATTTTTATTTGTCATAGTTTCAAATTGTTATTCTTCTGCATTTTAAAATGTGAAATGTCGTTGGAAGTCCCTTGCAGAGATATTGAGCCATGCTTCCTCTATAGCCAACCATAATTGCGGAAGACCTGCCTGTCAAGAATTTTGTCTATGATCTAACCTCTCAGTTGGGTCCCATATAAGTTTGATGGAATTCACATGAGGCAATCTTGGTGGTCGAATCATTCGTTCAAAATGTCCACAATGTTCTTCAAAACTGTCACGAACAGTTGTGGTCCAATGATATGGCGCTTTGTTTGTCCATAAAAGTTTCATCGTTGTTTGGGAACATGAAGGCCTAAACAAAGCCCGCATCAACACGGTGGCACCACAAGCTTGCACAGTGCCTTGTTGACAACTTAGGCCCATGGCTTCATGGGGTCTGCTCCAAACACTACCACCAGCTCTTACGAACTGAAATCAGGGCTCTTCTGACCCGACCACAGATTACAGTCATCTAGGGTCCAACCAACATGGTCACGAGGCCAAAAGAGGCTCTGCAGGCGATGTCGTGCTAATAGTGAAGGCACTCACGTCGGTCGTCTCATGCCATAACTCATTAACGCCAAATTTCGCAGCACTGTCCTAACGGATACGTTAGGCATATGTCCCACATCGATTTATATGGTTATTTCGCGCAGTGTTGCTTGTCTGTTAGCACTGATTGTGCAAGCGCTGCTGGCCTCGGTCGTTAAATGAAGGCCGTTGACCACTGCGTTGTCCTCGGTGAGAGGTAATGTCTGAAATGTGGAATTCTCGGCACACTCTTGACACTGCGTACCTCAGAAAACTGATTTCACTAACGATTTTCGAAATGGAATGTCCCATGTGTCTAGCTCCAACTACCATTCTGCGTTCACAGTTTTTTAATAGATGCCGAGTGACCATAATCACATTGGAAATCTGTTGCCATGAATCACTTGAGTACAACCGAAGCTTCGCCAAAGCACTACCATTCTACACATTGTGCACACGGTACTAACACCATCTGTATAGGTGCATATCAGTATCCCATAACTTTCATCACTTCAGTATACACCTGTATACGTACACTATAACCACCGAGAGCGCAGGGTGAAGGGAACTTGCCGTTTTACCATAAATTTGCATTTCAGAGGTTCCATTCGTTGTAGAGTGCAGGAAGAATGATTGGTTAAGTGCTTCGGTATGCATTGACATTACCTTATGTTGACGGTCCCTTGCGAGACATACAGAGAGCCTATAGTATATTTCTGCAGATGATGTCTTTTCTTCAAGTGTCAGCCAGTTAAAGTTTTCAGTAATTAAATAAAAAAATCTCATGTTTTTATATTATACAGATCCTGTTGACAAAGTATCTGTGATTGGCATTCCTACACAACAGACAGAACAAAATCACCGCATATTTACATTCACTACCGAAACATTATTTGATGAGTGAAGGAATAATAAGATAAGAATCTTCCAAGTTAGGACGACTGAATAAAACTGGATGTTGATTCCCACCTGATCCAGCAAATTTGTGAATTAGAACAAAGACATAGTATTTCCCACGCTAAATACGACTGCAAAATATCACCTGTAAAGAAATATAATGTCCATAATTAGAAGAATCACGTAACGTATAATTACGTAAGTGCAGCACAAGCTTGTGAACCACCGACTATCTCACCATAATTCAGAAGGAAGTCACTTCAATGTGCCCATTTCTATACTAAAAAGATAGGGATCACCTCACACCCTCAAGTGGAAGAAGAGGGCATCGAACCGAAAGAGGACCTTTGTCTGCCGACCACGCAGCCTCATGGGCTGGTTCTGCCGCCAAGCTTTCCTATTGGCTTCGCGTCAAAGCTCAGACGACTTGGCGAGACCCAGCTCTCAGTTTCCACCCAGCGATATACACCCGACTCTCAAAGTGAACGGTATTCTGATTCATTGGTTAAGAATTGCAGCAGTAATAGCAGATATTAAAGAATATATGAAGGATACACTTGCTAAATGTTCATTTATTAGGAAAAATCTTGAATTTGAAATTAATAGTCAAAAACGAAAATTATGCTAGGATGAAAATAAAAAATTAGTATTTTTTACATCAAAATTGAAATTAATATAACAGAGAAATTGAAAATGATAGAAAACAACTTATTCAGCATGCAAATCAAAAAAATCTACAAAAGCTAACGGTGGTTTCAATTAATGAATAATACTACTAGTGAATAAGTTGTATAGTGTAAAATACCGTCACTGAAGACGCTCATGTGGAGCCTGATCCTACATGTATGTGGAGACTAGTCGCTACTGAAGACAGACAAAGCGATAACAGTGATGAAAATGTGAGTTTCGATTAAGCTGATGATGATCAAATTGACAGAAATATAATCAAATAAAGATGTTTTGAAACAGATCAGTAACCTGAGAAACCACGTAGCAACAAAGCAAAAAGGAAAACGAAAGTTTTTGGGCACTTATTTAGACGCAATGAGTTTTTAGCACCTCTTCTGGAAGGAAAAATTATGGGAAAGAAAGTCAATGGGAGCAGAAACAAAGCAGTTGAAGAACTACAGGAAGTAACGAGGTGCCAAATTGTCAAGAAATGAAGAGGACAGTATAAAATAGAGAAGAATGTTTATAAGAAGAAGAATAGGATAATGGACTACATCTACATCTATAGTCCACAAGTAGCCTTATGGTGTGTGATGGGGAGTACTTTTCATGTCACTGTCACTTCGCGTCTTTCCTGTTCCAATCGCAAATGATTCGTTGAAAGAACGATCGTTGTTAGTGCGAGTTCGAATCTCTCTAATTTTACCTTCATGGTCTTTTCGCGGTATATACGCTGGAGGAAGCCACATAATAGTTGACTGTTTTAGGAACGTTCGCTGTCAGAATTTTCGCAGTAAACCATGCCATCATGCACAACGCCTCTCTTTTAGCAAATGGTACTAAACTTGGATGAGCATCTCCATGACGCTTTGGCGGCTACTAAATGAACCTGTAACAAAACGCGCTGATCTTTTTTGACTCTTTTTTTTCTTGTATCAGTTCTGTCTGGTACAGGTCCCAGACTGATGAACAATATTGAAGCACTGATCAAAAGAGGGTTTCCTAAAACATCTTCTTCGTGGGCAGTCTTCCCGCAGATTTTGTCGTTACAACTTAAATCGCTCTGTATGCATGCTCCGAGATGTTTTATGGGTGTGACTGCTTCCAGTAATTGTTCTGCAGTCGTGTGATCATACAATAACTTTTTTCTGGTTTTTTACTCACAGTAGGTTTCATTTGTTTATGTTGAGAGTCAACTTCCAATCCCTCCGCCAAACGTCTATCTTCTGTAGGTCTTTCTGCATTTCGATACAATTTTCTAGTGTTGCGACTTCTCTATACAGTCCTTAGTCCTGAGATTAAATTTTATGAATGAAACTTTATATTGGTGGTTGACGCATTTTTATGAGACAAAATAATACTAAAATACTACATTTAAAGAATTGGCGTGGGGCACCAAAATTTCAGATTGAATAAGATTTATGTTAGAAAATTAATGGAATATGTGGAATACTCAGAAAACTCAACATTAAACCCTTAAAAATAATGAAAACAACGCCAACGGAATGTCAAAAACTATATCTTTTCGCCGAATGTGCAACATAAAAAAAAGTTTTTTGGTGTGTTGTTGTGGTGAAATCAACAACTTTTTCGGTTGTGTGTGGTGTATTAGCAATCACTGCGTGTTCTAAACGCATTGTTTGGCGTTCTGAATCTGCACTAACCTCACTAGGTTTTTTTCGTATTTTTTACAACTATAAACAAGCCTCCATCACCACCGTCCAACCTGTCCAGTCAAAATTCAGGGTTTCACTGCCATTAACATCTGGCTGTTACCAAGTTTGTGTCGCTAGTACTAGGCGGGCATTGTTGTGTTTATAAGCAGGATTAGTTCCGGGAACTTTCCATAGATGCTCCAGCATTTAACTACTACTATATTGACATTATCTTTCCCGGGTCTGCGATGATGAATGCTACTCTCATTAATTAATAGCATTTATTTCCCGTCTTAAATCAAAATTTATAATTTCGGGCCTGTGGAAGGATTTCTCAGTCCTAAAAAACCCACACGTGCACATCACCTGTACACCACTTTCCTAGTAGCTGCTTCCTATTAAGGGGTCCTACAATTCTCCGCCAAATATCGAAGGTCGAGGAATACGCATCGGAGATCGTCACAAAATCGAATGAGCCTCTGCTTCAAACCTTCGCCTCGGCTGTAAACCAGAGGACCGTGACTGGTCCTGGGAACGATGATGTAAAACACTACCTCAGTTTCTACCCCGTACTCTAAACCTCCAGCAGCCTGTAGGAATCGAGGTTGGCCCTTAAACTTTGATGGCAGGCATCATTCATGACGAGATGAGCCACGACTTGCAACCCACATCTCACATGCTGCCCCCTGTAAGGATATAGACCGAGCCCTTCCTTTCTGAGCTGCCTACTATTTACCTAAGGAACTCCACCATCTACCTAAAGCTGGAGCTTCTAATGATCATCAAACCTAATCTCAGCACTTGTCTGAACCTTCTGGGAAAATTGGCCACAGTCGCAACAAACGATACTCGCTCATACGTAATTTCCGTAGTGGGCAATACTTCACACCTTTTCTTAAGGGTAAGGGGACAATAGTGCGGCCAACCACCATTTTCACCTTCCACCCAGAGATTCGCTTCCCCACCACTGTTTGCTATTCAATGCCAGATGTGTGTCGACTAGCCAGGAAGAGCAGACCGGAAGACACTACGACATCTGGGACCTTCGTCTCAGGTGCCCCAATACTGCCACAGCCCAAGGCAACAGCCTGAAGGCAGTGGACCGTGACCAACACAACTTCCATCTATTTATTGACAGTGAGCAATTCCACCCACAATCGTATACAGCAGATACAGTCCCTATCCATTTCAAATCAATGTTCATCTTTTTCACAAGGAATATAACAGTAACAAAAACAGTCGCTGGATGCATTTTAAGTACTTCTTCTATACTAATCCTTGTTTACACTGTACTGTACTATGGCCTAAGTGGCTGCATCAACCGCCTAATGTTGAAGCTCCGAGTGATCAACAAACGCAACCTCAGCACTTGTCTGGACCTTTTGGGAATATTTGCCCACTCGCAACAAACGAGGCTTTCCATGCTGGCTCAGAAATACAGTGGATGGTCAAAAATGTGGAAACATCACAAACACAACACATTACTACTGCTAATGCGGTGTAGGAAAACCGTTGGCTTTCAAAACAGCTTCCAGTCATCTCGGTATGGACAAATACAAGTCGTATAAGCTTCCAACGGAATCTTTTACCATTCAAAAATGGCTCTAAGCACTATGAAACTTAACATATGAGGTATTCAGTCCCCTTCTCCTTGGAAAATAGTGACGAGTTCCGGAAACAGTAATGGAAGTGGATTGCGATCGCACGGCCTTCTTTCCAAAGTAGACTACAAATGCGAAATAATATTGAGCTCTGGTGACTGGAGACAAGAGGAGATTCTACAATTCATCCTCGTGCTCACAAAATTAGTCCTCGACGATGCAAGCTGTGTGGGCGGGGGCCCTTTCGTGTTGGAACACAGCACCACCATTGGGGAACAAACACTGTACACTGGTATGGACCTGACCAGCAGAAATGGTCACACGATCCTTATCAGTAATGAGACCTTACACAGTAACCATGGGGCCCATGGAATACCACGATAAGGCTGCCCAAATGGTCACTGAACCTCAGCCATATTTCACTCTTGGGAGTTAATCTCGGCCAGAAGTTGGAAACAGTGTGAAACAAGACTCCTCCGACCAAATGACCGCCTTCCATTGTTCCATAGTTCAGGTACCACGTTTTCCCGTTACAGGCATTTCCATCACTGATGAATGGCTTTGGAATTCCAGGTCGCCCTGAAATTCCCTGCTTCTGGAGGTCTCCTCGTGTTGTTCCGATGCTGACATTCAGTTCCTTGGTGACTTCTGCAGCTATCGCCTTCTTATCTTTTTTCAGAATCCATTTGAATGAATGTCCGTCACAATGACTTTACACCCACTTTCATCTGCGTTGTGACTCAGGAGATAATGTTTTTCCCTGTATGCGGTATAAATCTTCGATACGGTGCCTCTTGAGACACCAAACACTTTGGATCACTCGATTGTGGAAGGACCCACCATGAGAGCAACAACAGTTCACTCATGTTCGAATTCACTTAGCTTTGACATAATGCACTCACAGCTACAGATAACCCGGTTCTCACCACGACTGACAGTTGCAATGTATTGAGGACATTGAACAGGTACATTTCGTGGTCAAATACAACACCGCACCGAGCGAGGTGGCGCAGTGGTTAGCACACTGGACTCGCATTCGGGAGGACGACGGTTCAATACCGTCTCCGTCCATCCTGATTTAGGTTTTCCGTGATTTCCCTAAATCGTTTCAGGCAAATGCCAGGATGGTTCCTTTGAAAGTGCACGGCCGATTTCCTTCCCAATCCTTCCCTAACCCCGAGCTTCTGCTCCGTCTGTAATGACCTCGTTGTCGATGGGATTTTAAACAATAACCACCACCACCACCACAACACCGCAACTTACAGGCTTGGCTAGCACCTGCATTTACGTTGAAGTATGCATTTCTCGCGATGTTCCCGTATTTTTGTCCAGCTTCTGTACTTTCAGCAGCGGACATTTTTTTTCCCTTTATTGTCATTTCATTCCTCTGCCCCTAGTGGGCAGGGGTGGTCTGGCAGCGGCATAGTTCGCCGCTCTTCAGCCAAGAGGTTACATAAAATATCACAGGAGATCATTACATATATAAAATATGGGGATAAAACATGAAATGAGAACACATGAAAAGGAGTAAAAAATTAGAGTTAAAATATACAAAAAAGGGATAGTTTGATGAGGGACGTTTACATAAAATCCACATACAGTTAAAATAACACTCGATAAAGACGTAGCACATAAACACAGTGTTCACAGTATGGGACGACGAACTGAACATACACTGAACTTATGTTACATACATGGCAAGCACAAAAATACGACAAAGTAACTGCATTAAAATTCGAAGGGCCTGGCAATGGAGGGGAGGTTGGAGGGGACAGAGAGAGGAAAGAGAGACGTGAGGTTGATGATGGAGGGGACAGGAATGGGGGAGGGGTGGAGTCGGTAGCACACCAAGGGGTAGGAGACGGGGAGGGAATGCAAGGGCAGGGAAAGGGGAAGTGAGAAGGACAGTGGGAAGGAGAGGGAGTCCAGCGGAGGAGGGGAGGGGAAGAGGAGGGTCAATGTTGGAAGCGAGGATAAATATTGCGATCAAGCACATCATCCAGGATGGGCAGACAGAAGTTCCTTTGTGAGAGGAGGTGGAAAGTGTGGAGATGGAGAGAGTGGAGGACACGTCAGTAAAGCAGCAGCAGGCAGGGAGAGGAGAGGAATGGAGACACCAGGGGTGAGGAGGACTGAGGCAGTGGTAAGTGTAGAGGATACAGATGTGTTCAAGGAGAAGGAGGAGGTGTGGGAAAGGAATGAGGTCATAGAGGACCTTCGTGGGGGATGTGAAGGCTTTATAGCATTTACGAGATCTGTGCAACACTGGCATAACAAGAATTTGTTGGTGTGGAGGATGATGGAAGGGTGCAATCCTCATGTCCGACTGTACAGGAGTTTGAGGATGCAGAGTCTACTGTGGGCTTTGTGTTGGATGGTAAGGAAATGGGGAGTCCAGGTGACAATCGTGGGTGTTTCAATGTGGGGTTAATTTGGATAGGGCAGTTATAGATGGTGAGGCAGAAATCATTGAGACGAAAGGAGCAGGTGGTATGTCTTATAATGATTCCCTGGGTTTTGGAAGGATTGATTTGAAGGAGCCGCTGGTTGCTCCAAGCGGTAAACTGGTTTAGGTGGGTTTGGAGGGAGTGCTGGGTAGGATAGGGGCAAGGAAACGGTATCATCAGCATACTTAAGATGGGGGTGGTTTGAGCATATCAGCGGTGCACAGGGAATATAGGAGAAGAGAAAGGACGAATCCTTGGAGCACACCTGCAGTAGGGTAGAAGGTACAGGATTTGGTATTATGAATGGTGACATAGGAAGGACAGAAGAAGAGGAAGGAGGCAGTGAGACGAATGAAGTTGATAGGAAGGGCTTAGGTCTGGAGCTTGAAAAGGAGCATGGAATGCTATACACAGTCATAGGCGTTCTGGAGGTCAAGGGAAACAAAAATAGTGGAGCGACAGGAGTTAAGTTGGAGGGAGAGGAGATGGGTGACATTAAGAAGCTGGTCGTCGGCGAGAAGGAGGGCCGGAAGTGGTGGTGGTGTTAGGTGGTGATGGATGCGGCGGGAGAGATTGGACTCTTGGACTTGTACTGGACAATGGGACAACGTCTCAACCTGTTTTTAAGGCTTATAGAGGCAGCCGTGCGACGAGTACCCACTTTTGCCTTCCGCCTAGAGATTCACTATCCTGTCACTGTTCGCCACTGACGTTCAGGCGGCAGTGATGATGACAATGTACAGGAAGCCGGCGGTCCCTGCAGCTGGCCAGGGGGCGCCACCGCCGTGGCCGCCGCACGCACCGGAGAAGCCAGCCGACCGGCGAGCCGAGACCAGTCCGCGCGCCGCCGTCAAAGCGCGCAGTCACACCGCGCTACAGCGGCCAGTCGCGGGTTAACAGCTAGTCGGCAGCCGGCCGCAGGAGCGTACAGTACAGCAGCGACTTCTCCAGGCACCGGGCACCCAGGTGAGTCACTGCCGCTGCTGCGATATGACACAGCCCCGGCTAAATACACGCGTCACCAGTGGTTCAAAATTATTTCTTACACCGCTCTTGTATCCTTTAACATCCACAACTACACGCTGCAAACCACGGTCGAGTGCAAGGCAGTGGGTACTTACCAACGTATCACATGTTATCGTCTATAACGTTCCAGTTGCAAATGGAGCGGGAGAAGAACGATAGCTTAAATGTGTCCGTGCGCTCTACAACTATTTTTGTCTATAAATGATATAAAATCATCGTACGAGTCCGCGATCATTATCACTAGTCAATATAAATGAGAGGAACTATATTCGCAGTCTAAGGTGGATCAGCAATTAATGGAACATCTCAAGCTAACGCAAACAGTTCTGCTTCTGAACATTTTACTATATATTGTGATTTTTGTGATCTGTGAGCGCTATGTATACGGACATGGCCATGTACACAAGGCGCTTCCTGATCGTAAATGTTGTATTACTGACAAACCTTTGTACAACTTCCTACATTTTATCCATAAGGTGACAACTAGGCGTGAGGTTCCAACTCAAAATGACCACGTTCTTCAACAAAAATTTTGAAGACCTGAAGATGACAGCAAAATCTGTCGAAACCGTTCGATGAAAATAAAGAAATATTTATGAGATCGTGGCTTTAGAAAGTTTTTTGACAAGTAAAAATACATAACATGACAAAATTCATCTAGTCAATACAATTGTCCGTCTTGACCGTTATTTATTTTTATATTTTTTAAATATTACAAATGGTTCAAATGGCTCTGAGCACTATGCGACTGAGGTCATCAGTCGCCTAGAACTTAGAACTACTTAAACCTAACTAACCTAAGGACATCACACACATCCATGCCCGAGGCAGGATTCGAACCTGCGACCGTAGCGGTCGCTCGGTTCCAGACTGTACCACCTAGAACCGCACGGCCACTCCGGCCGGCTAAATATTACACCTTAATGCGTTTCGGTCACAGCCATAATCAGAATCTGTCAGGTAAACAGAGCAAATGAGAAGTAATATTCCTACAATAATTATTATAATATATTGTATAGAAACAAATGGTAGACATAGCATATTTAAAAAACTGAATACACTGTATCTCGTCAATTCACTTATACGCATGTACCATGACTAGTTTTGTTCAGTTAGGCAGCCTCTTCAAATAACAATCTGTCGACGTTAAGTGCCATTAACTGCAATCAGATTTGTCAGTGTTAAATTCCAATTAACGTCTACAAATTAAGCATGCAGTCATTTCACGAGAAATCTATGTATATATATGAAACGCTTGTGTGTTTGCGTACTGACAGACTTTTTTCTATTACCACCCATTCGTGGCTGTGGTGGTAGACAGCCCTTGGTCTCATGCTGTTAGTAAGGGAGGTTGGTTGCGGTGCGTGGCAGTGGGTAAGTGTGGTGATCAAAAACCCGCGAAATATGGATTAGTGAATACTTTTAAGAAAAGTACACACTTTGTGGCTTATGAACTTTATCGTACATGTGAAAACGCGTTTATCGTTTCATTTGTACGACATTATACGATCCTCGCCCGGTTTCGCCATTCAGATTTTAATAACGACATGCAATGTCAAATAGATCATTTTTTAATCTCTCAGTGTCTTTTCGTCAGTCACACTTTACCGACGATCAACAGAGACACAAAGAAAAACTCCACATAGATTCGAAGATAAAAATACTCCTAACAAAAGAATAATCGAACAGTACAATGTAGTCATTTCGGATGAACATTTCGCTTATTCTTCGTGACTATAATTCTTTTCATATTTTAGGGCGTTTTCGTCAGTCACTACGCTGATGCCTATCGAAATAAATTAAATTCTGTTCTACAGCTTCATTTAAATATAATTATGTTAAGACAATCATTTGCGGCATGATGTTATCAGTGGCTAAATATGTCTGTATAACGACCATCAACAAAAGAAAAACGAGGATAATGGAATGTAGTCGAATTAAGTCGGGTGATGCTGAGGGAATTAGATTAGGAAGTGAGACACTTAAAATAGTAAAGGAGTTTTGCTATTTGGGGAGCAAAATAACTGATGATGGTCGAAGTATAGAGGATATAAAATGTAGACCGGCAATGGCAGGAAAAGCCTTTCTGAAGAAGAGAAGTTTGTTAACATCGAGTATAGATTTAAGAGTCAGGAAGTCATTTCTGAAAGTATTTGTATGGATTGTAGCCATGTATGGAAGTGAATCATGGACGATAAATAGTTTGGACAAGAAGAGAATAGAAGCTTTCGAAATGTGGTGCTACAGAAGAATGCTGAAGATTAGATGGGTAGATCACATAACTAATGAGGAAGTATTGAATAGAATTGGGGAGAAGAGGAGCTTGTGGCACAACTTGACTAGAAGAAGGGATCGGTTGGTAGGACATTTTCTGAGGCATCAAGGGATCAGCAATTTAGTATTGGAGGGCAGCGTGGAGGGTGAAAATCGTAGAGGGAGACCAAGAGATGACTACACTAAGCAGATTCAGAAGGATGTAGGTTGCAGTAGGTACTGGGAGATGAAGAAGCTTGCACAGGATAGAGTAGCATGGAGAGCTGCATCAAACCAGTTTCAGGACTGAAGACCACAGCAACAACAACACAACGTAATGTTAATCCCAGTAAGGACGGAGTAGGGTGAGGGTTGTGTAAGCGAGTATTTTCACTAATGCGGTAAAGTCCAAAAGTCATAGAGAATATAGCTTTTTCTGAACTAAGTGTTCCACATCAAGCATTATATTAAGATATCTGCCAACCACTTCCAACCACCACATTATGGATGAAACACGTTGAAGATTCTTTACCATTACATTGAACTGTGAATAAAACAGTAAAAACATTTTCACATATATGGTGAGGCTCGTGAGTCATATATTATTTAGCTTTACCTAAGAGCATTTATCGCTTCATATTTCGAGGGTTTCTGCCCTACACAGTCACCTGCTTCCACCAAACTACCTTACTAACAAGTTAACTGCATTCATAATATCCTTTATGAGATATACGTCTGTATGGATCTCATATCTAGAATCGTACTTATGCCTTGTCCCATGCCATATAGTCTGATACGGACAATGCTGGGTTCCTCATCTAGTTATTTATAAAAATAATGAACTGAGCTTGTCACGTAAAAATTCAAATTAACGTCACATATTAAATCAGTGGTGCACATGCCCACTGCAGTGGAGAGCTGTTAATGTCACTTCTTGGCCGTTTTAAATCAGTCATTAATCTCCAGAAGCACCAAGGCCACACCACCAGTAGGGAGTGTACACTGGACTGGATTGCGTGCTTTTGCAGCCTGAGGACGGACTGAAAACGCCACATGTTCGCATTTGCACCAATGGATTAAGCATACAGCCATTTCATAAACAGTAATCTGTGAACACTAAAATGGACAATTGTGTTAATAAACCTTTTGTGGTTGACAGGACAGCCAACACCGTGTTACTAGAGGAGGCCGAAAGGCACGCGATTTAGCGCACGCAGGTTGGCGTGAGGTCTGGAACAGGACAAGGAAATTAGAATTTAGAAACAACGGACGTAGCTGGTGGAATACGTAACTTTAATCCATTAAGATGAACGTCGCTCTTGACGGTACATAGTTCACAATATCAATAGTAACTGATAATGACGCCTTGCTAGGTCGTAGCAAATGACGAAGCTGAAGGCTATGCTAAACTATCTTCTCGGCAATTGAGAACGTAAGTAGGCAGTGAACCATCGCTAGAAAAGTCGGCTGTACAACTGGGGCGAGTGCTAGAAAGTCTCTCTAGACCTGCCGTGTGGCGGCGCTCGGTCTGCAATCACTGATAGTGGCGACACGCGGGTCCGACGTATACTACCGGACCGAGGCCGATTTAAAGGCTACCACCTAGCAAGTGTGGTGTCTGGCGGTGACACCACAAAACCTTTATAAGGTATGACTATAGGGCTTATGGACATGATTTTGAAATTTAGATACTCAATTTCAATTTCTTATTTCCACAGATTAATTTTATGATACGATTGTTTGCTTAATTTGTAGATCTTAATTGAATTTTAACCTTGACAAGTTAAATTGTGTTTAACCCACTTAATGGCCACAGACTGTTACTTAAGGTAGGCTGCTTCACTGAACAGCACTACTCATGGTATAAGCGTACATTTGAAATGACGAGATACAGTGTATCGAGCTTGTTAAATGTGGTACGTCTTCTTATTGACTCGCGGTTGCTAGGGGAACGATAGGTTGACTGCATTTTTAGAGCGTCCGGTCATGAATCGAAGTCTGTCACGTGCTTTCAAATTGTTCAAATGGCTCCAAGTACTATGGGACTTAACATCTGAGGTCATCAGTCAGCTAGACTTAGAACTACTTAAATCTAACTAACCTAAGGACATCACACACATCTATGCCCGAGGCAGGATTCGAACCTGCGACCGTAGCAGCAGTGCGGTTCCGGACTGAAGCGCCTAGAACCGCTCGGCCACAGTGGCGGCTCACGTACTTTGATCTATGACTCAGCTTATCTTCACCTTTCCTCATAGATTGTTACATAGGTATTTGCGTGAGCTGATTAATGATTGTGACTCACTGACGTTTTTACGTTTTGTGACGCCGTATCCAAGTGGTAATTGTTGCCTTTTGCCCAAAACATGTGTTTGTGTTTTTACAAAAAAAAAAATCATTTAGCTGATGTGTGACTTAGGATGTGGTTGTGTACCACGGATGGTACAAGCGCAGGGGACTGTAATTTTCGCAGAATCCTTATCAGCCAGTCGAATTGAAAAGGAGCGCAGTCGCTGACCCAGTAGTCTGAAATGTATTGCACTTGAGCCGAGTATGTGTTTCCTTAACACACGTATCGCACTCTCACAGACTTTTATTGAAAAGAAATATATGTTTCACATATCTTCGTAGGAGAGCTATCACTAAGAGATAAGGCGCAGTGATAAGACATAGGGCTCGGATTTGGAACAACGGCGGTTCGAATCTCCGACTGACCATTAACCTATAGATTTTCCGCGGTTGCTCTAAGTTGCTTAAGATAGCTGCACCGATTGTTCCTTTGAAATAGACATGGGCGACTTCTTTCCCTATTCCTCCACAACCCGATATGGCGCTCCACCCATGACGACTTTGTTAGTCGTCGACGGGACGTTTTCCAAAGAAGAGTGTTTTTACTTTTACAGAACAGATGTATTACTTGCACGTATGACCGCGAATGTGGCTCTCTATCCCGGATGCACAGTTTTGTGTCTGTGTGCCATCTGCTATCAAATCTGCGGAAATGACAATTCCCATACTTGTGTACTGGCTAGCAACGTAACCTATATTTCACAGCAACAAAGAAATGATGTAACTTTGGCAGTGGTGTCAGAATAGTGAAACATAGCTGCGGACAATTACAATAAAAATTGTTTTCATGCCAAGGCTGCACACTCAATTGTCAAGCAAACTCGTAGACAAGTAGTGAGTTCCAAACCACCGGAAGACGAATATTTTTGAACCACGGGCTCGCAATTAAGTGCGAGACTGCAGTTCCAAAAGTTCAGGTTCAACAGCCTTGTTAATCGTATGAACTTTTTCTTTCAATTAATGAGGCTTTCCGCCTCTGGCCCCGGCCTGTGTACGGAAAAAACTTAAATTGCGTCGTCGTTCGCACTCCACTACTGTTTAGAAGCGCTGGCTATCATGTTGGCAGACGGAAGGGAACACAACCTCCAGTAGAACCATATCTAGTGCAGTGTGTACCGCTCAAAGCAACTATCGGGTTGACGGCAGGTGTACTCAAGTTCTTGGAAACTCGCTTCTTCTGAAAAGCCTACTACTCCTAAAGCCGTCCTCACACGGGACGAGGCACCTAAGATTGACGTGGACGCGGATGCATACGGGACATCCGACCTCACGAGAGACAGCGCTCTCGGCACACGGCACCAGCTGGGCAACGAGATTTGCACTAGCGCTCTCTAGCAGCCGTTGTCGGCTTTATGTGGCTCGCAGACCTCACAGTTCCTTCATGAAAACAGACACGCGTAAAATAGCTGCGTTAATTCTGACACGACTGTCTAAGAGCAACGGAGAAAATCGAAATGAAGATTCTGGACTCGTCGATTGTTTGATCAGGGAATGTATGGAAGAGGAACGTTACGTAGTACTATACAACGTTCTGAGCAACGTATTAATAGACGTTATTCGTTAATTCGATTGCATTTTCATCCCATTTTTGGTTTTAAATTGAATGTACGAGAGTTGGAACTT
This sequence comes from Schistocerca gregaria, assembly GCF_023897955.1. Classification (NCBI taxonomy): domain Eukaryota; kingdom Metazoa; phylum Arthropoda; class Insecta; order Orthoptera; family Acrididae; genus Schistocerca; species Schistocerca gregaria. The sequence goes on along the minus strand of NC_064927.1, from coordinate 125,416,939 downwards.
TAATAGTGGCAACTTTTCATTTACAGCTCGTACAAAAAAGATACGTGTTTCAATGTTTTACTGACCATCAAAGTAGTCACCAGCATTTTGTATGACCCGTTGCCAGCGATGTGGAAGTCGTCGGATACTCTTAGCAGTGCCAGTTGTGTTGACAGTTCGAGCGGCGCGGTGTAGTGCCCGACGAATCTGTAGAAGTTCTGAAGCGAATGCCGTGAAGTGTTTCCTTCAGTTGGGAAAGCGAGTTGAACTCACGAGGACTTAAGTCAGGGGGGTGCAGTAGCTGGTATAGCACTTAGCATCCCCATCAGTGAAACAAATCAGTAACAGCTTGCACAGTACGTGCTTGAGCATTGTCCTTCAAAATGATGGTCAAGTCCTGCAGAAAGTGTCATCACTTCTGTCTCTATGCTGTTCACTTTTGGAACACAACCTACAACCAGCTTAGAGAAAGAAGTGATGACGCTTTCTGGAGGACGTGTAGCCACAGGACGTCGTGTTACGACTCAAACTGCGCGCTATAGGCTGCGTGATGCGCAACTTCACTGCCGACGTCCGTGGCGAGATCCATCTTTGCAACCACGACACCATGCAGCGCGGTTCAACAACATGCCGAATGGACCGCTCAGGATTGGCATCACGTTCTCTTCATCGATGAGTGTCGCATATGCCTTCAACCAGACAATCGTCAGAGATGTGTTTGGTGGCAAACCGGTCAATGTTCAGCGAGTGCAGCAAGATGAAGGTTCCGTGATGTTTTGGGGTGGCATTATGTGGGGCCGACGTACGCCGCTGGTGGTCGTGGAAGACGCCGTAACGGCTGTACGATACGTGAATGCCATTCTCCGACCGATAGTGCAACCATACAGGCAGCATATCGGTGAGGCATTCGTCTTCATGGACGACAATTCGCGACCCCTCGAATGATTTCTTTCAGGATAACGACATCTCTCGAATAGAGTGGCGAGCATGTTCTCCAGACATAAACGCTATGGAACATATCTGGGATAGATTGGAAAGGGCTGTTTATGGACGACGTGTCCCACCAACCACTCTGAGGGATCTACGCTGAATCGCCGAAAAGGAGTGGGACAATTTGGACCAACTGTTCCTTGATGAAGTTGTGGATAATATGCCATGAAGAATACAGGCATGCATCAATGTAAGAGGACGTGTTACTGGGTATTGGAGATACCGATGTGTACAGCAATCAGGACCACCACCTCTGAATGTCTCTCTGTATGGTGTTACAACATGCAATGTGTGGTTTTGATGAGGTATAAAAAGGACGGAAATGATGTTTATGTTGATCTCTATTCCAATTTTCTGTACAGGTTCCAGAACTCTCGGAAGCAAGGTGATGCCAAACGTTTTTTGATGTATGTATTTAATATTCAAATTGTACCAGAAGGATACGCTTTTATGTCGTAGCATTGAAACGTTATACTTTCGTAGGACACAAGTTATAACACTAAAAACATCAGCTACAGGAAGTCATTACGTACCGATATGTGGTTTCCTGTAATTTTATTGTAAAACATCGTAGCTAAAACGACGCGTTTTCGAGAGATCCTCAATTTGCCGATGCCACGAAACAGCTTAAATTCATATCACGTATTCTGTGAGAAAGAAAATCCACCAAATAAGATTTTTAGAGGCATACAATACAGAGGCTCTTGTGTTCTGCTTGTAACGTAAAATGATGTCGTATCTCACTCGTCACGTTTCTCTTCACGAGACAAGAATGTGCCAGGCCAGGTTCCTTATTTCACGTTCCACAGAGCTGTGAAACGTGGAATTCCTCGCAGTGACGTCACCGGTTCCTCGTCCAAGTGCGTTTTCACATACCGTGAGAGGATGGCTTAAGGACTGAGCTCTCCAGCGCCACAAGGTTGGTTTGAACCTTACACCATAGATACATATCGACCACGCACTGCCTTGTTTTTACCGTGTTCTGTTTCAAACCAACAACTAACTCATGTGCCTGCTGGAATAATTCGAGTTTCTGGTACAAAGCATTGTCCGAATGGGAGGTATCAGTACTAATTTGTCTCATGGCATGCTTTGTTTTTAACAGATGAGCGACGTGTTGTCTCTATGGCGTATCTATGGACGTTTTTCCAACAGAAAACTTCTGCTTTTACACTCCTGGAAATTGAAATAAGAACACCGTGAATTCACTGTCCCAGGAAGGGGAAACTTTATTGACACATTCCTGGGGTCAGATACATCACATGATCACACTGACAGAACCACAGGCACATAGACACAGGCAACAGAGCATGCACAATGTCGGCACTAGTACAGTGTATATCCACCTTTCGCAGCAATGCAGGCTGCTATTTTCCCATGGAGACGATCGTAGAGATGCTGGATGTAGTCCTGTGGAATGGCTTGCCATGCCATTTCCACCTGGCGCCTCAGTTGGACCAGCGTTCGTGCTGGACGTGCAGACCGCGTGAGACGACGCTTCATCCAGTCCCAAACATGCTCAATGGGGGACAGATCAGGAGATCTTGCTGACCAGGGTAGTTGACTTACACCTTCTAGAGCACGTTGGGTGGCAAGGGATACATGCGGACGTGCATTGTCCTGTTGGAACAGCAAGTTCCCTTGCCGGTCTAGGAATGGTAGAACGATGGGTTCGATGACAGTTTGGATGTACCGTGCACTATTCAGTGTCCCCTCGACGATCACCAGAGGTGTACGGACGGTGTAGGAGATCGCTCCCCACACCATGATGCCGGGTGTTGGCCCTGTGTGCCTCGGTCGTATGCAGTCCTGATTGTCGCGCTCACCTGCACGGCGCCAAACACGCATACGACCATCATTGGCACCAAGTCAGAAGCGACTCTCATCGCTGAAGACGACACGTCTCCATTCGTCCCTCCATTCAAGCCTGTCGCGACACCACTGGAGGCGGGCTGCACGATGTTGGGGCGTGAGCGGAAGACGGCCTAACGGTGTGCGGGACCGTAGCCCAGCTTCATGGAGACGGTTGCGAATGGTCGTCGCCGATACCCCAGGAGCAACAGTGTCCCTAATTTGCTGGGAAGTGGCGGTGCGGTCCCCTACGGCACTGCGTAGGATCCTACGGTCTTGGCGTGCATCCGTGCGTCGCTGCGGTCCGGTTCCAGGTCGACGGGCACGTGCACCTTCCGCCGACCACTGGCGACAGCATCGATGTACTGTGGAGACCTCACGCCCCACGTGTTGAGCAATTCGGCGGTACGTCCACCCGGCCTCCCGCATGCCCACTATACGCCCTCGCTCAAAGTCCGTCAATTGCACATACGGTTCACGTCCACGCTGTCGCGGCACTACCAGTGTTAAAGACTGCGATGGAGCTCCGTATGCCACGGCAAACTGGCTGACACTGACGGCGGCGGTGCACAACTGCTGCGCAGCTAGCGCCATTCGACGGCCAACACCGCGGTTCATGGTGCGTCCGCTGTGCTGTGCGTGTGATCATTGCTTGTACAGCCCTCTCGCAGTGTGCGGAGCAAGTATGGTAGGTCTGACACACCGGTGTCAGTGTGTTCTTTTTTCCATTTCCAGGAGTGTATCTGTCTTTCGTCACGTCTATTGGGGTTAACATTTTTCGTCTTCGTGTGCCACGGTTCTAACATGACCTTAGTTGTGCTGGCGCCTTAAAACAAAACAAAACAAATCTCATGTTGAGAGAAAACAGAACACCTTGAACAACTGGAGATGTCCTGACATATTCACAGCACAGGTATGTTCTGCAGAAATGGTTAGCATCTGAAGCTTATCGGTCCGCGAGTTCAAGCCCAACATCGGTATCACGCCGCAACATCGCCCACCAGTAAAATGTGTCTGTGGCTCCCGTTGTCGCTATAAACCGAAATTAAAATATCAGCAGAGGTGCAGGACGCCTCACAGACGTATATGCCAACCCTGTCGTCAAATTAATGAGCTTGAAAGAGGGCGCATTATTGGCATGAGGGAATGTGATGCACCCATTCAGGAAATGATTCTCGCGTGGCACGAAGTGTTTGGGCAATGAAAAGTGTGTGTGCAAATGGGTAACAGAAGGCCATAAAACGTACAACACGACGACAGGTTTCCCCATTCAGACACCTCATCCAAATGGCACTGCAGGATCATCGGCTCTGCTGCAACAGTGGAACAGTGTAACACATCGTACACTATCAGGGATGGCAGTCAGTCGCCGTTTATTATGGCATGGCTTATGTGCGCGTTGTCCACTTCTCCGCCTACCTTTGACAAATGTGCCGGCCGGAGTGGCCAAGCGGTTCAAGGCGCTACAGTCTGGAACCGCGCGACCGCTACGGTCGCAGGTTCGAATCCTGCCTCGGCCTGTATGTGTGTAATGTCCTTAGGTTAGTTAGGTTTAAGTAGTTCTAAGTTCTAGGGGACTGATGACCTGAGAAGTTAAGTCCCATAGAGCCATTTGAACCATTTGATTTGAACGAATGTGCAGAAACATGCTTGACGGTTACGGTGTACGGAACGACATCACTGGGTACATAAATGCCATCAGATAGCGTCTTTGGACGAATGTAGGTTCTGTTTGTTTGAAAATGAAGGCATCATTTTGGTTCGCCGCAGACGGGGCGAGCGGCACCACAATGACTGCATTCAGACAATACATGCAGCCCCAGCTCAAGGCCTTTACGGTGTAGGAAGCTATTGGATACAATGACAAATCGCACTTGGTGTGTGTCCAGGGCACTGTGAACAGTGTGACCCTAGGGGCTATGACATCCTGCGACCCGTAGCAATACGCTTTTTCAGCAAGACAGTGCACGATCACATGTTGCTTCACGAACAGGTGCCTTCCTTGTGTCACAGCATGCCAGCCTTTTGCCCTGGTCCGCCGGATCATCAGACATGTCGCCAGTCGAAAATGTGTGGGATATGGTGAAGCGGCCGGTACAGCGCTGTGACCCAATGCCGGTTATCACAGATGAACTTTGGAACCAGGCGAATGCAATTTGGGTGACTTTTTCCCGCATGGAACAAGTTATCGGAGCCCATGGCGGACCCTGTGGCTACTAGGCAACAGGTCACATGCTTAACCGAGGTAACTGAAATGCTCATCGTATCTGTAGAGCATGCTAATGTACATGTCCCGTGAATATGAATGTCTTATCTCTAGTCGTTCAAAGTGTTCTGATTTTTCTGAACGTGGGTGTATTACACGTATACTACTACAATCAACGTAAGTTCTGCAAAATTTCGAGTGTTAATGCGTTTTAGTGTTCACCCAGGTGAGGGTGGGGAAAAGATAATAATAAAAAAAGAAAGTTGGAAACACTGTATATATACTTCTCTCATTAATCGATTAAAACTTGAGCGTAACAATGTTCTTTGCAATCACATAGCTAAAAGACAAACAAACTTCACCCGACACTTGATTTTCTCATTAAGATACCTTGCTTGCGTATTTTTCTGAATCTATCGTTTCGTCATTCTATCGTTAGGTACTAAATGGGGAGGAAAATCAAAAGTTGATGGCACTGCGTTTGTCTTCAGTTTCTTTCCGATGCCATACACCTTTGCCTCAAAACATTCAGGAAAAAAAGTATTGGCTGCTTAGTTTTGAGTGGCCGTTTATCGCAAATTTCATCCTTTCCAAAGCGGGAAAATTGTTACCATTATTAAGGTTACGTAAACATAACTTACCATGATCATATCATGGGCACAAGAAAAAGGAATACCTTGCAATTAATATTTCATAAATTTCCGTACGCATTTTTACAAAATAAATAAATAATACCCCTTATCATTAAATTTGTAATATTTATGCACAATCAGAATACCTTTCGTATCTCCTCCTTAATTATGTCACTTCTTAGCTTCAAATTATAATTGATAGACTTGATCTGGAAAGAGACTCTGTTCGAAAGACTTTTATAACAAGTTTACTTGATGGCCAAAATATTTCTTCCTATCCATGCTTCTTTAACTGTTCCTTGATTTGCCTCAATCAGTGCAGGTGACCATCGAGACAATTTATCAAAAAAATCAAATGGCTCTAAGCACTATGGGACTTAACTGCTGAGGTCATCAGTCTCCTAGATTTAGAACTACTTAAACCTAACTAACCTAAGGACATCCCACACATTCATGCGGCGAGGCAGGGTTCGAACCTGAGACAGTAGCAGCAGCGTGGCTCCGGACTGAAGCGCCAGGAACCGCTCAGCCAGATAATTTATCCTAAAGAATTAGATCTTCATTTACTGCTTGTTACAAACAACATATGAGTACTATACTGATTCTTGCTGTAAGCTCTAATACATGTCCTAACTCCTACCGTCTTTTCCTTCGACATATGCCAGCAGTTATGGTTTGCTTTCGCATAAATGCGAACTATCAACTTTGTGTGAAAACGAAACGTGGAAAAAACACTTGACTTAGTTTCGTTCCTCACAATCTACGTTTTAGGAAAGCCTATAACAAAATAAAGAAAGAAAAACTGCACCAGTTACATACTTTGTAAGTTTAGCACAACGCGTTTCGAGAATTTCTTCTCATTTTTAAGCTCGTTTGTTTATATGCATGTTTTTGGTGATGTTTGCAAGTGTGATTTCCGTTTATTTTGCACTGTAGATGTCTTTTTGAGGTTATATTGCAATCGGAAAATCGGACAAAATTGCCCTTGGAGTGTTTTTATATGCTAGTGTTAGAAATGGATTTTTGTTTGTCTACTTACCGGTATTGTGCTTCCTGTGTAATGCAGGATGCACAATACCTGTAAGCAGACAAATAAAAATACCATTTCTAACGCTAGCATGTAAAAACACTTCAAGATTAATTTCGTCCGATTTTCCAACTGCAATATAACATCAAAAAGACATCTGCCGTGCAAAAGTAGTAGAAAAACACACATGCAAAATCACCAGAAATATGCATATAAACAAATGCACTTGAGAAGAAATTCTCGAAACCTGTTGTGCTAAGCATGTTAAAACAAGTAACTGGTGCAGGATTTCATTATTTAAATCATATATTACTTTACTGTAGCTTACGAATTCCATTTCCTGCAACGAATGGAATAGAATTCTTCCGGTGTACAAACCACCTCCATATAGCTACACCAAATGCTAGGTAGAAAATGTAGCAGTGAAAAAGAGTAAATCATTTCTTGCTTACAGGTCTGAGCGCACAACGCAAACGCCCTTCAACGTCTAAGACACAGAGTGAGCGAGACTGGGTTTATTGATCGCTGCGAGCTGTAGACTGTGGTAGCCACCCTTCTCAGTCAGTCCCTTTATCGAGTCATGGGGGGAGAGCTTGCCACGGGTGTGCATATAGTAAGGAAATACAAAGCTCTCGGTTATGGCGCTCCGAGCACTACTTGAAACCTAACTGGCCACGAACAAAGCCATTAGCATCTGACAGGCTTACTGTATTGTACTATAGAGCGTATAGGAAGTGATTGCTGTGGCGAGCAGCCTGTTCACATCAATGTTTACGCTTTCTAACATTGCATTGGTCAGTCCTTCTGGACAACAAGCAAAGAGGATGTCTTGCGAAGATGACTATTCTGTATACAGCACTGGCCATTAAAACTGCTACACCAAGAAGAAATGCAGATGATAAACGGGTATTCATTGGACAAATATATTATACTAGAACTGACATGTAATTACATTTTCACACATAATTCGGGTGCATAGATCCTGACAAATCAGTACCCACAACAACCACGTGTGGCCGTAATACCGGCCTTGATACGCATCGGCATTGAGTCAAACAGAGCTTGGATGGCGTGTACAGGTACAGCTGATCATACAGCTTCAACACGATACCAAAGTTCATCAAGAGTAGTGACTGATGTATTGTGATGAGCCAGCTGCTCGGCCGCCATTGGCCAGATGTTTTCAATTGGTGAGAGATCTGGAGATTGTGCTGGCCAGGGCAGCAGTCGAACATTTTCTGTATCCAGAAAGGCCCGTGCAGGACCTGCAGCATGCGGTTGTGCATTATCCTGTTGAAATGTAGCGTTTCGCAGGGGTCGAATGAAGGGTAGAGCCAGGGGTCGTAACACATCTGAAATGTAACGTCCACTGTTCAAAGTGCCGTCAGTGCGAACAGGAGGTGACAGAGACGTGTAACCAATGGCACCCTATACCATCACTCCGGCTGATACGCCCCCTATGGCGATAACGAATACACGCTTCTAATGTGCGTTCACCGCAATGTCGCCAAACACGGATGCGACCATCAAGATGATGTAAACAGAATCTGGATTCATTCGAAAAAATGATGTTTTGCAATTCGTGCACCCACGTTCGTCGTTAAGTACACCATCGCAGGCGCTCCTGTCTGTGATGGAGCGTCAAGGGTAACCGCAGCCACGGTCTCCGAGTTGATAGTCCATGCTGCTGCAAACGTCGTCGAACTGTTCGTGCAGATGGTTGTTGTCTTGCAAACTTCCCCATCTGTTTACTCAGGGATCGAGACGTGGCTACACGATCCGTTACAGCAATGCAGATAAGATGCCTGTCATCTTGACTGCTAGTGATACGATGCCGTTGGGATCCAACACGGCGTTCCGTATTACCCTCCTGAACCCACCATATTCTGCTAACAGTCACTGGATCTCGACCAACACGATCAGCAATGTCGCGATACGATAAACCGCAATCGCGATAAGTTACAATCCGACCTTTATCAAAGTCGGAAACGCGATGGTATGCATTTCTCCTCCTTACACGAGGCATCACAACAACGTTTCACCAGACAACGCCGGTCAACTGCTGTTTGTGGATGAGAAATCGGTTGGAAACTTTCCTCATGTCAGCACGTTGTAGGTGTCGCCACCGGCGTCACCCTTGTGTGAATGCTCTGAAAAGCTAATCATTTGGATATCACAGCATCTTCATCCTGTCGGTTAAATTTCGCGTCTGTAGCACGTCATCTTCGTGGTGTAGCAGTTTTAATGGCCAGTAGTGTACATTCAGGAATTCATTTATGAGAATGATTTTAGAAGAGAGTTTGTGGCCGAAATGTGATTCCTTATTTGATGAGAAGGCAGAATAATGTATTACGTTCCACTTAATGGAATATCTTATGAGGATTTATGCTTTTACAGCCAGAATCGGCATCAGTAAAAGTCTTTTGGGTATGAGACAGCATCAGTGTTTGAACCACCGCTCTAACAAAGGAGTCAGGCCTGGGTAAAATCAGCGCAACGAATTAACAGCAGTTGGCTTGGTCACTGGCCAGGCGGAGGGTGTAGTTTTAGGCCGTTTCCTACGGTCCTTTAGGGGAGTGCCGGACATGTTACCAATACTCACCGCATAAAAAAAGGGAGCAAAAACAGTTAAAGCGCGATAAAACATGGAACGAAATTTACACCGTTCGCAAAATGCCGTACATGGCATTAATCCCTTAAGAGAGCCTGTATACTCGGAGAGTGGTAAGTTTTCGCCAGCACCGTCTTTTTAGCAGACTGTGCGCAGGATGTATGATGGTGTGCTAAAAAGAAATGCCTCTGAATTTTCTATGTGAAAACTTTTAAGGCGTGTTAAATGGAACAAAACATTATTAACATTCTAAGTCTGTATTCTTCGTGCCCGCATCTTCATGTCTCAGAATAGTCAACCTTGCGACGAACATATGTCTCTCAACGAGAAACCTCTTCGTTGATACCGTCACCGTACAATGTTTGACTTTGTAGACGGAGCCACAAGCTCACCTCTGTTTGCACCGTTTCATTACTATCAAAAGATGTCCTCGGAAGTGTTCTTTAAGTTTTGGAAACAGATGAAAACCGGATGGTGCCACGTCGGAAGCGTGTGGAGGATGATCCATGACAGTGGAGCTAAGGTTGTTGCAGATGTCGCAGCGCCCGTAACTGATCTGGCGTGGTGAAGGAGAGGGTGCTCCGTGTGTGCACGAACTCTTAGAATTCGAAACTCGATAGCAGCATTCCGTTTCTCACGCGCCGGCAGTTACGTTACACACCAGCATATTACGTGCTACAATTCGCAGCTCTTTGGCGGCACGAGGGCTGCGAATATGTAGTCATGAAGAATAAAGATGCAGAATGTTTGTTTTATTTAAAAAGATTTAAGAGTTTTCAAGTAAGAAATTCGCAGATATTATTTTTCAGCATCCATTCGTACAATTAGGAACCGTCCGAAGGGGAAGATGGACTATTAAAGGACATCGACGTGATAAATAATCTGTTATTTGATAAATAATCTACTATCTGATAAAAAATGGAACAGTTGGTCACAAAGCTGTGAATTAATACAGTACATTAGTTCAACGAACAGCAGACGCAGTTGTAAAGGAACCGACATTTATCATGCAAGGTAACTAGTACGATTATCAATGTCTGAATTACCCGATGCAAATGTTTTAAATAAATATGCTGATATAGCGAATGAATTTAATCTTCGAAAATGAGAGTTCGTCGCTAAATTGCAAGTTTGACACTGTAACAGAGCGCAATAACTGCAAATTACTCTGAAAACTAGTTCCATCAGATAGCCTGGACTTCGTAGTTCATCATAAAATCAAATTTGAATGAGTCATCTTTAAATGAAGTGTCGGAATTTTATGCAGTCGCCTACGGCAAGGAATAATTACTTTTGATCTGTATTTATTTATTCATAATTGAGCATACATCTTACAGTACATGAATTCTCAATGCTTTCGTAGTGACCATTAGCGACAAATACCAAGTCGAATAACAGGTATTTCAGGAATGTTGTTGTGCACAGACGATCGCGTCGTAGATGCTTTATCACAGGGTGCATTGCCGTGCTGAGACAATCATAGTCTCCGAATTGTTCTCCTGATGCACGCAGTACACAGCACTTTCAAATGTGTTCGTATGATTCCGCATTTAGCTTCTTCTTAAGGGTGAAAAACGCCCCTATACCATAACACTACCTCCTCCGTACTTCGCTGTTGCCACTACACATAAAGGGAGGTAACGTTCTCTAGGCATACCCCAAGCCCGAGCCCCTCCATGGGACTGCCACACTGTATAGCGTGATTCATCACTCCAGACCACTAGTTTCACGGTCATCCACTGTCCACCGCCGCCGACCTTGACAACATCTCAAATGTCGCATAGTGTTGACTACAGAAATGCATGGCTTATGATGAGCTGTTCGACCACTGTAGCCCATTATTTTTAACGCCCTACGCACACTGTGCTGGCTGAGATGCTCGTAGCACTTCGGAACTAGCGAGTTATTCCTTCCGCTGATCCTATGCGACTTTTTACAACACCCTGCAGTACTTGACGGTACCTGTCGGCCAGTACAATTGGTTTTTGTTTGGTCTTGGTTTAGCTATTGTTGTTACTTCGCGTTTCCATCTCAGAATCGCATCAGCAACAATCGACTCGGGCCAGCTTAGAAGGATTGAAATGTCTTTGAAGGATTTGTTACTCACAAGCAAAAGAAACCCCTGTCGCAACCCCCCCCCTCCCCCCGCTCATATTTATTGGTAAGATGTTCTAGTGGATAGCCCGTCAAAAAGTGAACACAGATCAAGCATGAAAACAGGAAAAAGATGTACCGAACTGTTAAAAAAAAGAAGCAAAATAGAAACAATGAAGGGTCCAAGCTTAACAAGTGCAATATCGAGAAAAATTGAGCAGCCTCGGCGTCGTGTCGTGTTTAAGTGGTGACGGTGTTGGACTGTAAACCAGACGAGCTGTGTTCAAACTATCTCGCGCCATTCTTTTTTTTTCACAACATAATGAAGTGTGCGTCCGGTCTTCGAAATGTTTTTTCTCTTCTGTAGTCTTGGCAGTTGTCATGCTATACACTGGTTATAGAATATGAGTCATGTAAGAATACATCACCGTCGCAGCTAAATGTGATGAATAGTGAGAGCAGGCGAGATACCACATAGACTTCTCATAGAAATGAAAGCAACAAATACACAGGTGTGAACGATGTTACAACAAAAGATTTCAAGAGCCAAAACTTACAAAACGGAACCCAACTTAAAAAACGTTTTGACAGAGCACAGAGAAACTGTGTGATTGTGAAACTGTTGCGTTCATTTGTTGCAGTTTATGTGACAAACTGTTATGTTTTCATCATTTCCTTGGGAGTGATCACATTCTCATTCATACCTACACCTATTTCGGGCAAGTAGGTACATCTCACTCACTTATCAGGCGCGCAAATTGGGGTGACGATAGGAGATTCCTGTTATATGACACACGTACTCTCCTTAATGCCGTGTATGACACACCAGACGTCTTTTCCGGTGGAGGATTCGGTTGACTTGCTTATCATGAAACGTTTGCGGTTCCCATTCGAGAGCCACTTCCCTTCGGCTGCTAATAGAGTAATTGTAGAGAATCAACTATCATTATAGGTCCCGACTTACACCTCGATGTTGCAAACGGACCTTATACCACGATACAGGCACCAATTTGAATACAGCAAACACCGAAAAAGGTAAAAGATAGATTTATCCGAGTGAGGTTTGAACACGGCTCACCAGCTTAGCAGTTCACCACCATGACCACTTATCTACGACGCCGTTGCTGTTTCAGGTTGCTGTATGTTGCACTTGTCGTGCTTGGACCGTTTACTGTTTCTATACAGTACACTTCTTCCCGTTTTCGTGCTTGATCTGTGTTCAGTTTTTGACGGGCTGGTCAGCTGACATCCAATGACTGGTCCACGTTCGAAGTCACTGTGTTCTCCCGTTCTGCTGTTGCTGCTTCCGTATTGACGACACAACTTTCCTCGCTTCCTCTTGTAATATACAGGGTGTTCGGAAATTCCCACTACAAATTTTTAGAGCTTGTGGAGGGGAGTGAGGACATAATACGTATTTTGGAAAGGAATTCATGTCCGGAAACGTACAGTTTTTAACGGGCTGGTCAGCTGACATCCAATGACTAGTCCACGGTCGAAGTCACTGTGTTCTTCCGTTCTGCTGTTGCCGCTTCCCTATTGGCGACATAACTTTCCTCGCTTCCTGTCGTAACATACAGGGTGTTCGGAAATTCCCACTACAAACTATTAGAGCTTGTGGAGGGGAATGAGGACATAATACGTATTTTGGAAAGGAATGCATGTCCGGAAACGTACAGTTTTTGACGGGCTGGTCAGCTGACATCCAATGACTAGTCCACGGTCGAAGTCACTGTGTTCTCCCGTTCTGCTGTTGCAGCTTCCCTATTGGCGACACAACATTCCTCGCTTCCTCTCGTAACATACTTCTATGACGGTTTCATTTCAAATTGTAACGCTTCCACGCCAGCTGAGGGAAAGAGAATAGCCTCAGAGTTGCTTGTCTTGATACGCAGCAGGGTAGACAGGATGACGTGTACTACGCCAGACATCCACCTGATGTCACTTAACATATGCAAAGTTTAATTTACGAGACTTCGTACAGGAGAGGAAGATGTGCTGGCACGATTTGTGGCTACTGCACAAAAAATTTAAGAGACATGATCTGGGATGGACAGTGTGTCCAGAACATGCCTCGTAGGTACAATGTCTGTAACAAAGCTTGTGGTCGCCAAACCGAGCCGCGTCGGTAGTGTTCTGCACGTACAGTAAGTTGGATTCTTTTTTGTTTTAAAATAATATAAACACGTAATAACAAGTTTGTCTTGTGGGCATCATCCGCAGCAAGCACAGAAATATTTGCCGGCCAATGTGGCCGAGCGGTTCTAGGCGGTACAGTCTGGAACCGCGAAACCACTACGATCGCAGGTTCGAATCCTGCCTCGGGCGTGGGTGTGTGTGATGTCCTTAGGTTATTTAGGTTTCAGTAGTTCTAAGTTCTAAGGGACTGATGACCTCTGCAGTTAAGTCCCATAGTGCTCAGAGCCATTTTTGAACAGAAATATTCATTTTGTGAATAAAAACCTCCTTTTCATGCTCCACTGTATTTTAATTCTTGCAAACACGTTTCGCCTTTTACTTTCAGGCATCTTCGGTGGACTCTACAATTATACAGTTTTGTTTTGACATGCGATATTTATAGGCTATAAAACAGCCTACGTCTCGTTTTTTGTAAATAGTGATTACTTACAGCTCTACGCGTTTTTGGTTGCCATCTGCATTTCCTATCATCTGGTTACATGCTGGAGGTCGCACTATAACTTCACTTACGAAATATAAGCACGTTTTCACGATCCAAATGTTTTCTTCACAATTTTCATATTGATTGCTCTTATTGCTGTGGAGCACTATTGGTCTTTTGTCACTAGTTGCAGAAATTTTATCGAAAACTGTGGTTTGAGAACGTAATTACTTTGAGTTCACTTTGTCTCATCCTGTTCGCTTTGTTTACATACGTGTTGCCAGCTTAACAAAGTATATACTGAAACCTAACGTCTACTCATTTCTGTTCTGCTTACATGTGTGTGTGTGTGTGTGTATGTGTGTATACGTATGGGTTAGTATTTCGCACGTTGGCGTGCGTTTGTATGTGTGGTTGCGTGGGGGAAGGGGGGGGCGGGTTGGTGAGTGGGGGGGGGGGGGATGTATTGGTGGTTATTCAGGGCTAGTTGTGTTGTTGTTGTTGTTGTCTTCAGTCCTGAGACTGGTTTGATGCAGCTCTCCATCCTACTCTATCCTGTGCAAGCTTCTTCATCTCCCAGTACCTACTGCAACCTACATCCTTCCGAATCTGCTTAGTGTACTCATCTCTCGGTCTCCCTCTACGATTTTTACCCTCCACACTGCCCTCCAATGCTAAATTTGTGATCCCTTGATGCCTCAAAACATGTCCTACCAACCGATCCCTTCTTCTAGTCAAGTTGTGCCACAAACTTCTCTTCTCCCCAATCCTATTCAATACCTCCTCATTAGTTACGTGATCTATCCACCTTATCTTCACTATTTTTCTGTAGCACCACATTTCGAAAGCTTCTATTCTCTTCTTGTCCAAACTAGTTATCGTCCATGTTTCACTTCCATACATGGCTACACTCCAAACAAATATTTTCAGAAATGACTTCCTGACACTTAAATCTATATTTGATGTTAACAAATTTCTCTTCTTCAGAAACGCTTTCCTTGCCATTGCCAGTCTACATTTTATATCCTCTCTACTTCGACCATCATCAGTTATTTTACTTCCTAAATAGCAAAACTCCTTTACTACTTTAAGTGTCTCATTTCCTAATCTAATTCCCTCAGCATCACCCGATTTAATTGGACTACATTCCATTATCCTCGTTTTGCTTTTGTTGATGTTCATCTTATATCCTCCTTTCAAGACACTGTCCATTCCGTTCAATTGCTCTTCCAAGTCCTTTGCCGTCTCTGACAGAATTACAATGTCATCGGCGAACCTCAAAGTTTTTACTTCGTCTCCATGAATTTTAATACCTACTCCAAATTTTTCTTTTGTTTCCTTTACTGCTTGCTCAATATACAGATTGAATAACATTGGGGAGAGGCTACAACCCTGTCTCACTCCTTTCCCAACCACTGTTTCCCTTTCATGCCCCTCGACTCTTATGACTGCCATCTGGTTTCTGTACAAATTGTAAATAGCCTTTCGCTCCCTGTATTTTACTCCTGCCACCTTTAGAATTTGAAAAAGAGTATTCCAGTCAACATTGTCAAAAGCTTTCTCTAAGTCTACAAATG
This sequence comes from Schistocerca gregaria, assembly GCF_023897955.1. Taxonomy (NCBI): domain Eukaryota; kingdom Metazoa; phylum Arthropoda; class Insecta; order Orthoptera; family Acrididae; genus Schistocerca; species Schistocerca gregaria. The sequence goes on along the minus strand of NC_064927.1, from coordinate 125,401,352 downwards.
CTAGAAACGTAGGTTTGCCTTTTCTTAATCTTTCTTCTAAGATAAGTCGTAAGGTCAGTATTGCCTCACGTGTTCCAACATTTCGACGGAATCCAAACTGATCCTCCCCGAGGTCCGCATCTACCAGTTTTTCCATTCGTCTGTAAAGAATTCGCGTTAGTTTTTTGCAGCTGTGACTTATTAAACTGATAGTTCGGTAATTTTCACATCTGTCCCACGCCTGCTTTCTTTGGGATTGGAATTATTATATTCTTCTTGAAGTCTGAGGGTATTTCGCCTGTCTCATACATCTTGCTCACCAGCTGGTAGAGTTTTGTCATGACTGGCTCTCCCAAGGCCGTCAGTAGTTCTAATGGAATGTTGTCTACTCCGGGGGCCTTGTTTCGACTCAGGTCTTTCAGTGTTCTGTCAAACTCTTCACGCAGTATCGTATCTCCCATTTCGTCTTCATCTATATCCTCTTCCATTTCCATAATATTGTCCTCAAGTACATCACCCTTGTATAAACCTTCTATATACTCCTTCCACCTTTCTGCCTTCCCTTCTTTGCTTAGAACTGGGTTGCCATCTGAGCTCTTGATATTCATACACGTGGTTCTGTTCTCTCCAAAGGTCTCTTTAATTTTCCTGTAGGCAGTATCTATCTTACCCCTAGTGAGATAAGCTTCTACATCCTTACATTTGTCCTCTAGCCATCCCTGTTTAGCCATTTTGCACTTCCTGTCGATCTCATTTTTGAGACGTTTGTACTCCTTTTTGCCTGCTTCATTTACTGCATTTTTATATTTTCTCCTTTCATCAATTAAATTCAATATTTCTTCTGTTACCCAAGGATTTCTAGCAGCCCTCGTCTTTTTACCTACTTTATCCTCTGCTGCCTTCACTACTTCATTCCTCAGAGCTACCCATTCTTCTTCTACTGTATTTCTTTCCCCTATTCCTGTCAATTGTTCCCTTATGCTCTCCCTGAAACTCTGTACAACCTCTGGTTCTTTCAGTTTATCCAGGTCCCATCTCCTTAATTTCCCACATTTTTGCAGTTTCTTCAGTTTTAATCTACAGGTCATAACCAATAGATTGTGGTCAGAGTCCACATCTGCCCCTGGAAATGTCTTACAACTTAAAACCTGGTTCCTAAATCTCTGTCTTACCATTATATAATGTATCTGATACCTTTTAGTATCTCCAGGGTTCTTCCACGTATACAACCTTCTTTCATGATTCTTAAACCAAGTGTTACCTATGATTGAGTTGTGCTCTGTACAAAATTCTACTAGGCGGCTTCCTCTTTCATTTCTTAGCCCCAATCCATATTCACCTACTATGTTTCCTTCTTTCCCTTTTCCTACACTACTAGTTGTAGAAAGCTGAATATGAATGTAAGAAAGAGCTGCCACAGAGTGGTTGAAAGTTTTGTTTTCATCTGACTTGGTTTAAACGTTTTGTGGAGGGTTTAATGGGCAAGTGAGTGGAAAGAACTTGGGTAGTATTATTACTATCATCATAATATTTCTCTTTTGGGATGTTACTCTATTATTTTATCTATTACTGTAAACAATCAGTTGTTTGGCATATGTAATTGAACATTCAACAGAGTTTTCTTTTCTGATTTGGTTTTCTGTTTGTGCTAATTTTTCTGCAGGTTTAGGAGGTGTTTTTTAATTGTTGATTCCAGTTAATTTCCTGTCTAATTCTCTAGGAGTTAGTTTGTGATTGTGATCTCTTAGGTATTCTGCAAATGTGGAGTGGTTTGTCCCATGTTTTCAGTCTCTCATGTGCTCTTTGTATCTGACATCAAATTTCCTGAAAGAATTTGATCAGATGAGAGGAAACGCACATGCCAACCATATCACTTATTTGAATCTGTGAAGGCATGAACTGTTTTATGGTCTACAAATATCGCATGTCAAAACAAATCTTTATCATTCTTGATTCCACTGAAGACGCCTGAAAGTAAAAGGCGCAACGCCTCTGGAAGAAGTAAAATACATTGCAGTCTAAAGGGCGGTTTTTATTTACAAAACGAATAAACACCTAATGTTTAATGTTAATGTGCTTAAATGATGAATGGATATTTCGTTATGTTTCCTTTCGAATTGTTACCTAATACTTGTACTGCGTCACGCCTAACACAATTTCTCAAGCAGAAGTGGACGACTTACACATCTGAACTGAAACCGTCGTAACGGAAACAGTACGTTTCCGAAAATGAGTATCTATTCGAAATGTTAAGGACTCATTCACCTCTACGAGTCTTAGAAATTTGTAACTCGATTTCCCGAACACCCTGTGTAATGATCAATTCCGCAATACGTATTTTTGTCACATACACTCCTGGAAATTGAAATACACCGTGAATTCATTGTCCCAGGGAGGGGAAACTTTATTGACACATTCCTCGGGTCAGATACATCACATGATCACACTGACAGAACCACAGGCACATAGACACAGGCAACAGAGCATGCACAATGTCGGCACTAGTACAGTGTATATCCACCTTTCGCAGCAATGCAGGCTGCTATTCTCCCATGGAGACGATCGTAGAGATGCTGGATATAGTCCTGTGGAACGACTTGCCATGCCATTTCCACCTGGCGCCTCAGTTGGACCAGCGTTCGTGCTGGACGTGCAGACCACGTGAGACGACGCTTCATCCAGTCCCAAACATGCTCAATGGGGGACAGATCCGGAGATCTTGCTGGCCAGGTTAGTTGACTTACACCTTCTAGAGCACGTTGGGTGGCGCGGGATACATGCGGACGTGCATTGTCCTGTTGGAACAGCAAGTTCCCTTGCCGGTCTAGGAATGGTAGAACGATGGGTTCGATGACGGTTTGGATGTACCGTGCACTATTCAGTGTCCCCTCGACGATCACCAGAGGTGTACGGCCAGTGTAGGAGATCGCTCCCCACACCATGATGCCGGGTGTTGTCTCTGTGTGCCTCGGTCGTATGTAGTCCTGATTGTGGCGCTCACCTGCACGGCGCCAAACACGCATACGACCATCATTGGCACCAAGGCAGAAGCGATCTCATCGCTGAAGACGACACGTCTCCATTCGTCCCTCCATTCACGCCTGTCGCGACACCACTGGAGGCGGGCTGCACGATGTTGGGGCGTGAGCGGAAGACGGCCTAACGGTGTGCGGGACCGTAGCCCAGCTCCATGGAGACGGTTGCGAATGGTCCTCGCCGATACCCCAGGAGCAACAGTGTCCCTAATTTGCTGGGAAGTGGCGGTGCGGTCCCCTACGGCACTGCGTAGGATCCTACGGTCTTGGTGTGCATCCGTGCGTCGCTGCGGTCCGGTCCCAGGTCGACGGGCACGTGCACCTTCCGCCGACCACTGTCGACAACATCAATGTACTGTGGAGACCTCACGCCCCACGTGTTGAGCAATTCGGCGGTACGTGCACCCGGCCTCCCGCATGCCCACTATACGCCCTCGCTCAAAGTCTGTCAACTGCACATACGGTTCACGTCCACGCTGTCGCGGCATGCTACCAGTGTTAAAGACTGCGATGGAGCTCCGTATGCCACGGCAAACTGGCTGACACTGACGGCGGCGGTGCACAAATGCTGCGCAGCTAGCGCCATTCGACGGCCAACACCGCGGTTCCTGGTGTGTCCGCTGTGCCGTGCGTGTGATCATTGCTTGTACAGCCCTCTCGCAGTGTCCGGAGCAAGTATGGTGGGTCTGACACACCGGTGTCAATGTGTTCTTTTTTCCATTTCCAGGAGTGTAGTATATTGCAGAGGCCAGACGAAATCCACCCGTTTCGGGCTCTGAAGGTGTATCATCGCGCTAGTAGAATGGGTGTTGACAATTTTGCGGCTGAGAAGCGCATGGCAGAAATTCTCTAGTAATTTGTAAGTGGCTCGCCGTGGACTGCGGAGAAGTGAGACATTTTCCGAGGAGCTGAAGCGGAACCCCTGTTCAACAGACGAGGGAAGGAAGTAAGCAGTGAGAGGCTAGCGCGGCGCTTTGTAGCGCTTAAGGTCGGCCGGGAGGGCAGGTTGCCGGCTCGCCTGGGAAGCCGACTCAGCGCTTTCCGAGGAACCGCGGCCGCCTGCGGAAGGCGCTGTTTGTCTGGCGGCGGGCGTGACGTCACTGGGCTCAGACCGTCAGCCAGGTGAGCTGTCCGGCCAGGAATCAGACAGCTACCGGTACACACATCCCCTGCACTGCGTTCCCGCTAGGCTAACACACACAGCTCTGGAATTTCATGACTTTGTTTCTAATATACAACAATCCGTAAAGAATTTATATGTGGGTATTTCCCGCCATTCTCTTCCTATTACTGAACTGTATGAATGTACGCTCCACATCTCCTCCTAAACCACTGGATCGATTTCAACCAAACTTGATGTAAACTTCATTTACTGTCTGCTAAGAATCGCCGCTGGAGTAAGAAAAACCTACCTCTCAAAGGAGCAGGGGTGGAGGTGAAAAACAAGAAACGACGCGCAAATAGCCAGACTATATTCGCCCAGTGTTTGAGAAAGAGAGCGCTTAGTTATACTTGCAACAAACTTTACACATCATAATAAACAAGAATATCGTATTATTGTGACTGTGTGCCAAAGCAAAGAGTTCTCCAGAGTTAAACAGAGAGAGTAGCTACTGTGGAAATTGTTCATGCTATTGATTTTGATTGTTGTGTACATTAGTAAGAAAATGTGGTAAATAAACGTAAATGTCGTGTGACTGGGGCCTCCCGTCGTGTAGACCATTCGCTGAGTGCAAGTCTTTTCGATTTGACGCCACTTCGGCGACTTGCGCGTCGATGAGGATGAAATGATGATGATTAGGACAATACAATACCCAGTCCCTGAGCGGAGAAAAACTCCGGCCCAGCCAGGAATCGAGCCCAGGCCCTTACTATTGACATTCTGTCACGCTTACCACTTGCTAATACAGTGTTACAAAAGCTTCATTTGTCTTAAGCATTAACGAAGTAACATGAAAAAGTAAGTTCTAACGGCTCTGAGCACTGTGGGACTTAACATCGGAGGTCATCAGTCCCCTTAGAACTTAGAACTACTTAAACCGAACTAACCTCAGGATACGACACACATCCATGCCCGAGGCAGGAGCCGAACCTGCGACCGTAGCAGTCGCGCGGTTCCGCACTGAAGCGCCTAGAACCATTCGGCCACCGCGTCCGGCGAAGAAGTAAGTAATGAATTTGACTAGGTTCCTGCAGCTATAACTTGCGACATAAAAATAGTTATCTAAAAGCTATGGAGAGCGAATCAGCTAAATCATGCACCACAGATATAGCGGAAATCGGAAGTGCTATCGATGTGCGGGTTTCACAGAATGGACTGGTAGTCAGTGGTTCGTATTTTTAGCTAACAAACAGATTGTAATAATACTTAGAAAGTGTATTTTTGTGCAAACATACAATGTCCATGGACATTAACAAGCTACAAGAAGGGTAAATTAGAATATCTGTGGTGTTTGTTGCAGCATTCTAGTGCGAGTCGTTTACGAGATATCGTACGGTGCAAGTTTTGCACACTGACTTGTTTGTGTCATTCAACCTCCGTAGTTGCCAGATACGATGGTGTTATGTTTGCTTACTGTGTGCTTGTGTGTTCCTTGAGTGCAATGCGACTTGCTAGACAGTCAGTGTGTGGCAGTCCAAGCAGTAGATAGTGAGTAGACGATGGGATTTAGCAATCAAGAAAGAGCCCACATGCTCGTGGTGTATGGAGAGTGTAGGAAGAATGCAGTTCGCTCTTGTACGGTATATTCTGGAAGGTATCCCAGTAGACTCAATCATCTCGGCAATTATTTATCAACCTCTTCAAACAGTCACGTGAAAGTGGAGTGTAAAACATGCGCAACGTAATAAATGGTTCAAATGGCTCTGAGCACTATGGGACTTAACTTCTGAGGTCATCAGTCCCCTTAGAACTTAGAACTCCTTAAACCTAACTAACGTAAGGACATCACACACATCCATGCCCGAGGCAGGATTCGAACCTGCGACGGCAGCGGTCGCCTAGTTCCAGACTGTAGCGCAACGTAACAGAAGGAAACAAGTGACCCTTCGCCACAAACCGTCAGGTGGCTTGCGGAGTGTGGATGTAGATGTAGAAGAGGCGGAAATTAATGTTCTCTGCTGCTGTTGCAGTTGATTCACATGTTAGCTCCCGCGCAGTCGGACAAGGAAGTGGAATGAATCAGGAAAGTGCTGTGCGCATTCTTCACCGACGCAGGTTTCATCCCTACCACACCTCTCTCCATCGAGAGCGCCATGGAAACGATTATAAGAAACGCGTTAACTTCTGTACGTGGGCATTAGGACAGAATGCATCACGTATCCTGTTCAATGATGAAGCAACAATCACCAGTCATGGCCTGGTAAAGCACCGAAACATGCACAGTTGGTCTGTTGAGAATCTCCGATGTCAGGTGGAACGTCAGCGTCCATGGAGGGTACACGTGTGTGGGATAGTGAACTGGTTTTCATAGGCGGAACACTGAACGTACACAGGTATTGCAGTCTCCTAACACACCATCTTCACCGGATGCTAAAATACGTTCCTCTGCAGACGAGGAGGAACCTGTGGTACCAACATGATGGCAGTCCGCCCATAGTGCGCGAAGTACTACAGGTTGTCTTCACGAATTGCTTTCAAATCGTTGGACTGGACGCAGAGGATCTGTCCCTTGGACGGTCCGTTCCCCTTATTTGACGCCTGTAGACCTTTTTTTCTGTGGGGAACGCTGAAAGACGCTGTCTATAAATACATATCAACTACACCCGGTGATGTGCAGCGACGTATTACTGTAGCCTGCTCGGACATCTCCGCTGAAATGGTAGCACGTGTGCAGAAGTCTTTCTATACCAGACTGCAAGCGTGTGTTGCCGCTGCCCGTGGTCATTTTGAACACAACGTGTGGTAGTCAGTAGTCTCGTTACTGATCAGTATCCGCATAATTAGTGCATGCAGTTACGTTGTTCTTTACCTTGTGCTACAAGTATTGTGCACGTGTGGGTATAGGAACTTGTCAAAATATTACATCTCGTAAACGACTAGCAGTAGAGTACTGCAACAAACACCACTGACATTCATATTTACCCTACTTTTAGTTTGTTAATGTCAATAGGCGTTGTTCCATTTAAAAAGTGTATATTTGCACAAAAAATCACTTTCTAATTATTATTACAATCTGTTGGTTGGCTAACAGTATGAGCCCCTGATTACCAATCCATTCTGTGAAAACCGCACATCAATAGTACTTTCCATTTCCGCAGTATTTGCGGTACAAGTTTTGTAGGTGATTCACTCTGTATATGAAATAAATCTGTATGATAGTGAGATGCAAGTCAGCTGCAAATATATTTCCTATCTGTTCGGTATCAAACACATGTAAAATTGGTAAATAATTTCAAATTGTGGTCTAGAAGTTAAAGAGCTGACACGACTGCAGCAGTAGTCACGTCACAGGGCTGAGGAAGGTGCGAGCAGATCCTCCATAGGGGCCTTTTGTCGCCGTCCTTGGTCTGGATAAGAGTTTGTGCGGTCTATGAGCCACTTGAGATAACGTGATGTGCAAAAAGTTTTAAGTCAGTCACTCAGCGCAACAGTTCGCAGTGTTACCAGTCAAAACGAATACGTTTCTTTTTCTAAGATGCCAGGACTCTCTGCGGAGTTCTACGTCGCCATACGCGGCGTTGTATTGTATGCTGACTATCCAACCGCCCACAATTCACGTCGCACCAGATCATAACTTACGGACACACATATACGTCGTCGCATTCATTCGCAGGAGCACTCTTGATTTTGCAAACGCGTCCTTACGGGCAGTCTCTCTAAACTTCTACTTCTCCATATGTCGTGCAATACCAGTAACCGAAAACTGGTTACTTTATATATACGCAGAAAAATAATCTGTGCTGAAATAGTTCATTCAGATACAATTCGCTATGAAACAGCATTTATTAGATAATTTCACATTTTAAGGTAGAATACGAAACTACCGTACTATTTGTGAAAATTGCAACACACATGAGTAATGCTCTGAATCACTCTATAATTGGAGGATATGTAGGGTGTGGAACCATAAGAAGTGATTAAGATTGCCAGAGACATGGTATGCTGGTTGGTTGGTTGGTTTTCGGGAAGGAGACCAGACAGCGAAGTCATCGGTTTCGGGAAGGACGGGGAAGGAAGTCGGCCGTGCCCTTTGAAAGGAACCATCCAGGCATTTGCCTGGAGCGATTTAGGGAAATCACGGAAAACCTAAAGCAGGATGGCCGGACGCGGGATTGAACCGTCGTCCTCCCGAATGCGAGTCCAGTGTTTAACCACTGCGCTACCTCGCTACATGGTATGCCTATAGGTCCAGCGCCGCCCTCCTCTCTCTGGCGTGAGAGGTCGGTGTTATGCCACGGTTAGACGACGCAAAGACGCCAAACGAAGTGGAAGCGTGCAAGCACGTGCCAATACGCCTCGTCCACATCAACGGGTACATCATCAGGATGTGAGTGAGTTGGAACAGGGCAGAATGAATGGTCCCAGGGAAACAGATTTGTTGTCCGGTGACTTGCGGCTCGTACAAGGCATACTGCTTCGATAGTGATGCGTGTGTAGAATCATCAGGAAGAAGAGAGAGGTACAAAGTAGTTATTGGGCACTGGAATGCGACTACAGTGCAGGTTGACCGGCGTCTTCCCTGCGTGGTTGTAACCGACAGAACAGCTTCGACCATATTGTTGGCTCGTCTTTGGAGTACTGTATCAAGTATCGATATACCTGCACCGTCAGTTCGGCGCCATTTGCTGAGTGGCAGAATGCATGCCACTGTTTCGGCTTCCGTCGATCCGAAACTACAATCATCTCAGACTGAAAGGGGTACACGAACGCCGTCACTGGCGTTCTGAGTGGCAAAATGTGGTGTTTTAGGATGAGTCTCGCGTCGACTTGCCCTGTCGCAATGGCCGCGTACTTGCTGGACGCTGCCATGGTGAAAAAAAATGGTTCAAATGGCTCTGAGCACTATGGGACTTAACATCTATAGTCAACAGTCCCCTAGAACTTAGAACTACTTAAACCTAACTAACCTAAGGACATCACACAACACCCAGTCATCACGAGGCAGAGAAAATCCCTGACCCCGTCGGGAATCGAACCCGGGAACTCGGGCGCGGGAAGCGAGAGCGCTACAGCACGACCACGAGCTGCGGACTACCATGGTGAACGCAATCATGTAAACTACATTGCTGAGAGGCATTAGCGGACATGCACCAAGTGTAGTGGTTTGGGAGCGCCATTGTCTGCAATACGCTATCTCACCTCGTAAGTAATGAGGATTTAAAATGTAGACTGGTAGTGGTAAAAAAAAGCGTTTCTGAAGAAGAGAAATATACATTTAAGTGTTAGAAAGTCTCGCATGAAGGTATATGTCTTGAATGTAGCCTTGCATGCAAGTGAAATGTGGATTATTAACAGTTCAGACGAGAAAAAAAAATGGTTCAAATGGCTCTGAGTACTATGGGACTCAAATTCTGAGGTCACCATTCCCCTAGAACTTAGAACTACTTAAACCTAACTAACCTAAGTACAGCACACACATCCATGCCCGAGGCAGGATTCGAACCGGTGACCGTATCGGTCGAGCGCTTCCAGACTGTAGCGCCTAGAACCCCTCGGCCACCCCGGCCGGCTCAGACGAGAAGAGAATAAGCTTTTGAAATGTGATGGCACAGAAGAATGCTGAAGATTAGATGGGGAGACTAGGTAACTAATGAGAAGGTACTGAGAAGAAGTGAGGAGAAAAGAAATTTGTGGCACAATTTGTCTAAAGAAGGGATCGGTTGATAGAATACATTCAGAGAAATCAAGGGATCACATATTCAGTACTGGAGGGAAGTGTGGTGGGTAAACATTGTAGATAGAGACAAAGAGATGAATACAGTAAGCAGGCTCAAAAGGATGTAGGTTGCTGCAGTTTTTCAGGACAAGATGGTCCAAATGACTTTGAGCACTATGGGACTTAACTTCTGAGGTCATCAGTCCCCTAGAACTTAAAACTACTTAAACCTAACTAACTTAAGGACATCACACACATCCATGCCCGAGGCAGGATTCGAACCTGCGACCGTAGCGGTCGCGCAGTTCCAGACTGTAGCTCCTAGAACCGCTCGGCCTACCTGGCCGGCCAACAAGAAGAACATCAATCGTCTGTATATTGTCGTGTCCCTAATCTGTGGAATAAATTTCCTTGGACTCGCATGTCTCTGACTTGCTACGACGGATTCCACAAACGCGACATTTATCGGATTACTTATGGTATAGGTAAAGACGGAGCTGCATGGGAAAGTCTAGGGGAGGACTACGGCGAGCAGAGGGTGTCAAAATGACTGTTGATGATGACACAAGACAGGCTTTGAGTCCGTTACACATTTCTTCAGTTTCTCTCGGCCATCGCGGGTTAATCAGACCAGCAATTAATTAACGGGAGTTTTGCAGTAAGATAGTTCCGCCAGTAGTCGGCGTACACCTCCTCAATCTTGTGGCATCGCTTCCATGTTGGCTGCCCTGCACTTGCACAATCCGGAGTGGCTGTGTATGTAACCCGGTATATCTGATGAAAGCGGCCCTCTGGTTCCGTCTTACACGCTGCCCGTCTTCCCAGCAGGCAAGTCCCTGTTCTCTCTTGTTCCTCTGCCCTCGGTGTGTTTACAGTCCCAGGACGTAAAGAGGTCGATACTCGCGCGTGACTGGAAACCGGAACCTCTTCCGTTAACTCCGACCAGCGACCGAGACCCGTTGCTTTTCCTCTCGACGCCGTCTCGGAATCAAAGTTACAGGGAATACAACGATAGCAGTACAGTGACGTGAAGTCGGTGCGTGCGGCTCGTGGGCGGGAGAAACTACACATGGTGTCCATTAAATAACTCTATCATTAAAAGAAAAAGAAAAAACAAATCCAGACAGGTGCTAGTAGGGCTCGCACTCTGACTATGCCATACAAAATTAATTACGTATACAGGTAATAATAATATTTTTGTTCGGCTCAGAGGGCTAGTGCAAGACTCTCTACTGGACGTCACTGCGGCGACTTGCGTGTCTCTACCCATCCTAGTTATTCAACCGAGGAAGGGGGACCTACAGTTTAACGCGGAAGCAAATGGTTCAAATGGCTCTGAGTACTATGGGACTTAACATATGAAGTCATCAGTCCCCTAGAACTTGTTGTTGTTTTTGTTGTCTTCAGTCCTGAGACTGGTTTGATGCAGCTCTGCATGCTACCCAATCCTGTGTAAGCTTCTTCATCTCCCAGTACTTACTGCAACCCACATCCTTCTGAATCTGCTTAGTGTATTCATCTCTTGGTCTCCCTCTACGACTTTTACCCTCCACGCTGCCCTCCAATGATAAATTTGTGATCTCTTGATGCCTCAGAACATGTCCTACTAACCGGTCCCTTCTTCTTGTCAAGTTGTGCCACATACTCCTCTTCTCCCCAATTCTATTCAATACTTCCTCATTAGTTATGTGATCTACACATATAATCTTCAGCATTCTTCTGTAGCACCACATTTCGAAAGCTTCAATTCTCTTCTTGTCCAAACTATTTAACGTCCATGTTTCACTTCCATACAAATACTTTAAAAAACGACTTCCTGACACTTAAATCTATACTCGATGTTAAGAAATTTCTCTTCCTCTTCAGAAACGTTTTCCTTGCCATTGCCAGTCTACATTTTATATCTTCTCTACTTCGACAATCATCAGTTATTTTGCTCCCCAAATAGCAAAACTCCTTTACTACTTTAAGTTTCTCATTTCCTAATCTAATTCCCTCACCATCACCCGACTTAATTCGACTACATTCCATTATCCTCGTTTTGCATTTGTTTATGTTCATCTTATATCCTCCTTTCAGTACACTGTCCATTCCATTCAATGGCTCTTCCAAGTCAGAATTACAATGTCATGGGCGAACCTTAAAGTTTTTATTTCTTCTCCATGGATTTTAATACCTAATCCGAATTTTTCTTTTGTTTCCTTTACTGCTTGGTCAATATACAGATTGAAGAACATCGGGGAGAGGCTGCAACCCTGTCTCACTCCCTTCCCAACTACTGTCTCCCTTTCATACCCCTCGACTCTTATAACTGCCATCTGGTTTCGGTACAAATTGTAAATAGCCTTTCTCTCCCTGTATTTTACCCCTGCCACCTTTAAAATTTGGAAAAGAGTATTCCAGTCAACATTGTCAAAAGCTTTCTCTAAGTCTACAAATGCTAGAAACGTAGGTTTGCCTTTCCTTAATCTAGCTTCTAAAATAAGTCGTAAGGTCAGTGTTGCCTCACTTGTTCCAACATTTCTACGGAATCCAAACTGATCTTCCTCGAGGTCGGCTTCCACCAGTTTTTCCATTCGTCTGTAAATAATTCGCGTTTGTATTTTGCATCTGTGCCTTATTAAACTGATAGTTTGGTAATTTTCACATCTGTCCCACGCCTGCTTTCTTTGGGATTGGAATTATTATATTCTTCTTGAAGTCTGAGGGTATTTCGCCTGTCTCATACATCTTGCTCACCAGATGGTAGAGTTTTGTCATGGCTGGTATTCCCAAGGCTGTCAGTAGTTCTAATGGAATGTTGTCTACTCCCGGGGGCTTGTTTCGACTCAGGTCTTTCAGTGCTCTGTCAAACTCTTCACGCAGTATCAAATCTCCCATTTCATCTTCACCTACATCCTCTTCCATTTCCGTCATATTGTCCTCAAGTACATCGCCCTTGTATAGACCCTCTATATACTCCTTCCACCTTTCTGCTTTCTCTTCTTTGCTTAGAAATGGGTTTCCATCTGAGCTCTTGATATTCATACAAGTGGTTCTCTTTTCTCCAAAGGTCTCTTTACTTTTCCTGTAGGCAGGATCTATCTTACCCCTAGTGAGATAAGCCTCTACATCCTTACATTTGTCCTCTAGTCATTCCTGCTTAGCCATTTTGCACTTCCTGTCGATCTCATTTTTGAGACGTCTGTATTCCTTTTTGCCTGCTTCATTTACTGCATTTTTATATTTTCTCCTTTCATCAAATAAGTTCAATATTTCTTCTGTTACCCAAGGAGTTCTACTAGCCCTCGTCTTTTTACCTACTTGATCGTCTGCTGCCTTCACTACTTCATCCCTCAGAGCTACGCATTCTTCTTCTACTGTACTTCTTTCCCCCATTCCTGTCAATTGTTCCCCTATGTTCTCCCTGAAACTCTGTACAACCTCTGGTTCTATCAGTTTATCCAGGTCCCATCTCCTTAAATTCCCAACATTTTGCAGTTTCTTCACTTTTAATCTACAGTTCATAACCAATAGGTTGTGGTCAGAGTCCATATCTGCCCCTGGAATTCTCTTACAATTTAAAACTTGGTTCCTAAATCTCTGTCTTACCATTATATAGCCTATCTGATACCTTCTAGTATCTCCAGGATTCTTCCATGTATACAGCCTTCTTTTATGATTCTTTAGCCAAGTGTTAGTTATGATTAAGTTTTGCTCTGTGCAAAATTTTATCAGACGGCTTCCTCTTTCATTTCTCTGCCCCAATCCATATTCACCCACTATGTTTCCTTCTCTCCCTTTTCCTACTCTCGAATTCCAGTCACCCATGACTATTAAGTTTTCGTCTCCCTTCACTACCTGAATATTTTCTTTTATCTCATCATACATTTCATCAATTTCTTCATCATCTGCAGAGCTAGTTGGCATATAAACTTCTACTACTGTAGTAGGCGTGCGCTTCGTGTCTATCGTGGCCACAATAATGCGTTCACTATGCTCTTTGTAGTAGCTTACCCGCAAACGTATTTTTTTATTCATTATTAAACCTACTCCTGCATTACCCCTATCTGATTTTGTGTTTATAACCCTGTAGTCACCTGACCAGAAGCCTGGTTCATCCTGCCACCGAACTTCACTAATTCCCACTATATCTAACTTTAACCTATCCATTTCCCTTTTTAAATCTCCTAACCTACTTGCCCGATTAAGGGATCTGACATTCCACGCTCCGATCTGTAGAACGCCAGTTTTCTTTCTCCTGATAACGACATCCTCTTGAGCAGTTCCCGCCCGGAGATCCGAATGGGGGACTATTTTACCTCCGGAATATTTTACCCATACAGTAAAGCTTCATGCCCTCGGGAAAAATTACGGCTGTAGCTTCCCCTTACTTTCAGCCGTTCGCAGTACCAGCACAGCAAGGCCGTTTTGGTTAATGTTGCAATGCCAGGTCAGTCAATCATCCAGACTGTTGCCCCTGCAACTACTGAAAAGGCTGCTGCCCCTCATCAGGAACCACACGTTTGTCTGGTTTTGGTTAATGTTGCAAGGCCAGGTCAGTCAATCATCCAGACTGTTGCCCCTGCAACTACTGAAAAGGCTGCTGCCCGTCATCAGGAACCACACGTTTGTCTGGCCTCTCAACAGATACCCCTCCGTTGTGGTTGCACCTACGGTACGGCCATCTGTATCGCTGAGGCATGCAAGCCTCCCCACCAACGGCAAGGTCCATGGTTCGTGGGGAAGCCCTAGAACTTAGAACTACTTAAACCTAACTAACCTAAGGACATCAGACACATCCATGCCCGAGGCAGGATTCGAACCTGCGACCGTAGTGGTCGCGTGGTTCCAGACTGAAGCGCCTAGAACCGCTCGGCCACAACGGCCGACTAACGCGGAATCCGAACCATGTGTTATTTATGGGGACTCCTCACATCGTTGAGGGGTGAGGGCTAGGTCAAAATTAAGACTGAAAACCTCGCGACCTCTGAGTTTCCACGCACACGCTTTACCGCTAGAGCACCAGGGCCGACATGTACGTAAATAGTACCTCCATAGTTTTTGATGAGCTAGTTTGGGAGTATCGACATATGTAATACATATGAACGTATCTTTTAATAGCATTAACTTAGAAGCTTACATTTTTCACTCCGCCAATGGACAGTAGACCTTAATGACATAAACTTCATCTTTATACGTCTCCCCTTTCCTGAGAAAAAAGGGTCTTAACAGTCGGACAGACAAATCGACGGGCAATAAAGTTATCCTATAATGGTTCCGTTTTTTCTGATTGAGGTATAGAAACCTAAAAATCACAACTTGGAAACTATCGGAGTCAGAGTACCTTGGTGATTTGCAAAACGTTTAGCAACGCTCAAAGTTTCCTTCTGTTATGCCACGATTTTAACGTGTGCCCCACCTCTTGTCTGAACAACATGGCAGGAAGAGCCGTTCCCATCAGATCAAAACCCTTTTTGTCACACTCGATCGTTGAGCCACATTCTCGAAGTCCTCCTCACAGCAAGAGCTCGACTCTGAAACAACCCTCTGCATTATGTTAGAGAACTGAATAACATCTCCAGCTTCAGAAAACAGGTAACGACACATCTACTAAAACGAGAATAAGACTGTCATTGTCCCTATATGCTCTCGTCAGCCTTATACATCCCTCTTTCCAGCCTGCTCCTTCAAATTTCCCGGTATTCTTAGCCGATGTAGCCTCCTTAAATTTCCTTTTCCAAAAACTCGCTATATCGGAAAATATCTATCTTCTAGATCTATAAATTCTTCTTTTATCTGCCACTGTCATTACTGTTATTAACGTCACAATTGTTGTCATTATTATTATTAGATTATTATTAGTAGTAGTATTACTATTATCAGTGGCTGCAGCTGCAGTTGTCCAAGTTATGCCACTATTAAATTTTTTACTTCATAGTCAGTATAATTTATTCACACCACCACTGCAGAAACTCAAATCATTTTAATACTAATTGTCATATTGATATTGTTATTTTTTTAGGTAACTGTGATGTTATATATACTTTACGTGTTAAACCATAGTCAGATGAAACAGAAGGTCCAATGGCCCTCACAAGGTTAAATAAATAAAACTAGTCGCTAGTACAACATCAAGTCGACATTCTTGTTCTGCTCGTGTACGCAGCATCAAAAGTTCTTCAGTGCAACTACTGTGCTCGTTTTGTGTGAGGATTTGTAATAAACCTTAGAACAAAGGAACTGGGACTTGTCATTGCTTCGTTGATTCGTGTGTCATGGGTAGTAGCATCTGTGACTGGTGTTGTGTACACGCGATCCTTGCTGTAACCTCATAAAAAAGAAGTTTAGTGGTGTGACATTGGGAGAGCGCGAGGGGCGTGTGATGGGACTATTCTTACCCATACATCTCCCAAGAAATGTCATTCAGTACACACTACACGTTCTAACTCAAATGTGAAGGTGCAGCGTCATGCTGGAAGATGATGGACGGCTACGGCTCTTCAATCTAGCAGAAAATGTTCCAGCACGTCCAGGTAAACATTTTCTGTTATGGTATTCTCTGCGGAGAGAAACGGGCCTGCCACACTCTAGTGCATTTGGTCAACCAAATATTAATCTTCGGACACCCAATGGCGAATCCACGACTGTTGTGTAGGCTTTCGAAGTTCTATATCCTAGTTTTATGGCGATTCACAAGCCGATAATGGGGAACGTTGCTTCATCTGAAAACAGGCACTGGTCATTGAAACTGCCTGTATCTTTGAAGTTTTTGAACCACCTCAGTGTGCTTGTTTTTATCGATGGTGCCCTCCCATACTGCCATCGAAAATTCCGCAATACCGCTGTTGAAGATTTGAATATGTATACCAGATGACACATGGCTTCTTCTCTGGGTCTGTCGCCATTTTCATGCACCCCAGCTCAATTCTGCAACAAAGGACAAAGAAAAAAAGTTTCAGAACTTCTGAAAGTTTCCAGCAAACCACCATTTTCTACCTCTAATAGTTCCAAACTTATATTTTTTGAACTGACAGCGGGGCTTTATGGACACTCTACATTATGTGAAGACTCCATAAAAAAAAAAGGCTCAGAAGAAACACTCGCTGCCGGAAAACTGGCAGACATGTTTTTATGGCCCCAACCGTGGCCAACTGTTGTCATTTTATTATCGTCACAAGGACGTCACGAACGTAGATACGCAAACTGCCGTTTTGGTCACTGGCCTTTCCAAGTCTACCTAGCAGTTGTGCAGTACGCAACAGGTAAGCTTGTGACCTACAACTGTCGTCATAAGATGTGGTATAAGCTACCTGACATACTGGCGAAGTTAACGAAGGAATACATTTTTTCTTGCAACAATATTCCTATTAAAAACTTCCACACCATCTTCCTCGCAGATTAAAACAACATCAGCGAGAATTTCACTTAATCAGTACTCATTTTATTCATCAGGCGCTTTCTATTTCCTGATAATATTTGGTTCGATGCGGCTCGGCAGAAAGCTTACAGGCAGGGCTCGCATTGTTTTGCTTGATGTGTTTGTTGTTAGTACGAGTCACAGACATGTAGAATTGCCAAAATGATGATGCTTTCGCTTTATACCCCAGGTACTCTACTGCCAGTATCGCCATTGAAGAGGTAACTGCTAATGACGTACTTTACTTATGAGATCATTGTAGAATTATGTTTGATTCTTGTAAGTGCAGGCAACCTACATGACACTTAAAACACTCATTCTTTAAGAATATTTCAAGAGATGGCAGCACTTTGGTGTCAGAGGTTTCAGGTATGATTTCGGCAGGTAGGTTCTATGCAATGGCAACCGGAAACTTGTTTGAAAGGATTGTGTTTTTCATTAGCAGAACTTTTGGGACACCCACGTGTCAAGTATAGTGTTACTCTAATTATTTTTTCCATATTTCCGTTTTGATGAAGTTTTCAATATCACCATAAAACATTGTCAGTGGTTCAAAAATGGTTCATATGGTTCTGAGCACTATGGGATTTAACATCTGAGGTCATCAGTCCCCTATAGCTTAGAACTACTTAAACCTAACTAACCTAAGGACATAACACACATCCATGCCTGAGGCAGGATTCGAGCCTGCGACCGTAGCGGTCGCGCGGTTCAGGACTGAAGCGCCTAGAACCGCTTGGCCACCGCGGCCGGCCCTTGTCAGTGTTCCCAAAAATACAAGTAATCATAATATGCCTAATAATTATAAATTATACAGGACCGGGGGTTAAAAAATAGATTTATTTTATTTTGTCAGTCAAATTCGCTTAAAATGGTAGGGAAAGAAGAATCATACAGGATTTTCTCAATGTACCGTACTGTGACGATGAAAATATAACTGAAGGAGGCGAAAAATATGCACACTACGAAATAGACGAAGATGAGCGCAGTAGTGATAATCGCTTTGAAGAAAATGTGATAGTCGATGATGAAGTGATATTTTCGGAAAAGAACCCAAGTTATACCCCTACAGACCGTCCCAAAAGAGAGTACAGTAGAGGAGGATGTTGTTGAGTTTGTCAAAGGGCAAATGACAGAAAGGCAACTGTATAGTATGGAAAACGTAATAGAGTTATTTGCAAACACACGTGCCCTTATGCACTGACTGTATGTAAATTATCACGTGAAAGCTGATTTCACTATTCATCAGATTGATAACAATAATTCCATAGCAATAAAACGTGGAGTTACAGTAATGGAATAGTGAATTTGTTTCGATACTATACAGTTCTTCAATATACAGTGGGGTGCCAAGTCATCGAATACCTCTCAATATCATGTCGGACTTCCTTTGGCCGGCGTAATGCAGCAGTTCGACGTGGTATGGATTCAGTAAGTCGTTGGAGGTCCTCTGCAAAAATATTGAGCAATGCTGTCTATATAGCCATCATAATTGCGAAAGTGTTATCGGTGCAAGATTTTGTGCACGAAGTGACCTCTTTATTATGTCCCATAAACGTTCAATGGAATTCCTTTCTGGCGTTCTGGGTGGCCAAATCATTTGCTCTAAATGTGCAGAGTTTTTTTTTTTTTTTTTTGTTGGAGCAAAAGGTCATATACGCCCGTATTATAACGTAAGGAAAACAAATACAGGTAGTCAATTAAAAACCTGAGGCGAAAAAGACAAAAACCCAGTCAAGCAACTTGAAAAGAGGAGCAGCTAAGGACAAAGTCGTCCATAAGAAAAATTTCTCAAAACGTCGTTGACATGGCAGAGATCCTACTGCGGGCGTCAAATTTGTTTCGCCATGCCGCTGCGGCAAATAAAAAGTAAGACGCGATCGACAGAACGCGTGTCATCCGCTAAAACATCTGAAAAAGCAGACGGCAAACATAGATAAATGTAAACAGTTAAAAAATGGGCACTGGAGTAGAAAGTGATGTACTGTCAAGGGTTGAGAGCAGTACGCACAGAGTCGGGTAGGGTCGCCACCTAATAAATGGCGGTGACTAAAACGTAGCCGGGCTAAAATGACCTCCTGGCGACGTGAGGGCCTGGAGGAAGTCGACCATGGTATTGAGAGGTTTAATGTCCCGGAGTTTGTTCCCCTGGAGAGAAGACCATTGTGCGCTCTAAAGTAGTACTACATGCCGACAGACAGCGACACGAAGATCATCCGAGGGAACAGAATGACTGGCAGGTCGATGAGATGCAGTCTTTGCAGCAGCATCAGCGGCCTCTTTCCTTGGCACGCCGACGTGTCCAGGAAGCCACAGGAACACCACGTTGGCTCCCCCCACAGTAACGGAGTGGAGGCATTCTTGGGTCCGTTGTACTAAAGAATGGACTGGGTACAGAGCGCGAAGCCCCTGAAGAACACTGAGAGAATCTGAGCAGATGATACAGTTTGGAAGCCCATGTCGCCAGATGTATTGGGTGGCCCGATAAATGGTATAGAACTCCGCGGTAAAAATCGAGCACTGGTCAAGAATCCAATATTAAAAAGCATCATTGCCAAGTACAAAGGCACACCCAACACCATGGCCGATGTTGTAACCGTCGGTGTAGTAGTAGACAAAGACACTATCCCGAAGCCGCGTGCGAAGAGCGAGAAACTCGCTGTGATACAACAGGCGAGGAGTAGTGTCCCTAGGAAGCGAATGGAGTCTGAAATGGACACGCACCTCGGTTCAAAACTCAGGGCGGTGAATGTCTCGCATCCGTGGGGAACGTGGCAGGGAGCGTAAAGATAGCTCTTGAAGCAGCAAACGAAAGCGAACTCTGGGACGCAACAGAGAGTGAAACGTCCCCTTAGAAAAATTATGAATGACTGTGCTAGTAAACTTCTACGTTATTTCATACAAAGACAGCTGAGTAAACCTGAACGTACTCAGACAGTTCTGTCTTTACTTGTTCTGATCATCACTAAACTGATCGTTACTCGAACTACTGAAATACAGCGAGAGCCAATACTGCCAGCTAGAAGATTCTTTCTACTGAAGGCACTAATAACGGATAGGAATAGTTAGGAAATGAAAGATTTGATAGAGAACAAACAGTGTATTTACCATAATAGTCTTCAAAAGTCATCATATATATATATATATATATATATATATATATATATACTCTCCTGGAAATGGAAAAAAGAACACATTGACACCGGTGTGTCAGACCCACCACACTTGCTCCGGACACTGCGAGAGGGCTGTACAAGCAATGATCACACGCACGGCACAGTGGACACACCAGGAACCGCGGTGTTGGCCGTCGAACGGCGCTAGCTGCGCAGCATTTGTGCACCGCCGCCGTCAGCGTCAGCCAGTTTGCAGGGGCATACGGAGCTCCATCGCAGTCTTTAACACTGGTAGCATGCCGCGACAGCGTGGACGTGAACCGTATGTGCAGTTGACGGACTTTGAGGGAGGGCGTATAGTGGGCATGCGGGAGGCCGGGTGCACGTACCGCCGAATTGCTCAACACGTGGGGCGTGAGGTCTCCACAGTACATCGATGTTGTCGCCAGTGGTCGGCGGAAGGTGCACGTGCCCGTCGACCTGGGACCGGACCGCAGCGACGCACGGATGCTCGCCAAGACCGTAGGATCCTACGCAGTGCCGTAGGGGACCGCACCGCCACTTCCCAGCAAATTAGGGACACTGTGGCTCCTGGGGTATCGGCGAGGACCATTCGCAACCGTCTCCATGAAGCTGGGCTACGGTCCCGCACACCGTTAGGCCGTCTTCCGCTCACGTACCAACATCGTGCAGCCCGCCTCCTGTGGTGTCGCGACAGGCGTGAATGGAGGGACGAATGGAGACGTGTCGTCTTCATCGATGAGAGTCGCTTCTGCCTTGGTGCCAATGATGGTCGTATGCGTGTTTGGCGCCGTGCAGGTGAGCGCCACAATCAGGACTGCATACGACTGAGGCACACAGGGCCAACACCCGGCATCATGGTGTGGGGAGTGATCTCCTACACTGGCCGTACACCTCTGGTGATCGTCGAGGGGACACTGAATAGTGCACGGTACATCCAAACCGTCATCGAACCCATCGTTCTACCATTCCTAGACCGGCAAGGGAACTTGCTGTTCCAACAGGACAATGCACATCAGCATGTATCCCGTGCCACCCAACGTGCTCTAGAAGGTGTAAGTCAACTACCCTGGCCAGCAAGATCTCCGGATCTGTCCCCCATTGAGCATGTTTGGGACTGGATGAAGCGTCGTCTCACGGGGTCTGCACGTCCAGCACGAACGCTGGTTCAACTGAGGCGCCAGGTGGAAATGGCATGGCAAGCCGTTCCACAGGACTACATCCAGCATCTCTACGATCGTCTCCATGGGAGAATAGCAGCCTGCATTGCTGCGAAAGGTGGATATACACTGTACTAGTGCCGACATTGTGCATGCTCTGTTGCCTGTGTCTATGTGCCTGTGGTTCTGTCAGTGTGATCATGTGATGTATCTGACCCCAGGAATGTGTCAATAAAGTTTCCCCTTCCTGGGACAATGAATTCACGGTGTTCTTGTTTCAATTTCCAGGAGTGTATATATATATATATATATATATATATATATATATATATATATATATATATATATATATAAATTCATGACATCCATCTTTACAAATTTCCTGTTTCTGGCGGACACGCGTCCAGATTGTCCGCTTATAGTAACCTCTGAAAACTCTGGCATCTCTCTCTCCACATCCACCACTACTGGCGGCTCACCTCCAACTGCCCAACGCTACGCGCTGTTCACATCCAACAGCCCAACACTACGCTAGTGAATATTTCAACAATGAGTCCAACCAGTCACAGACTGCACACAGCGCAGTCAGTGATTGGCGTTACAAACAAAAAAACCTAAACAGCCCACTTACAAGAAGTCTGGCGCGGTCCATACTGGTGGTCAAGGGAATCGTCAAAAAAGGGAGCACATGACGGGTGACTGGGCATAGAAGAGAGACAGCTCGCTTAAAGATTGAGCGGAACACCCGCTGGTATGATAACGGTAAGTCAGCAGCAACAGCATAAAGACTCTCAAAGGGATTAATAAAGAAGGCACCAGTGTCTAAACCTGTCCCGTAGTGGTGAATGGTGTTAAGACGACCAAGATAGACTTACATGCAGATGAAAATATGATACATTTATAATCCAGTTTTGCCGGCCGCTATGACCGAGCGGTTCTAGGCGCTTCAGTTCGGAAATTCGCTGCCGCTACGGTCGCAGTTTCGAATCCTGCCTCGGGCACAGATGTGTGTGATGTCCTTAGGTTAGTTAGGTTTAAGTAGTTCTAAGTCTAGGGGACTGATGACCTCCGATGTTGAGTCCCATAGTGCTTAGAGCCAGTTCTTGAATCCAGTTTCGAACGGAGAAGGGACCACTATAAATGGAGGAAGATGGTCAGATCCGCTCCCCACGAGATATCGCATAGAACAAATTGATTATTGACCAAGCAAGTACAACGAGCTGCCAGGTAAGAGACGTGGGAAAAACAGATGAGTCTACTATCAAATGTGAGTCCCAAGAATTTCGAGTCGTAGGGACGGGGGAAGAAACTCCCGGCGCTGCCAGAAGCTCCTACAAACACTTGTCAGCGGAAAAGCGGAAGCTATTCTTGATGCTCCACGAGTAAATACGATCAAGACATCGCTGAAGACGCCGCTAAAGTAGACAGGTCCGTTGAGAAATGCAGTAGATTGCAATGTCATCAACGAAAAGATAGCCTTAGATACTTGTCAGGACACAAGCCATAATAGGCAATGGCTATGGCTATGGCAAATAAGACGACGCTAAACACAGAACCCTGACGCGCCGTATTCTCTTGAATATAAGTGTCCCACAGAGCCGAGCCCACAACTACCTTTTAAAAATTCCCGGATAAAAAGGGAAAAGTGACCCTGGAAGCCCTATTCGTACCTAATATGAAGGATACCCGTCGTCCAACAGGTGACTTAAGCCTTTTCCAAATCAAAGGACGCGGCCACAGTTAGGCACTTCCGCAAACGATTGTTCATAATGTGAGTTGACAAGGTGACGAGGTCATCAGCTGCAGTGCGGTGTCTACGGAATCCACATTGAGCGTTAGTGATGAGATTTCGAAACACCAGCTGACCAATAGCCATACGTTACATCAATTTGCAGATGCTACCAGTGAGGGAAATGGGGCAGTAGTTGGAAGGGAGATGTTTGTCCCATATGCGTAGTATAGGAATGACAATGGCCTCTCGCCAGCGACTGGTAAATGTACCATCTGTCGAAATGCGGTTGTATGTACCGAGGAGAAAGCATAGACCCTTAGGAGATAGGGGTTATGACATCAGAATGTGAACGCCGTCCGGCCCTGGAGCGGATGACCGGGATGAAGAGAGTGCAGGTTTAAGCTCCTTCGAAGTAAAAGCAGCATTGTAAGATTCACGATTCTGGGAGGAAAAAGATAAATTTCTTTCCCCCGACACTCGTTTCAGATGGAGGAAGGCAGGATGGTAGTGTGTGGAACTCGAAATGTCTGTAAAATATCGGCCCACGGTGTTGGAGATATGAAGAGGGTCTATAATGACGTTGTTCGCTATGAAAACGCCAGGAACCGGAAAATGCACTGCAGCCGACGGAGGTTATCCCAAAAAACAGAAGAGAGTAAAACTGTTATAAGAGCTTTTAAAAGAAAGCCAACTAACTTTTTTGCTATCCCTAAAAATGCGGCGACAATGCGCATGTAGCTGTTTGTAATGGACACAATTCGCCATCGTGTGAAGGAAGAGAGCTCATTTTCGCTCTGAGATAAGCGTTAACAGACGAATGTCTGAGGGGAAATGGTCACTCGAATGTGTCTCAGAGGGAACAGATCACTAGAGACGACGGGCAAGCTGAGCACTACAGATCGAAAGGTTTAATTGGGAAAAGAAGTGCGTGGAAGCGGAAAGAAATGTGCGTCTACCTGCGTTCAAACAGATTGGACTGAACTGGTTTAAGATATGTACTAGAAGAGATCCTCTTGGACAGGTTCGTGGAGAGCCCCAAAGGGAATGGTGGGCATTGAAATCGTCGAGAAGTAAAAAGGGAGGAGGAAAGTGAGCAATATGTTGCAAAAGGTCCTCCCTGGTGACAGCAAAAGACAAGGGTGAGTAGACGTTGCAAAGAGAGAAGGTGAAACCAGGAAGGGAAAGGCGGACAGCAGCAGCTTGATGGGCAAGGAAATGGTGTGACTAAACATGCCAGCTCGAATGAGCAACGTGACTCCCTAATGAGTCAGAGTTTCTGTCTCAGGGGGAATGTCAAAACGGAGTGAAGTGAAGTGTGGGAGATGAAACCGATGGTGAGGGTGTAATTCTGTTTGCTGGAGGTAGAAAACAACTGGGCAGTATGATGGCAATTGGAGTTGTACTTCAACCCTACTGGTCCTGAGACCGCAGATGTTCCATTGAAGAATAACCGTATCTGATGATAGGAGATAGCTCAAATGCGGTGGCTGCAGAGTGACAGAATTCTTACGTGCACAGTGACAAGGTTCAGAGGCTGGAGAATCCTGGTTCATTAGTTCGATAGACGTGGCGGTATTCACCTTCAGATGGCCAGCACACTGGTTGTTGTTGGTGCGTCCTGGTGAACCGAAGGTCGACCAGTGAGGCTATCGCGAGGTGGCGCCTTTGAAGAAGAATGGCAAGGTGGAGAAGGGGAAAATCGTTTCTCTTTGTTTGACTGGTTAGAGCCTTGGCCTCTGTCAGGTGCAGACCCAGACGTTGGCTGGTTGCATGTGTTTAGAAAATCATCGTGCAGTACTGTGCTTAGCTGCAACTGTACTATAATTGCCAGAGTGTGCTGTACAAGGTTTGCAGCTAGCCAGCATTTTCCGAGCAATGTAATTAGGAACCTTTTCCTTCACCCGGATCTTTTGAATGATTCTCTGATTGAGGTAGATTGGACAGTCATTGGAGGAAACAGCACGATCAGAGCAGCATATAACACTTGCAGTTGATACAGTGAGGGGAAGGAGGTGGACACTCACCCTCATGAGCATCCCTACCACAGGTTATGCCTTTGGCTCCATTTCCACAAGATTCATGTGTGTGGCTGTAGCGCTGACGTTTATAGCAACGTGAGGGATTCAGGATATGTGGTCTAACAGTAATAGCTTCATAGCCAGCCTTAATTTTTGATGGGAGTACTACACAGCCAAATGAGAGGAATACAGTGTGGGTTGGTACCCTTTATCAACCCTTATCATGATGCAGTAAACTGCTGTCACTCTCTGGTCTGTGAGATAGGCTGCTATTTCAGCTCGGTCAGGCCATCGAGCAGCCGAGTGTATATGATGCCACAGGGAGAATTCAACGTGCGGTGGGCATTTAGTTTAACAGTTGTGGAGAAGTGTTGCATTAAGCAGTTTCTGTCCCTGGAAATCACTATCTGTCTCCCAAGCAAGGTCCCATTACGCAACGGAGAGTAGGATTTCACAGGACCGGAAATGGCATCTACACCCTCCTCAATAACAAATGGATTAACTGTCGTGGAACTGTGGCCATCTTCCGTGTATGACACCATGAGGTATGGGGGTGCAGCTGGGAGAGGCATTGATTCTTTTATCTCAACTAATTTACGTTTCTGAGAAGCTAAACTCATAATAGAGAAATCCCCAATGATTGTCAGCGTCTCCAATGCCACGCTCCTTCCTGCTGGGTGATTTCCCATACCTCAGGACACATCTTTCAGACTCGCGACAGAGGGAACAATCGGCGTAGAGGAAGGTACCAGGTCATGCAGTCACCCCTCCCTGGGCCTGGCGTTTACCAAGGGGTACATACGAGCCCTGCTACACGGGACTGGAAATTATGCATTACGCAGTCACCTTTTATGGGTGGGCTGGCCTTCAGAAAGGCACAGGAAGGATGAAGAAGTACAGGAAAAAGAGAGACCTGAACTCCAAAGCGGAGGAAGGCAAAGAAAAGAAAGGACAGGGAAAGAGAGATGGTTGCACAGGACGAATCTATACACAGTTTTACCAACAACTTCGATTTCCCGAAGAAGGTATTCGACTCGGTCCCCAAGAGAGGGGAAAAGAACAGCAAGAGGACAGACGTGCAGCATGAAAAGAGAAGTAGCGCTGCAGAGGCTAGGGTCCTGTGGTAGCCAAGCACATACTCACCAAAGAGTGGTGAGCCCCCTGGGGAGGGCGAAATATCCAGAATGTTCTTCAAACCAGTCCCAAACAATTGTGGTCCTGTTGCTTAGTGCATTGTCAGCCAAAAAAATTCCATCGGTTTTTGGGAAGTTGAAGTCCATGAATGGCTGCAAATGCTCTCCAAGTAGCCGAACATAAATATTCCAGTCAATGATTGGATCAGCAGGATCAGAGGAACCATTCCATTCCACGTAAACATTACGCAGACTATTATGGTGTGCACAGTGTACAGTGCCTTGTTGACAACCTGGGTCCATGGCTTTGAGGAGTCCCCACCACATTCCAACCCTACCATCAGCGCTTACTAACTGAAATCGGGGCTCGTCTCACCAGACCACTGTTTTCTAGCTGTCTAGGGTCGGAGCAATATGGTCGCGAGCCCAGGAGTGGCGCTGCAGGCGATGTCGTGCCGGTAGCAAAGGCATTCGCGTCCGTCATCTGCTGCGACAGCCCATTAACGCCATATTTCACCGCACTTTCCCAACGGATTCGTTCGTCGTACGTGCCACATTGATTTCAGTGGCTACGTCACGCAGTGTTGCTTGTCTGTTAGTACTGACAGCTCTGGCCTTTAAGTGAAGTGCATCGGCCACTGCATTGTCTGTGGCGAGAGGTAATGCCTGAAATTTTGTATTCTCTGCATAGTCTCGACACTGTGACTCTCGTAATATTGCGTCTAGCTCCAACTACCCTTCCAAGTTCAAAGTCTGTTAACCACAGTCGTGCAGCCATAATCATTTCGCAAATCTTTTCATATGGTTCACCTGAGTACAAATTACAGCTCTGCCAATCCACTGCCCTTTTATATGTTGTGTAGATGACGCACATGTGCACATCGGTATTCGATGACTTTTGTCACCTCACTGTAATGTTGCATACACTCCTCCGTAGCCGAGATCTATAGCGGACGCTCGTACAGTGACACTCGATTTGGAGCTATGACGGTTCATATCCTGGTGGCGGGAAATTGTAACTGCCATTATTTCATTATTTGGCCTGCAATTGAAGGAGAAGTGGTGGCATGAAGTCCCTGACCACTAATCTTTGCGCCAATGTCCTGGACTAAATTTCAGACATTTCCTGCATCGTCCCATGAAGTGAGGGCACGCCACACAGTTGTTGGCGATCCGTCCATCGGCTGGGGATGTCAAGCACGACGGCCCCCTTGGTGCTGTGGGACAGCTGTAGGCCGTGTGCTGCCACCAGATTTTACTTATCCTTCCTCTCCATAGCAACACAAACACACCCTACAATGTACAAGTGCTCATCACAGTCAACCACACGACACTGGTACATACGTGACACTTCGTAACAGGTCGGAGGTCTACTAGGACCTTATTTGGAACGTCAATAAATGATTTCTGCATTTGCTCCCCTATGCACATTTCCTGGGTTTACTCTGACATTTGACTCTAGTGGTAACGCGTCCTGCGCATAGTTTTAAATTCTTACTGTGGCGTACCATAAAAGTGTCTTTATAATTAATATTCCTCTATGTTCAAGCAACGAATCTGATTTTCGTACCATGTACTACAACATCTACATCTACATTTATACTCTTCAAGCCACCCAACGTGTGTGGCGGAGGGCACTTTATGTGCCACTGTCATTACCTCCCTTTCCTGTTCCAGTCGCGTATGGTTCGCGGGAAGAACGACTGTCTGAAAGCCTCCGTTCCCGCTCGAATCTCTCTAATTTTACATTCGTGATCTCCTCGGGAGGTATAAGTAGGGGGAAGCAATATATCCGATACCTCATCCAGAAACGCACCCTGTCGAAACCTGGCGAGCAAGCTACACCGCGATGCAGAGCGCCTCTCTTGCAGATTCTGCCACTTGAGTTTCTTAAACATCTCCGTAACGCTATCACTGTTACCAAATAACCCTGTGACGAAACGCGCCGCTCTTCTTTGGATCTTCTCTATCTCCTTCGTCAACCCGATCTGGTACGGAGCACTTAAAATAATTTCGAAAGGATGATAATGATATATTACTTATTTGCAATATATTTCGTACGAAACGCGCCCAGAAAGCCGTATGTGTTAAGAGACCACTTTCAGAATGGGAAGGTGCGCCGGCCATGGATCTATACGGCTTGATGGATTAACGATGAGGGCCAGTGTGCCGGCCAGCCTGGTTGTGGGTTTTAGGTGGTTTTCCACATCC
Organism: Schistocerca gregaria; assembly: GCF_023897955.1. Lineage (NCBI taxonomy): Eukaryota > Metazoa > Arthropoda > Insecta > Orthoptera > Acrididae > Schistocerca > Schistocerca gregaria. Next base: position 125,372,730 of record NC_064927.1, on the reverse strand, counting down.
GACTAGACGACTGTCAGGGTGGCACCCACGCTCTGCCTCGATTACACGATTCGATAACATTTAGAAAACGTTGGTGCTCTACTGGGCTGCTACTCACTTTCCGCTTCACGATACACCAACAGTTATCACACACAAAACAAAATGTATGCAGTTCACAGACAGGTGGCGCAAACGACTTCCCTCCCATAGGTAACGGAGTATTCACCGACAGAAATGGCCTCCGACCACAGAATTAAAGAAAAATAAATTCTCTAAAAGCTGATTGCAGCGGAACCCTTCCTAGATTTCGTAAATGCTAAATAAAACACAAAACAATGTCAAACTCAATAACGTAAGTGGCCAGTGTGCTTAAAAAGGGCGCGGCGCTTGTTCTTTAGCTTTGTCTGCTGGAGAATTGTATGAGTGGTGCGTGAGTAAAAATACGCAGAGCAACGTGCTATTAAAGATGTCTCCCATCACTCGCTGCCTGCTGCCTTCAGCTTTGTTAGCCGATCAACTCGGAGACAGTCTCTGCTTGAGAAAGTGCTTAACTTGATGTATGTCGTCTGGACACTCCAAATTTGTTTCGTCAGACAGCTCGATATAGTGCATAATTCTCATTTCAGAGTCTAGTCTAATGTTTTCGTTATCAAACTGGATGTTACGTATTCAGAGAGGTAAAGAGTGAGAGAGATAGCCGGCCGATGGTGGCCGACCGGTTCTAGGCGCTTCAGTCTGGAACCGCGCGACCGCTACGGTCGCAGGTTCGAGTCCTCCCTCTGGCATGCATGTATGTAATGTCCTTAGGTTAGTTAGGTTTAAGTAGTTCTAAGTTCTAGGGGACTGATGACCTCAGATGTTAAGTCCCATAGTGCTCAGAGCCATTTGAACCATTTTCAGTGAGAGGGATAAGAAAGGGCGAAATTGATTATTTGTGCTGTCAAAAATAGGATCCTCCTAAGCACACGAATAGCAGCCAAATGATGGTGGAACTTGAAGTAACTGACTTACTGTTACAGTTTATTATAATGATCATTGTCCACACTGGATTACATTGCCAGCTTACGTTAAGATGTTCACCCTGGCGTAATTCGTTTATTACATGAATCTGTAACTACCGGATTCTATAACGTTGTAGCTTTTTCTTTGAAAGTTTTACGTACAAGAGTTGACGCTCATGAGGAAAAATTTACGATATGTACTTTGTTGAATTTAATTTACTATAAGTGATTGGGAAAGTATCTCAGTTTTATGACCTGACTATTTCTCGATTGATTTGCTTATAGTGGATCATTACTGTTGGTAGGAGAGGGAAAAAGTTCGCGAATCGATAGTTGTTTCACGTATCATAGATACGAGTCGAAGTATGTCGTCACTAACAGCTTTACCGTTCGAGGACCTTCTGTCGTTGAACAAGAGAAACAAGATGGAGAAAATGACATGTGATTGACGTCCCTGTGGAAAGCAGACCCAGCCGTTAACGGAGTTTCCTCTTTCTTCGACACAGTAGCAAGCAACTAACCGGTACTGCGGCGGGCTAAACCGGTAATGACCATACCTTCAGCATTTTTTAGTTGCACAGTGGCAAATCAACGATCGCTACGTGTTCTTCTCCGTATTTCAATTAGCTGATGACGCTTCCGTCATCTGACAGCAGTAGAAACTAGCTATGAAACCGTTTCTCGATAACTCGAACTCCGGATATTCTTATTAGTTCCTTCTTCTCAGAGATGAAATTATTAGAGGTCATGCGCTTTTATTTGCTGTTTTTAACGAGAAAATATAGTTATGAAGTTTATTAGTGAGTTTATTATTCCAGCCGGCAGCTGTGGCCGAGCAGTTCTAGGCGCTTCAGTCCGGAACCGCGTTGCTGCAACCGTCGCAGGTTCGAATCCCGCCTCGGGCATGGATGTGTGTGATGTCCTTAGGTTAGTTTGCTTTAAGACGTTCTAAGTCTAGGGGACTGATGACCTCCCATGTTAAGTCCCATAATGCTTAGAGCCATTTGAATCATTTCTAATATTCAAAAATGGTACAAATGGCTCTAAACACTATGGGACTTAACTTCTGAGGTCAGCAGTCCCCTCGACTTAGAACTACTTAAACCTAACTAACCTAAGAACATCACACACATCCATGCCCGAGGCGGGATTCGAACCTGCGACCGTAGCAGCAGCGTGGTTCTGGACTGAGGCGCCTCGAACCACCCGGCCACAGCAGCCGGCTCTAATATTCCTGCGACGGTGAATTTTAAATCTGTATGGTTGCAAAGACAGCGACTGTGATAAAACTCCGAAGATAAGTCAGCTTCTGTTTCAGAATATACGGCTGGCCATTAAAACTACAGCAGCATGAAGGCAGTACACGAGAAACGTCATACTGGAATGAAGTGTGTTACATGCTTGGGTATGCAAATGATTAGCATTCCACAACAAAGACACAACGTGTCTGGAACGAACTTCACCTATGTGGTACACACTGTCCAGTCACATTAATGTGACCACCTGCGAGGAGCCTGAATAAACAATTTCTACCCTGCGGACCGCTGCGAGACGTGTAGGTAGAGGGTTAATGAGGTTCTAGAAAGTACCGATAGGGTGTGGAGGCAAGCCGACTCCAGTGCCTTGTAGGTTTCTGGGTCGAGGATCCACAGCGCGAACACCCCGACCGATGTGGTCCCACGGCTTCTCGACTGGGTTAAAATCCGGGCGGGTTGGTGGCCGGGAGAGTACGGTAAACTCTTTCTGGGACTCTTCGAACCACGGACGTACACCGCGAGCTGTCTGACACGATACATTCTTCTGCTGATAGATGCTGTCGTGCTAACGTATAACAAACTGCATGCAGGGATGGAGATGGTCCCCAAGAATAAATACATACCTGTGTTGATGCTATGTGCATCCAAGGAATGCCACGAAAACACTCCCCAGACCATAACGCTCTGACGATTGTTGTAGGGTGTTTCCTTTCAGGCGTCTCACGCCTTACACGCCAACGACCATCTGTCCGGTGGAGGATAATATGTGATTCACCGCCCAACGGACGTCCAGTGGCGGTGTTGGCGTGCAAATTCCAACCTTCGTTCTCGATGTACAGCAGCCAGCATTGGTGTATGAGCCAAGCGCCTGCTGCAGCAATATTCGCTGAACGGCCGTTGAGGAGGCACTGTTGGTAGCCGCTTGGATCATCTGGGCAGTCAGTTGCTCAACAGTTGCACGTCTATTTGCCCGTACAAATCTCCGCAGCAGTTGTTCACCCCTATCATCTATGGCCCGTGGCGGGCCACAGTTGCCTCGGCGCTGGTTTTGGACAGCGCCATTTTGCCATGCACGGTGTACTTCAAGCAAGGTGGCACGCGAACATCTACATCTACGTGATTACTCTGCTATTCACAATGAAGTGCTGGCAGAGGGTTCACTGAACCACCTTAATGCTGTCTCTCTACCGTTCCACTCTCAAACGGCATGCGGGAAAAACGAGCACTTAAATTTTTCTATGAGTCCTGATTTCTCATATTTTATCGTGAATATCATTTCTTCCTATGTAGGTGGGTGTCAACAGAATGTTTTCGCAATCGAAGGGAGAAAACTGGTGATTGAAATTTCATGAAAAGATCCCGTCGCAACGCAAATCGCCTTTGTTTTAATGATTACCACTCCAATTCGCGTCTCATGTCTGTGACACTATCTCCCCTATATCGCGTTAATACAAAACAAGCTGCCCTTCTTTGTACTATTTCGATGTCATCCTTCAGTCCCACCTCATGCGGATCCCACACCGCACAGTCATACTCCAGAATAGGGTGGACAAGCGTAGTGTAAGCAGTATGTTTGGCAGACCTGTTGCACCTTCTAAGTGTTCTGCCAATGAATCGCAGTCTTTGGTTTGCTCTACCCACAATATTATCTATGTGATCGTTCCAATTTTGGTTATTTGTAATTGTAATCCCTAAGTATTTAGTTGAATTTACAGCCCTCAGATTTGTGTGACTTATCGCGTAATCAAAATTTAGCTGTAAATAACTTCACACTTTTGTTTATTCAGGGTCAATTGCCATTTTTCGCACCATACCGATATCTTATCTAAATCATTTTGCAAGTCGTTATGATCATCTGATGACTTTACAAGACAGTAAATGATAGCATCATCTGCAAAAAATTCCAAGACGGCTACTCAGATTGTCTCCTATGTCGTTAATATATATCAGGAACAATAGGGGGCCTATAACACTTCCTTTGGGAACGCCGGATATTACTTCTGCTTTACTCGATGACTTTCCGTCTATTACTACGAACTGTGACATTTCTGACAGGAAATCACGAATCCAGTCGCACAACTGAGGCGATACTCCGTAGGCACACAGTTTGCTAAGAAGACAGGCTACAAAATTAGCCGTTTCGAGAATGCTTCCACCCTTGTCTGTTCGCAATTGGCCTGTAATGCAGACCTGAGTTCACTGAAACCATGGAATATAACTTTTATTGTGCCGGCCTTTGTGGCAGAGCGGTTCTAGGCGCTTCAGTCCGAAACCGCGTTGCTGCTACGGTCGAAGTTTCGAATCCTGTCTCGGCCATGGTTGTCTGTGATGTCCTTAGGTTAGTTAGGTTTAAGTAGCTCTAAGACTAGGGGATTGATGACCTCAGATGTTCCCATAGTGCTTAGAGCCATTTGAACCATAACCTTATTTTGTGATCGCATGCAAAATGACTGAGGCTTGGAACATTGTTGACATTTTGTTTTCTTGCACATCATGCCATAAAAACAAATCAGCAACCTAAAAAAAAATTGATGATGTTTTAAGTGAAAACCATGGTCACCATTACTGTTGTTGGTTGTGACTTCAACGGTCTGAATTGTCATCGGCTGAAGTGTAAACTGAAATTTTCCCTTTTAAAGTACTATTGTAATTCAGGCTCCTTAACGAAGTAATCAGTTAGTTCCCTCATGGTGTTCTATATATGTCATCATGTGAAACTAGGCCAATTATACATGGGAGAAGCAGCCGCTGTAGGCTACCTGTGTAAAGTTCACTAACAATTTGTTATGACGAGTGCTAATCTACTCATACTGATAATCATTGGACTCATCTCTGGATAATTACATATGTGTACAATAGCTGAAAGAATCCACTTAATTTGATCGTTTTTCAAATTATTTTCGAAAAAAAGCAAACAATCATCTCATTTTTATAGCATCTAATTTATTCAAAGAAAATTAATAGAAACTACGTTTTGTGTTTTGCTTTCTAGTGCAAATACAAACATGTTTTGTGGTTGTCCAACACTCCAACACGTTATGTATAGCTGTCCCTGCGAGAAATACGATACTTTTTAATGCACACCGCAACACTGGATTGTTTGCGCTTGCGCTTTAGTGATCATTATACCGTACGAGAACTTTATGTCAAACTAGAGTATTTTAAGGCTAAATGGCAAGTTTGTTGGAATGAGTGGAATGTGTGGTATGAATGCTGACCTACCTTTTTCTTTTTCGATCAATATTTCCGGTTCTGTGACGATGTTTAGAAGCTTTTTTGCAAGGGTATATCGGAAACACAGACCAAAATTAGGAGTCATGTTGGGAAGTCGACGCTTTCATCTTGGTTCATCAGTATATCAATGAATTTAAATATTATTCTTCCCCGGTATCATATTCTGTATTCTCTGATTTATTTGTTAAACTAAGCCACTTTTTGTTACTAAAATTTTCTTTCACACGACTATTGTTTGTTTACGTAGTTTCCCTCAATAAGAGGATTCACTTTTTAGACGAGTTGTTGCTCTGCCTTTACTGCGATGTACATCAGTTAGACGGTTTTTGCCAAAGTGAGGATCTATGTGATATGTGCCATATCCAAGTTGTGTTGTAGAAGATTCTAGAACGCTCGAGAATTTGTGTATAAGTTGGAGAGCACTATACAACAATATCGAATATTATCCCTTGAAAAATACAGGATGATTTTTCCACCGTGTACAAATTCTACCGACGGAACAAAAAATGGCTAATGAACTTAGTCCGGAAATGCATGCTTTCCACGCTGGAGACCATTAATTCAATCCTACTGTGTTACGAAGACTGTGGTCTAATACGAGCTGTACCATGCAGCCACAGTTACAGTATGTGTTGAAAATGGTTTCCATGTACCTCAAAGCATGCGTGTAGGCGCCGTTGCATGTTCTGTTTCTCACGTTCACATCGGCCAAGCTGCATCTGAACAGTATAAAAAAAAGCGTGAATACATTGCGCCAGCGTCTCCGAATCTGGAATGGGCTCTACATACACGGTAGTTTTGAGGTGGCCCAATAACCAGAAATCGCACGGGTTGAGATCCGACGAACGAGCACGTCCTGCACATGGACGCTCTCGTCCGGTCCATTGACCACGGAAGAAACGATTGAGATCTGTCCGGACGTTAACGGCGAAATGGGCTGGAGCATCATCATGCAGCAGCCAAATAATTCTTCGAATCATCAGTGGCACTTCTTCCAGCAAGTGAGCCAAAGTCTCCCGCAAGAAACGCTGATAATTCCGGTCTGTTAGGCAATGTGGAAGGAAGACTTGTCCCAAAATACCGTCGCCTATCATCCCAGCGTACATATTCCGGCTGCCCCGATGCTGATGATTCGATGTCACCTAGAGATTGTAAACGGTGGAAAAAATTACCCTTCATATTGATTCGAAAGAGACAGAATATGTCCTGGTGACCACCATATAGCGATGTCAACCTCTCCAAATAGTCACATCTCCACAAACCACATCAGCTACCACTGCTAGACACTGCTCAGTCGTTATAGTGCACAGAGAGCAGCCAAATGTAGTATCAGACACAAAAACCAGTGACTATACTTTATTTTAAGCATACACGAAACTTTACACAGCCCATTATCAGCTGTCTATACATACACATCTGTGCTGTGGCGGAGGGTACTTTGTGCACCAGTATCACTTCCCCCCGGTAGCGAATGGTTCGCATAGACCGATTTCTGGTAAGCAACTGTGCGAGCTCAAATCTCTCTACGTTCACATGCGTGGTGTTTCCCCGAGATATACGTAGGAGGAACCAATATGACGACTAACTCTTACAGGAACGTACTCTCTTGGAATTTCATCAGTAAACCACATCGTGATCCAGAACGACTTTTTTACAGTGTCTGCTATGAGAGTTGGTGAGCATCTCCGTTACGCTATCGTGTTTACTGAATGAACCTGTAACGAAACGTGCTGCTCTTATTTGGATCTTCTCCATTACTTGTATCACTTCTATTTGGTACGGATCCCAGACTGACGAGCAATATTCAGATGAGGCTTTTGTAAGCTTCCACTGACAAGGGGATCGTGCATTCTAGTCATCATCGATTTCTTCCAAATTTATGGTACATGCAGGTCTTGGCCAGAAATGAAAGTGGTCGAAGCGGGAGTGCCAGGTCGCAAAGCGTTTAGAAAAAAATAGCATTTTTGGCGTGAGTCGAGCGAGGCGTAAGCCTTTTACGAGTAAGTCAGCTAGGTTTCCAGGCAGCGCTTCTGTCGGCGGAGAGCGTACAGAAAAGTATCCGGAGGGTCAAGCGGACGAGTCTCTATGCAGAACCTTTTTTAGGCTTTGATTTTCAGTTTTTATGTTATTTACATTGCAAATAATCCGAAATACTGCTTTATGTACCGCATTTGCTAATATTTCCATAAAAGGCATGAAAAGGAGAAGCAAAGGAAAATTTGGGTCTACAAACAACTTTCCAAGAAGGGATTGTAATTCAAGCGTAAGGGATTTGTTTACAACCCAAAATTTTGCTTTGCCTTCGCTTTTCGTGCATTTTATGCAAATGTTAATTAACACAATATACTGAACATAAATTGAAAATAATGAAACTTTATCCGTAGTTACTCGACCCCCACGGCCCTCGGAATATCATTCTGTTCTCTTTCCGCTGGGCTAACGTGTGCCTAGAAACCCACCTGATATAGGTGGCTCTTGCCTCGCCCGCCTTGCGCCAAAACTGCTGTTTCTTCTAAACGCTCGGCCATCCGGCGCTCACATTCCTCTTTCATTTCTGGTCGAGGCCTGCATGTATCGCAAATGTGGACGAAATGGGTAATAGTGAATAGGCGCGGTGTCCTTGCGAATCTCTGTCCTGCATCTGCCTTACCTGCAGTTAGTCTTATGTCGTCTTCCCACTTTAAATCCCTCCGTGAGCAGTATAGTGTGGACTTGACTGCTTCCAGCGATTGTTCTGCACTCGAGTGATCATACAGTACCGGGTCCTTGTGTCTCACGCGCAGTTCGTTATATTTATTTATTTTGAGAGTCAAGTGCAAATCCCTACACAAAGTGTAGATCCTCTGCCGGTATTCCTGCATTTTTCACTGCCTTTTTCAAGCGCTGCGTCTCCTCTGTATAGAGCAGGATCATCAGTGAAAGTCTTCATGGAACTTCTGACGTTACTCATGAGACCATTTACACGCACTGAGAAAAGTAATGGTCCTCTAACATTCTCTCTGGTGCGCAGAAGCTACTTTTCCGTCTGAAGATTTCCCTCCGTCGAGAAAGACATGCTACGTTCTGTTTGCTGAAACTCTTCAGTGCAATCACATCACACAGTCTGCGGCTGTTTTCTGATGATTCCGTGGTGCACGGTAAGGTGTCTAAGTAGAATGACTGCAGGAAGGTACAAAAGGACTTAGACAAAATTTCCAGTTGGTGTGATGAATCGAAGCTAGCCCTGAATGTGGAAAAACGTAAGTTAGTGCGGATGAATAGCAACAGCAAACCTGTAATGTTCGGATAGAGTATTACCAGTGTCGCGCTTGACACAGTCAAGTCGTCTAAATATCTGAGAGCGACATCTCCATGCTCTTCATCTACATATATACTCCGCTAACCACCAAGCGGTGTGTGGCGGAGGGCACAAATCGGGCCAATGTCATATTTCCACCCACTCTGTTCCACTGGCGGACCGCGCGAGGGAGAAACGACTATCTGAACACCTCAGTACGAGCTCTAATTACCTTTACCTTTGAATGGTGATCATTGCGCGAATTGAAAGTTGGTCGTAAGAGTATATGATCTATATCCTCGGCGAAGATCGGATTTCGGAATTTAGTGAGCAGCCCCCTCCGTTTAGCTCGTCGTCTATAAGCAAGTGTGTCCCACTTCAAACTTTGTATGATATTTGTCCATACAGACGAACAATACTCTAAGACTGGATGAACTAACGTATTGTAAACAATTTCCTCTGTTGAAGGACTGCGTCGCTTCAGGATCCTACCAATAAACCGTAATCTAGAGTTCGCCTTGCCCGTTACTTGTGTAATCTGATCATTCCATTGAGATCATTTCGAATACACCCAGATACTTGACGGATGTTACCGCTTCCAGAGACTAGCATTTATTTCGTACTCGTACATTAATGGCGATTTTCGCCTTGTTATACGCAGTAGGTTACACTTACTAAAAATGAGAGATAACTGCCAGTCATTACATCACGCATTTATTTTCTGCAGATCCTCATTGATTTGTTTACGATTTTCGTGTGATACTACTTTCCTGTAGACTACAGCATCATCGGCATACAGTCTAATGCCGCTGTCAATACCATCAACCAGATAGTATATGTAAATGGTAAAAAGCAGCGGACGTATTACGCTGCCCTGGGGCACACCTGAAGTTACGCTTGCTTTTGTTGAAATCACCCCATTCAGGACGACATACTGCTCTCTGTCTGCTGGAAAACGACTGTTAGAAAATTTTCTATCCAACCGCATATGTCATCAGATAGACCGAAAGCGCGCACTTTTTGGAGCAAGCGACAGTGCGGAACTGAGTCGAAAGCTTTTCGAAAGTCGAGAAATATGGCATTAACCTGGGAGCCGGTATCTAGAGCCTGTTGTATATCGAGCACAGAGAGGGCCACCTGTGTCTCGCATGACCGCTGTTTCCTAAAACCGTGCTGGTTTCTGCAGATGAGCTTCTCAGAGTCTAGAAAGGTCATTATGTCTGAACACAAAATATATTAGATGATTATACAACAAATTGATGTCAGTGAAACTGGCCGGTAATTATGTGCATCCGATTATGCAAAGCGATATGAAATGGAACAAGCTTGTGAGGATTGTGCTAGCAGGTTTATTGGGAGAATTTTAGGAAAGAGCGGTTCACCTGTGAAGCAGACTGCTTATAGGAAGCTGGTCCGACATATTCTTGAGTACTGCTCGAGAGCTTGGGATCCGTACCAGGACGCACTGAAGGACGACATCGAAACAATTCAGAGGCGGGCTGCTAGATTTGTTGTTGATATGTTCGAACGATACGTAAATGTTACGGAGATGGTTCGGAAATCTGAATGAAAATTCCTGGAGGGAAGGCGACTTTATTTTAGAGAAACACTGTTGAGAAAATTTAGAGAGCTGACTGCCTAACTATTCTACTGCCGCTAACATAGATTGCGCGTAAGGACCACGAAGATAAGAGAAATTAGGGTTCATACGGAGGCATATATCCAATCGTTTTCCCCTCGCTCTATTTGCGAGTGGAACAGAGTAGCAAATGACGAGCAGTGGTACAATGTACCCTCCACAACGTGCCGTATGTGGCTTGGGGAGTATCTATGTAAATGTAGATGTAAATGTGAATATTCCGCATGCTCGTATTTTGTTCATTAGGCTGCAGTGCGCAACTGTATCGAACGCCTTCCGGAAATGAACACTTCTTCTGTATTGGCTCCGGTGTGCACTGCTTCCTGAGTCTCGTGGACGAACAAAGGGAGCTGGTTTGCTCACGATCGTTTTTTTCCGGAAGAAGACATTTTCAGCCTCCAAAAATGTCACAATAGGCGAGCGTAAATCATGTTCTGAAATTTACAGTAGACCGACATAGGAGATATAGGGCTTTCGTTTTGTGCGTCTCTTCGACGACTCTTCTCGAAAAAGGGAATTACCTGTGCATTTTTCTAACTATCAGAAACATTTCGCTCCTTCAGAGACGTACGGTGCAGTTTGTCTGCCTGAAAATGTACTGTTGTCCCAAGCATATTGCAACAAACGGTGTATTTCTATCGCTGCTCGTTTAGTTTTTATTGCCGTTTCATATATACCGGTCATTTTTGAAACACCCTGTATGTTTGCCGTGAAACTGTTTCTACTTTGCAGCAGCTTCCCGATATGGCTGCCGAATCACGGTGGGTATATCGCATTCCACAGCACTTTGCTCGTCACAAAGGTATCTAAAGCGTATTGTACAGTTCTGCTGAACTTTGTGCACTAATGCTCAACATAGTCAGTGCTGGAGATGAAATTTTCAAGTTGACCACTCGGGTAAAACTAATCTGTATACTCGGAAAGTTAACACCTATCTAATGTGAACATTAGTGTTGGCTAGAAGTTGCATCCCCGAGTCCCTATATTCTGGCAAATTAAATTTTATAAGTTTTGTCAAAGAAAGCGAACAGACGGTGGTTATTGTGTCAGCCATGATCATTCTGGCATTAAACCTAGAGGATTCTGGAAAGCACGTTGGCGCTGTATATAAATGTTGTAGTAGATTAAGAATTTGAAGCACTTGCATTTCGTGGTCGTTAGGTGAGGAGCATAGTTTAGCATAGGAAAGGATTGAGGAACGAAACTGAACGTTGTCTAATGTAGGGAACCGAAGTGGCAACATATTTAAGGAAAATCATGTCAAACCTGAACCTGGATCGTGGAATTGGGATTTGACCAGAATACTAGTCGACTATTTTAACCACTGAGCACCTCGTCCAGCTGCATGTCATGGCAGAGGGCGAAGAAATTCAATTAGGTCTCAAATGTAAAAGTAAGTTACGGAGATGCATACAGAGCACTAATAGCGACTTACTACATTGCTTCCTCTTTTTTTTCGTGTGCACAGGACAAGTTCTTTAACTAGAAACGTCAATATATCTCGACAACTATGTATCTCCATAGACTAAATACGCATAAGTGAGACTTTCTTCTAGATTTTTAGGGTTCCGTTTCTCAATCGGTGAAAAGTATACTAAACCGGACTCGCATTCGGAGCCGGCGGATGTGGCCGAGCGGTTCTAGGCGTCTCAGTCCGGAGCCGCGCTGCTGCTACGGTCGCAGGTTCGAATCCTGCCTCGGGCATGCATGTGTGTTATGTCCTAAGGTTAGTTAGGTTTAAGTAGTTCTATGTCTAGGGGACTGATGACCTCAGATGTTAAGTCCCATACTGCTCAGAGCCATTTGAACCATTCGCATTCGGAAGGACGACGGTTCAGATCTCCGCCCGACCATTCTAATTTAGGTTTTCCGTGATTTCCCTAAATCTACCCAGGCAAATGACGGGATGGTTCCTTTGAAAGGGCACGGCCGATTTCCTTCCCATCCTTCTGTAATGTGATAGAACCGATGACCTCAATGTTTAGTTCCCTCCCCCAAACCAACCAACCAAAAACGGTACACTTTTTAAGATCACTTTGTTATCCGCCTGTTTTTCTGTCCGTCCTTCTGTTAAGACCATTTTTTCTCAGGAACACGTAGAGGTATCAAGGTGAAATTTATGTCACATAATAAGGTCCCTTGCCGGTGAAAAAAAAATTAGCTTCTAAGTCAATGCAAACAGAAGATATGACATATTTCGACAGTCGCAAAATCACTCATCAAAATCTATCGGATACTTCTCGCTAGACTAGAATATGGTTCAAATGGCTCTGAGCACTATGCGACTGAACATCTGTGGTCATGAGTCCCCTAGAACTTAGAACTACTTAAACATAACTAACCTAAGGACATCACACACATCCATTCCCCCCGCAGCAGGATTCGAACCGCCGACCGTAGCAGTCGCGCGGTTCCGGACTGAGATCCTTGAACCGCTAGACCACCGCAGCCGGCAGACTAGAATACTGAAATTTGACAAGAAGCAGGGTTTCGCAGCACAAATAAAGGAAAAACTCCAAATCTTGTTAATCTGCGATTATATCATACGAAAAGAAATATTTCTTTTGTCATTTGTTGTCAGAGTTCAAAACTGAAATTAAAACATTCTCGGAAGTTTTGGAATGCCCCGGGCGATATGTTGCCAGTACCAATGTCAATAGCAGGCAAAAATCGTTGAGATCCCGATTCCCGGCATGGATAAACTGTCTGTATGCATAATTAAGTTTGTACAGAACCCTCAGTGCGCTAGTCCTACAGGCACCAGGACATTTTTTCCAACAGCGTAGCCCCCTGTTTCAACATCAACAGCGCCATGTAGTTGAGCCGGCCGTTGTGACCGAGCGGTTCTAGGAGCTTCAGTCCGGAACCGCGCTGCTGCTACGGTCGCTGGTTCGAATTTTGCCTCTGGCGTGGACGTGTGTGATGTTTTTAGGTTAGCTACGTTTAAGTAGTTCTAAGTTTAGGGGACATGACCTCAGATGTTAAGTCTAATAGTGCTTGGAGCCATTTGAACAATATAGTTGCAGGTGGGTGCCGGCCGGAGTGGCCGAGCGGTTCTAGGCGCTTCAGACTGGAACCGCGCGACAGGTGCGGTTGCAGGTTTGAATCCTGTCTCGGGCATGGATGCGTGTGATGTCCTTAGGTTAGGTAGGTTTAAATAGTTCTAAGTTATAGGGGACTGATGACCTCAGATTTTAAGCCCCATAGAGCTCAGAGCCATTTTGCAAGTGGATAGTGTCATCTCGTATGGTCTTCCATTCATGCGAATTTGGTTTATATTGTTCCCTTGTGTGACGATATTTCTCGAGATACTTCGATATCTCAAATTAAATAGCTTACACTGTGTAATACAGCAGAGCTGCAATCACAAACTGGCTTACTCGTTACTATAATGTGTCAGGCTATTACGTGTGTCATTCCCAGTAATCAGTGAAGAAGAACATTTACAAGGGACGTTCACTCATACGACCTATAATGGCTATACAGATCGTCATTGTTGCTTCATTGCGGAGGCACGTAGCTCGTGATAAGCGGAGTGATAAGAGTGTTATGTAGACATTTAATAGGAGAGTGACAAAGAAGAGAAAAGAAGTGCCAAGTGCGGACAGCGCAGCCCACACGTGGCCAGTCGTCTCGTCGTATCCAGACACGCACCACCGCGCTATCACGGAGCGCGTAGTGTTGTGATCTCTGTAAGGCAAGCGGTAAGGAGAAGGTGAGGGGGGAAGGGGGACACGTAGCGGCTCGACGCTATGGCCGCTGTCCAGCCGGGCTTTCTCCGCGCCGGTTACTCAACTGTTTCCTGCTGACGTCACGCCGCGCTGCTCTGGTGTAGCCGGCTTACGGAGAACTGTACCTGGCGTGGCCAGTAAATAACGAGGCTGGCGTCAGAAACGTGATTTATTACAAACAAAGCTATAATGAACTATCATCCTCTTCAACATATTCCGCTCTCCTGTTCATTGCTGCATTATGTCTTCTCCCATTCTTCAAAGCAGTGCTGTAGGTCACCCGTTGTCATCGTTTTCAGCAACTCCGCAGTTTTTGCTTTTACTTCTTCACCATACTGAAAATTTGTTCTCTTCAATGTACTTTTCACCTTTGGCTACAGATAGGGAGCAGCGTAATTAGCTCTTCTCTGTAGTATTTATAATTAAAGGTTTCGCCCCCAGACATCCATTCAGTCACGAAAACACGCGTAATATCGAGAAAAAAAAAAGATTACCACTGCCGGAGCGTGTTTTTATTATTCTTGGCGATGTGCGAGTCCTCCAGTGCATCGATTGACACTTGGCTTCTGTGTAGTACTGGAAGGTCACTGTTTCAGGACATGACAGTGAGTATTCTTCCGATGGTCTTTTTGTTCGTGAGAGAGGTTTCACTTTGTCATGTTCAGTTCATCATGTAAAATTTGTCGTACCGTCTTTGTTCATGTTCACCATGTCTGTGATTATCCGAATGCTCAGACGTCACTCGTTCCGAACAGTTTCATTACCGAGGGACGTGGCGCAATTCTTAGCACACTAGTCGCGCATTCGGGTGGGTGACGGTTCAAACCCGCGTCCGGCCATCCTGATTTAGATTTTCCATGATTGCGCTAAATCGCTTCAGGCAAATACCGGAATGGCTCCTTTGAAAGGACACGGCCGACCTCCTTCCCTGATCTTATGGGACCGATGACCTCGCTGTTTTATCCCCTTCCCTCAAATCTACCAACCAAGCAGTTTCATTAATTTTCTGAACGTTTGCTTCAGTTCTTGAACCCACAGACGGACCGGGGCGTTCATCATCTTCAGGCTCTTCCTGACCTGAAAACAGTTTGTGATATTCAAAAACTCGAGCCCGTATCATAGCATTATCATCAAACAACTCCTTTAACATATGAAAATATTCCGGAGGCGAATTTCTTAGTTTCACAAGGAATTCGAGTTCATCGTGCTGCTCAGTTTCTCATGGCACTGCTACGGAACAATCTCCTCTGCAACCAAGGCTTAGATGCAAGTCAAAGCAGACAAACACAAACGAACGGTTGCTGCTCTTGAAGGTTCAAGGTCAACTGCATTCCAATGCCAACCTCCCCCCTTGCCGCTGCGCAATAGGAGGTCCGCAGTCTCGCTATTTAATTGCCAGAGATCGTGTGCTCTTGGGTTTCACCTCTACATCTATCTACACCTATAATCCGCAAGTCATCCTACTGTGTTTGGTGGATGATACTTCTGGTACTTCAATTATTTCCATTCGTGGATCGCACGCGGGACTAACGACTGTCTGTAAGCCTCCGTGAAAGCTCTAATTTTACTGATATTTGCCATCGTGATCGTTTCATGACATGAATGTTGCAAGATGTACGCCTCTCCCTACATACATTTTGAATCATTGTGGTGAGTGGCTGCGAGCTGCGTATTTTGGTTTGTCATCGGTGAGCATTCTCCCACTGTCGTGTTTCTGCGAGTGATGGCAAACCTGAAAGACGACAAATGGATGTTTAAAGACGTTGTTGTTGTTTGCATTTGACAGACTGTAAAAATGTATGGTAGCTGTCAGCACAAAATAACTTGTTATAAATATTTGGATCAAAAATAATACTGTATGCCTAATTTTTTCCGTAACATAAACATACAATGTTTTATGACTCCATGATAGTTACGGGGCCGTCAGCACAAAATGACTTGCCTTAGCGCCATGTATTCCAAACTAGTGCTGTATGACTTATTTTCGCCATAGCATAAATATATAATAGTTCATGCCTACGTTATGTAACATGTGTCATGAACTACATATGTAAGCCAACACAAACGCTTGACGCATAAATATGTACATTATAACTTTAAGCTGAATTCATGTGTTACCATATTATAATAATTTTTAGACTGAGCAATAAACAATTCCAGTGAAAACAACACAAAAACTGCTGAAATATGTGTTGATAAGGAAAAACTAAACAAATGGTGTCTTGCATTATCTCTACAATTTTGATCCAGGACATCGGCCCAAAGTCTGGTGATCCGGAAGTTTACCTTCTTCTCCTCTTACAGACAAGATACTCGGACGAAAACTTCTTTGACCACCAGGTTTCAAATAGCTACCTGCTTGTCGAATGCCACTTCACTGGCAGGCACTAGTGACATCGGCCAGTGAGGCTGCGCTTAGATATGTGTGGTGTTTCTTTACGCCTAGAAAATTTTCGATGCAGTGCTGCACCAACGCATAGTAAACAAAACACGAACTTACGAAGTATCAGACCAGGTGTATGACGGATTGAAGGCTGCCTACCTAACAGAATTCATTGCGTCTTTCTTGGCGTGGGGATTCCGTCAGATGCGAAATTAGCGTTCTCTGTATCTCATGAAACTTTGATAGGAAAAGAAATGGAGAAAAATCTACACGTCCCCCTCGACCTTCCCCCCCCCCCCCCCCCCCCCCACCACCACCACCACCACAAACACCGCATTGTGCATTATAGAGTAGGCAAATGGCTGTAGATATAGCTTCTCGTACTTGATATCTTCTCCGATACATTATGTACACAAGTAGAACCGTCCATTGTATGAGAACAGTACTCAGAGGAGTTGGGACAGTATGGCAAAAATTTGGCGTTACTGGCCTTTAGCAGTAGACGACCGACGCAAGTGCCTTTGGTAACAGCACGATACGATGACGCCTGCACCCCCCCCCCCCCACCCCTCTTGGGCTCTTGACCATTTCGGTTGCACCCTAGACGATTGGAAAACCGTGACGTGGTCGGATGAGTCCCTATTTCAGTTGGTAAGAGCTGATGGTAGGATCAGAGTGTGGTGCAGACCCGGCGAAATCATGGACCCAACCTGTCAACAAGGCACTATGCAAGGTGGTGATGCTGTGGGCTGTGTTTACATGGATTATACTGGGTTCTCTGGTCCAATTGAACCGATCATTGACTGGAAATGGTCATGTTCAGCTACTTGGAGAACATTCGCAGCCATTCATGGACTTCATGTCCCCGAACAAAGATGCGCCATGTCACTGGTCCACAGTTGTTTGCGATTGGTTTGAAGAACATTCTGGACAGTTCGAGACAATGATATGATCAACCAGGTGGTCCGACATGAATCCCACCGTAAAATTTATGGGACATAATCGACAGGTCAGTTCGTGCACATAATCCAGCACCGGAAATACTTTCGCAATTATGGTCAGTTACAGAGACAGCATGGCTCAATATTCGTGCACCACTTCCAACGACTTGTTGAGTACATGCCACGTGAAATTGCTGCACTACGATGGGCAAAAGTAGGTTCGGCATGATATTTGGAGGTATCCCGTAACTTTCATCACATCGGTCTAAGAATGATCTCCACTTTCTCTGGGAGTAAAGGTTTGTCTACTTAACTCAGTTTCACTTTATAATCTCGTATGGTGTTATATTCTGAGCATTTCTGTGTACACGCCAAGAACATTCTTAGGCAGAAAACGGGCGGTCAGACTGGTCAGCGTTGTCAGTTAGCTAACTTTGTGTAGGCCCCGGTTCTGGCGTGTCGGAATTGTAACTGTGCCGACCCTTGTACAATTATTCTGTGCCGCGCGGGGTAGCCACGCGGTCTGGAGGTTCGACTCCTCGAGCCCTCCCTCCAGTTTTCAATTATTGCGTCATGGGAGTTTTTGCTGACAGTATTGACTCACTCAGAAGAAAGTGCAGCAATAAATCAGTGAACAGTAGACGGAGAAACGATGTGTATTTAAGCATTGTGCCTTGGGCAAATAGGTGCACATTGTGCAGTAACTTTCATTTTCAGTAACTCTCCATGAAAACTGAAAGAAAGTATTCAAATCCAAGTTTTAAGATTTACTTGCGGCACATTTCTTTTCTTCACTACATGAGTTCCTCGCAGTAGCTGATACTTCGATATTGAGCACATAGTAATAAGCATCACTGGCATACAGAAACAACTGAAAGAGTTGAAAGCAAATAACTCGCCGATTCCGCATGGAATCCCAGTGTGCTACTACGAGTATTCTACGACACTTACCTCTTTTTTTGGTTGCATTTATCGCGAATCTCCCGACCGCCGTAAAGTCCCCAAGAGACTGAAAAAAAGCGCAGGTGACTCCTTTATATAAGAAGGGTAAACTAACTTATCGCCGCGCGGTCTTAGGCGCTTTGCCACGGTTCGCGCGGCTCCCCCTGTCGGAGGTTCGTGTCCTCCCTTGGGTATGGGTGTGTGTGTTGTCCTTAGCGTAAGTTAGTTTAAGTTAGATTAAGTAGTGTTTAAGCCGAGGGACCGATGAGCTTAGCAGTTTGATCCCACAGAACGTACCACAAATTTCCAGATTTTTCCAGTAACTTACCCTCAAAATGACAGACCAATATAATTAACATCGGTTCGTTGCAAATTCTAAATCATATTCTGAGTTCGAATACAACAAATTTCCTTCAGACCGAGAATCTTATGTCCGCGAGTCAGCGCGGTTTTAGAAAGTGGCATCTACCCCTGAATAAGGAAAAGTCTGGAGTTATTCACTTGAGTACTAAAAGAAATCAGCTAAGTTTCGATTACGCGATAAGTCACACAAATCTGAAGGCTGTAAATTCAACTAAATACTTAGGGACTACAATTACAAATAACCTAAATTGGAACGATCAGATAGATAATATTGTGGGTAGAGCAAACCAAAGACTGCGGTTTATTTGGCAAAACACTTAGAAAGTGCAAAAGATCTACTTAAGAGACTCCTTACATCACCCTTGTCCGCCCTATTTTGTAGTATTGCTGTGCGGTGTGGGATCCGCATCAGGTGGGACTGACGGATGTCATCGAAAAAGTACAAAGAAGGGCATCTCGTTTTGTATTATCGCGAAGTAGTGGAGATAGTGTCACAGACATGATACATGAATTGGAGTGGCAATCGTTAAAACAAAGGCGTTTGTCGTTGCGACGGCATCTTCTCATAAAATTTCAATCAGTAGTTTTCTCCTCCGATTGCGAAAACATTCTGTTAGCACCCACCTACATAGGGAGAATTGACCATCACGATAAAATAAGAGAAATCAGGGCTCGCACATAAAAATTAAAATGCTCGTTTTTCCGGCGTACCGTTCGAGAGTGGAACGATAGAGAGACAGCTTGAATATGGTTCAGTGAACCCTTTGCCAGGCACTTTATTGTCAATAGCAGAGTAATTACGTAGATGTAGATGTAGAAAGCATCGCTCTTGTGAAACTCAGCTTGCCCTTTTGTCACCTGATATACTGCGAACTATTGATGAGAAACAAGCAGATTTCATATTCCCAGATTTCCGTAAAGCATTTGAGACGGTGCTCCACTATAGACAGTTAACGAAGATATGAGCGTATGGAAGTTTTCATCAGTCATAGAAGCTATTCCATTGTCCTCGGCGAAAAGTGTTCATCAGAGACAAGGGTATGGGCAGGAATGCCTCTAGGAAGTGTAACAGGACCGCTCTTATTCTCTGTATACCTATATTATCTGCCGGATAGGGTGAGGGTCAAATGGTTCAAATGGCTCTGAGCATTATGCGACTTAACTTCTTAGGTCATCAGTCGCCTAGAACTAATTAAACCTAACCTAAGGACATCACACACATCCAGGATTCGAACCTGCGACCGTAGCGGTCGCCCGACTCCAGACTGTAGCGCCTAGAACCGCACGGCCACTCCAGCCGGCTGGTGAGGGTCAATCTGCGTCTGTTTACTGATGATACTGTGTGTACGAGGGCTGTAGGAAAATGACTTAGACAAAATTTTTGTTGGTATGATGAATGGCACTAGCTCTAAATGCAGAAAAATGTATGTTAATGCAGATGACATTGAAAAACAAAGCCATAAAGTCCGAATACTGCTTTAGTAGTGCCCTGCTTGGCACAGTCACGTCGTTTGAAGCGATATGAAATGGAAGGAGCATTTGAGGATTGCGGTAGGAAAGACGAATGGTCGACATCGGTTAATTGGGAGAATTTAGGGAAAGTGTTGTTGATGTGCAAAGGAGACCGCATATAGTGCGCTAGCGGGACCTGTTCTTGAGTACTGCTCGAGATTTTGGGATCGGCACCAGGTCGGAGTTAGGGAAGACATCGAAGGAATTCAGAGATGGGCTGCTAGATTTGTTACCGGTGTACATTCGAACAACACGCAAGTGTCCCGGAGATGTTTCTGGAACTCAAATGGGAATGACTGAGAGAAGGCGATATTCTTTATCGAGGAACACTGTAACACTGCTGAGAAAGAGAAAAGACATTTGAAGCTGACTGCATAAGGATTCTATTGCCACCAACATACATTTAGCGCAAGGATCTCGAAGATATGATAAGAGACATTAGGGCTCGTACGGAGGTATATACAGGGTGAGTCGCGCAAGACGTAACACTCCCTTTATTCCGGGGGCGATTGCACGTATCGGCATGCTGTTTCCATCGAATCATAGCGGACTATGGGACACGTACGTTGGTACATGCACAATAATCACAACGTTTATATTGTCCGAGATAATGAGGCAAGTATATGTTTTTTTTAAATGGAACGCTATACTTTTTTTACCATCATTCGAACGCTCTGGAAAAGATGCGTATAGTGATGTAACGCATGTTGCTATTGTGATTCAAACTTTGCTTAAAAGAGAGCGGATGAGAATTTACCTACATAGCGTAGGTCGTGCGTGCTGCTCAGAGCACGGCAACTCGGCCTGTGGGTCGCGCGAGGGGTGTTTACAGTCTGCAGCCGTTTCCGACCGCCTCGACCTTCAATCGTACAATATTTCACAGCGTCTTCTAAGCCAAGTTTTAATCACAATAGCAACATGCGTTACATCACTATATGCGTCTTTTCCAGAGCGTTCGAATGATGTAAAAAAAAAAAAAATATTGCGTCCCATTTAAAAAACATGTACTTGCCTCATTATCTTGGTCAATATAAACGTTGTGATTATTGTGCACGTACCAAAGTATGTGCCCCATAGTCGGCTATGATTCGACGAACACCGCTTGTCGATACGTTCAATCGCCAACGGAATAATGGGGGTGTTACGTCTTATGCCACTCACCCTGTAGATAATCGTTTTTCCATCGCTCTATTTGATACTCGAACAGGAAAATAAATGATCGGTAATGGTACAGGGTACCCTCCGCTACCCACCGTACGGTGGCTTCGGGAAGATGTATGTAGGTACATGTTATATGTCGATTTATTAATATACTCTTTGTCTTTTCGTGTTTTATTAATTCTTTAGCCGGCCGAACTGGCCGTGCGGTTCTAGGCGCTACAGTCTGGAGCCGCGTGACCGCTACGGTCGCAGGTTCGAATCCTCCCTCGGGCATGGATGTGTGTGATGTCCTTAGGTTAGTTAGGTTTAAGTAGTTCTAAGTTCTAGGGGACTAATGACCACAGCAGTTGAGTCCCATAGTGCTCAGAGCCATCAATTCTTTAATTTTATCTTTATTAAATATCTATCAAGCATTCTGTAAACTATGTACTGACTAGTTTACAAAAAGCTTTGCCACGCATTGGCACACGGAACCTGATGAATAAATAAAAAGCAAAAAATAAGTAAATAAAGCTCCGCCCGCTGAAGTCAAACACATTAAGTGCCACAGGGAGAACGGATGTGCGGAGGGGAGAAGCTGCGCTCTCAGTGCTGGCAGCACATGTGTGTGTGTGTGTGTGTGTGTGTGTGTGTGTGTGTGTGTGTGTGTGTGTGTGTGCATTTCCGCGGCAATCATTCTTACGACTGTGCGAATCAAACGTGAGATTTGAGAGGCCATTGTAACAATCGCGATCACCCCATAACTAAAGACTAATAATGTTTTCATTCACAAAACTATACTATAACACATACTGATTCATAACAGTATCATTGAAATCATAGTCTTGTAACAAGCAGTTAAGTCAGAAATGATCGCGTAATGGCCAGAGCGTCGTTTCTCTACAGGTAACTACAGCATTGACGTTCCACGGACACTTCTCGTGGTTGAAAAGCAACCGCAAACGACGACTCACAGTTTTTTTGAACTATTCCGTACGGGTAATTTGCTGTTCCCGTTACAGCAGAGCAACGGATCTCCGATCCTTTCCTCGAGGAAACAAGCTACAACGAGCTGTAGCGAAGTGCCTAATAGAGAACATCCTGAAAGCGACTTTGCCACTTTATGGGATACGTAACCCATTTTCTAGCTACTTCGGAGCTTTAGCTCAACATCCCATGTAGTCGCAGTCAGCCACTACAGCGGATATAATACATTACTCTCTGTTTCTCTTCTCCAGTTTCGGACAACTTTGATACTCCTATTCCAAAGCAAACAAGTAGTTTTGCTTTAACTTGGTCTATAACTTCCATTTACAATCACAGGACGTACGAGTGTATGACAAACCACTGTATTTAATTGCATCACACTGCATCTACATCCACATGATACTCTCCAAGCCACATAACGGTGTGTCGTGGAGGGTACTTCTGGCAGCACTGACTGACCTTCCCTTGTGGCTCTGTGAACCCATCTTCACGTGCTTGTTTTGTGTTGCTCTTTGTTAGTTTTTCTTTTTACGACATTTACGTTGTAATTGTGCTTTGTGGTCACTAAAAGCGTGGAAAACATAATACGAAAGTAAAAGAAAGCCAAATAATAGAATTTTCACCAAACGCAGCAGAAAATGTGGATGGAACAATTCCTTATTTTGTAATGAGGAGTATTGTATGACACTTCACGCCGTTCAAGGCTCACATTTTTAGAACCAGGATTCAAATGGCTCTGAGCACTATAGGACTTCTCAGGTCATCAGTCCCCTAGAACTACTTAAACCTAACTAACCTAAGGACACCACACACATCCATGAGCGAGGCAGGATTCGAACCTGCGACCGTAGTGGTCGCGTGGTTCCAGACTGCAGCACCTAGAGCCGCTCGGCCAGCAGCCATGGTAAAATATAGTTTACACGTTATGATTGTCTAAGACTTAAAAAAACGTTGTCACTGGAGTTATTTCATAAGTTTAATTGTTTGTGAATTGCATTATAGTGTGCTGTTAAATGATATAGCCTTATCTAAGCATCTTAATGTTACTAAAAAAGCTGTAACTAGCCACATTGACTTAGTCATGTAGTATGGATTCAAGTCTTTCAATTTTATGAAAATGCATTTCTGTTTTTTCCAGTACATATAGGTTCTCAGATTTTGGGCGAGTATTTTGTAGGCAGGAAGTTGTTGTACATTGAGTATATGTTCTGCAGTGCTTAATTTTTCAGGCCGATGTGAACGGGAACATTTGCAGCTTTCAGTTGCAGTAAACAAGAACAAGTGGACAGTCTTGTACAATGAATCGTTCCGTTTTCTTCCAGTTGTTATTTCATGAGCTAATATATGACGAAAATTATTGTTACTGGATCACGCGTCATACATTTAATTTTTATTCATAAGATTCGTGGGATCGAGGGATCCAAAGCTGCGTTATTATGTAACGAGTAACTAGAAAATTCACAGAAAGCTCACGTGAAAATAAAAAAAGGGTTCTCTTTTGTATCTATCTATACATATTGTAAATTAACATTTCCCGCTGCGGATTCTGTCTATATTTTCATGCTCATCTGAGGAAATTCTGGAGGGATTTTGATACGGTCTTCACTAATAGATAGACCGTTTCATGACGAAAGTTTCAGTATAAAATTTATTACGGCTTCGGTGCACAAATCGTCCTGGCGTAGATACTTAATATTGCCCGTACAAAGAAATTAAAAATATGAAACCAGCACAAGAACATAAAATAGATTTACAACAGTGTGTAAAATAAATAATACTTTACGACACAAGGCTCTGTACTACTATGAGAGCCGCACGGGATAGCCGTTCGGTCTTGGGCACCTTGCCACGGTTCGTGCGGCTGCCCCGTCGGAGGTTCGAGTGCTCCCTTGGGCATGGATGTGTGAGTTGTCCTTAGCGTAAGTTAGTTTAAATTACATTAAGTAGTGTGTAAGCCTAGGAACCGATGACCTCAGCAGTTTGGTGCCATAGGAACTTACCATCACCACCATCACTTTACTGAGAAAAAGGAGAATGCTTCAAGGAAGCCTTTCGAGTTACATTTGGAAGTCTAGAATATATGACTCTCTTTCACTTTTGCTATAATCCTCTTGAAAATGTAACATACCGAGAAGTGCACAGATATCTTACAACAGTTGCGTTATCCATCTGCAAATCATCCTTTCATATACTGTTCATGGAGTAAATGTGGCAATTCCTTTTGAATTAATCTATGTTAATAACCAAAAATTCTAACAGTAAGTACACGCTCAGGGATTACACAGAATTTCTAAGTGAAAAAAATAGAGATTAGGAGAAGGATGGAGAATGGAATCGGTGGTCCCATTCAAAGAAACCAACGTACCATATACCTTGAGCGATTTAGGAAAATCACGGAAAACCTATGTCTGGATGGCCACATGGGCATTTAAACCGCTGTACCCTCCAGAGTCAGAATTCCGAGAGGCTTAAACAACGGCCTGCACAAAGATGCGGAACTACGTCTGCAGACTTGCCTGAGCGCCCTCTTCTCGCTAAGCACATTAACACAGAGAGTTGCCAGTCCGGAACCGCGCGATTGCTACGGTCGCAGGTTCGAATCCTGCCTCGGGCATCGATGTGTGTGATGTCCTTAAGTTAGTTATGTTTAAGTAGTTCTAAGTTCTACGGGACTGATTACCTCAGATGTTAAGACCGATAGTGCTCAGAGCCATTTGAACCATTTGAACTAAACAGCTAAAACATTAATACGGTCTCTCACGAAAGTTGTCTACCTAATGGATTCTAAGGCAAGGGCAAATTTGACTTTCAGTATTTCACACAATTAATTTAAAAATTTAAAATGTTGTCGTAATCTGCTAAATAAGAAGCTTGATATTACGTAAAATGTTTGACACAGTAAGTATTAAAGTCAGGGATTGTGTACATGTCTTGTGGCAGCGTAGGTAACGACGCGTGTATTACCCAGACTATATTCATCCAGTGTTCGAGAACGAGAGCACTTTTCTACTTCCAACAAACTTTCCACATAATTACAAACCTTTTCAAAACTTTTTGTTGCTGACTCCCGCCACAAAATAGTGACAGGAGAGAAGTTTATCAGTTACTACATTTTCGTTACTCATGCAGTTAATCAACGTCTCGCATGACATTTTAATTTATTACTGCTTCAGTACAAACTGTATTTGTAATAGATTTGCAGGCAGTATCCACATATACCAGCGAATTACTACAAAATTATATTACTGAACGACAACAGGTAGTCTAGGATATATGACGTAGTAAACATTGATATGCGTGAGTAACTAGCTTTCCTTAAAACAGAGCACAAATTACTTAGACTGTAGTCATGTAGTGTTTGATAATGAGAGTGGGTAGCACCAGTTTTGATATAGACATTTTGGCTAGTCTATGGGTCAATAAACCGAAACTTATAGAATCAACATGATTAGGATTTTCGCTGGCCATTGTGGCCGAGCGGTTCTAGGCGCTTCAGTCCGGAACCGCGCTGCTTCTACGGTCGCAGGTTCGAATCCTGCCTCGGGCATGGATGTGTGTGATGTCCTTAGGTTAGTTAGGTGCTAAGTTCTAGGGGACTGATGACCTCATATGTTAAGTCCCATAGTGCTCAGAACCATTTGAACCATTAGGATTTTCGTATTCAGTTATGAAGGTATCACACGCCTAAAGTAAAATATTTAGCGCATTATCTCATTTGTAAAATAATCTGACGTTTGAGGCTGTTTTATATAGAATAGTTCAAATCCTTAAAGAACTACGGGTGGAGCGGTGCTATTGGTGTTTTAACAAGGTGTAATAAACTCGTTTCTGGTGTACAGCTACATGTAAGTGTTAAAGCTGCCCGAGGCGTTTGCCAGTAAGCAGCAAAAGTACGCCGATAAAGTCTTTTCCGTTATTACTAACGTGAGTCCCTTAACGTATAGCTAGTATTCAAATGCGGCCGTAGAGGCTAAAATATACTTTAACGTGCCGTCATGTGTATGGAGCGCCAAGTGAAGACTTGGCCGCGTTAAGGTCGGACTTCCCCTGCAGGTAAACGTAGCTGCGGAATGAGCGCTGGTTTCTTCTCCGACCATGTTTACTGTCGGATCAGCTTTTGCGGAAACGGTGTTCGGAAGCTGAAAGGCTGAAGTAGGACGCCGGACAGGACGCTTGCTTTCTCGGCAGGGGCTGCCTCTGTAAGTAGCGAGCACTGACCCACAACCTCACACCGACACGGCAGTGAAGCGGTGACTCGGCTCCTCTACAACACAAGACAGGGGTCACAGCGATTGGAGGAGAAACTGGCTTCCACACCGTTTATGTGTAGTAGGCGCGTGTAGCGGAGCGACTTACGTACTCCAAGATACAGGTATCAAATTCGAACGCAACTTATACCGTGTGCTGTCTGAGCGAAAGTGGGGATACGAATGTTTGCCGTAATGTAATGCTCGCAAAAACATGGAACAAGAGTAGGAATTAGTATGTCGGTTTTTTGGTAGAGTAAGGTCGTACGTCCTAGACAGGCTT
Source organism: Schistocerca gregaria (assembly GCF_023897955.1). Classification (NCBI taxonomy): domain Eukaryota; kingdom Metazoa; phylum Arthropoda; class Insecta; order Orthoptera; family Acrididae; genus Schistocerca; species Schistocerca gregaria. Next base: position 125,345,815 of record NC_064927.1, on the reverse strand, counting down.
CGGAGGTAGTTATGTTTTAAATTGGCGTTACCTTGTGTGCCGCAAGAATGCAGTGTTTCGGGGTATTTTTCTTGTGTATTCTGCAAGGAATGTGATGACAGATAGTTAGGAGCACAACGGCCCTTGTAAGCGCATGATCACTTGCTCTCGGGAAGTAGTGGGAGCGCAGGAATATGAGCATTGCCGTTTGTGTTTTACATAAACAATGAAAATCATTTCATTGTTCCTCAAAATATTCTTTAAAATTTGTACTGATTTACAAGCGATAGAAACAAATTTAGAAACATTTTTTTCGATTCTGTTTGTTGCAATCGCAAAAACAGAGTTTCAGAAGGCTTCATCATTTTCCTGGAGGACCTATGACATTAGCTGCTCACGCACATTGTTTGATATAATAGAACACAAAGATGTTATTATGCCATAAATTGAACAGTGATATATTAACTGATATTTTTCGCCACGAAACAGTAAATTGTCTGAAGTGTTGAAACGTCCTGGCAGATTAAAACTGCGTGCCGAATCGAGACTCGAACTCGGGAGCTTTGCGTTTCGCGGGCAAGTGCTCTACCATCTGAGCTACCCAAGCACGACTCACGCCCCGTCCTCACAGCTTTACTTCTGCCAGTACCTCGTCTCCTACCTTCCAGACTTCACAGAAGCTCTTCTGCGAACCTTGCAGTTGGTAGAGCACTTGCCTGCGAACTGCAAAGATCCCGAGTTCGAGTCTCGGTTCGGCACACCTTTTTAATCTGTCAGGAAGTTTTATATCAGCGCACACTCCGCACCAGAGTGAAAATCTCATTCTGGGAACATCTCCCAGGCTGTGGCTGAGCCATGTCTCCGAATAGCCTTTCTTCCAGGAGTGCTAGCTCTGCAAGGTTCGTAGGAGAGCTTCTGTGAAGTTTGGAAGGTAGGAGACGAGCTGTAGAGTGAAAATCTTATTCTGTCTCAAGTTTTGTGTGACAGCTAGAACTGTTATAATGAATAATGATGCTATTTTTCTCTTATTTTCTTGATTGCACTGATGACTTGTGGCATTTAGATCCGCTACAGCAATGTTAGCGACACGTCCAAGCGGCTTCTAATCAAATTGTGTGCCTATGTAGTTTCGTCGCAGATGTGCGACTGGATTTGTAATTTTCTATCAGAAGGTCACAGTTCGTAGTAACCGATGGAAAATCATCGAGTAAAATAAAAGTAGTATCTGACGTTCCCTAAGGAAGTGTTATAGCACCTCATCTGTTTCTAATCCGTATAAATGGCTTAGGACACATTCTGAGCAGCCATCTTACATTGTTTACAAATGATGCTGTCGGTTGCCGTCTATTAAAGTCATCAGAAGATCAAAAGCAATTGCAAAACGATTAGGCAAGATGTCTGTATGGTACGAGAAGTACCAGTTGCCTCAAAAAACTAGAGGCTCTCGACATGAGTACGTACATTATATCCACTGGTTCTGGAGGACCTATCGGAACGGACCAACTATTAACAGAGTTATTAGATGTTGTGCAGAGGGATGTGAGATCAGCACACACTTCTCCCAGCAGTTGTCAGTTTACGTAATCAGGAACCGCTACTACTCGGTCAAGTAGCTCACGGGCCTGAGTGCACACCGCTCCAGGCCTCCCACCGAGTAAAAATCTCTGGCAGAACCGGTAATCGAACCCAAGTCTTCCGCATGGTAGTCAACAGCGCTGAAGGCTCTGCTATGGAGGTGGACCCTGCAAATTAGTGTTATAAAGAATCTGTTACAATATAAATCAATCTTATTTCAAGACTGTCGATTCAACTACGTGCATAAGGATTACAATTAAGAACAAAATTGGAACAATCATATAAAAAATGAAGTTGGGAGAGCGAGCCTACGATTGCGTTTTATTGGCAGAATAATTAGAAGAAGCAACAGGATAGCTAGAGAGATTGCTCACACTACGCTTGTCCGTCCTCTTCTGCGCGGTGTGGGATCCTTGCCGGTGGACATCGCAAAAATTCAGAGAAGGGCAACTAGTTTTGTATTATCGCGGAATACGGTAGATTGTGTCACGGATATGATAGCCGAGTTGGGGTAGCAATCATCAAAACATCAGTGTTTTTTGTTGCGGCGAGACGTTTTCATGAAATATCAATCATCACCTTTTTCCTCTGAATTCGAAAAGGTTTTATGGCTTCCACCTACGTAGGGAGAAATGACCATTGTTATAAAGTGTTCATTTTTTGTAGGCGTCGTTGAAGAAGAGATTTTTAGAAATTCCAACCGTAAGGGGGTGAAACAGAGGATGGAAGGCTTTCCGGAAATATCTCGCTGTTAAGGCAATTTTGAAGCTAGAACAACGAAAGTTCGTATTTGGTTTCTTAGTCAGAAATAAGAAAAAAGGTCTTTCATCAATTTTGGAAATTCAGCTACTAATGGGTAAAACAGTGTGTAGAAGTTTTTTAAAAATAAATCATTACTAACGAACTACTAAAGCATTTTTAAAGCTACATGTTTGTGACTTGTTATTTGATGTCTTGGTTAGAAACAAAAAATACGTGTTTCAGTGTTTTCGGAAATTAAACCCCTAAGGGAGTGAGCAAAGAATAAAATATTTTAAGAAAATGTTTCATTGTATTAAAAAATTATTAGAGGTTATTCTATGAAAACTGATATTTCACTTCTCGGTTGCATGTAGGGAAATATCTGTTAGGGGATGAAAGTTTCTAAGGAAATATCACCACAAGAAACATAAGTCGTGATTGACAGAAAGCTTCGTTCGGAAAAGACGTTGCTTCTACGACCTTAATTAGCGTGAAAAGTTTAGAAGGTATTGAATTTGCGAACAATGAAAAATTTTGCAGACCATACGATCTACGCGAGCGAAACGCCGGCGCGAAGCTGTTGAATTATAGTTGCAATTCGGTACAACAGAAAAAGGTTCCTTTCATGTTAGGAGAGTCGGCCGCACGAATGTGGTACCAGAAGAACCCCTCGGCTCTCGTGCTGAAGAAACTCTTCCGCAGGTGACGGGGAGAAGCCAGCCAGAGCTGGTGGAGAATTAGCAACGTCCCGGACGTGGGTGGTTGCACGGTTGCTGACTTCCCGAATGCGGTGCACAATGGGAATGGGAGCGCAAAACCTGCGATGGAAACCTTGCGCCGGATGCCTCGTATCTCATCTGTGCAACTGCTTCCTCTCTTCGGGTTCTCTAACGACTGCCAAGAGCCACTTTCATTCACCGCTTGAAAAACCCGCTGTCCGTTGCCGAACTTGTGATTAAAATTCACCTGATGCTAGCCGGCTCCTTTTCGATTTTAACTTCTTCCCTCTATTGTCTCCACTAGCGAACCTTTTGAATAGTTGGAATATTATCACTGTATACCACACTTACAATGTACTACTTAACCCACTGAAACGCTCCTTCCGTCCTTGCCTCGGAGATCCCCCGTGCCAAATTCTGTCCAATTGGTGCGTTAGAGGGTCAAAATCCCGAGCTGGTTGGTGGACCCTGCCAATAATACCCCATAGAATGCTTCCCAGATCATCTGGACTCGGGATTCGTCACTGAAGACAAGCCTGCTCCAGTCAGTGAGATTCCAGGCCGAAGACGTGTCTGGAGACAACCTGGACGGCAGTTGAATGCCAACCCGACTGTCGCCCGCCATGCAGCCCAACAACCAGGGTTCCATTTCTCTTCATAGTGGGATCCCTTTGGTTGCCATCCGCGATAACTTTAGAGCACAGCGGTATGTGGACGATATTCTACATGTTTTGTTGCCCTTCATGGCAAGCCATCCTGGGCTTATATTTCAGTAAGATAATGCCCCCACCCCCTTACACGGCGAGAGTTTCTACTGCTCGTCTTCGTGCTTGCCAACGCTGCCTTAGCCAGCAAGGTTACTGAATCTTTACCCAATTGAGAACGTTTGGAACATTGTGGGCAGCGCCCTCCATCCAGTTCGGGGTTTTGACGATCTAACCCATCAGTTGGACAGGATGTGGCACGATATCCCTCAGGAGGACATCCAACAACTGTATCAGTCAACGCCAAGCCCAATAACTGCTTGCATATGAGTAGGAAGTGGATCAATACGTCATTGACTTGACCAATTTGTGTTCTTCTCCTGACAAAATCACTGTATTTTTCTCATATTGTAACCATTTCTTTGTCTCTGCGTGTACGTCACATGTACAGATTTCCGTCGCTCCGTCGCGTTCTGATAATTCCTTTGTAGTGTTTTTTTTCCGTTAGGTTGTATTACGTCGCGTAGTTTGTCTGACGCGCCGCACACCGGCAGAGGTGCATGGACTATGGCCGCGACCGCATTCTGACTTCGCCGAGCTAGGTGGCGCACTGTTTAGCACACTGGACTTGCATTCGGGAGGACGACGGTTCAAACCCGCATCCGGCCATCTTGGGTTTTCCGTGATTTCCCTAAATCGCTTCAGGCAATTGCCGGGATGGTTCCTTTGAAATGGCACGGCTGACTTCCTTTCCGATCCTTCCCTAATCCGATGGGACTGATGACCTCGCTGTTTGTTCCCCTTGCCCCCAATTAACCAACCAATCCAACTTCGCTTGACGCCAAGGGAGCTCCGATGACGATGATGATGTTTGGTTTCTGGGCCGCTCAACTGCGCGGTTATCAGCGCCCGTACAAATTCCTAACCTTTGCTCGGTCCAATCTCGCCACTTTCATGAATGATGATGAAATGATCAGGACAACACAAACACCGAGTCATCTCGAGGCAGGTGAAAATCCCCGTCTCCAATGGTTAGCACACTGGACTCGCATTCGGGAGGACGACAGTTCAAACATGGGACCCCGTGCTCTGGAAGCGAGAATGCCATGGTCGACTTAATCTGGGCATATGTTGCACCTCCTGTGTCATCATAGACGATTAGGAATCGTTCTCTTGCAACGTGTGCGTCTGGCCGGCTACCACTGAGACCACCACACCGCCACGCATGGTTACAGTGGTGTTGTAAAGTAGTCGACTGGAGGGTTGCAATGGCGCTCTGTGTTTTCCGTGATGAGAGGAGGTTCTGTCTGTATGCGAGTGGTGGACGTTCGCGAGTGTGGCGTAGAGCTGATGAGCTGCCTACTCCAGAGTGCATTCGCCCACGGCACACAGGTCCCATCTCAGGGTTCATGGTGTGGGGGTGGCGCGGTCACATTTGGAGTTTCTGCTTGGTAAAGTAACCAGTACATTTCACCCACTGTTATCCCTGTGCTACTGTCATTCCTTCAATAGGAAGGTGATGTGCTTTTTCAACACGACAATACACGTCCCCATACGGGTGCTGTGACGCAATGATCCCTTCGTGTTGCACAACAACTGCCCTGGGCAGCAAGATTACAAGACGGCTTGCCAATTGAACACGTAAAGGGCATTGTGTAACAGGAACTTACTCTTTCTCCACGGCCTGTAAGGCAACAAAAGGTCAAGATGATTGGGACAATCTATCGCAGGATGCGTTTCAAGCACCTTTACCACCGTTTCGATGCGAGAATACACGCCTGCGTTACCGACAAAGGCTGGTGTACTGTATACTTATGTTACTGTTTGTGCCATGTGTGTTTCATTTGGTGTGAACTTGTAAACTTCTGCAATGATGAATTACCCGTCATCTCACTCGTCAATAAAATAACTATACGATGGAGGATGTGGCATTTTTTCTGCAGTGAGTATTCATCACGGTGACTATAAAACAAAAAATAACTACCCCGCAGCATTCGCTAGTGCTACACACGTGTTAAAGTTATCTATAAAAACTGTTATTTATTACGGAACTGTTGATAAACGGCCCTAGTGATGTTACTTTAATCTCTTGTTTCATAATTACAGACGGCGCGACTGAGAAACACCACGTTGTTCAACCAGTACTCCACATCTCGAAGAGGCTTCTCCAAGACGAGTTTAATAAGGTATGTGTTCATTTCATCAGTATTCGTTTCGCTGTGCCCTAACAAAAAGGTGTTTTGGCAACTACTGTTCAAAAATAAAGTCTAGTTATGTGCAATATTTAGTTCGTTAAGAACTCGTGTAATCAACGAGGAGCGAAATAGAAGTGACCAGGCTTAACTTAAACGAAAAGACATACAGCATTTGTGGCATACATCTGGAAACCTATCGAATTCATGTCCCGCAGAATAACTCATGTTTGCGTTTCAAATGTGGACCAACACGCTACAAGTAGGTGAGCATAACGTTTTGTCTCATCGGTGCGTTTACCGTTCCTACTTTGCATAATCTGATCTAGCCATGCGTGATCAATTTCTGGCATAAAGGATATTTTCAGTCTGAGCGCTTTGCTTCCGGATTATGTGGGACGATAATTCATGAATTCCATGTAGGCCATCATTAAAGCAGCTGGGGTTTTTGTGGTGCCCCAGCAGTTCATGTATCTTATCATGGCGTGTCTTCTTAGCCACATGCATTTGATTATCTTTTCACTGGGTTTCTTAGCCTATTTTACCCACAATAATAGACGGTGGAACGGGTTCTTGCAGATCATGAAAAAAGCTGCGAATTGGATCTAGAGTGTCAGAAGCATCTGATAAATCTCGCCTCAACAATTTAAGGAGTGATGCGTAGTTTGGGAGTGTTACCAATATGATTCCCCCCCCCCCCCCCCCCCCAAAAAAAAAACGAGGATTCACACACATCAGATTTAAGACATAATAAAAACATAGCTGTTGTGTTGTAACGAAATGTTGGTCCGAAGGCTCGTAGTGGCTTCTAGCCTGGCGGTGTGTAATTACAGAAAGGGAGCCACAGCTTCCTGTGCGGCCAGGTGCCCGCGGATAACGGGGCAGCAGCAGAAGTCTCGTCCTGGGACTCTGGAGTGATAACCTCGGTGGCAGTACGGGAGTACGCCACATCTAAATGTGCCTACGTAAACATACCTGGTGCACTTTAGCGCTTGGAGAGTTACGTGTTAGTTGTTTACGTGAACAGCAGTTCGTCTAACGGAGTGTATCTACATTTTCATTTGTGCTGCTTAATGACCCTACAATATGCGGCGGAGGATACCAGTATTTGGGGTACGACTACGAGCGTAATTTTACACGATGACCCTTGTCAAGTAGTTCATAAGCGGTTCGATATACTGAAACACGGATTTTTACAAATAAAATCACTTAAAAAGACGTATGTTTTATTGCTTTTTATGCTATTTGCCGAGGTACTGTATAAATCCTGATTATTTTTTACATGAAACGCTATACTCTTTTTTGCCTGAACTATTATGAAGAGGAGCGGAGTAATATGACGTTCGGTAATGGCAGTGCTACAGACGAATGCTGAAAATTAGGTGGACTGGTAAGGAATAAGGAAGTTCTGCGCAGAATCGGAGAGGAAAGTAATGTGTGGAAAACAGTGAGAAGAAGAGAAGAAGAAGGGACAGTATGATAGGACATCCGTTAAGACATGGGGGAATGACTTCCACGGTACTAGAGGGAGCTGCGGAGCGCAAAAACTGTAGCAGAAGACACAGACTGGAATACGTCAAGCAAATAATTGAGGACGTAGGTTGCAAGTGCTACTCTGAGATGAAGAGATTGGCACAGGAGAGGAATTGGTGGCTGGCCGCATCAAACTAGTCACATGACTGATGGCTCAAAAGAAATGGCAGTGGTGAGACTTACGGCAGAAGCAACGGCGAACTGTACGTTGAAGTGACAAAAGTCGTGGAATAGCGATATGCACATGTACAGATGGCGGTAGTATCGCGTACACAAAGTATAAAACGGCAGCGCGTTGGCGGTTCAAAAATGGTTCAAATGGCTCTGAGCACTATGGGATTTAAGATCTGTGGTCATCAATCCTCTAGAACTTAGAACTAATTAAACCTAACTAACCTAAGGACATCACACACATCCATGCTCGAGGCAGGATTCGAACCTGCGGCCGTAGCAGTCCCGCGGTTCCGGACTGAGCGCCTAGAACCTCGAGACCACGGCGTTGGCGGAGCTGTTATATATTCATGTGAAAAGGTTTCCGAAATGATTGTGGCCGCACAACGGGGATTGACAGACCTTGACGCGGAGTGGTAGTTGGAGCTAGACGCAAGGGACATTCCATTTCGGAAGTCGTTAGGGAATCTAATAGTCCGAGATACACAGTTTCTTACTAGGGTAAGTGCCGAAAATACCAAATTTCAGGCATCACCTCTCACCACGGACACGCAGTGGCCGACGGCCTTCGTTTAACGACCGAGAACTGCGGTGTTCGTGTAGAGTTATCAATGTTAACAGTCAGACAGACTTCAGCACGATATTCCACAGAACGACGTCCAGCAGCTCTACCAATCAATGCCAGGCTGAACAACTGCTTGCACAAGGGCCAGAGGTGGACTAATGCGTTGTTGACTTGCTCGATTTTTTAAGGTCTTTCTCTTCTTCTGAAATTGTAATCATTTGTTGATCTGTACATGTACGTCACATCTATCAGTTTCGGTTTCATTCGTATGATTCCTTCGTGGTGCGTCGTTTTTATTGCCTTGGAGAGCACACACTCCGCAAGCCACAATATAGCGCAAGGCGCAGGGTACGTTGTTCCACTACTAGTCACTCCCTTCCCTGTTCCACTCGCAGTTGGAGTGAAGAAAAACAACTGTCTACACTCCTCCATATTCTTGCTGACGTACTGTATTCACATACCGTAATATGAAGGTACATTAATAAAGCGAGATGAAGGCCTATAGTTACAAACTTCAACTTTTACTTCAAAAGTATTGTCTATCACTGCTGAGGTACTTGCCCCACTGCAACAATGGCGGTGAATGCCTGTTTCGTAAAGTTACTGGGGCTGCGTTATGAACCAGTTCCGAACGTACTGCATGATGTCCTCGTCCGAGTTGGGTCGTTCGCCCCTAAGAACTTTCTGTATGTCACAAGAAGGCGCATCACAGCAGTGAGGCAGCTCAGGGCCTCCCATTTCAATGCCTGCAGAGTTCATTAACTGCATTTGCTGTACAGGGTCTTGCATTGCCATGGAGCAAAATGGCCCCGCGGGTGAACTGCCCTGGTCGGTCTGACTGGATCACTAAGAGAAGGCTGGTCGAGGTTCAAATGGCTCTGAGCACTATGCGACTTAACTTCGGAGATCATCAGTCGCCTAGAACTTGGAACTAATTAAACCTAAGTAACCTAAGGACATCACACACATCCATGCCCGAGGCAGGATTCGAACCTGCGACCGTAGCAGCAACGCGCTTCCGGACTGAGCGCCTAGAACCGCTCGGCCACCACGGCCGGCCCTGAGGTCATCGGTCCCTCGGATTACGCACTACTTAATCTAACTTAAAAGAACTTACACTAAGGACAACACATACGCACTCATGCCCGGCCCGGATGGAGGACTCGAACCGCTGACGAGGAGGGGGGGGGGGGGGAGCCTTCTTCTGCAGGCAATGCAATTACGATCCTCTCAACGGTTTTCATTTTACACTCTCCAGTTCTCTTCTCTTTCAAAGCACCTTGTGAGCAAAATTCCGTTATTTGCTACCGCTTCTGGCGCCGCAGTTCTAAGAGCCAGCAGTGTAGAAGCAGAGCGGGATCGCGCTTCACTGTGGCCTTCTCGTTACTTATGGCAGCTGAGGGCGTGCTGTTAATTGGAGTGCGGCTTCTGCGAGATAACTGTACCGACACGGCAAGGCGAGGCGAATGCCGACTGGCGAGTACGGCGCTGCGGGACCTTAGCTGGCGGCTGCTCGCCTTTCCGTCCACTCAATGACGCGAGAAGGTCACCTGTACACAAACACCGCCATATTCTGCTCCACCACTTCGTGCTCACTGCTCCAATACGACAGCAGCAGCGCCTTTTCTATCGTTTCAGCGGTGACGAATCGTTAGCACGTAATACTTAGAGTAGCTAATAGAAACATTAAAAGAATGTTTGCAAGTAAACAGGACGCTACAGCTTACACGAGAGGTACACCGCTCCGCATGTCCAGCCGGGCCATCCACAGCCATCAGAGGTGTACACATTCGGCTTCTAACCTGCCCAGACCTGCCTGTTAGCCAGGCCGGCAAGCTGCCGCATATCGTCAGCAGAACGGCCAGGCTGCTTTACTCCCATGGAAGCCAAGCTGTGTGCAACCCAAGCAGACTAAAGGTGTCTTGGTTGCCTGTCCGTTTTCTCGCTGTGCTAAGCTGTGTCGCAGTTTACTGTATGTGCTTTCATTAAAGAGCCATGAGTAGGATTCGGAAGTCAACTGCAAGTCTTCTTTTTTACCCAAGTAAAGCAAGACGAGTTTCATGAAATATGTATTCATTTTGGGTCATTGGAGTCCAAAAAATGGTGGATTTTATTTGTCCTTTTATTCCTTTTCGGCGTATTTTAGCCTTATTTATTTACTTCGATGTGAACGGTTTTCTCTGCAAGTTTATCCCCTTTCGACTAGGACTGGGTATCCTCAGTTCCAACCATCGTCAGGTCAGCTCTAATAGACGCTTGCTGTAGCAAGCAGGCTCATCTCTGAAAGTCGAGATCCATTGCACCTAGGAAACTGGCTGGCGTTGCAGTTTAATCGACATTTTTCAAGTAAGGTTTCGGAAGTCTAGTTTCTGTAACCTTAGTGTGTTCCAGCCAAATATAACCCCAGTTATACCAATGTTAATTACTTCATCCAGGATTTGTAATTTGGATATGCTGACTTTAATCTAAATGGCCAAAATAATTCACACTAAATTTTGCAAATACGAAGCTCGTTATTCGTGTTGTGGTCATCTAAAAAGTGTGTGTCTGGAAGAAGAACCTTTTCATTTTTGAAAGAAGAAGTTTTTCTTTCATACTACGTTGCATACGACCAGAATGTGGTTTATAATACTTTAAAAAAATGATTGAAATGGCTCTGAGCACTATGGGACTAAACTTCTGAGGTCATCAGTCCCCTAGAACTTAGAGCTATTTAAACCTAACTAACCTAAGGACATCACACACAACCATGCCCCAAGCAGGATTGGAACCTACGACCGTAGCTGTCGCGTGGTTCCAGACTGCAGCGCCTAGAAGCTCTCGGCGACTCCGGCCGGTCAGCTTAAGGAGATTTCAACATAAACTTGTCTACCACTGTCTAGCATTACTGTTTTCCAGCTTATTTACAATTCACATGCGTACAAGTGTACATTCATTATTTCCTGCAAGGAAACAAGGGGGACGAGCCTGATTAGTAGGCAGTCTACCTGGCCGTCTGAACACCTGTACTTGAGATTCTCTAGCTAAGCTGTTGGAGAAAGTACACTTCGCTGTTCGTGAGAGGATGTGGATACGACATGACGGTGCACCGCCTCACTTCAGTATGGATGTCCGCAACCATCTTAGTGCTGAATTTCCTGGTGGCTGGATTACAAGGAGAGGTCCTATTGCATGGCCTGCTTAGTCAACCGACCTTAAACCCCTTGATTATTTCCTACATGGATATCTAAAGTCCTTTGTGTATGAGACCGAAATGAATACGGAGATGGAATTAGTTGTCAGAATTGTGGCTGCCTGTGATGTGAATCCACCAGGGTTATTTGTCAGGGTGCGTAAGAATCTTGTTTGCTGATGGTTGAGGTTGATTGCGGTCATTTGCATCACATTTTGTGATATACAGTACCAATGGTTCCTTTCATTGTGTCAGTGATATTATTTGCAGTTAACTACAATGTAAATAAAAAAGTACACAGTTGCGTGATTTTATACCTATTATAGCCTTAAAATGGCTTCTCCGACTCCAGGTCCCCTATCTCAAGTTGTTCAGTAGAGTGTCCTCTACGTCTTGTAAATTTTTGCACGTTCTTAAGAAAACACCCTGCAGAAGTGCTCTGTATTGGAAAGCAGGATAACTTCACATGTGGCAAATTCTTTTTGGTGTGTTTGGTGGTTTGCACAAGATGGTGATGTACAAATTACGTAAGTGCTGGATATATTTAGGAATATTCGAAAAATACTATCCTGCAACTTCGCAACAAAATCGGGCGGAATTTTCGACGGCAACAACACACCAAAAATACTTCGACACAGTGGAATAATAAAAATCGAAAACGTACGATAATGTAAAGTGTATCTTGAAAATCATGTGAACAGCCGTCTGATGATGAGCTTGCCAGTTCGAAAGCGGTAACGGCGCTATTTACCTAAATAAATAGCAGTATTAATAGTGGCTGGTTGCTGTCTATATTAACTGTAGACAGCCACGGTCTCACCATGTCAGTTTTAGACAAAATAGCATTAGAATCAGGAAGGAATCGTGCGAACGTTCACCGTTGTGCCGTTTGTGTATTACAGATGCTCGGCATGAGTTGGTGGTCGTGAGGTCCGCTTCGGGAGCTGCGCGGTTAGCGCGGCGGATGTCTGACTGCACAGGATCGGGTTCGGTTCCCGGCCGCGTCGGAGATGTTCTCCGCTTGCGGACTGTGTGTTGTGTTGTCCATACGTTCGTATCGTCATATAATTGACGTTAGTAAGATGGCTGTGGTAGGGAAATAGGAACCGCGAGGTAGGGTACAGTTTCTGACTGTCGAAGCTGTAATTCTGGCCCGAATGTCAGCTGAGTATGGCGAACACAGTATATCACACGCGCCTATGTTTGCGTGGAAGAAAAAATTTCGGGAAGGTCGTGTGTCATTCAAAGATAGCAGTCGGCCAGCACAGGTTCATCGTGACATTGCCCCTTCTGTTATTGCTGCGGTGGAATCACCGACCCCGTGTCCGGCCATCCTGATTTAGGTTTTCCGTGATTTCCCTAAATCGCTCCAGGCAAATGCCAGAACGGTTCCTTCGAAAGGGCACGGCCGACTTCCTTCCCCGTCCTTTCCTAATCCGATGAGACCGATGACCTCGCTGTCTGGTCTCCTCCCCCAAAACAACACAACCCAACCTCTTCGGTGTACTCTCTCGGTTAGGGTGGAAGACATTCGGCTCATGTTGGGCATCAGTCACGGTACCGCCGTCAAGGCAGAGCATCTGAATCTCTGGAAAATCTGTGCGTAGTGGGCTCCCCACGGCCTGAGGAAGGAGCACAGGTTGAAGAGAATGTCGACATGACTGCAGCACCTGGGACGGTATCACGATGGAAATTATCGCTCTCTGTCCCGTATTATCGGGAGGAGACGACTCGTGACGTCATCGTTTGGAGCCGGAGGCCAACAAAGGAAGCACATGGATCCACCACAATCACGGAAAAAATCCAAAACCGTGCATGGCAGCTCCGGGAAGCCATGATGACTTTTTCTTTGACATCAAGGCCCCGCAACCGATTGACTTTCTGAGACACGGCACCACAATTAACACACATCGGTATGTGAACACTGCAAAATTGAAGCGCACCATCAAGTCCAAAGGCTTAGGAACGTTGAAGGACGGCTTCATTCTGTTGTAGGATAATGCTCGCCCGCATGTTGCCAAGGTTGTTTCGAGTATGTTGCAGAAGTTCTGGTGGAAGCCCCTACATATCCTCCATACGGTCGCGATTTTTCCCCATGCGATTTTCATAGTTTTGGAGCCCTGAGGGGGGAGATTCGTGGCCGTCGATTTGCTTGGATGAAGAGGTGCACCCCTGGGTACAACCATAATTTTTACACAGAGGTATTCACGTCTTGTCTGACTGCGGGATAAATGTGTTAACAGATATGATGACTGCTTTTGAAATAATAAACAGTTTACCTACTTTTTTTTTAATTTGTCACGTTTTCATGTGATGCCAATTATACAATGAAGCAAGCACAATATTTAGCCGTTGAGAGCCTTCACTGACGTTATGCAGTGAAAAATGAAGTAGAGCACATAGACTGAAATCATATCTAGATAAATAGTACAGCGATCAACCTGGGGAGGGAATAATGAATCAAGAGAGCACGTGAAGGTGACCGAGTGGGACGTTCGAGCGGATGCTACCACATGGTTGGCGCCGTTGGTTTGCGGTCGTAGCGCAGGGTACTTGCGAAATGGCGATCGTACGCGGGCAACATTGATGTGTCCTGTTCAAGGTGACGAACAGCTCAACTGCTACTACCGGCAAGGCGGTAATCGCCTGTAGCAAGACGCGACCGCCACCGTGACGAACCTGCACCTGCTGGTTCGTCTCGAAGCTCACAGCGGTTTGCGGTCGTAGCGCAGGGTACTTGCGAAATGGCGATCGTACGCGGGCAACATTGATGTGTCCTGTTCAAGGTGACGAACAGCTCAACTGCTACTACCGGCAAGGCGGTAATCGCCTGTAGCAAGACGCGACCGCCACCGTGACGAACCTGCACCTGCTGGTTCGTCTCGAAGCTCACAGCTGAATGAGCGGGACCTGCCGACAAAAAGCACTTTTATGGCTCGGTAGCCTCCGAATTCTGCTGTCAACTACGTGGTAGGGTAGCAATTCAGGCCTGTGTGCAGAGAAATAGGGACTGACCACGTCGTTTTGTCGACAGAGGTTTCCTACTCTCGCTCAGTTAAGGCAGTAGGAGAGGCGTTTCTCATTGCATCCCTATGCCTGCACGAGCAAGAAGAAAGAACGTAGCAGTTTTTAACGGCTGCCGCCATTTTGAGCTAATAATCAACTACTCTCGAAATGATGCAAGCCGAAAGTTGTTTTCAGATTTCGGTTCCTCAATACGGTTCAAATGACTCTGAGCACTATGGGACTTAACAGCTGAGGTCATCAGTCCCCTAGAACTTAGAACTACTTAAACCTAACTAACCTAAGGACATCACACACATCCATGCCCGAGGCAGGATTCGAACCTGCGACCGTAACGGTCGCGCGGTTCCAGACTGAAGCGCCTAGAACCGCTCGGTCACTCCGGCCGGTGTTCCTCAGTACGTAAGGAACTGTTAGCACGAGGTTTCTTTTCTCTCGGAAACTTCGTTAATGCTTTAAATCGCGATAGAATTTTCAAGGAAATCGGAGTAAACTGTATAGGGAAAATATGGATACACCAGTGGGTTGCTCATTGCGAGCGGCTCCTGGAACTGTCACCTGACTGGATGATAATTCCTACTCGACTCTTTGACCTTCGCAGTCTTGTGCGTCCGTCCTCGAACAAATCTCGTCACATGGCGGTGCTCGGCAGGTTAAGGGGAGGACCGTTGCGTTGAAAAACTACAATAATAGACGTCAATATCTCTTTCTGGAACGTACTATCTCAGAAATTTGCAGAGGGAATTAAAGTTAAGAACACAAATTTGAGGTTTGCCGGTGATACTCTGATTCTCTCGGAGACGGTAAAGGGGTATGAAGAGCAGTCGAAACGACAGGATAGTGCCTTCAACAAACATTATAAGGTGAATATCAACAAAAGTTGCATCAGATCAGGCGATGCTGATGGAATTGTGCTATGAAATGAGACTAACTCTTGTTGACGAGTTTTACTATTTGGTCCATAAAATGATGAGCGAACTAGACAGGATACAGACTGTCCAGTCCGATTAATGCGACCTCCGCCTATGACCGACGTCAACATGCAATAGTCGCCCGTACACATCGCCGCAGAAGTTGGTCACCTCTGTCATCTATGGCCGGTGGTGCACGACATTGTGTCAGAAACAAATTAAAATTAGTTTCTGTTCCCAAACTCCGACTAAGGTTTTCGGGATATTTTCATTGCATGTAAGGCAAAAGCCGAAACTGTAAACGCCCTGCCTCATACTTCCCATTGGGAAGGCACTATCGTACCTCGCCATGGATTTTGGCTGAAAAGAACGGAGCTGAATAATGTGCTGGGTTTCAAACAGACCGCTCTGATCACTTGGCCAGGGAATGATTAAAGGAACTTTCTATATCTCCCGGGTATCGACGTAATACAACACTCAGACGAAGTATAAGAAATGAAACGGCAAGTCACAACATTGTGTAACTGTCTGTGATGAAGACCTGTATTATTCCTTCAACAAAAGTGAAAGCCTTTTGCTGTCTCACGTTGAATTGTAAGTGCCATGATCTACCGCTAACTCTATCTGACTTTATCGTGAGTTGGCGACGAAATAGATTTTTAGATGATGCTTCCGTATTTTTAATATTGTGTTAACACTAAATGTTGCAATCAGCGACTTTACTTTCTTTGGCCTGAGTTCAAATTAGAGAAAGTAACGGTTCGCGGAAGACGAGTGGGTTGCACTGCTGACTGCACTGCTCGCCGTGCGCGTCTTTTTGGTGGGGTTACGTAAATTTTCCTGTCTACTTCAGTGAGCACTGCAGTTCCTCGCCGTCAGTTTCTTATTTCTTTTTTTTTACCCTACACCCAACACCACATTTCATACACGTTGATTATCTATGTGCATTTCGTCTTACAGCCGAGTTGTCATTTTATCTTTACACAATATTCCAAGAACTCAACCTAACTTTTTTCGTCAGATGGCGACCGCAGATGTCGTTGCTCGCTGTTTTTGGACCCTAACCAAACTGTAAACGGTACGTGCTGTGTGCCGGCCTAGCGATAATTTCCCTATGCTTAGAAAATAAACAACTATTACACTACGAAAAATGCCGTAAGACAGTTTCTTCCATCAAAAATATCTTATCAGTGACCAGAGAGAGGGCACTGAGATGTTCACAGACGTGATTTAAGTCATTTGAGTGTCAGATGCCACCCTTTACTTAAGCCAAAACCTTCCTCTCTGTTAATTATATTATAAATTATTCGTCACTGTAACCGCGAATGCTTCCTTTCTCAACGGTCCCAGACACTCGAAGCCTTCTCCACTATGCTGGTATCTTCGTATTTTGTTTCATCCTCTCAGTTGAGGCAGTGTTTGTCGACAGTTGATTTATTTGGTCACTAGAGTCACGTGTAACGCTCTTGTACATCAAGAGGTACTGATGTTTCAGAATGAACAATGTTTGTGTTATATAGATGTTAAATATTTTCAACATTTCGCGGCTCTGTCAGCAACTGTATAAATATTAATTTTAATTTTAAAAACCAACAGTCTCAGTTGCAAAGATTACCTAGATTTACCTAGGTTTCAGTCGGGATAACCCAACCTTCTTCAGAATAAAAGTAACTACCGTTTGTCCATAGTGGACATCGTCAAGCTAAAACTACAAATCCATGAATTATCGTCAGACTGTAAAAACTTATCTGAAACTGCCTCGGCCCCACTTCGCGACTGCGATGAGGCAGCCACGAGTGCTCTACTGGAACTGCAGTTACAGTAATTAAATTGTGCTTGAAAGAATTTAACGACTTATTTCAAACACTACTTGTTGTATTTGATGCCATTACAATACATCGCGCAAGTGAACCACAGAGTATGTTAGCAACATAACAAAAAATAGTTCACATGGCTCTGAGCACTATGGGACTTAACATCTGAGGTCATCAGTCCCCTAGAACTTAGAACTACTTAAACCTAACCAACCTAAGGACATTACACACCGAGACGGCCACGCGGCTCCAGACTGTAGCACCTAGAACTGCACGGCCACTCCGGCCAGACAGCAACATAACAGCGGAAACGTAACGTGGTACTGAACTACATGATAATTTACTAACACACGTTACTGGAAATTATAACATCGAAAAGGGCTGCATATGTTTGGATATTTGCACGAAAAAGTAAGACTAGCGCACATTTTGGGAGAGCCACCTTGATGTTACACAAGATTTTGAAGTAAGGGTTTTTGTTGCGCTTTGAGATACATGCTGGAAAACAGCAAAATTTACATCTCCTTCTTTGTTCTGACATTCACTTACTTACACTAATCTGGTGTAAGCGGAGAGGTGTTGATTCATCGTTATGACGACCGTTGTTTTCTCCTAGTCCGGTGTTTTCGAAACTGGGAAGAGTTTCTAATTAATGGTCTCATAATAGCGTAGCAGTGTACAACATGGCTTATGCTGTCCTAGCCGCTCTCACCAAACCTCGGATACGAAAGATGATGAAGGAGTGTGCTTCCAGCTAGAAATTCCCAACGGAGCTTTCTGTTGACGTCCCTCTAAACGGAATATAATGTCAACCGTGTAACCGTAAAATCACTCTGGAAAATTACACACCGATGACAAAAACATCGCCTCACTGAAAAATTCAGCCGTAGACAGGGCAGCCATTGGACACACACACAAAATTCAATTAACATGAAACTAGGAAAATAATGGCAGTTCCTAATAAAATTAAAAGTGTATAAAATTATGGTGATATTATAGGAGCAAACAGACATTTAACTGAAGATAAGCAGCAGAATACGAAAACTCTAAATATTGATCATTTAGGAGCATCCGACGTAACATAGAGTGTATTTGTGTGTGTGTGTGTGTGTGTGTGTGAGTGTGTGTGTGTGTGTGTATTATTATTGTGTTTCTTGTTTGTTAGCACGAAGGAAAAAAAAGCCGTTCGAATCATAAGGCAATTTTTATTTAACATCTAGGAGAAGTCACCTACACAAAACAAGCGTAGGCTTGAAGATATATTTGCTAAGGCATCAATGGATAGTTAACTTCCTACTGCAAGCGTGGGGAACAAACTGTAAGGATCAAAAAAGAAAATAATATACACGACAGACAATCGAGCGTGTTTTGTTTTAACAGTTGTGTAAAACTTGACAGGTTAGTACAAGACTTGTTGAGACAGATGAGGGCCTGCAACCAGGCGAAAGGCTGACGAGTCAAAACAATACAATATGCAATTCTCTATTACCAGTAAACAGCACGACAAATGTTTTCCACTTCTTCGTTGTTGCTGACTAGAGGGCAGACCGCTTTTACCTTAGACTAATACACTGAAGAGCCAAAGAAACAGGTACACCTGTCTAACAGCGTGTAGGGCCCCCGCGAGCACGCAGAAGAGCCGCAGCATGACGTGGCATGTCTGAAGTAGTATTGGAGGGAATCGACACCGTGAATCCTGCAGGGCTGTCCATAAATCCGTAGCAGTGCGAGAGGGTGGAGATGTCTTCTGAACAGCACACTGCAAGGCATCCGAGATAAGCTCAATAATGAGGAGAACGATACCCCCATGACAGATTCGGAGCCCGTTAGAAAGATTAGCTACTACTCGGTAAAATTATTTCTCCAATTTTGAATACATTGCTCAAACTTTATCTGGTTAATTAATAAACTTATGTGTGGCTATTTACAGGGATGATCTGTAATATTGGCTGAAATCTGAGTAAATATTGGTTTCTATTTGCAACTTAGGCTGACGTGTTACATGTTCAATTATCATAGTTGCTGACAGGGCTGCACGGTGTTAAAAATTCTTGTTATTGTTGTTGTTGTGGTCTTCAGTCCTAAGACTGGCTTGATGCAGCTCTCCATGTTACTCTATCCTGTGCAAGCTTCTTCATCTCCCAGTACCTACTGCAGCCTACATCCTTCTGAATCTGCTTAGTGTGTTCACCTCTTGGTCTCCCTCTACCATTTTTACCCTCCACGCAGCCTTCCAATACTTTTTGGTGCTCCCTTGATGCCTCAGAACATGTCCTACCAACCGATCCCTTCTTCTGATCAAGTAGTGTCACAAACTTCTCCCCAGTCCTATTCAATACTTCTTTTCATTAGTTATGTGATCTACCCACCTAATATTCAACATTCTTCTGTAGCACCACATTTCGAAAGCTTCTATTCTGTTCTTGCCCAAACTATTTATCGTCCATGTTTCACTTCCATACATGGCTACACTTCATACAAATACACTCCTGGAAATGGAAAAAAGAACACATTGACACCGGTGTGTCAGACCCACCATACTTGCTCCGGACACTGCGAGAGGGCTGTACAAGCAATGATCACACGCACGGCACAGCGGACACACCAGGAACCGCGGTGTTGGCCGTCGAATGGCGCTAGCTGCGCAGCATTTGTGCACCGCCGCCGTCAGTGTCAGCCAGTTTGCCATGGCATACGGAGCTCCATCGCAGTCTTTAACACTGGTAGCATGCCGCGACAGCGTGGACGTGAACTGTATGTGCAGTTGACGGACTTTGAGCGAGGGCGTATAGTGGGCATGCGGGAGGCCGGGTGGACGTACCGCCGAATTGCTCAACACGTGGGGCGTGAGGTCTCCACAGTACATCGATGTTGTCGCCAGTGGTCGGCGGAAGGTGCACGTGCCCGTCGACCTGGGACCGGACCGCAGCGACGCACGGATGCACGCCAAGACCATAGGATCCTACGCAGTGCCGTAGGGGACCGCACCGCCACTTCCCAGCAAATTAGGGACACTGTTGCTCCTGGGGCATCGGCGAGGACCATTCGCAATCATCTCCATGAAGCTGGGCTACGGTCCCGCACACCGTTAGGCCGTCTTCCGCTCACGCCCCAACATCGTGCAGCCCGCCTCCAGTGGTGTCGCGACAGGCGTGAATGGAGGGACGAATGGAGACGTGTCGTCTTCAGCGATGAGAGTCGCTTCTGCCTTGGTGCCAATGATGGTCGTATGCGTGTTTGGCGCCGTGCAGGTGAGCGCCACAATCAGGACTGCATACGACCGAGGCACACAGGGCCAACACCCGGCATCATGGTGTGGGGAGCGATCTCCTACACTGGCCGTACACCTCTGGTGATCGTCGAGGGGACACTGAATAGTGCACGGTACATCCAAACCGTCATCGAACCCATCGTTCTACCATTCCTAGACCGGCAAGGGAACTTGCTGTTCCAACAGGACAATGCACGTCCGCATGTATCCCGTGCCACCCAACGTGCTCTAGAAGGTGTAAGTCAACTACCGTGGCCAGCAAGATCTCCGGATCTGTTCCCCATTGAGCATGTTTGGGACTGGATGAAGCGTCGTCTCACGCGGTCTGCACGTCCAGCACGAACGCTGGTGCAACTGAGGCGTCAGGTGGAAATGGTATGGCAAGCCGTTCCACAGGACTACATCCAGCATCTCTACGATCGTCTCCATGGGAGAATAGCAGCCTGCATTGCTGCGAAAGGTGGATATACACTGTACTAGTGCCGACATTGTGCGTGCTCTGTTGCCTGTGTCTATGTGCCTGTGGTTCTGTCAGTGTGATCATGTGATGTATCTGACCCCAGGAATGTGTCAATAAAGTTTCCCCTTCCTGGGACAATGAATTCACGGTGTTCTTATTTTAATTTCCAGGAGTGTACTTTCAGAAAAGACTTCCTGACACTTAAATCTATACTCGATGTTAACAAATTTCTCTTCTTCAGAAACGCTTTCCTTGCCATTGCCAGTCTACATTTTATATCCTCTCTACTTCGACCATCGTCAGTTATTTTGCTCCCCAAACAGCAAAACTCCTTTACTACTTGAAGTGTCTCATTTCCTAATCTAATTCCCTCAGCATCACCCAACTTAATTCGACTACATTTCATTATCCTCGTTTTGCTTATGTTGATGTTCATCTTATATCCTCCTTTCAAGACCCTATCCATTCCGTTCAACTGGTCTTCCAAGTCTTTTGCTGTCTCTGACAGAATTACGATGTCGTCGGCGAACCTCAACATTTTTATTTCTTCTCCATGGATTTTAATACCTACTCCGAATTTTTCTTTTGTTTCATTCACTGCTTGCTCAATATACAGATTGAATAACATCGGGGAGAGACTACAACCCTGTCTCACTCACTTCCCAACCACTGCTTCCCTTTCATGTCCCTCGACTCTTATAACTGCCATCTGGTTTCTGTAGAAATTGTAAATAGCCTTTCGCTCCCTATATTTTACCCCTGCCACCTTCAGAATTTGAAAGAGAGTATTCCAGTCAACATTGTCAAAAGCTTTCTCTAAGTCTACAAATGCTAGAAACGTAGGTTTGCCCTTCCTTAATCTAGCTTCTAAGATAAGCCTTAAACTTAAATATTCCCCGTGCACGTAAATACATACACGCGGGACAGTCCAGTTTCGCTCGCCTGCGCTCCACACTCCATGATGTGTCTTTGCAGGCGTGATCTACGGCCACAGATTTGAGCAGTTTCGCTCCAACTTTGACATTCGACACGTAACGATTTGAGGCGTGCAGGCGATACGCACCGGCGCATCACCTGTTAACGGGAGCAACACGGCCGTTAGACTAGGCGGTTCAGGGTGAGTGGTGAGCACGCTAGGCAGCGGGCAGGCAGAACTGGTTCCTCGGCTCTGCTGGAACTCAGCTGCGAGACGGACAGACCAGTATGGGAGGGGCGGACGACGAACCCGCGCCCACCCGCGCCTACGCAGGGCTAGGTCATCGCCACACTCGCCGAGCAGCGTGCAACACAGAGAGTGTTTCGCGGGATCAACTCGCTAATTTCAAGATAGACTTCTATTTTCTACTCGAAAATTGCATCAGCTCTGATGTGGAGTAGTCTTCACATACTGCGTTTATCACATCTTTCGTGTCTCTAAGAAACTTATAAGTGTGAAACGCGAGTATACAAGTACACTGCTGCGCAAAACTTATGGATGAAGGTAACTTTTACATGAAGTGTCACTGCAAAGCTACACAGCTCACGTAACTAGATCCATACATAGAAAAAAACTGTTACAGTATGGTACAGAAGGTATCTGAATAAATACGCAATGAAACTAAAAGAAATGACACATTTATTCAAAGAAAATAATAACACCACGGTTTATGATGGTTCCCTGAACATTACAGATGGCATGCCATGGTTCTTAATAGGGTGCGTGATCCCCATGGACAGCGGTTCATGCTCTGCAATGTGCTCCCATGCTGGTCACCACGGTTTATGATAGTTCCCCGAACATTACAAACGGCGTGCCATGGTTCATAATAGCGAGCGTGATCCCAAGGACAGATGTGCATGTTCTGCAATGTGCTCCCATGCTGGGCACGGGCATTGGTAAGGAGTTCTTGTGTTAGAGCACTCTATTCCACTGCCAGTGCGGTTGACATCTGCTGGATGGTTGTTAGTGCATGGACGTGCTGCAGTATGCCACCCGAATACATCCCACAAGTGCTCGATGGGATTTAAGTCGGGGGAAGGTGCAGGCCAGTCCGTGGGATGGGTTTGGAAGACGAATTGCAGCACGACCACATACGCCAACGCTCATCCAGCACTTGTCAACGGCGCTGTGGGAGGGATGAGACACCGTAGCACAAGGACTGCTTTCCCAACTTGTGGCCAGCAATGGAGCACGCTGCAGAGAATGTATTACTGTCCGTGGTGATCACACACCTATTACAAGGTGTACAACTGTGCTCCCGCCGTTTTTTCCCCAACATTTGAGGCCTAAATGAAACAAATTGGCTTAAATGGTTCAAATGGCTCTAAGCAATATGGGACTTAACATCTGAGGGCATCAGTCCCTTAGACTTAGAACTAATTAAACCTAACTAACCTAAGGACATCACACACATCCATGCCCGAGGCAGGATTTAAACCTGCGACCGTAGCAGCAACGCAGTTTCGCACTGAAGCGTCTAGAACCGCTCGGCCACATCGGCTGGCCAAACAAATTGGTACACATATATCATTCAAAGTATTTTCCATCGCTGGCCACTACTTTCTCCCATCTTTCGGGCAGTGTACGAATCCAGCGTCGAAAAAATTGTTCATCTTTTGAAGCGGTCCATGAATCGATCCATTTTGTGACTTCTACATGAGATCGGAAGTGTTGGTCAGTCAGGCCACGTGACATTGATGTAAACAGGTGATAATCAAAGGGAGAATTGTCTGGTGAATACGGCGGGTGGTGTAGAACTTACCATTTTAACGTTTCCAAGTACGTTTTGACCTCTTTTGCAACATGGGGTCGAGCGTTCTCGTGCTGCAAAATAACTTCATCGTGCCTCTCGCTGTATTGCGGCTGTTTGTCTTTTACTGCTCTACTCAAACGCATTATTTGCATTCTATAATTAGCACCTGTGATTGTTTCTCTTGGTTTTAACCCCTCATAGTACACGACGTCGAGCTGGTCCCATCAAATGCAGTGAATGATCTTGGACCCATGATACTCGGTTTGGCTGTATACGTGGAAGTATTACCGGGATATCCCGATGATTTTTTGGGCTTAGGGTTATCGTAATGAACCAATTTTTCGTCCCCGGTCACAATGCGATGCAGAAATCCCTTCCGTTTTTGTCTTTGATGCAACTGTTCAGAAACACACAAACGCCGTTCAATTCTCTTGGTTTCAGCTTACATGGGACCCAAGTTCCTTCTTTCTGAATCATGCCCATAGCCTAGACGTTTTGAAATGGCTTGCTGTGTCATTCTCACTAATCGTGCCCATTCTTTTCGAGTTTGACGCGAGTCTTCACTCAGCAATGTCTCCAATTCTACATCTTCGAAATCATTCTTTCAATACTATGCCGGTCTATGACATTAAAATCACCGTTGTTGAAGCGTTGAAACCACTCACGACACGTTCTTTCACTAATAGCGTCCTTACCATACGTACTTGAGAGCATTCGATGAGACTCAGCCGCTGTTTTCTTCATATTGAAACAAAACAGTAACACTTCCCGCAAATGGCAAGAATTAGGCTCGTTGACTGACATTTTCAATCACGAACAACTTTATTATGCAGACACAAATCGACTAATGTTTGAATTAGGTTATGTTATCTAAGGTCCATGTTAACTGCCTGACGCCTGCGATCTGTTTCTTTCGACCGCTACTTACCGTTGTCGCCACCTATCGGCAAACGGCGGAAGCAAAGTTGTATACCTTTTAAGAATCATAACTCACCTTTTGTAACGTCCAGGGGATCATCATACAACGTGGTGACTTCAGTGTAATTGTTGTTTTCCAACAAAAGTGTCATTACTTTTGGTTTCATCACGTATTTATTTCATTTGCTTTCTGTACTGCACTGTAGCAGTTCTTTCTATTTAGACCCCAAGTTTCATCGAGCTATGTTTCTTGGCAGTTACACATCATGCGAAAATTAGTTTCGTCCTTTAATTTGCACGCTTCGATTCTGAGAATGTACGAAACAGCCGAATTCTAGTGACATGTACCAGAGAATGCTTTCAATGGCCTTGATACAAAAGAAAAACGTCTACTAAAATACGAGAGGCATCGATGACGGCGTTTGTGGAGACGACCATCGACCTAGTGTAGTAAAAGTGTGATTCACCCAAAGAGCCGTCGGCAGGCAGCGATTGAAGCTCCTCAAGACGCAGTAACAAGCACAGCCGTCACCCAGCCAGTATACTGATATATCATTGCTAAGACTTAATTCCTGCAGATGCTTGCGGCAACAGCGGTACGCTGTATAGAGGTGAGCGACTTTCTAGTGTTAAGGAGAAACCACGGGCAACCTCCAATTTTTCTTAAGAAAGAAAGCAAAGTACGTGGCGTGGCAGAGCGGCGGATGGAGGTCAGGACGAGCCAAACAGTCGGCGGTTTTGACGAGAAAGCCGGCGATCCGAGTTAAGCGATGGCCGGCCGCGAGAGGCGCTGCAATTAGCGTGGAAACCATCAGTCGCCGAGGAGAGAGGAATGCACCTGCCGGGGGGGCCGGCGCTAACCTCGGGCTGTACGTGCGCGCAGTGGGTCAGCCCGCTGCGATAGTACTGTATAATAGCGATAAACAAACCGGCAGACCGGTTCTCCGGCCACCTGTCCGCGGAAGAGGCGTGCGTCATCCGGTCGGCGCTCTGCCTGCAGCTACGGGGGGCGAGCTGCGTTTGGTGCATACAGAGTGAATGGGTATCCATGAGATGAGGTTCACATACTGTGTTCAGTCGTTCGTAGAAAGCACAGGTCACGCCAGTCTACAAGGATTGTTGCGAAAGTGATACACAAATCGTCCCTTCAGTCTCACTAACACCCATCTGTCACAGAATCTAAGAATATACAATGGTGCGCAAAATTCAAGGGCGAAAGCAGCTTTCAAATGATATATCAACATGCTTTTGTTACACCGTATGATCGTACTTTTGATGTTAGTGTTGTGGTCTTCAGTCCAGAGACTGGTTTGATGCAGCTCTCCATGCTGCTCTATCCTGTGCAAGGCTCTTCATCTCCCAGTGCCTACTGCAACCTACATCCTTCTGAATCTACTTAGTGTATTCATCTCTTGATCTACCTCTACGATTTTCACCCTCCACGCTGGCCTCCAATGCTAAATTTGTGATCCCTTGATGCCTACATCTACATCTACATTTATCCCTTGATGCCTACATCTACATCTACATTTATACTCCGCAAGCCACCCAACGGTGTGTGGCTGAGGCCACTTTACGTGCCACTGTCATTATATCCCTTTCCTGTTCCAGTCGCGTATGGTTCGCGGGAAGAACGACTGTCTAAAAGCCTCCGTGCGCGCTCGAATCTCTCTAATTTTACATTGATGATCTCCTCGGGAGGTATAAGTAGGGGGAAGCAATATATTCGATACCTCATCCAGAAACGCACCTTCTCGAAACCTTGCGAGCAAGCTACACCGCGATGCAGAGCGCCTCTCTTGCAGAGTCTGCCACTTGAATTTGCTAAACATCTCCGTAACGCTATCACGGTTACCAAATAACCCTGTGACGAAACGCGCTGCTCTTCTTTGGATTTTCTCTATCTCCTCCGTCAACCCGATCTGGTACGGATCCCACACTGATGAGCGGATCCCACACTGATGAGCAATACTCAAGTATAGGTCGAACGAGTGTTTTGTAAGCCACCTCCTTTGTTGACGGACTACATTTTCTAAGGACTCTCCCAATGAATCTCCACCTGGTACCCGCCTTACCAACAATTAATTTTATATGATCATTCCACTTCAAATCGTTCCGCACGCATACTCCCAGATATTTTACATAAGTAACTGCTACCAGTGTTTGTTCCGCTATCATATAATCATTCAATAAAGGATTCTTCTTTCTATGTAGTCGCAATACATTACATTTGTCTATGTTAAGGGTCAGTTGCCACTCCCTGCACCAAGTGCCTATCCGCAGCAGATCTTCCTGCATTTCGCTACAATTTTCTAATGCTGCAACTTCTCCATATACTACAGCATCATCCGCGAAAAGCCGCATGGAATTTTCGACACTATCTACTAGGTCATTTATATATATTTTCAAAAGCAATGGTCCCATAACACTCCCCTGTGGCACGCCAGAGGTTACTTTAACGTTCTTTCGCGTACTCTGTGTAGAATCGAATTGGTATCCCGTCAGGTCCAGTGGACTTTCTCTGTTGAGTGATTTCAGTTGCTTTTCTATTCCTTGGACGCTTGTTTCGATGTCAGCCATTTTTTCGTTTGTGCGAGGATTTAGAGAAGGAACTGCAGTGCGGTCTTCCTCTGTGAAACAGCTTTGGAAAAAGGTGTTTAGTATTTCAGCTTTACTCGTGTCATCCTCTGTTTCAATGCCATCATCATCCCGGAGTGTCTGGATATGCTGTTTCGAGCCACGTACTGATTTAACGTAAGACCAGAACTTCCTAGGATTTTCTCTCAAGTCGGTACATAAAATTTTACTTTCGAATTCACTGAACGCTTCACGCATAGCCCTCCTTACACTAACTTTGACTTCGTTTGGATTCTGTTTGTCTGAGAGGTTTTGGCTGCGTTTAAACTTGGAGTGAAGCTCTCTTTGCTTTCACAGTAGTTTCCTAACTTTGTTGTTGAGCCACGGTAGGTTTTTCCCGTCCCTCACCGTTTTATTCGGCACGTACCTGTCTAAAACGCATTTTACGATTGCCCTGAAGTTTTTCCTTAAACACTCAACATTGTCAGTGTCGGAACAGAAATTTCCGTTTTCATCTGTTAGGTAGTCTGAAATCTGCCTTCTATTACTCTTGCTAAACAGATAAACCTTCCTCCCTTTTTTTATATTCCTATTAACTTCCATATTCAGGGATGCCTTATGATCACTGATTTCCTGTTCTGCACTTACAGAGTCGAAAAGTTCGGGTCTGTTTGTTATCAGTATGTCCAAGATGTTATCTCCACGAGTCAGTTTTCTGTTTAATTGCTCGACGTAATTTTCGGATAGTGCACTCAGTATAATGTCATTCGATGCTCTGTCCCTACCACCGAGTGTCCCAGTCTATATCTGGTAAATTGAAATCTCCACCTAAGACTATAACATGCTGAGAAAATTTATGTGAAATGTATACCAAATTTTCTCTCAGTTGTTGCCTAAGAACATGTCCTACCAACCTGTCCCTCCTTCTAGTCAAGTTTTGCCACAAACGTCTCCTCTCCCCAATTCTATTCAGTACCTCCTCATTAGTTATGTGATCTACCCATCTAATCTTCAGCATTCTTGCCATTGCCAGTCTACATTTTATATCCTCTCTACTTCGACCATCATCAGTCATTTTGCTCCGCAAACAGCAAAACTCCTTTACTACTTTAAGTGTCTCATTTCCTAATCTAATTCCCTCAGCATCACCCAACTTAATTAGACTACATTCCATTATCCTCGTTTGGCTTTTGTTGATGTTCATCTTATGTCATCCCTTCAAGACACTGTCCATTCCGTTCAACTTCTCTTCCAAGTATTTTGCTGTCTCTGACAGAATTACAATGTCATCGGTGAACCTCAAAGCTTTTATTTCTTCTCTATGGATTTTAATTCCTACTCCAAATTTTTCTTTTGTTTCGTTTAGTGCTTGCTCAGTATACAGATTGAATAACATTGGGGATAGGATGCAACCCTGTCTCACTACCTTCCCAACCACTGCTTCCCTTTCATATCCGTTGACTTTTATAACTACCATCTGGTTTCTGTACAAGTGGTAAATAGCCTATCGCTCCCTGTATTTTACCCCTGCCACCTTCAGAATTTGAAAGAGAGTATTCCATTCAACACTGTCAAAAGCTTTCTCTAAGTCTACAAATGCTAGAAACGTAGGTTTTCCTTTCCTTAATCTAAGATAAGTCGTGGGGTCAGTATTGCCCCACGTGTTCCAATACTTTTGATAATACGCGTAAAAGCGCTACTGGCTCGAACGCTTTTCGGAAGTTACAAATATAGTACGTCTGTCTGACAGCCTTGATCGACGACTTTCAGGAAGTAAAGTGAGGAAAATGTGACATGTCCGATGTTTTTGGAATCCGTTCGCACGGAGAACGCCATTCTGTTTGAGATAGCCCAATGCGTCTGAGCTTTCAATACAATTGCGTGCGAAACTTAAAGATGAAAGTATCTTTCACATAATGTTTCACTGCCAAGTAACATAGCTCGATGAATCTTGGACCTTACACAGAAAGAACTGCTATAAGTAGAGAAGGTAATCGAAAAAATACGCAGTCAGAAGAATAGACATAACACTTTCATTCAAAGACAATACCTACACTGAAGTCAACGCGATTCATGATGGTCCACTGTCGTTACAAACTCCGGGACATGATTCTTAACAGGGTGTCTGATCACCACGGATGGCAATGCGCAGGCCGTTGTGGCCGAGCGGTTCTAGGCGCTTCAGTCAGGAAGCGCGCGACCGCTACGTTCGCAGGTTCGAATCCAGCCTCTGGCATGGATGTGTGTATCGTCCTTATGTTAGCTAGGTTTAAGTAGTTCTAAGTTCTAGAGGACTGATGACCTCGGATGTTAAGTCCCATAGTGCTCACAGCCATTTGAACCAATTTGATAGCAATGCAGTGTCTGTAACTTGCTCCCATGCTGGCCACACGTTTGGTAAAGAGGTTTTGTGGCAGGGCGTTCTATTCCTCCACCAGCGCCTTTGACAACTGCTGTATGTGCTGTCTCTCCAGCTCACAACACACGTGCTCGATTGGATTTAAGTCGGGGGAACAGGCAGGCCAGTTCATTAGTCCATTAGCTGAATAACAACTCGTCCCAAGAGCTGTTCAATGTGGTCGCACATTGTTTTCCATAAAAATGAAGTCACGGCCGGACGCACCCTGAAAAGACGTACGTGGGGAAGGAATACAGTGTCACAGTAACTTTGCCGGCGAGTGTACTGCGCTCAAAGACATGGAGGACAGTACACCCATTCACCGTGATGCCTCCCCACACCGTAACACCTGGACCATCATAACGATCATGTTTGACAATGTTCATGGGTGCATTAGATGTCCAACCTCTCACAGTGTGAGGATAAGTCCAGTGTTGTCGCGAACGATGGGTTTGGTGGTGCAGCTGTTATGGTGTACGAAAGTGTAATGTTTCGCGGGCGTGCTGACCACGAAATCTGAACTCGTTACACTCACTGCTCAACATTATTGTGAGACTGTACTTGTTCGCCATGTGTGCCTTCTCGTGGGTACATTACGACGTGACGTCAATTATTGGATGACAAAATGGTTCAAATGGCTCTAATCACTAAGGGACTTAGCAACTGAGGTCAGCAGTCCCCTCGACTTAGAACAGCTCGGCCACAGCAGCCGGCTTATTGGACAACACTTCACGACCTCATCAAACAACACAGTTGGAGGAGCAATTAGAATGACAGGATATTCGGGCAATGCACTGCCCTGCCGTTCCCCTGACTTAAGTCCAATCGAGCATGTGTGGGATGCGTTGGGGAAACGTAATACAGCACATCCTGACGCCTCAACGACGATCCAGTTGTCAACGGTGCAGGAATGGAGCGCGTTACCAAGCTTGTGGCCTGTCTGATAGCATGTTACAGAACATGCATTGCTAGCCATGGTGATCACACACCCTATTAAGAACCATGTCCCGCCTTTTGTAATGTCCAGAGGATCTTCATAATTCGCGGTGACAACAGTTTAATTGTTGTGTTTGAGTAAAAGCGTCATCTCTTGTCGCCTCACTGCGTATATCTCTTAGTTATGTCTATACAATATTGTAGCACTTCCTTCTGTGTGTGGTGGAAGTTTCTTCGAGCTGTGTCACTTGGCAATGAAACATCATGCGAAAGAAACTTTCGTCCTTAGGTCTCGCACACCATTGTAGTGTGAGCTCAGACGTAATGGGCTATCACGAACAGAATCACGTTCACCTTGGCAATGGATTCCAAAAACATTGATTATGTCAGTCTTTACATTACATCCTGAAAGTCGTCGATCAAGGCTGTCAGACAGACGCACTATTTTTTAACTTCTGAAAAGCATTTGAATCAGTACTGCTTCTACGCTTATTATCGAAATTTCGATCGTATGGTTTGACAAGAGAATCTTATGACTGGACTGGGTATTTATTGGTAGGCTGGACGCAGCATGTTATGTTGAATGGAGAGTCATCGACATATGTTGAAGTTATTTCAGGAGTGCCCTAGCGAAGATTGTTGGACTCCTCGCCGTTCCTGTTTTATATTGATGACCTCGCAGAAAACATTATTAGTGGTGTCAGACTTTTCGCAGATGAAGCACTTACCTACAATGAAGTGCTCTCTGGAAGGAGCTGCACAGCTATTCAGTCAGACGTTTCAAAGTGGTGAGAACATTATCAACTTGCTTTAAATGTTCGAAAATGTAAGAATATGCACTTTACAAAATGGTAATCGTATCACTACATTATCCACGTGTCGGAAATAGAACTGGTCAGCTTTCACCAACAGCTATGTTTAATAGTTTGTAGGAATATCAAATGGGACAAGCACAGCCTCCGTCACAATTAAAGCACGTGGCAAACTTCGGGTCATCGGCAGTATACATGGCGAATATGTAACGTACACAACGAAGGGCATCATGAATAGTCACAGGTCTGTTTGACTCATGGTGCAGTGGGACGGAGGTACTGAAAAAATAAAGTGGAAGTAATCAAGAATACTTTGTGACCCAAATTTATCCAAGCTGCTCGCTAGTCAAGAAGAGCCTGTTGCCAAAAATGGATCTCGTAATAAGTACCACTTCGCACTACAAGCAATGCATCGTAATGTCAGTATATTATAGCTATATAATAGGCATGCCAGTGTCTTAGTAACTTTTTGGAACATTATAGCGTGCTTAGTGAAAGCACAAACTTGTGGAGAGGAATTTCATTGACCCGAGACGTTAACACTAAGCAGGGTTCCATCCTTTCACCATAAATTCCGAGAAAGTCACAAGTGAAAGAAACCAAGAGAAGACAAATCCAATTAAGTTTACAATTCATTTTCATCGAGTGATTATTGTAATAAAAACAATAGTAACAATAGCTGCTCGTATAGCATTGAACTACTACTGCAGCCAATCAGTTCAAATTAAAAGTGATTTAAAGTCAAGTTCATAATCGATGACAAAGTAGTTTTAGAATTTTATGTTGTCTTTTGTAAATGTGTACGTCTACGTATCACTAGTACCGAAAAATAGTGGTTACCATGAATGAAAGTTATTGCGGCATTAATATGAAATTCAGTCACTTGCAAAGTAATGAGTAAGGAATGATAAACAGTTTTTGTCACCTTTAAGCATCTTTTCCAAACAGATAGCATTATTGTGAGCTGCGTTGCACTGAACAGTTTCCATGATGTGTAGCGAGATGAAACATTTGCTGAAAGGTTAAAAAAACCTTAAGTCTAATTTCAAACACGTACTCGACTCACAAAATTACTGTTGGTGCTAATTTCAATTTACCCTCTATGTGTTGGCAAAAATACATGTTTAAATCCGGATGTATGCATAAAACATCATCCGAAATTGTGCTAAGCACAATTAATCCGAGCATTTAGTTCAAGAGCCCACTCGAACAATAAACGGTCGTGAAAACACACTTGACATCTTAGCAACAAATAATCGTGAGCTAATAACGAGCATCAAAACGGATACAGGAATTAGTGAACAGAAGGTTGTTGTATCAGATAAAAATTCGCTTGACGTCTTCCTGAGAGACAATCTCCACTCCTTCTAGATTAACAATGCAAGTATAGGACAAACGTGGCTTGAATTCAAATTATCTTCAGCAACTGAGAAATGTATACCAAATAAATTAACAAACGATGGTGCTGATCCCCCCATGGCACACAAACGATGTCAGAGCACTTGCAGAAACAACGAAAAATGCACGCCAAATTTAAACTAACGCAAAATCCTCAAGACTGACTTCAAAGCGAGATGCCCAGAATAGTTTCCACAACGAAACTTTGTATCGGAACCTGCCAGAAAATCAAAAGAGATTCTATATCTCACGTATGTTAAGCACGCCAGGGGCAAGACACAATCAATGCCATCTCTGCACGATACCAATGGAAAAACTATTTATGATAGTGATGCTAAAACAGAGTCACTAAACAAAGCCTTCCGAAATTCCTTCACCAAAGAAGACGAAGTAAATAATCCACAACTGGAATCAAGAACAGCTGTCAGCATGAGAACCTTAGAAGTAGGTATTCTCGGACTAGTGAAGTAACTTAAATTACTTAATAAAAGGAAGTCTTCTGGTCCAGATTGTACACCAATTAGGTTCCTGTCTGAATATGGTGATGCAATAGCCGCATACTTATCAATCCTGTACAACCGTTCGCTCCATAAAGATCCGTACCCAAAGACTGAAAGTTGCTTAGTTTACACCAATATTCAAAAAAGTCAATAGAATTAATCTACTAAATTACAGGTCCACATCAGTAACGTCGATATTTCTAAATTACAGACCCATATCATTAATTTCCATAAGAAGTAACGTTTTGGAACATATATTGTGTTCGAATATTATAAATTACTGCGAAGAGAACTGTCATCGACATATAGACAACACGGATTTAGAAAACATCGTTCTTCTGGAACACAACCAACTCTTTATTTACACGAAATGTTGAGTGCTATCGACAAGGTATTTGAAATTGATCCCCTATTTCTAGATTTGCAGAAGGCTTTTGACAACGTATCGCAGAAGCGGCTTGAAATGAAATTGCGTGCTTGTGGAATACCGTCTCAGTTATGCGACTGGAAACAATCTCAGCAGACGTCTTAGGCTGCTTGCAGATGATGCTGTCGCTCATCGTCTAGTAAAGTCATCAGAAGATCAAAACCAATCGCTAAACAATTTAGATAAGATGTCCGTATTGTACGAAAATTGACGGTTGACCATAAAAAGTGAAAAGTGTGAGGTCATCCACATGAGTGCTAAAAAGAATCCCTTACAGTTCGGTTACACCATAAATCAATAAAATCTAAAGGCCGTAAATTCAACTAAATACCTAGGAATTACAATTACGGACAAATTAAATTGGAAAGAACACATAGAAAATGTTGTGGGGAAGGCGAACCAAAGACTGTCTTTTATTGGCAGAGCACTTAGAAGATGAAACATCTACAAAAGACACTGCCTACCCTACACTTGTCTGTCCTCTTTTAGAATACTGGTGCGCGGTGTGGGATCCTTACCAGATAGGAGTGATGGAGTACATAGAAAAAGTTCGAAAAAGGGCAGCATTTTGCATCAACTAGAAGCAGTGGAGGCAGTGTCACGGAAATAATACTGGATGAGGTGGAAATCATTAAACCAAAGGCTATTTTCTTTGCAGCGGGAGCTTCTTACGAAATATCAATCGCCAGTTTCTCCTTCGAATCGAAAATATTTTATTGACGCCGACCAACATAGTGAGAAACGATCAACATAAAAAACAAGGAAAATCAGACCTCGCAATGAAAAATATAGGTGTTCTTTTTTTCCGCGTGCTGTTCGAGAGTGGAATAATAGCGAATTAGTGTGAAGGTGGTTCGATGCACTCTTTGCCAGCTACTTAAGTGTGATTTGCAGAGTAGTCATGAAGATGTAGGTGTAAATGTAGAAGTAGATTTTGCGAATACTAAAGCTCGTAAGATATATATTTGCAAATATTTTTCTTATTTTAAAATTGAACGTCTAATTGTATAATTCACCGCTTTGTGTGCGATAATAAATGGGGATTCCATAAAATGTGTATTTACGAAAATAACAAAACTATTTTCTTTATTTTGTTGCGCGTCGTGTACAGCTTTTGAGGTCATTTTTCGTAACCTCGTTTCCAAGCTTCTTGATTCTTGCACAAATATTCGTTCAAATTTCTTCATTGGACATCCTCCTGCGTTTGATGTTTTCACCCAGCCTACGTCTTCATTTTTTCTCTTGCATGTAGGTGGCCAACACGGAACTTTTTTGGATCATTGTTCATTTCTTAACATCATCACATGGCCATATCACTTTAAACGCCGTACTCCATCTCTTCGCTGTGGTGCGTGCGAGTTTTCATTCGCCTCCTGATTTTTTTATTTGGGTCTAATCTTCTTCCATCCTGGTTTGTTATTTCTCAGGACACCGTTCAATACAAATAAATGCTTTTTATTATTGATTCATATAACCTTATTTTTGCCTTTTACTTAATTCTATCTGGCCAAATTAAAAGAAAATTAATATCATAATAAATATTTGAATACTAGAACTATAACATCAGATAGGAGCGCCAAGATAACGTCCACAGCCCAGCGATGGATAGGATAGAGTCGTCTCTGCCCTAATGGTAGACTGAAATGCGCCACAGACAGCATATGCTATTTACTGATTTACTCGAACCAGAAGCCGTACAAAATTCTACATCACGTGACTGTGCAATATTAAGGGGTGTTATAGAACCAGAATTCACATAATTCAAAATTTACACAACGAACTAAATGACCTTCCCCCGGAACTGAGCGGCAGCGACTGCATCACTTTCAGCCTTCATCAGCTCTTCATCACTGCATGATTAAGGGCAGCATGGACAGTGGTACAGATGCCGTTTCCTTCTCATTCGCAATGTGGATTTACCAACTCTTGTTCTTAGCCTGTTCAGTGATCTGCAGGCAGACCAATCTGAACTACCTCCATCTGGTTGACACTCGCCAGATTTCATCCACGTTTGAAGTTGCTCACATCTAGATGGCCACAGTTGGTCTCTGGGAGCATTTTGGAATACAGTTAGTGCTGACATTGAACTAAGGAAACTTCTTCCGGATTTCAACCTAAACCTTGGTGGTTGATGGCCGTAGATAGGGTGTGAATGATTTAGTTCAGCCTTTTTCCTTTCAATGTTTGTGGCTATTTTACGACCTACATCAGTCGGTGCAAAACCTGCCCAGCAATTAACCTTGTCCATAGGTGTTTTGTTCATACATGCAATATTCAGCCGTGCAGTTTCATTTAGTGCGCCATCCACTTGCTTTGCATGGGGAGAGCAGTACCATACAGGACGCTCATACTGCCCTGCAGAGAAACAGAGTGCCATGGCGTAGGTTCTGGTCACTTGAGGTTGTGCTCCCCAGTTATTGCAAGCGATTTTCCAAAGACGATATTTCGAGCTGACAGTGTTGAGACAGTGATTGCGGTATGTTAAAGACACTGCCTCGTGATGACTGGGTGTTGTGTGATATTCTTAGGTTAGTTAGGTTTAAGTAGTTCAAAGTTCTAGGGGACTGATGACCACAGATGTTAAGTCCTATAGTGCTCAGAGCCATTTGAACCATATGTTAAAGACAAGTATAAACTGAAGCTTACGTATTTAGACGTAAACCAACTCGGTGCCCTACCAATTAACTTTTAGTTTTGTGTTTGCCTGTCTGTTTCGGAGGTGGAAGCCACAGATCTGAGTTCCCTGAGACCTAAGTTTGAGGTGGTTCTTAGCGTAATAGTCAACGAACGTTCTTAGTGCTGTTGTAAGAACTTATTCCGCCCCCTCAAACTTCTTTGCTTGGGTTGCTAAACCAAGATTGTCTGCATATATGAAGCTTTTGTACTATTAGGCCTACTATATAAAGACAAGTTTTTAACTTTGTTACGAAATTTCTATAGATGTTCTTAACCGATTGCCTTCAAATTTTTACTTCATACTCTAATAAACATTCGGACAGACATGGACTATATGTCTAAAGAAAAAGGGAGATTAGCAAAAATCTTGACTAGTTTCCGACCGATGTACATCAGATTGTTACACGTTACTCGAATAAACAATCAGATGGACATAGTTTTTTTAAAAAAAACAACGATGTGCAGGCTTCCTCATAAAATCGTCCTCTGTGATATACTTTGCCGTGAAAACGTGCGATTTCATTTTCTTTCTCACAATCAGAATTGACAACGAGAACACCTCATTTAAATCAATAGACATATTCCCCCATACATATTCTTTCTCATTATATATAATTTTAAACAAACATCGTATTCACAACACTGTGCTGTTTCATGTTCTTCCAGGCAGTCGGTTTTAAAAGAAAACAGGAAAGTTGTATTTATGGCTCATCAGCTTATGATTAGAATACTACTATCGAATATGAATCCTTGACAACTTAGTAATGGTACCGGTTCGCACATTAAAACCATGTAAATACTGTCACTGAAGCTAGTATTCTCACAGATTAAGCAGAAGAAAAGGTATTTTAAATCCCTTATGACAATTACCCCAACCGATTTGCCAATTTATTTTAAGCGGCTTCAGTTCCCAATCAAGCTTTTGTTGGCAGTAACGATAAACAATACTCAAGGTCAGAGAGGGGTGAGAGGGGGAAATGGACAGAAAGGTGGGGAGGAAATGGACACATAGCGGAGGAAGGAGGAGATGGACATTGAGAGAGGGGAGGAGGAGGTGGAGAGAGATAGAGGGAGGTGAGGAAGGAGAGAGAGAAGGGTGAGGAGAAGGGGATGGCAAAGACGGGGGAAGGACAAGAACGGGCAGAGAGACGGTGGAGAAGGAGATAATGAGGTATATACAATTCCGATATATATTTACCAATTGCAAAGCATCGCCGGGATCGCTAGTTAACGTATACATTAAAGAGTGCAGGAGACAAAATATTTCCTTGGGCAAGCCTTCACCTTCGTTGTAATTCAGCAAAAACCTTCAATTGTGCAATAAAGTGCGAATTATTTCTATGAAGCATGCTGTAAGTCTTTTGGAGCGTTACACGGTGTTAAACAGTGTCATAGTTTGATGACTGGTCAATAAAAACAACACCAGTGACGTCAACTCCTTCAATTCCGACCTCTATGCACTAATAGGCAGTCAACCTTAGGGCTCAAACTGTCCAAAAAAACATTTGGTGTTCTTATCCTATCGACAGTTGGACATCATATGACCCGCCATCGTGCCCTGCCATCGATAGCCAACCAAGTCTGTGTAAAGGAATGAATATTAATAAAATACAAAAATAGATAGCACGTAGATACACACCGAAGTGGCGAAAGTCATGGGATATCTCCTTATATTGTGGCGGGCCCCTTTTGTAAACGCACTGCAGCAACTCGATGTAGCATGAACTCAACAAATTTTTGGAAGTCCCCTGCAGAAATACTGAGCCATGCTGCCTTTTTAGTCGTCCATAACTGTGTCCGAACCGACCTCTCGATTATGTTCCATAAATACACATCATATGTACATGTGCATATCGCTATCCCATGACTTCTGTCAACTCAGTGGACTAAATGGAAGAATAGAACGCCATAACAAGTTTTTACAGTTGGTTTCTTTCTTTACATGGACAGTGCGCGCATTAATCTTGGCGGTAACGGGAGAAAGACAGGCGCTCCCCGGGTGAAATCAGCAACGGCTGAGCTCTTTGCCGCGTTTAGAAGCCCGGGGAAAGCTACGCCACAGATTAGGGGCGGCAGGAAGGGCAGCTGCAGGGCAGGAAGACACGGCGGCCCTCTTTAGCTGCTGGGTCAGCGCCGGCGCCGGCCGCGGGTCACCTCTCTCTTTGTCTCTCTCTCTCTCTCTCTCTCTCTGTCTCTCTCTCTGTCTCCCTTCTTTCATCTCCAGAACAGCCAGACAGCCTCCCACGCAGTCTCCAGGCTGGCCGCTGCCGGAGGTGAAGGCAGCTGGCTGGCGCCACAAATACAGCTGCAGGTGCCTGCAATCAGCTACGGAACTTCCAAGAAAAGAAGGAAGGGCAGCTCAAGAGTTCAGCCTCCCGTTAATAGAGCGGTCGTTTAAGATTCAGTACCACTTCGTCGCCTTCCAAGAAAAATACTTTTGGGTGGGTGGGGGGAGGGGGGCAGAGAAGTTCCCGGTTTTGCACAGAAACTGTAAAATTATACGAGGTGGTATCCAAAAGTTTCCAAAATTTCGATTTTATGGGCAAATGGTTACAGGTGTGCTGAAATAGCGCTACGCGTCATCCCTGAGATGACCAAAGTCGTGGGACAGCGATATGCATATTGTAAGTAGGCTGTTTAGGTTTTTATGTTGGAAACGCTACGTAGCACTCTGTATGAAAATCACTGACTGTGCTGCGTGCAGTCTGTGGCTGGTTCGACTCATTGTTGGAATATTCGCTTGTGTAGTGTTGGGCAGTTGGATGTCAACAGCGCGTAGCGTTGCGCAGTTGGAGGTGAGCCGCTAGCAGTGGTGGACGTGGAGAGAGAGATGCCAGAGTTTTGAGACGTCACTATACGCGGACGATCTGGGCGTGTGTCCACCAGAAAAAGGAAATTTGTAAAGATGGATGTCATGAATTGATATATGATGATTTTTGAGCGCTATTAAGGTAAATACATTGTTTGTTCTCTATCAAAATCTTTGATTTGCTAACTATGCCTATCAGTAGTTAGTGACTTCAGTAGTTAGAATCTTTTATTTAGCTGGCAGTATTGGCGCTCGCTGTATTGCAGTAGTTCGAGTAAAGAAGAGGTAAGTGATTCATGAAAGGTACAGGTTACTGTTAGTCATGGCCATTCTTTTGTAGGGATTATTGAAAGTCAGATTGCGTTGCGCTAAAATATTATGTGTCAGTTTAGCGATGATCAGAATAAGTAAAGATAAAACTGTCTGAGTACATTCAGTTTTACTCTGCTGTCGCTGAATCAAATAACGTAAGAGTTTTTCCAGCACTGTCATTCTTTAATTTTTCAAAGGAGACGTTTCAATATATACAGAGGGCGGCAGCATCGCGTACTCAAAGTATAAAGCGGAGGGCAGCTGTCATTCGTACTCAGATCAATCGTACGAAAAGGTTTCCCAAGCGAAACCATCTCACGCCGTCTCACAGCTCGGCGCCTGTACCATCAACAATTAACTAGACGGTTCACTCACATTAATGTGACGAACAGCCAGAAGCCTGAATAACCTTCTTTGGCAGCGCGGGCCGCTACAGACGTGCATGAACAGAGTCACTGAGGTTTTCGAAGGTTCCGGCAGGGCTATTTAGCAATGCCGGCTCCACTGCCATTGCCTCACAGACTCCCTATTGGGTTTAAATCTGGGGAGGTCCGTGGCCAGCGATTTATGGAAAACTAATCGTGGTGCTCTTCGAGCCATGCCTGTAAACTGCGATTTGTGGACATGTTGCATCGACCTGCGGCCAGATGTCATCGTGCCCAGGAAAAACGACAGCATGTGGGGTCGACATGGTACCGAATGGTGAATGCTTACAAAAACATTCCCTAGGGCACAATGCTCCCTTTATCGGCCTGGACCCTAACGAAGATTTTTGCAGGGCGTTTGCTTTCAGACTTCCAAGCCCTACACGCCAACAGTCATCTGTCCATTGGATCATAAAACATGATTCGTCTGAAAAGATCACCAGTCACCACTCAGTGGACGTCCAGTTGCTGTACTGGCGTGCTGATTCCAGCCTTCGTCATCGACAAACAGCAACCATCAAGGGTGCATGAACCAGGCGCCTGCTACGGAGGTTCATACTCACTAATGTTCGCTGAACGGTCGTTTACGAGACACTGCTGCTAACCCCTTGGTTCGTCTGGATCAACAGCACCTGAGGTCATCCCCGTTTTCAAGAAGGACGTAGAACAGATGTGCAGAACTATAGACCTATATCCTAACGTCGATCAGTTGTAGAATTTTGGAAGAGTATTATGTTCGAGTATAATGACTTTTCTGGAGACTAGAAATCTACTCTGTAGGAATCAGCATGGGTTTCGAAAAAGACGATCGTGTGAAACTCAGCTCGCGCTATTTGTCCACGAGACTCAGAGGGCCATAGACACGGCTTCCCAGGTAGATGCCGTGTTTCTTGACTTCCGCAAGGCGTTCGATACAGTTTCCCCAGTCGTTTAATGAACAAAATAAGAGCATATGGACTATCAGACCAATTGTGTGATTGGATTGAAGAGTTCCTAGATAACAGAACGCAGCATGTCATTCTCAATGGAGAGAAGTCTTCCGAAGTAAGTGATTTCAGGTGTGCCGCAGGCGAGTGTCGTAGGACCGTTGCTATTCACTATAGATATAAATGACCTTGTGGATAACATCGGATGTTCACTGAGGCTTTTTGCGGATGATGCTGTAGTATGCCGAGAGGCTGTAACAATGGGAAATTGTACTGAAATGCTGGAGGATGTGCAACGAATTGACGCATGGTGCAGGGAATGACAATTGGATCTCAATGTAGACAAGTGTAATGGATGTGCTGCGAATAGACAGAAAGAAAGATTCTTTATCATTTAGCTACAATATAGCAGGTCAGCAACTGGAATCAGTTAATTCTATAAATTATCTGGAAGTAGGCATTAGGAGTGATTTGAAATGGCATGACCGTGTAAAATTAATAGTTGGTAAAGCAGATGCCAGACTGAGATTCATAGAAGAATCCTAAGGAATTACAATCCAAAAAGAAAGGAAGTAGGTCACAGTACACTTGTTCGCCGACTACTTGAATACTGCTCACCAGTGTGGGATCAGTACCAGATAGGGTTGATAGAAGATCCAACGGAAAGCAGCGCGTTTCGTTACAGGATCATTTAGTAGTCGCGCAGGCATTACGGAGACGATAGATAAACTCCAGTGGAATACTCTGCAAGAGAGATGCTCAGTAGCTCGGTACGGGCTTTTGTTGAAGTTTAGAGAACATACCTTCACCGAGGAGTGAAGCAGTATATTGCTCCCTCCTACGTATATCTCGAGAAGAGACCATGAGGATAAAATCAGAGAGATTGGAGCCCACACAGAGGCATACCGACAATATTTCTTTCCACGAACAATACGAGACTGGAACAGAAGGGAGAACCGATAGAGGTACTCAAAGTGCCCTCCGCCACACACCGCCAGGTGGCTTGCGGAGTATGGATGTAGATGTAGAACAGTTGCACATCTATTCACTCGTACACGTCCGTCCTTCAGCCCTGTCGTCTATGGCCTGTGCCGCAACACAGCTGCATCGGTGCCAGTTTTCCATAACGCCAGACGTAGCCTCGTTCTTCCTCTCGTTTAGTATGAAAATCAAGTGGAAAGGGCGAAAATTCAAGCACTCTTGACAAAACATACTTCCAGTACGCATTTAAAAAGTAGCAGAAACTTTGGCATCGGCGCCTTCGTTGCCAAGCTGAATACTTTGCAGATCATGGTGCAGAATAAGATCTAGGTATAACCTGATAATTTTAATTTATATAATTGGGAAACTTTTAGATATCATCTCGTAAATGCAAAAATTAGAAAAAAAGGTATTATTCAAGAGTGTAGTAACACAGTGAGAGGAAGGCGGTGCGTGGAGTGAACGAGCGCTGTATAGGCTCCCGTGGACAGTGTGGCCTGTGTGTTTGTCACCCGCCAGGAGACAGTAAGCGGGGCAGTGGTCGGCCGGTGGCCGCTGCGCTGCCAACTAAGCCAGTGTGCCGGCGTGGCGGGCAGGCGGCCGCCTCTCGGCACGTGAGTGGACTCTCTGACCAGGGCTGCCTGTGCCTGTAGAGTATACCGGCTCTCGGGATTCAGAGGCGTGGCCTGCAGAGAAAACCGGGGAGGAGGCGTCTGCGCTGCAGAACAACGATCTAGAGCTCCTACAGCTGCCAAGTGTATATGCGAATTTATCCTAAGCATGTTATTTTGAAGCTCTGTCCCGAATTTTTTTCGAGGTAACTCCGGACACCTATTTCCTCTGGATTTATTAATTATAGAACTGTTTGTCTCGAATTAGAGACTTGTATCGGTATATTTTGTTACTAGTTTTAGTTAAATAGGCGAAACTGTACCCACATACATTGTTGCACACAAGGCACAGAGCTGGTTTCTACCACCACGGCCGGCCGAGAGATTATAGGCGCTACAGTGTGGAACCGTGCGACCGCTACGGTCGCAAGTTCGAATCTTGCCTCGGGCATGGATGTGTGTGATGCCCTTAGGTTATTTAGGTTTAAGTAGTTCTAAGTTCTAGGGGACTCATGACCTCAGAAGTTAAGTCGCATAGTGCTCAGAGCCATTTGAACCATTTCTTCTACCACCATGTGTCAACTGGTTCAAATGGCTCTAAGCACTATGTGAGGTCATCAGTCCCCTAGATTTAGAACTACTTCAACCTAACTAAGCTAAGGACATCACACACATATCCATGCCCGAGGCAGGATTCGAACCTGCGACCGTAGCAGCCACGTAGCTCCGGCCTACAGCGCCTAGAACGGCTCGGTCATAGCGGCCGGCATGTGTAAATTGTACGTTGAAATTATATCAGACTGTATGGTGGAAAATTGGAAATTTGTGGTAAGGTCTTATGGGACGAAACTGCTGAGGTCATCAGTACCTAAGTTTACACATTACCTAACCTAACTTAAACTAACTTACGCTAAGGGCAACACATTCACCCATACCCGAGGGAGGACTGGAACCTACGACGAGGGGAGCCGCGCAGACCGTGACAAGGCCTCCAAGACCACACGGCTATCCCGCGCGGCAGATTCTATCGTGTGCTACACGGAATTACGCAACACCGCGTTAGTTAAGTTTACTTGTTTTTCTTTGTCAATGATCATATATCCGGGAAAGAACGAGTTCGATACGATATTGCAGTGCCTGTGTTGCTTAAAAGCACGATCGTGGTTGCCAACCGAAGAGACATGTCCCTACGTGTAGGGACTTCTTGCATTTTTTTTCCAAAATGTAGAAATGTAGGAACGAATTTCCGGTATCTCTAAAGCGTAGGGACTTTTTGTCCATGAAAGAAAAATTGCAAGATAACAAATTAAAATATAAAAAAATTCCTAACTCTATAAATTTTAAACATTGTATACGTCTGTCACCATTGTGTACGGAAAGGTGGCCTATACGTGACTACTTCGAAGACGAAACGAGGTGCAGAAGTGAAGTATTTTACTCACTGTCTGGAGAGGGTACGTGACAGGGGAAATACTGACGTGTTTGGTAATTACAAGGGGAACTCCCCATCGTACCCCCTCAGACTTACCCGTAAGATGGCCCAGTGGATACCCCGTCAAAATGGTTCAAATGGCTCTGAGCACTATGGGACTTAACTTCTGAGGTCATAAGTCTCCTAGATTTGGAACTACTTAAACCTAACTAACCTAAGGACATCACACACATACATGCCCGAGGCAGGATTCGAACCTGCGACCGTAGCGGTCACGCTGTTCCAGACTGTAGCGTGTAGAACCGCTCGGTCACTGCGGTCGACGGATGCCCCGTCAAAAACTGAGCAGAGATCACGCATAAAGGTGTACTGCACTGGGAAAAAGGAAGCAAAATAGAAACAGTGAAAGGTCCAAGCAAAAGATGTGCAGCATTGACCATATTTGCGTAGCCATGGCGTTGTGGTTGTGTAGTTATGGTGTTGGACTGTAAAAGGGGAGATCGATATTCAAATCTCGGTCGTGCCACTACTTTTTTTTCACAAAATTACGACCTGTCCGTGTGTGTGTTCGCTGTATTATAAAGTTTGCTGTGCCGTGGTGTAACGTCCGTTTGCAACACCGAGGTGTAAGGAAGGGACCTCCAGACGGTCGTACCTCCTATTTGTTCTACACAAGCACTACGCGTTATGACTGTTGCGTTCTGTTTTGGAAGTTTTGACCCTTGAATTCCGTTGTTTTCATTTCTATGAGTGCTCTATGCATCATCTCGCTTTCTCTCACTATTCCTCACATCTACTTGCGACGGTCTTACACGTGACTCATATTCTTTAATCGCTGTATAGTATGAAAATTGGCAAGACTATAGGAGAACAGACACATCAATTATTCGACGGAAAATTCATAAAGAAAAGAGTCTGGGGGACGAGCGAGATTTGAACTCCGAACTTCTGCGCCGCAGCCCAGCGCCGTGACCACACAACCACGCGGTGATTAATATTAGCACGATGTGGCAGATCTT
Organism: Schistocerca gregaria; assembly: GCF_023897955.1. Lineage (NCBI taxonomy): Eukaryota > Metazoa > Arthropoda > Insecta > Orthoptera > Acrididae > Schistocerca > Schistocerca gregaria. The sequence goes on along the minus strand of NC_064927.1, from coordinate 125,301,095 downwards.
CAGCTGTGACCGTACACTGTTTCTATTTTGCTTCTTTTTTCACAGTTCAGTAGACCTTCTTCCTGTTTTCATGCTCGGTCTGTCTTCAGTTTTTGACGGGCTATCCACTGGGTCATCTAATAAGTAAATCAGAGGGGGCTGCGACTGGGAGTTATCCTTGTTAGCGCTTCTCGTACCGATGAGCTGCTGCCTCCTAACAAAACGCAGCACAAATTGCCAAGCAAAGTAATTAATCCGTAGCAAACCGCTTGCACAATGAGGCAACGTGTGGACACGAGAACGCGCATGCCTTGCGTACGTTCTTTATACTAACTTTGTGCATTCTCTTTTGTTCCCGTCCGTCAGCGATTATGCACGAGGAGAGACGGGTGATGTTGATATCTCTACATATTGTATTGTACTGTATGAAACTGGGGACTTAGAAACGACGGAGAGGCTTCGTTCCGTCGTAGCTCAGTGGTTCACAACCCCACCACAGGCCACAGCACTCCACCCACCTCACTGTCGCCCCACATCGAACCCAGGGTTATATCTGTACGCTGCCAAATGTTTACTGTTTCACCACGAATTGTACGTTAGTGAATTGCGTAAGATGCGCAATGAGACTCAAAACCGGTGGTGTGAAAAATTAAACAGTCGACCACAGATGTGCAGGAATGTCCCTGTAACGCGCATTTGTGAAACACTGATACCTCGGTACGTCATTTCAATCTTAGCAAGTGTTCGATAAGAATCACGAGCTCCATAACTTATTAGAACTGCCTGCCGCGGTGGCCGAGCGGTTCTAGGCGCTTCAGTCCGCAACCACGCGACTGCTTCGGTCGCAGGTTCGAATCCTGCCTCGGGCATTAATGTGTGTGATGTCATTAGGTTAGTTAGGGGGCTGATGACCTCAGATGTTAAGTCCCATAGTGCTCAGAGCCATTTGAACCATTTTTTTTAATTATTAGAACTGCGAAACATCCTGAGAATGTTGGCAGTGGTAATGGTTTCAGTGCTTATTCTGCACCTGTTTTGTTTTCCAATTATACAAAAAAGCCAACTTTCCGCTAAAATGGTTCAAATGGCTCTAAGCACTATAGGACTTAACATCTGAGGTCATCAGTTCCCTAGACTTAGAACTACTTAAACCTAACCTAACCTAAGGACATCACACACATCCATGCCCGCGAACCTGCGACCGTAGCAGCAGCGCGGTTCCGGACTGAAGTGCCTAGAACCGCTTGGCCCCATCGGTCGGCTTTCCGTTAAAACTTTTTATTTCTCCCAATACGCGTTTTATGATTTCACTATATAACAAACTTAAGATTGGGACTTTGTGAAACTCCGAAACTAGTCATAATAATTTGCATCTGGAAGCAAACTTTCCTTCTCTGTATAATGCGGAACATGTGTTCCCTGCCGCACCCCTAACGGCATCGCTGTGCTTCCCAAGAACCCGGTGTCCGACAGCTTTAGATGAAGGGATCTGACAACTACATTAAAACATATCTAAAAAATTAAAAGTAAAAACCAAAAATGAGTCGTTTCTTTTCAGGCATCTCCAGTGGAGAATAACTGGAAACACTGTGTCATTTCCAAAAGAAATACCCTATTTCGCTGCGTCTTCTGCCGTCTTTAGTAGGAACCACAAAATGATGTACAGCCGCACAAGGCGTAGAGGCTAACAGCAGAAACTTCCCAAATAAATTGGGAATATCTTGTTGGAAAACTGTGATCTTTCAGTGTACAAAATTAAATGCTGGGGATATGTTACTATCCAACACGTGATTAATTTGGTTGTCAATCTAGAATTTTTGGCCTCCATAAGGACATTCCAGGTGGACGTAGAAGTTTTTTACATATCGTGTAGTGACATAGTCGAAAGTATGTTGTCAACACTGTGTACGATGCAATGTTAGTTCGGACATGCATGAATTTCCATCGGACATACATGCATGTCCGAAGGAACAGACATTGCTGCGACTACAGCCGTTATGAAACACATGAAATTCAATCGCAATTACAAATATGGACAACTGTCAGCTGTATTTCATAACGGCTGTAGCCGCCGTAAAGGCTGTTCGTTCGGACCTGCATGAATATCCGAAGGAACATTGCATCGTACGTCTGAACAAGGCACTGCATACTGGTTCAAATGACTAAGCACTACGGGACTTAACATGTGAGGTCATCAGTCCCCTCGACTTAGAAACTACTTAAGCCTAACTAACCTAAGGACATCACACACATCCATGCCCGAGGCACGATTCGGACCTGCAACCGTAGCAAAAGCGCGGTTCCGGACTGAAGTTCCTAGAACCGCTCGGTCACAGGGGTCGGCATAGGCACTGCAATATCGAATTTATCCGCAGACATCGGGCAAGCGACTTTCAGTTACAATGTTTCCATTGTACGGCAAATGGGTAATGAATGTACGAATGCAGATTATGAGCATATGGTTGACGACATTTGGAAATTTGGGTCTGTCCGTGAGTGATGTTCGGATAGCCTCGTAGAAAGGCGACCGCTCGCAATAAGCGAGAAATCCGAGTTCGAGTCGCGGTCCGGCAAAAATTTTCATTGTTGTTATTCCATGACAAAGCTGGTGGTTGTCTATATTCGCACCAGCCAATACATTTGATGCATAAGAATGAGTGGAATGGACAATTGCAAAAAGAAATATCATTCGTCAGTGACTTCAGTTCTTCGGGTGCAGAGGAAAAGTCAGTTTCTGTAATCTAAATCCATTTGAACGTATTTTCTGTAGTGAGCTCTTGGTTTCTCTCTAAAATTTCTGCCCTCAACAGTTCCCTATCATCAAACTGACGATTCCTTGATGCCTCCGGAACCTTACTAACAACTGATTCGTTCTTGCCGGCCAAAGTGGCCGAGCGGTTCTAGGCGCTTCACTCTGGAACCGCTCGACCGCAACGGCTGCAGGTTAGAATCCAGCCTCGGGCGTGGATGTGTGTGATGTCCTTAGGTTAGTTAGGTTTACATAGTTCTAAATTCTAGGGGACGGATGACCACAGATGTTAAGTCCCAAAGTGCTCAGAGCCAGTTGATTCCTTCTCTTACTCAAGTTGTGCCATAAATTTGTTTTCCCCGAAATTCGAATCAGTACCCATTCATTACTTATACTATCTACTCACCTAATTTTCGTCGTTATTCTGCAGGATTGAAAATCTTCTAATCTGTTCTTGTCTGAATCATTGTTGCTCGCTTATCGCCTTCGTACAAGGCTACAGTCTAGATAAACGTTTTCTGGAAAGATTTCCTAACACTGAAATTTGAATTTGATATTAACAAATTTCTCTTGTTCAGGATTTTTTTTGCTATTGCCGGTCTCCATTTTATATCCTTTTAATTCATTAATCGTCAGTTATTTTGCTGCTCAAATAGCAGAACATATCTACTAGTTTTAGTGTTTCATTTCGCGGTCTAATTCCCTCAGTATCTCCTGATTAATTTCGACTTCCATCAATCACCGTTGTTCTACTTTTGTTATTGTTCATCTTACAAACTCTTTTAAACACACGGTCCATTCCTTTCAACTTAGGTGTCAAAATCCAGACCACCACTGACAGAATTACAATGTCATCGGCAAGCCTTAAAGAGTTTATTTCTTCCCACAGAATTTTAATTTCCTTCACAAATTTCTCGTTGGCTTCCTTTGCTGGTAGATGGGTGCACAGATAGAATAACAATCCCGTATCTCTCCATTTTCAGACATTGACTATTTCATGCTTCGACACTCATAACTCCCGTCTGCCTTCTGTACCAGTTGTGTACAACCGTTTGGTGCTGGTATTTTTTTCCTGTAACCTTTAGATTTGAAAGCATCTATTTCTGTCAACACTATCAAAAACTTTCACTAATTCTACAAGGTAACCAATTATCCACGGGAGGCGGTCCTAAACGTCTGCTTCCAAGATTAGCTGATCTCATTCCTTTAAAATCCAACGTCTGGGCTCAATCTTAAAAACGTTGCAAACAGCGCCCACTCTAATACGGTTGAAGAACTGGAGACGAAAACTGTCAATGCTTGTCAACAATCTGGAAACGATCTGGATATATTTGGATGAATTTTAAATTTATGGGATGCAAGTGTAGTACATCTATCTACAAAAACGATATTCTGAACATCTCCTTTAACAATTAAGCGTTAAAAATAATCATAACATGCTACTGTAAATGCTAAAATAGGACCTTATTCCTTGTTCCTTAAAAGCAAGCAATAATTTGTCTTTTAACCATCACAATTTCTAAACTACAATAACGTTACAAACGGTGAACTCGTCAGCGGCGGGTGACGGCAAATTTGCATCTATCCCACGAATAGTACGTTTGCGGATAATGTTTACTGCGACTTTTTGCTTCTAGTTTCGACTATTTTCAATTGTTTCGATTTGAGCATTCAATTATGACAAACGCCTTGTAAGTTCTGGTACGTTAGTTCACTCATTCCGTTCAGACTCGCAGTTTGGTATACACCTGTAAACTAGCCCCACGTCCAGACCGCAAATGTCGACGATGATCAGGACACTACTAATGTATAAAACTTCGGCGTTTCTAAGTTATATTTGAAACCAAAGCCCAAAGCTCTGTAGAAAGGTTTTTCAGTCTCAAAGGTGATAGGTGGATAGCTGGGTGTAGCAACTATGTCTTGTAATTCTCATCAAGAACCACTGAAACCGTGTTCCGTTGTGCAAAGACCGTATCGGCGAAAGAAAACAACAAACAATGTGGTGATTGCATCACGGTAAGCCGTTAAGACAACGAGGCGAAAACGACCACTGAATGTAAAGTAGGTGTTTCCTTTACCTACGAGGAGCGTTGTCCGTGGCCCAGTATTGCAGCAACCTGACCGCCCGTAAATGAGTGAAGCACATGGCAAACAGTCAATCACGGTCCACCACACGCGTCCACAGTGCAAGGAAGAAAACCGTCTTGAACTATATCAAGTGTGACTGCCGGCTCCGCATGCAGCAGTCATACCAACTGCGCAACCGTCTTGAAAAAAGAAATACAAATACTAAAACATGAACTAAGTACCTGTCCTGAACGTCTGAAAATGTAAATAACTGTCGTGAGTGGAGACAGTTCAATAAAGCCTCGATAGACGAAGAGCAAAATTTTTACCGGTGTATCCGGCATTATCATTAGATTTTCCTTCAAGGTGTCCATGTGAGCAAAATTAATATAAACCAATATAATTATGATCACATTTATTCATTGTTAACTGTCATACCGTGAGATCACCGAAGCTAAGCGCCATACTTGGATGGGTGAGCGTGAAAGTACGCCGCGTGCTGCCTTTACGGCAGAGGGCTCAGGATGGACTGTGGTGTTAAGTTCCTGATCACCCGACTTTACGCCAATGTTCTGGGTTAAATTCCAAAACTCTCCGCTGTATCTCGTGAAGTGAGGGCATATGATACTGTTGATTGTGATCCGTCGGACCATTCTCTTGATCCTATCGAACACCTCTCCTTCCTTGGTTCTGGGAGGGCGGGTACGGGACATTGAGGCCAGGCCTCGGAAGAAGACCCCTGCCCTCTTTGCCCGCGACCCTTCTCTCAGGCCGTTATGGAAAGGAAAAAAGTGGGATGGCTACGTTAAACTCGGCGGTCCACCTGATGCTATTCAAGACGAGTAGGCTGTGTGTCCGCACCAGTTCTCACTCTGTCTCTACTCTCATCATCATCATCATCATCATCAAATGGTTCAAGTGGCTCTGAGCACTATGGGACTTAACATCTATGGTCATCAGTCCCCTAGAACTTAGAACTACTTAAACCTAACTAACCTATGGACAACACACAACACCCAGCCATAACGAGGCAGAGAAAATCCCTGACCCCGCCGGGAATCGAACCCGGGAACCCGGGCGCGGGAATCATCATCATCATCACCCAACATAAACACAGCACTAAGCTATATGCGCCCCATCACACTCACATACTCTCTACAAATACACGTAACGACACATCTCTCACATATCCTCAAGTAAACGGGCCAATGTTTGTGGAGGAAGAACACCCTCTCCGTTGGATGTCTGTTGTCGTGCCAAGCTAACGCAGGATCAATAGAATCGGTCTACCAGTATCTCGCATGTAATTTCCTTTACCGCTCTCCCAGAACCCTTACAACACTCATTTCATGTCGCATCCTAGTATTGCCACCAAATTCTTATGGAAGATATTAAGCAGATACCTTGTTACCGGATATTTAGAGCTTTTTTCTCTTTGTTATAGACATTATCTTGTAGTTACCCACATTTATGCAGAGCTGCCATTCATTTCACTAAGCTGAAATTTTGTCAGACTCTTTCTGCACTTCCTTATGATAGTTCAACGGGGATTCTTTCCTGCAAACAGTGTTAATTACATTGTAATTCTGTGAGATACGGCAAACGACTTAGTAGAACAGCCGAAGAAAAGTAATGGTAATAGAATGCCGTCCAACTAAATCAAACCATGCAGATGGAATTACTTAGGAAATGAAATAGTAGAACTATTAAAATTTTGCTACTTAGGCGACAAAAAACTGATATGTCAGAAATAGCTAGCAAATAAAATGTAAACTGGCAGTAGCGAGAAAAGAATATCCGAAAAACAAATTTAACACTGGATATAAATTTAAATGTTAGGAAATCATTTCTGGTGGTATTTGTCTAGGGTCGAGCCCTGTGCGCAACTGACAATGCACAATAAAAACTTCAGACAACAGGAAAATTAAAGCTTTCGAAATGTTGCACTATAGAACAATGCTCAAGGTTAGATGGGTACATCAAATAAATGACGAGGAGCTGCTGAATCAAGGTACAGAATAAAAGAATTTGTGGCACAACTTGAGTAAAGGAAGAGACAGATTGATAAAACGCATCTTGAGGCATCAAGGAGTAGTCTTTTTGGTAAGATGTGTGTGTGGAGGGGGGAGGGGGGAGGGGGGAGGGGAAGGACTTAAAATTGTAGAAGGAGACCAAGGCTTGAACATAATAAGTAGGTTCAAATGGGTGTAGGTGTCAGTAGTTATGCAGAAACGAAGAGCCTTGCCCAGGATAGACCAGCGTGGAGACCTGCGTCAAACGAGTTTTCAGAATGAAGACTATAGCAACAAGACCACAACCTCGTCAGTGACAGTCAGACTACTACCGTGCCAGTTCCTAGTTAATGGGCGTGGGAGCGGTTGAATTATAGACTGCTGCTGTGCTAGAGGGACGGCACTGCGAGTAGTTACCTGTGTCACGTGGCTTGAGAGTAGTCTGACGTCTGGTCGTCAGCGTGACAGGCGGAGAGATTAATGGGCAAGATGCGTGGTGTAGGCGCATATAACTGCGGACTAGTCATGAGACCTTCCATCTCGGAGTTGGTGCAGGTTCTCCACTTGACACTCCGTTTAGGGTGTATTCTGACGGTCTTCATTCGAGGGAAACCGCTGCCGCTAAAGTCAACTGCTGTAGGCAACAATGCCAGGGGTCACCATCGACCATCGCGCATTGTTACAAGCTAAAGACAGGCACTGTGCGTACAACAACTTTCGACGAGCAGACAAGCCATCCTCAACCATCACTACAGAAACCGCCGCCTCACAGATGAACACATCAAAAGTATCTTGACAAGTGATAGCGAACATGAATACATCCATCAACTTTACCTTAATGACGGCTTCGACTCTTCTACAAACACTGTCAGTGAGGGGTTGGAATGTCTGTGGAGGAATGGCAGGCCATTCTCTGTTAAAGCCGAAATCAGAAAAGGTAGCAATGTTGGAGGCTTCGGTCTGGAGCGAAGTCGATGTTCTAACTCATCCCAAAATGACTCTATCCCAGAGGTTGTCCTCGATGGTGAGTGTTCATCGGAGGTGAGGGTATCATCTGGAGTGCCCCAGGGAAGTGTGGTAGGTCCGCTGTTATTTTCTATCTACATAAATGATCTTTTGGATAGGGTGGATAGCAATGTGCGGCTGTTTGCTTATGATGCTTTGGTGTTCGGAAAGGTGTTGTCGTTGAGTGACTGTGTGAGGATACAAGATGACTTGGACAGGATTTGTGATTGCTGTAAATAATGGCAGCTATCTCTAAATATAGATAAATGTGAATTAATGAAGATGAATAGGAAAAAGAATCCTGTAATGTTTGAATACTCCATTAGTACTGTAGCGCTTGACACAGTCACGTCGATTAAATATTTGGGCGTAACATTGCAGAGCGGTTTGAAGTGGGACAAGCATGTAATGGCTGTTGTGGGGAAGGCGGTTAGTCGTCTTCGGTTCATTGGTAGAATTTTGGGAAGATGTGGTTCATCTGTAAAGGAGACCGCTTATAAAACACTAATACGACCTATTCTTGAGTACTGCTCGAGCCTTTGGGATCCCTATCAGGTCGGATTGAGGGAGGACATAGACGAAATTCAGAGGCGAGGTGCTAGATTTGTTACTGGTAGGTTTGATCATCAGGTGAGTGTTACGGAAATGCTTCAGAGTCTCGGATGGGAGTTTCTAGAGGAAAGGAGGCGTTCTTTTCGTGAATCGCTACTGAGGAAATTTAGAGAACCAGCATCTGAGGCTGACTGCCGTACAATTTTACTGCCGCTAACTTACATTTCGCGGAAAGACCACAAAGATAGTATAAGAGAGATTAGGGCTCGTACAGAGGCATATAGGCAGTCACTTTTCCCTCGTTCTGTTTGGGAGTGGAACAGGGAGAGAAGATGCTAGTTGTGGAACGAGGTGCCCTCTGCCACGCACCGTATGGTGGATTGCGGAGTATGTATGTAGATGTAGATGTAGTATTTATGAATGATTCCTTCTACTCCTTTCATGCGATTCCACAACGCTGTACGCTCCCTGCCCGTTAGTACATAAAGAATGCCTGATCTTCGTCTATCTGTGGTCCTTTCCTGTACATGTCCAGTTCACAGTCATATCACTAACAGTCGACTTGACCAGCATTAGAAGGGTTAAAATGTCCCTGAAGAATTTGTTCCTCAGGTGACATCGAATGACTGTCTCACGTTTGAAGTTACTGAGTTCTCCTGACTGTTACTGCGGTTACTGCTTCTCTACTGACGACACAGTGCTCCCCGCGTCCTTTTTAACAGGCGGCTACGTTTCTTGTGACATCAAGTGGTCGATCCGCATTATCTAGTGCTGTTCAGATCGTTTTCATCATATAGTGTACCTCTCCTCATGCAACGCCACTACTTGTCCACTGTGTGCAGTGTTTGGGCGGCGGAATACCGCCAGTGGACACTCTAACAACCATGGAAAAAGGTACCATTGAATGATGAGTCATATTGCAGGTTGATACTCGCGGGTGTAGTGGTTTCCCTAAGTCGCTTAAGGTAAATGCTTGGGTATTGCCTTGGAAAGCGACCTCGTGCTCTGTCTCTAATGACCTCGTAAAAAACGGGACGCTGAACCATCACATTTCTTCCTTAGTTCCCTCCGAAAGCATCTTCCATTGGAGGACTCCGTTACTGGAATGCGCAACTGCGTGCGAGCCCGGCAGTGCAGCCAAAATTCCGCGAGTCTAGACTTGTCCAAATGGGCCGCAGAGTCGCGAACTTGGCGACGCAGAGTGGAGAGGTGATCGCTGCGTGCCGGTGCGTGCAGTGTAACGGATAGCGCTCCGGACCTTGACCATGGGATCGCGCCAGGTTGGCTCAAATCGCTGCTTTCGCCGCGGCGAGCCAACGAGATGCAGATATGCGACAGGCTCAGTAGAATACTGCCCCGAAGGTTGGCGCTTGGGTGCTGCAAGTTTCACATTAAGCGAGGAACCATAGGCATCCTCAGCGTTGGTTGTGGTGGTGGTGGTGGTGTTTTTGGGAGAGGAGGGGGAGGGGGAGCAATAGGGTCACGTGCCCCACCCCACCTGGCACATGGAATACAGAGTTTTATTCATTACACAATGCTCCTACACTTCTAGAAATGAATGGATAACTTCAGTTCTCTGGGATGTGATAAGTTTTCCGTACCACAACTAAAATTTAGTTCTTGTGGCATCACACCTCCAAACCGATAAACTCGTTTATATAAAAACTGGAACTTTTAAGAGTCTTGCCTCCAGACCTCTTCCCACCACTCTGGATAATTTTTTTCGGACACCTGTGCACTGATCACTTGCAGAATATGAACGACTGATGCAGAGACTGGTAGATGCTCCTCAACGTAAATACATGTAACGTACTGACCACAAATAGCCGGAGATATCCACTTCTGTACGATTACGCTATTGGCGAACAGGTCACTGTGAACAGTCACTTGTGCAAGTTACAGTATTAGCCGGTATGAGGGTGCAAGAACCCTCATATTTCTCTTTAGGAGTTGGTAACATTGTTTTTTGGCCGTCAGACCATGATGACAGCCGACAACTTCAGCAGCGCCACGAAACTTGGTAGTGTCAAAGGCGTTGTCGTTGAGTAGAATTATTTGTTACATTTTTGTGGTTTTGTATCTTATTTCTTGATATTGTGTGTTCATTAAGGGTTCTAGGCGCGCAGTCGGAACCGTGGGACTGCTACGGTCGCAGGTTCGAATCCTGCCTCGGGCATGGATATGTGTGATGTCCTTAGGTTAGTTAGGTTTAAGTAGTTCTAATCTCTAAGGGACTAATGACCACAGCAGTTGAGTCCCATAGTGCTCAGAGCCATTTGAACCATTTTTTTTGTTTATTAAGTAACTTATACCGTCGTATTAAAGGCTGACACTAATAACACAATGAATAATACTTTTAGCAGGCCTCATGAACGTATGCCATGTTAAACGATGTCTTTCTTCCGCAGATGCTACAAGAGAGGCGTTGTGCTTCACGGAGGTGTTTACTGTTGAAATTTCGAGACACACTTTACGAGAAGAGTCGCACTACATGTTACTTCCTCCCACACACATCTCGCGAGCTGCTCGTGGCGAGAAAATTCGTGAAATTGGAGCTAATACGGAGGCTTACCGCCAGTCATTCTTCCCACGTGTCGTTTGCGAATGGGGACAGGGAAAATGGGATCAGTCAATGGTACAAGAAGTACCCTTCACCACACACCGTTCCGTAGCTTGCGGAATCTGATGTTAATGTAGATAAAACAAATGGTAGCAAAATCAGATGCCTGACTGAGGTTCAGCCGACCGTTGTGGACGAGCGGTTCTAGGCGCTTCAGTCCGGAACGGCGCTGCTGCTACGGTCGCAGGTTCGAATCCTACCTCGGACATGGATGTGTGTGATGTCTTAGGTTAGTTAGGTTTAAGTAGTTCTAAGTCTAGGGGACTGATGACGTCTGATGTTAAGTCCCATAGTGCTTAGAGCCAGATTGAGGTGCATTGGAAGGATCTTAAGGAAATGTAATTTAACCTCGAAGGAAGTGCCTTACGAAACATTTGTTCAACCGACTGCCAGCACTGTTCATCAGTCTGGAGCCCTTTGTAGGTAGAATTAATAGAGGAGATAGGGAACATGCGATGAAGAGCGGTCCGTTTCATTAGGGTATTGTTTAGTCGACGCGAAAATATTACAGAATTGCCAACAAACTCGAACAGTAGAGGATACTAGAAAGGCGCTGTGCATCAACAACAGTTCTACTAATGGGATTTTGAGAGCGTACATTCCGAGAAGAGTTGTACAAAATATTACTTCTCCTCATATACGAAGGGTGTTCAATAACTAATGCAACACTTTTTTCTGAAGGTGGGTAATTTTATTCAGGATTCCGATAAACCACATTATTCCCCTCTCTTTTGCCCATAAAACCCTATTTTTCAACGTAATCTCCGTTCAACGCGACGGACTTACGCCTCCTTACTGGGGGGTCCCGTATGCCCGTATGGTAGCACTCTACTGGTGGGAGCCAACGTCTTGCAGCATCAATAGTATCGTTCATTCCCAGAAATCGCAGAGAGGAGCCTCGGCGAGACTCCCTAGCTGAAGACAATCACATAACGGTCAAGGAGGAAATAACTGAAGGTTCACACCCGTCAGACATGAGCTGGAAGACTTTGAACAGACGGCGAGTTGGGGTGTCAAGGTGCAAAACCAACCCCAGGAACTGGGGCTTCAGTAATGAGGGGGAAACTCGGCAGTGTGGTGGCGTACAGGAGGAACAACATGTGCTAGTCTGTAGGAACGTACAGGCTGCTTGCACTATCTGTGATCTTGCTGCAGCCAACGAAACTATTGTGATAACCGGCGAATACCGGGCTCGTCAAAAAATATAATCATCTTGCTGCTTGTTCATCTGCTGCTTGTTTGTATATGTTATTGAATCTGTGTCATAAATACTATTGTACATATTTAATTCTGCAAAATTCTTATGTGAATCAATACGTATTAGTTTTTGTAATTATTTTATGTCCTGGAGTCGAAAAATAAAAATAAATAAGCATCAATAGCCTCCCCGCCATCCACCTACTGCTTCCCCAGCAGTGCATCCTTCGTTGGTCCAAACAGATGTAAGTCGGAAGGTGCGAGATCCGGGCTGTAGGGTGGATGAGGAAGAACAGTCCAGTGGAGTTCTGTGAGCTCCTCTCGGGAGCGCAGACTTGTGTGAGGCATTACTTTGTCATGGAGAAGGAGACGAACGTGCAGAAGTCGTTTCTTCAGTTTTCTGAGGGTAGGACAATACACAGCAGAGTTGATTGCTGCAGCATGAGGGAGGACAGCAAACGGAATAACCTCTTCACAGTCCCAGAACATCTTTGCCTTGACTATACCGGCTGAGGGTGTGGTTCTGAAATTTTTCTTCGGATGAGAGGTGGTGTGGCGTCACTCCATGGATTGCCGTTTTGTTTCCGGTCGTAGTTATGAGTCCAAGTTACATCGCCTGTGACGATTTCGATAAAAAAAAAATGTTCCGATCAGCCTCGTAACGGGCAAGCAATTCCTTAGAGATGGTCCATCGCTGCTGTTTATGGTCTTCTGTAAGGCGGCGAGGAACCCAACGGGTGCACATCTTGACTGCCCCAAGTGGTGGACGAGTGTGTCAGTACCAACAAAAGAGACATCTAGTTCCGCATCGACTCATTTGATTGCGATCCGTTGGTAAACTTGAATAACGGTGTCCACAAGTTCCAACACAGCTGTGTTCGGCCGGACGGCACGCTTGATAGCGGACATATTTGGCCGACCTTGATGCGATGATGACAGATACTCAATGACTAACCGTTCTTCTGCTCAGCACCAAGTCCCCGTAGACATTTTGCAGTCGCCTATGAATATCTGTGATGCTTTGGTTTTCCGCCAAAAGGAAGTCAACGACAGCCCTCTGCTTCAAACGAACCTCCATTACAGACGCCATTTTGAAGGCTATGTATAGCGCCGCCACCTATCCGAAATTCATGGAACTATACAAGCTGAAGCAGGTATATTTTTCCATGTCCCAAACAAGTTCCTCATTTTATCAACATAAATTGGCCGAGGAAAATAATGTATTGCATTACTCATCGGACGCCCCTAGTACGCCTCACGAAATGACGGTGACGAGAAAATCAGAGGACTTGTAGTTCCTACGGAGCTTTCCTAATAATCATTCTTCCCGCGTGCCATTCGCAAATGGAATAAGAAAGGAGGGAAAAGGCGGTGGTTCCAAAGTAGGCTCTGCATGAGACACGTAGATGTAGGCATTTGCCAGCTTCTCCTGCCAGATTATGAGAATGCATGTCCGCCTATTATGCAAACTGTTCTTTGTAAATGTCCAAACATAATGCAGTTACTTGGTGCCATCATCAGTGAGTAGTCAGTTCTGTGAAGTTCAAGCATGTTTCAAGTAACAATTATTCTAACCAAATTAGCCCCAAAACAGTTTATTTCTGTCGTGACTATTACTTATTGCCTTATTTTCTACGTTGTTCGGTTCTGTAGGGCCACTTTTACCTTATTATGTACCCATAAAGAGGACACAGGACGTCCGTGACGTACCATTGTGATGCCAGAGTTCCCTCAAGGACTACTAGCCGTGATGTGACGTCATACCCGATAGCTCCCCAAATGAAACCAGTAGTAAAACCGCTGCACCTCTCCAAAATATTGCAAGAATGGGGCGTCTTCTCCCAGCGTCGCTGTCATTCTCGCCATCAATAGCCATCCAGGGTAGTGCAGAACTGCGTTTCATCCCTGAAAACAATGCAGCACTATTCCACACCTTTCAATGTTCCCCGGCCAGGGTACCGCTTCAAATGCAGCGATTTTCACTGTGCTATTAACGGCAGCCTGTGTATGGGACGGCAGATCCCTAGTCTGGTTGCTGCTAGTTTCCAACGAAAGGAGTGAGTTCACACAGAATGTTGCAGGGAGTGTTACCGTGTGGCAGCGCAGATGTGAAGGGGTTACGATGTACCTGGTACACAGTGTGGCGATACTGTCTTGTGGCGGTCAGACACCGTCGATGGAGACGTTGACGACGAGTTTGCCCGCCCCCACTTTCTCATGCAGTCCAGCATCGGAGACGGCCGCAGTGGCCGAGCGGTTCTAGGCGTTTCAGTCTGGAACCGCGCGACCGCTACGGTCGCAGGTTCGAATCCTGCCTCGGGCATGGATGTGTGTGCTGTCCTTAGGTTAGTCAGGTTTAAGTAGTTCTAAGTTCTAGGGGACTGATGACCTCAGATGTTAAGTTGCATAGTGCTCAGAGCCATTTTCCAGCACCGGGCCACTACCGCATCCGGAACCTCTCAACTCTGGATACTGCGTTATTAGACCAGCCATCCACATGTATATGTAGAATGAGCTGCCTTTCACACTTTGTCAGGTGCTGATAACGCCGTCTCACACGAGCATGCGGCATTTCCGTGTCGTTCACGGTGATCACTCAACATTCAACGCTGTTCACGCTTGTTATATACCGAACTAGAACAGGTAACAACACTAAATATGAACAACAACAGTGCACTCTGCTGGCTGTTCTACCTATCACGGAGAACAACTCTAATCATTTACAAACTCGCCAATGGCGTGTATGTGTATAAAGTTACACTGACAGCCGACCATGTCTTCTGTGTGCTTCGCTTTCTCTATCAGGCAGTGTATTGGCGGCTGTCGAAAATATGCATCACCATCTCTGCAAGAAAAGCAAATTACTGTCAAAGAGGTCTAATAACACATACGTAATGGCCTCACTGCAAACATATATTACATTTACGGTAAAGACACGACGGGTAGTGTTAATGTTTTAATCATCTCTCGGAAAGGATGGTGTGGGAGCAGTCCCATATCTAGGAGAGGAGGAGGGGCAAACCGGAGTATTTGCCCCGGGCAGCAATTTCAGGGGGCGTCAAATTCATATTCTTGAAGGAAAAAACCTTGTTTCACAAAGCGCCTGACATTGAAAGCACGTTGGTCTATAGATTATTCGTATGATTTTGAAACACATCCCTGTTGGTATTTGAACATTTTAGAACATATTCTCAGTTGATTTCTGAACTAGTCACAAATTGATTTTTGAATGCATGCACAGTGTACGTGATGTCTCTGCCAGGGGAAATCCTACTGCATCAAGAAAGAAAACACTGTCCCGCAGACAAAACGGGGCGGAGCTATACGAACTGAGCCGAATAAACGCGAACGGCTGAATAACAACCGCTGTTTGTTTATGTTGTTGATTAGGTGTTCAAGTGATGAGCGTTGTTATAATTGTTAGCGAAATCCATAGATTCTGACTACTGGAGTGAAAATAAAAGACTAATAACAGGTAAGAAAGATGATATATTATGTTTTCAGTGTATCCAAGAAAATGAAATTTTGACAGAAATTTTTTTTTCCTGATCAATAGACTACTAAGGGCCAGTTGTACAGTCCCCGGTTGTGCGAAAACGTGATAACGCCTAACCGGAGGATTAATGTGGGATAACTAAACCGCTTATTCTGGCAGGGTTAGTAAAGTTAACCGGAGAATAAGTTTTGATAGTGGCATGAAAAGTTGCAGGATTAGCGATGACAAGATTGTTTGATAGAACGAGGAAGGAGAAGAAACGAGGACATCACAAAAACTTTTCGATCTCACTTATGAGAAACTGACGCATATGAATGGTATGTGAAACTATTTCCTAAAATAAAGCTTTTTGCTTGTAAGAGGCCTAATAGGTATTTGATATTGGTACTTCGTGAATTATATTCTGTTGTGTTTTTTATGTAAATGGGGTAGCTAAAATGACCATTTGTGCCAAAACATCTCGCTTATTTGGCGTTGTTACAATTGCTGCAAAATTAGAACAGCCTTTTTCGTTATCTCTAGCAGATAGCGACAAAACAGACGTAATCAAATCGAGAAACCATACCACTTGGGTACTATTCGTAACAGCTTTTTCAGTATTAGACAACGACATTTTGATTTTTTGTGTAAAAAAAAAACGTTTGACGAACTTTGGTGAGGCAATAGATTCTTTCGCAGAAAGGAAAGTACGCTGTGTGAAGCTGTAGCAAGATTAGAGTGAAATAATGTTGAGACGTAAGGATTGAACAAATGTGTACTGTCTTGCATGTCTCTTGGCTTTAATGGTTTTATTTTTTTGTATTTAATTTTATTTCACATGAAAGAGAAAGTTATTACTTAATAGGGAATGAAGAGGACAAATTTTCTGGAGAGTTCTTATTCTCCCAGTTACAAATAATCCCACACAGTATTAATTGTGAGCTTTTTTTAATGGGAGTACTATCTCAAACCGGCCGACTGAGTGTAGGAGAGGCACCACAAGACATTTTAATTTCCACTGTCCTGAATATAGATAATATGATGGCTTCTATTACAAAATATGCAAGTTTGAATTCCACAGACGGAAGTACAGTGACACGTGATAGAAGAATGTTGTGTGAATAGGCATGGCACTGCACCCTTAAGACCAAATAACATATGTTACATTTCCTCGAACATATATGTTCTACACATCAAACTCTTCAGAAAAAATGCGCTAAAAATGAACATATTTTTGAAAACTCAATTTCTTTAAAATTTTTGACATCCTACCACAAACGCTCGACTAGGAGGGGAGTTTTCGACAAAACAGTATTCGTGGACACATAGTACGTATCTCCGTGAGCTAAGACAGTGATGTTGAGATACTCACATGGCCAGCAAAATTCCCAGACATTCAAAATGGAACACGTTTGGGACCAGCTCGAATGTCAATTCTACCCCAGTGCTAATATCCAGGATATCAAGGACCGGATTCAACAGCTGTGGGCCAGCTTGTCTCTTGAGGTTCACAACGGTTTTATGACACACATGACACGCTTTCCAACGGAATCATCGCATGCATGCATACAGGCCGGAGTGTGTGCAACGTCATTCTCATAAGTGGGCTGAAACTGCTAAGCTCTTTGTAAAGTTGACTCGATTATGTAATCACGAACATTACATCGCATAGCATCTCACCCCGCGAAATATCATTTGGTTTCCTCCTCCCCTTCTGTGTGTTTCACTATATTTGTAGACAGCGTAATTTTTATTAAAATGGTTCAAATGGCTCTGAGCACTATTGGACTTAACATCTGAGGTCATCAGTCCCCTAGTACTTACAACTACTTAAACCTAACTAACCTAAGGACATCACACACATCCATGCCCGAGGCAGGATTCGAACCTGCGACCGTAGCGGTCGCGCGGTTCCAGACTGAAGCGCCTAGAACCGCACGGCCTTCGGCCGGCTAATTTTTATTACTCTTTTAAAACACTTGAAATTGTCTCGTTGGTATAGAGGTCGACGTCCCGGTTAGTGAGGCGGATGTCCCGAGTTCCACGATTAGTTCAGATTTTTCTGTAGTGGAAAGGTGCGCAGCAGGGATAATACCACCTTGGGAGGTCAAATGAGAGTTGTTCGACTAAAACGACCAACGATATTCACGGCCAAGCCGTCGAAGTGGCATCAGACAGAAATACTTGCATCAGGCTGGGATAGGAGTCGTCCATTTATTTATTTACCAGACTTATGAATGTACGCTCGCATCTTTGCACACAAATGCACTGATAAGATAATCAAAAATGTTATTTTACCTAAAAGTGTGTCCATTGTCGTTAAAGCTTACGGTTGTAAGTATAAAGCAAGACAGATTTTGTTGACTCGGCTCCTCTTCTGCACTGTAGTAATTGAGACACGAGGCTGCGCATGTTTTCCATCCGCGGGGAAGGACGTTTCGCGACTCCTGCACATCATCAGGGACATCAGCGGGGCCGAGGGAACTGGCGTGAGGTCTCTACACAAAAAGCACGCAATCCTCAAAGCTAAAGGACCGCAATTATTTGTTGCGCCTCTTCAACTTCTATAATTACTTTGTATGTTATTCTCAAACTAATTTACGCAGCTCCCAGATAGCTGTACGCGTTAAAGTGCCGCGTCCGGTATGGTTAGGTGCTCCGGCCCCAGATGGAATCAGCCCGGCGGATTAACGACAGGCCTCAGTATGTTCCACTACGTGAATACTGGGCTGGCACCCTTGTCTTGCCTTAGTTACACGATTTTGGAAACTTTCGGAAAAGCCTCTCTCACTTCCACATGAATAACATGACGCGCAAAAAATGGGTGTACACATATTCCGTCCCGGGAGGTAATAGAGTGACGCCAGGAAGTATATCCGGCCACTCTTTATATCAAACACGCAAAATCCTTTAGAGCTACGCCGACTCTGCGCCGATGCATAGAATGGGCATATTTTACAAGTAAGCACGTCGGTCCAAAAATTATTCAGTGCTAGGAGACAACACGCTAACATCGCGTAGCATGGTCTCTGGCCTTCATAATGACATCCTTACGGCGACCGAGCAGGGCAGCGCAGTGGTTAGCGCATTGGATTCGCATTCGGGAGAACGACGGTTCAAACCCACGTCCAGTCAGCCCGATTTAGGTTTTTCGTGATTTCCCTACATCGCTTAAGGCAAATGCCGGGATGGTTCCTTTAATAGGGCACGGCCGATTTCCTTCCCCATTCTTGACATAATTCGAGTTTGTGCTCCATCCCTAATAACCTCGATGTCGACGGGACGTTAACACTAATCTCCTCCTCGTCCATTACGGCCCAAAAGGGCGCCCACAAGTTTCGTAGGGTATACTATATCCAGGTGAAGCGACTCATAGATTGTTAGTTTGTGTAGAGCTACCAAACTGCGGGGCTGTTTATTTCCGCCTTTTAGCCACTGTTCCAAATAATCCCAAACATTTTCTATGTGACTGAGATCGGGTGATTTGGCGGTCCAGTTGAGATGTGATAGGGCGAGTGCTCGTCAAACAAGGAGCTTCTGTTTTCATAATGGAAAAGATGACTGTCCACATCCCTTTCATCATGAACGTGTGGAAGCAAAAGGCAATACTTGGTCACCGAGAACGATGAATAAACATTCTGGTTCATGTTCACGTTTACGTTAATTACCTGGCCCAATCATGGTGCGGAAAACACCCCCCAGCCACACGAAAATAATCTGCGGCATGAAATATGCCCTCCACACAGTGTGGGTCAAACGCCTCATTGGACGACTGGTCCAGTCGACGACTCGCATCATTTGAAGAGAGACAAAACTGCAACTCCTCGCACCAGACTACAAGCCTGCAGTCAGTTGTTGTTCAGTCCCTAAGTAGTTTGGCGCATTGATACCATGTAGCTTTATGTGCACTGTGATCAATGGCATTGTGAAGTACAGACTCCAAAAGTCCATTTGATGCAGTCCAATTTTCGTCCGCATCCTGAATGAAATGCACCTGCCCTCTTTGGCAGCATCAGTTCCTTACGGGTATGAAATATGCTGTGACTGGCAAAGCGTGTCATTTGTCTTCGGTTCCTATCGATTACGAACCGTTTACTATCACCATCCTTACACATTTTTACATGACTGCGACTGGTACGCCGTCCTTGTAGACATACTGTACGGTCTGCCTCGATACACCAACAAATCGCACTGCTGCCCGTCTCTTGTGGTCATGGCCACATGCAGGTACGATAGCCCTTTTCAGCCATTCTGTTATGTGTCCACATCGACCCACCTTACAGTGCTGATCGCATACTGCTGACTTCCACATACACAACACTTTATTGCCATGGATGATGTCAGCATTCACATGGCCTTCTGGTAGCAGTTCTACACCTTTTACCCGGCCCTGCCACATAAATGTGACCATCGCCTGTGTTCAACATGAATGTGCAATAAACTCTGACGTACTGCAGGTGGTAGCACTAGGAATGGAGGGATATAAAGACGCGGAAAACAGTGCAGTCGTTGCAATACGGAAACGGAGCGATTTATGACATCCAGAAGGGCACGACCATTGGCTTTCGTGCCAAAGGTGGTAGCATTTCCGAAGCGGCTAACTTTGGAAACTATGCACGTGCTGCCGTGATTAAACTACACCGTTCATGGTAAAAATGGCACAATCCAAAACCGGCGCCGAGGCGGCTGTTATGCACACTGGCCGTAGATGAAAGGGGTGAACGACGGCTGCGGAGGTGTGTACGGGCGAACAGACGTGCAACTGTCGAGCAGCTGGCCGCCCATACGAGACAAGGAGCTGTAAACAGTGTGTGCTCAACAACCTTTCAGCGAATGTCGTTTATGAGCTTCCACAGCAGACGCCCGCTGCTTGCATCATGTTGACTGTTGTCCAGCGGCGAAGAAGGCTGGAAATTTTCGAGCCAAGGGCGCAACTGGACGTTCACTGGGTGCCTGTAGGTGGCCTTATCAGATGAATCACTTTTTATGCTCCATCGGACAGATGGTCTTTGGCGTGTACGGCGTGAAACTTCTGAAGTAAAACGTCCTGAATGTATTAATCCCTGGCAAGTATTTTCATAGCATTCCCTTGGTAATCTCGTCATTCTGGAAGACACAATGGATCAACACAAATATGTATCCTTGAGGACCATTTTCATCCCTACATGCAGTTTGTTTTCCCTCGGCACGATGGCATCTACCATCAGGACAAGGTAACGCCCCACTCTGCTTGCAGTGTACGTGCGTCGTCTGAAGAGCACCAAGATGATTTTATAATACTCCCCTACCCACCAAAATACTCGGATTCAAACTCAATCGAGAATCTGTGGGACCAATTCTATCTAATTGTTTGCACCGTAGATCCTCAAACGAGAAACTTGAGGCAGCTGCCCACAGCACCGGAGTCGGCATGGCTCGATATCTCTATCGGTACCTCACTGACACTCACCCTGGTTGCCTCGCAGCGGTCCCCCCTTCAAAAGGTGTTCATTCAGACTTTTGACAGGGTATCACATTATCGCTCCCAAACGAACAGTGCACTCTTTTAAGAAGACAGCTAATATTTCACACTGCGATTTTATATCATTCATAGAAATAAAATAATGTATACTGCTTGATGGGAGTTCTGTTTTTTATTATATGAACTGAGCTGAATTATAATGCAACACGTTTCGAAAAAGAGTGCTTATCATAAAATGAAGTCGCTCAGGATCAACTGCGTATGAGATGGGCTTGTGGAAGAGGAACGTCTTGCTGAAACTCCTTACTACGTTAGTGTGTTTAAAGTCAGTCTTTCCAATCATAATTAAGTCTGGCCTTAGCGCTTGGTTTCTGTAAATTTCACTGTCTCTGTTTTATATCTGCCTTTATGCCTGTACCAAAATGGTCTGAACTTTATTCATGTGTTCTGTTTTGTGCCCTGTTTCGTGCAGGCGGCTCGAGTCAGCTATCTTAGCGTGATTCTTCAGTAGAAGGTATCCGATTTATTCGCGAAATTTGCTGTCAGACGACCCTCTTTCTTCGGTGAAATGCCCTTACCTTACCGCCTCTTAGCTACCCAGCCAGCGCACACGACTCTTTTTTTTGTTGGACTATGGCTCATGAAAGAAATAATATTGCGGAGAAATGCTATGATCAGAGAACGGGAGACTGTTTGGGAAATGTGGGAGAGACGTATTGGTAAATCCGAAATTCTGAGGGCAAGTCGTGTGACGTGCCCGGATAGCTCAGTAGCTAAGGACATTGCCCGTGAAGGGAGAGGTTTCGAGTCCAGCCCCTGTTTCAGTCTTGCATAAATCCCGAAACAGCCCACATTCCCGCTAACTCTTCATAAATGTATCCGATAAATGAGCCAAAGTTGAATGGCAACGACAAATCTTTTTCATCTTGTCATTTCAGTTTGTCTTATTACTCACTATTGGTGAAAAGAATCGAGGTCTATCATTTGATTCGTCTTAGTTAACAATCCAATTTGTGTGCTACGTTCGAATCCCCTACCAAAACGAACTTTACTTCACGTAATTTCGACTTTAAATATGCATACATTTTGTTACTTGTGATTTGAACCAAATCTTTCATGGTTAGTTAATAGGGACACTAGTTGTGGAATAGTGATACAGTAAAAAATGACCGTTCTGTAGTTTCAAGCTGAGATCTACTTTTAGAAAAGTTACTTATTACAATAAATTAGAGTTTACAAGCGCTATACATTGTATCATCTGCAATTAAGTGTTTCCTCGCATTTTAATTGTTGGACATTAATTTGTTTCTGGACTGACTGCCTCACAGACCGGTACTCTCTAATGGTCTCTCGTAGTAACCATTTATACAGTCAAACGACTGTACCGAAAAGAGCTTACTGGACCAGCAAGACAGTTACCTTTTGTCCGTTGCATACAAATCTGGCGGAAGCCAATTCAGGTTGTTCAGACAATTTTGAGAATGATAGTACATCACGATAAACTGACACTACGACAGAATACGGTCGCTATCACACATCTTACAAGGAGACCACGCCAAGTGCCATAACCCGATTCCCCAGATACTTAGCCAATGGAAGAGGAGCCAAAATAAGCGAACACGTGTCTCGGCCTATGCGCAGATATTCAACCGCTTCTGAGAAAATGTCCATCAAAGTTTTCGAGGTAGCTTAGATGCCTTTAGCGTGTGATGAGCTCAGTCTAACCGCTGGCAAAGTGACTAGCATCGCGTTCTTTCAATTTTTGCATCCCGTGTTCGAAATGCAATCATCGTTTTTATTTATTGTCTTTTACATTATTTAAGTTTTTCATTTATCTACCCATGTCTTTAGAAGGTTACTACCTGAATGTTTCTTATAAAGTTAGGGTATACGAGGGCTTTATATTAATAGTAAAATTTCAACTGAGTTTCACAATCAGTGTCATATATTCGTTATACGTTTAATACATGTGTGTTCGGTGTTTTTAGGGGTTGCAATCATTTTAAATTCTCATATTTTATATCAATTCTTGATTCTTATATTTTATTCTTAAGTTTATTCTACAGGAAGATGTGGTTCATTCCCTTTGATGAAATCTACCGTAGAAACATTCGAAACAGAAATTCCGAACACCACAAGCATCGCACGAAGGCAGATTTTCCATAGCGGCATTTCTTCGTATGAGTCTCACTCGGGAAAGAACCGTCGTTAATACTATTGAAGATTTCATGCGTTACCAAAAATTACGCAGCAAATCAAGCATTAGAGATCACTTTTTCGAAAACTGTCGCTTGCAATTTATGAATCAAGATACGCCACAGGAATTTCGACGAAAATAATTTCAGATAATTTTTCCATTCATTTAGCCTATTTTTTTAAATTCATTCGTCAGACATATAACTAGTAGATGAATAAGGACAACGTTATTTCAGTATACATTGGAAAGCATTCGTGTACTATCCTTTTACGGACATTGGCAGATAAACGAAAAATAAAAATAACACCCGCGTTTGTTCTATGTCTAACAGAAATCATCAGTGAAACATAGACAAAAAACAACTTACCATCAGAATGGATCAGCGTTAATACATCGACTACATAAGAACGGAAAGAAAGGTGATCCTAACAATCATAGAGGGATCTCCCTCTCGCCAGTGACATAAAATCTTATCCATGGCACTTTTAAAGAGAGCTAAAGGAATACTCGACCCACAATTAGGAGAGTATCAAACAGGATTTAGAAAGGGAGGGTATTCTGCAGAGCAAATACTAAATCTAAAGAACATAACAAAAAAATGAGGAAAATTAGAAACTTGAAATACATGATAACTTTTGTAGATTTTAAAAAAAGCATATGACTCAACTGATAGAAATGCACTGATCAACATTTTAAAGGAATCTGGACTCGACAATAAAACAACAGAAATAATTAAAGGAATTTTAACAGCAACAACATCAAAAGTAAAATTTGTGACGGAACTGTCAAAAGATTTAGAAATAAAGCCAGGAGTAAGATAGGGATATTGCTTAACACAACTAGTTTTAAACTGCGCTTTAGAGGGGGTATTGAGAGAATGGAGAAAATCCATCTATAGTAAGCGTATTCGAGTACGAAGAAACCCAAAGAAAATCAACAAAGATTATCTAGATTTTCCAGATGATATGGCATTAATCACTGACTCATTGTGTAGTGCCAAAGAACAAATCAGTGAATTGCAGAAACAAGCAGACAAAACAGGACTAAAAATGTGATTTGATAAAACACATCTAATAACAAATATCAATTATGCCCGTGCAAGTCTTAAAATTCATAACAAGAAAATACCTATAAGCTATAGGAAACAGAGTAAATAAAATGGGAAGGGCATTGCAAATGACAAGAAACATATAAACAAAAAACTTTGTCCTCGAACACAAAGTATTACATTGTCAAACAGTGGTAAGGTTAGAAAGACTGTAAGCAGCAGAAACACTTACTCTAACAAGATTTGGGGACCTTGAAGAACTGGAAAAAGCTGAAAGAAGAATTCCGAGAAAAATACTGGGACCTAATAGTAATAGTAATGTTAAATACAAATTAAGATCAATCAGAGAGCTTTATTTGGAAATAGAAAATCTAAGTGGCTACTGAGGAAAAGAAGCTTACGGTTTTATGGCCACATATACCGAATTGATAATACAAGACTAATCAAGCAGATCTTCAAATCATTAAACAGCTACGAATCCAATGCCACATGGTTCACCGAACTTAACAGAGATATGAAAAACACAGGAATCAGAATGGACATAATAGATAACAGAATACTTAGAGAAGCAACACGAAAGGCAGGATTACAGAAAGAAAGAAGTTTGCAAAAGGACAAAACTGTATGCAGGAAGAAAAAGAACGACACACACAAAGGATGAAGGAAGTTTGGGAGCAACGATAATTAAATACAAAGAAGTAAAACTAATATTGATCTATCATAATCTCCAAAAGGGTTATTCGAATAAATAACTACATAAATAATCGGATTTCGAGGTCGCAAAAATGTGAATCTGCGACGCTCGCCACTACGCCACAGCTTCGGTCGAACCATTTCTTCACTAAAACGCATGTAAAATATCTCTGACGTTTTGACCGTCGTTTCCTCGGAAACTATCAAATATCTACGGATAAACCGAGACACCCCCCATGAACCATGGACCTTGCCGTTGGTGGGGAGGCTTGCGTGCCTTAGCGGTACAGATAGCCGTACCGTAGATGCAACCTCAACGGAGGGGTATCTGTTGAGAGGCCAGACTAATGTGTGGTTCCTGAAGAGGGGCAGCAGCCTTTTCAGTAGTTGCAGGGGCAACAGTCTGGATGATTGACTGATCTGGTCTTGTAACATTAACCAAAACGGCCTTGCTGTTATGGTACTGCGAACGGCTGAAAGGAAGGGGAAACTACAGCCGTAATTTTTCCCGAGGCCACGCAGCTTTACTGTATGATTAAATGATGATGGCGTCCTCTTGGGTAAAATATTCCGGAGGTAAAATAGTCCCCCATTCAGATCTCCGGGCGAGGACTACTCAAGAGGATGTCGTTATCAGGAGAAAGAAAACTGGCGTTCTACGGATCGGAGAGTGGAATGTCAGATCCCTTAATCGAGCAGGTAGGTTAGAAAATTTAAAAAGGGAAATGGATAGGTTAAAGTTAGATATAGTGGGGATTAGTGAAGTTCGGTGGCAGGAGGAAAAAGACTTTTGGTCAGGTGAATACAGGGTTATAAATACAAAATCAAATAGGGGTAATACAGGCGTAGGTTTAATAGTGAATAAAAAAGTAGGAGTGCGGGTAAGCTACTACAAACAGCATAGTGAACGTATTATTGTGGCCACGATAGATACGAAGCCCATGCCTACTACAGTGGTACAAGTTTATATGCCAACTAGCTCTGCAGATGATGAAGAAATTGATGAAATGTATGATGAGACAAAAGAAAATATTCAGGTATTGAAGGGAGACGAAAATTTAATAGTCATGGGTGACTGGAATTCGAGAGTAGGAAAAGGGAGAGAAGGAAACATAGTGGGTGAATATGGATTGGGGCAGAGAAATGAAAGAGGAAGCCGTCTGATAGAATTTTGCACAGAGCAAAACTTAATCATAACTAACACTTGGCTAAAGAATCATAAAAGAAGGCTGTATACATGGAAGAATCCTGGAGATACTAGAAGGTATCAGATAGGCTATATAATGGTAAGACAGAGATTTAGGAACCAGGTTTTTAATTGTAAGACAATTCCAGTGGCAGATGTGGACTCTGACCACAACCTATTGGTTATGAACTGTAGATTAAAAGTGAAGAAACTGCAAAATGGTGGGAATTTAAGGAGATGGGACCTGGATAAACTGATAGAACCAGAGGTTGTACAGAGTTTCAGGGAGAACATAGGGGAACAATTGACAGGAATGGGAGAAAGAAGTACAGTAGAAGAAGAATGGGTAGCTCGGAGGGATGAAGTAGTGAAGGCAGCAGATGATCAAGTAGGTAAAAAGACGAGGGCTAGTAGAAATCCTTGGGTAACAGAAGAAATATTGAATTTAATTGATGAAGGATTTACATATTCACATACACCTTTACCTTTAACCCAAATGAATACAGATTCGTTAACAGATATTTTCCTCCTGTTACGAGTATACAATGACAAAGAAGAAGGAGAAACATATGCAGATTTACCAAAATCCTTATTAGCCAATTCAGAAATATGGTAAGTGCGAAAGGCAATAATGTCTCTGTCAACAAAACTTTCAAGTCCAGGAACACTTGGTACTCCAGTACCTCCTCGAACAATGGAAACAGTTAACCATCCATTACCATGAGAAAACGTATCGTTTATATCTATACTAAAATTAAGTCTACATCCGACGAAAACAGCAGGACCATCCAGCAGAGCTTGTGCAGCGACAGACTTAACTGGAATACGATTCTTCTTGTCTCCAGCTGTTGTAGCAAACTCGATGTTCTCGATGGTCTTGTAGACTGTTTGTTTAGAACGGCGGCGATATCTTCTGTAAGGCATTCTGGTATTCGTCATGGATGTTATGAGTTTTGAGGTAATCCGTCAGCTGTTAATGGTCGATGTATTCTAGGGCTTTAGATATTGCAGGTAGTATGCTGATCGGCCTGTAGTCACCTGGTGACTTAGGGTTGTCAGTCTTGGGTATAGGCTGAATTAAACTTTGTTTCCACTCAGTAGGATATGTACTACTGACAAGAGACAGGTTGAAGATGCCAGTGATAACTGGTATAATAGTGTCTAATCCTCCCAATTACACATATATACAAAACAGTATGGTAAAAGAGAAAAACGTACTAAATAAGAAGTTAATTAATAAATGAACACATCGGCACTCTCTCTTAGCAGAGGAAACATGAGTGATGTTGCAGCGAAACGAAGAAAAGAAAGAAAAAAAATGACATAAACTAGTAGGTGACAAGAAGTCAAGACGCAAGTTGCACTCAACTTTTATGAAAGCGGGTCTTATTGATCCCTTTCATGGATTCCTCTGTGGCAGACTATGGTAATGTGGTGCAATGATTACAATTTGTACCAAGCTCGCAGACATGTACCTACAAACAAACAAAAAATTTATTAAATAACTATTTTTAGAGGACATAATCAAAAGTGTATGACTAAGTTTCTTACGTTGCCTGGCGGACGTTACCATTATTAGCAATTCTCTGTTCTATTCTATCACGTATGGTACGATGGAGAAATGGCTATCTGTATGCCTCTGTTCGGATCCTGTCTCTCCTGTCTTATTCTTAACTACCTTTCCACAGATAATGAACAGACTAATCAGAATTATTGGATTTCTTCCTAGATTTTCGTTTCTCTAAATTTATTCAAGAGGGTCGCGCGAGAATACGTCGCCTTTGGTCCAAAATTATCCGTTGTTTGTTCCCTGGTCATCTCTGTAACAATTCCATGTGGACGATACCGACCTTTTCCGATCCCAGTGTTGTTCCTTCAATTTGTACCCTGTGTGTTATCATGCCTAACTGACAAAGACCCCTACGCTTCAGCAGTACTTTGATTGGTGGCACTAACGTCTTGTATGTGAGTCATTTACATATGAAAATCAAAGTCTTTGATTTGCCTTTCAAATGGTTCAAATGGCTCTGAGCACTTTGGGACTTAACACCTGAGGTCATCAGTCCCCTAGAACTTAGAACTACTTAAACCTAACTAACGGAAGGACATATCACACATCCATGCCCGAGGCAGGATTTGAACCTGCGACCGTACCAGTCGCGCGGTTCCGGACTGAGGCGCCTAGAACCGCTCGGCCGATTTGCCTTTCATACTCATTGTATGTGTTCATCTCATTTTATATTACTCCTCTGTATTACTAGATCATAAAGTGCACCCTATTCTTGCGATCCGGTTTTATCGGATCTTTTCTTTTTGTTGTAGGCATTTCCTTCCATTTACCTACATTCAAAGAAAACTGAGTTACATTTCACCGAGTGGGAATATTGTCCAAGTCTATCGGCAGTGCCTTGCGATCGTTCCAATTGCTGCTGGTCACGTATAATAGACCGATTATGAATACTGTCTGACCAAAAGTATCCAAACACCCCTATGTAATACAGAATTGACCACTAGATATCAATAGAGCCGAACCAGCGATTTATAAAAGGAGCAGCAGAGTATTGTGTCGTCAGTAGACCAGCAAAGTAGGTCGTCGGGAGAGCACGACGACTTCGAACGTGGACTAGACATCAAATGTCACCCGAGTAATTTCAAGCATTATAACGCTGTCTAAATAGATTTTTGGCGATGTTATTGTGAAATGGAAACGCGAAGGAACAAGCACAGTTAAACCAAGGCCAAACAGACCTCATTTACTGACGAACGGGGATCGTCGAGGACTGCGCAGGACGGTTGTAAAAATCAAAAGAAATCGGAGTACTCGTGGGTTCCAAAATGCTACCAACAGTCCAGATAGGACAATGAATCTACGTAGGGAATTAAAAAGAATGGGGTGGTATGACCGAGAAGCTCCTCAAATGTCAAACATTTCTACAGTCAGTGCTAAGGGACGCTTGAAGTGGTGAGAAGAGCGATGCAGTCGGACAGTCCGTGACTAGAAACATTTGATCGGAGTGATGAATTACACTGTAGTCCGTGGCAACCAGACGGAAAGGTTTGGTTTAGCGAATGCGTGCAGAATGTTACCTGCCATAACTTCTAGCACCAATGGTAAAGCACGGAGGGGGTCATGTTACTGTATGGGGACGTTTTCCGTGCTTAGGTCGTGCTTTCCTTACTGCGTTTAAGAAAACGATAAATGCGGAAGGATATGGACACATTTTACAGTACTGGGCACTGCGTCCAGTACAGGAACAATTCGGAGTCGATAACTATCAGTATGGCAATGCACCCTGACATAAAGCAACATATCTGAGGCAATGCTTTGTGGGCAACAACATTCCTAAAATGGCCTCCAATGCCCAGAGTCCCAACCTGAACATAGTGGAACTTCTTTGGCATGAGTTAGAACGTTGACTTCGCTCCAAATCCTAACAGTATCACTATAATCCCAGATGGCTGCCATGTCGGTAGTGCGTTAACGTCCGTTCTGGTTTCACCACGTACTTATGTTGCAACACGGAATCCATTAACTTCCGCGCACGGTTGGCGAGTGCATGTAGTGCCATTGATGTCGGTGTAAGTGAGCGCAGTCCGTGCGGTCATAAAATAAGTGTAAATACACTTACGCTCATAAATTAAGGATAATGCTGATACATGGTGAAACAACGCTCCCGTGGGCGGTTTGCGGGTTTAAATCACCTCGGGGTATGACCATGCGGTGCATTTGACCTGCGGTCGTCGCACGGTGGCGCTGGCAGCAGTCCACATGCATGTCAGAGTACGGTGCAGCGATTAAGTGTTGCGACGTTTTCAGACGTGCTAATGGTGACTGTGTGTTGAAAATGGCTCAAAGGACACATACTGATGGTGTTATGAGGGGTAGAATACTAGGGCGACTGGAGGCTGGTCAAACACAGCAGGTCGTAGCACGGGCCCTCCGTGTGCCACAAAGTGTGATCTCAAGAGTATGGCAATGATTTCAGCAGACAGAAAACGTGTCCAGGCGCTACGGTACGGGACGTCCACAGTGTACAACACCACAAGAAGACCGATATCTCAGCATCAGTGCCCGCACACGGCCACGGAGTACTGCAAGTAGCCTTGGTCGGGACCTTACAGCAGCCACTGTGGAATAGTTGTCTCCAGACACACAGTCTACAGACGACTGAACAGTCATGGTTTATCCGCCATGAGACCTGCAAGGTGCATTCCCCTGGTCACAGGAGAGCCCATAAAGCCTGGTGTCAAGAAAACAGTACATGTTCATTGGAACAGTGGTCCCAGGTTATGTTCACGGACGAGTATAGGTATAGTCTGAACAGTGATTCTCGCCGGGTTTTCATCTGGCGTGAACCGGGAACCAAATGCCAACCCCTTAATGTCCTTGAAAGGGACCTGCATGGAAATCGTGGTTTGATGGTGTGGGGTGGAATTATGATTGGTGCAGGTACACCCCTGAATGTCTGCGACAGAGGAACTGTAACAGGTTAGGTGTATAGGGACGTCATTTTGCACCAGTATGTCCGCCTTTTCAGGGTTGCAGTGGGCCCCACTTTCCCTCTGATGGATGATAACGCACGGCGCCACTCAGCTGCCATCGTGGAGGAGTACCTGGAGATATCAAGCTAATGGAGTGGCCTGCCTGTTCTCCAGACCTAAACCCCATCGAGCACTTCTGGGATGCTCTCGGTCGACATATCGCTACACGTCTTCAAACAACTAGGACACCTCAGGAGCTCCGACAGGCACTGGTGCAAGAATGGGAGGCTATACGCCAGCAGCTGCTCGACCACCTGATCCAGAGTATGCCAACCCGTTGTGCGGCCTGTGTACGTGTGCATGGTGATCATATCCCATATTGATGTCAGGGTACGTGCACACATGTGTTTCGGGACTGTTTTCTCAATCACCAATACCGTGGACTTACAGATCTGTGTCGTGTGTGTTCCCTACATACCCACGCTATTAGCGCCCGTTTTATGTTGTGCCACGTTGTGTGGTACCACATTCTGCAATTATCCTTAATTTATGAGCATGATTGTAGTTACGTTGCAAAACGGAATCCACTAACTTTCGCGCTCGGTTGGCGACTGCATATAGTGCCATTGATGTCGTTGTGAGTGAGCGCAGTCTGTGCGGTTAACACTGTAATCATAAAAGAAGTGTAGATACTCTTCGTGATTTCGCCTGTATTTAACAATTATTACTCCGCGGCCCGGGTCGCGGCGCGCCGCGCCGGTTTGCGAAACGTGAGCGCGGCTTACATCAGCGGCAGCGGTACCATCTGACACACTGTCAACCACCAGGGACATCGGCTTCAGCGGCGGAGGCGGCATGTGACGTCAGCGACTGCAGAAACGGAAGACGCGTCAGCAACAACGGCGTCTGCAAGTGAGTAGCGACAAGCAAAGTAGCAAGAGGGCCGCGAAACGTCGTTCAACGGGCGTGTGACTTTTTTGTGCCCCCTGTTTTCTGTTTCTACGATACAGCGAAATAGACTAGAAGCCGATTCTATTTTAGAAAAGTATAAGTGATTTTTATTGACTGGCGACTCCATAGAGTGCTGTGTGCACAACGACCATATGATAGACAAAATAAAATTGCTTGACAGTTTCACTTCTGTTGTCTCAATTGTAAATGTGTGTATGATGGATTCTGACCCAGTGCTTCTGCAAAAGTTTATAACCAGAGTGCGATGTATTTTTTAGAACAAAGTTTTTATACTTTAAAGAGAACACTGTTTCCTTATACCCAAGTTCTGTCTGTATCATATGAGGAAATTTTTTCGATAAATAATAGGTGTGGTAGTGGAGGTTTCTACTAGGTTAGCTTATTTCGTACACTTGTGTCTCTAGCCAACATATCACTAGTTCTTTGCAATTTGTAACACTAGTTCTTACTGATGTGTGCGCTAAAACATCTCTGCATCCACAATGCGGGAGGATGACGGTTCAATCCCGCGTCCGGCCGTGATTTCCCTAAATCGCTCCAGGCAAATGCCGGAATGGTTCCTTTCAAAGGGCACGGCCGACTTCCTTCCCCGTCCTTCCCTAATCCGATGAGACCGAGGACCTCACTGTCTGGTTTCCTTCCCCAAAAACAACAACATCCATAATATGCTTTTATATCATTCTGCTTGTCATAATTATAATGATTTTTTTGTAATTAAGCCTCAGAAATAGTTATAATGTGTTAACATGTCCAACCGGGACGAATGAGATGTCTGTATCATCATGTCGTTAAATACGATAAAAATTCAAAGTACTTACGGGCATTCAGCCAGGTTGAATTTTCGACAACTGCCGATATTTCGGCGGATGCACACTCCGCCATTTTCAAGGCTTAACTGCAACGACCAGACGAAGTGCAGAAAACACGAGAGCTCGGTTCTGCGAGTTTAACAGAAAAGATAACACACACCTAAACAAAAGCCACCAAAGATGAACGAAGTCAGAGCTATCGATAGTAAGAAACTATGGACTGGTAGTTGAGGAAACGTTAACTCTGTCCCTATGTTTTTTAACAAGTGAAAGAGCAGGATTCCAGGCCGAGTTTAAACAAAAGAAAATGGCGGAGTGTGCATCCGCCGAAATATCGGCAGTTGTCGAAAATTCAACCTGGCTGAATGCCCGTAAGTACTTTGAACATAGTTTACGCCAGGAGAAGCTCAGGTTACACGATAAAAATTGTTAATCCGCACCCCCAAAAAGTTATAAAATGTTTTTATAAGGAATATTCTGTTTCATGACATTTTGACCTGTTAAATTGTGGCACATATTGTACAATCACTATTATTCATGTATCTGACTTGTTGGTTTCAACGTAATATTTTACGTAAATTAAGAACTTTGCACCTCTGACTTCTCACGCCAGATGGCGGTTACTGTGTTGTAACAACTTCTGTTATATTTGATGTCATGTTATTTCTATATTTTTCTTTTTTCTAGTCCTGTAATCTGACACCTTATAAATTACGTGTTGATTTTTATTCTTGCATGTTTATTTTTTAAGTTGTTTTGAAAATAACACGCCATTGTATGTTGGCAAGATACTCCCTTCCTTTTCGCTATGCGTTTTTAATATACAATTTTAAATTTGAAATATTCAATTAGTAATTTGAAAGTGCACATTCGGTATTTTATGGTAACCTCTTGCCAAATAAAGTAATGTTAAGTCTTGACGAGGCATATGTCACATAGAGGACGTTCCAAGCTCCTCTCACACCGAGGTCAGCTGTATGGGTGAATGTAAACAGCGGCTTCAGTTATTGTGATCGTTTCATAGCTTCTGTTACTGCTAATAACTAGACACCAGTGCCTACGAGCTTTAATTTGTACACTAAAGGTATGTTCTTACCAACAGTTCGTTTATACTCAGCTGTATTTGTGGTCTTTTGTTTCTTATTCACTGATCGCTATGTGAAATGTTTAACTTCCAGCACTGCAGATGATCATTATGTGATTGAAAATCGATTTTGCTGTTAATAAAGTATCAAAATTAAGGCCAATGCTGACCTTCCTTCTAATTTTATTTTAAGTGATTTTTGCTTCCAACACCTCACGCTGCGAAGAATTTGGGACGCGCGTTTTGTACCTGTCAGATTGCGCTGTCGCCATATCCACGTCAAAGCGTGGTTACTGGAGAAAACTACTCTCTGCTGGTGCCGCTAGTCCTTGTAGCGACAGCGCATCACCAAAAATAGTAATCACATTTACTTCAGAAAGAAAACAGAGTGACAGCGTACCTAGCGGCAGAAAAACTGTCGCTATAAAACGAAGTTCGTCTGCTGAAATGGCATCGTCGGTGAAATCTTCAGATGGGTCAACTGCGGAAAACATCGCCGTAGTCTACTATATTCTTACGAAGCTTCAAAACGAACTGCGGCATAAAAGAACCAAAACAATTATACCAGCAACAGTAGAAAACTGAATTTGGGTACTCGTCATCACTCAAGCAAAATTAGAACAGCAGAATGAGGAGTTAAATACAAAGAATGAGGTTTTACATAAAGAATTAGCAAACGGCAATACACCAGATGTGCTGAAACGAATTCGCCGTGTGCAATCAGAAATAACCGATATCAAATCAGAAAAGGTTGCCGCCGCTAGTACATCTTTAAAACCGAATGGCAAAGTAGAACGCATACAGCAAGCCAAATCAAAACAGTCTAGTGTTCTCTTCTTCTAATCGGAAAATAATAAAGACGCCATACGTGAAACAATCACTAAAACAATCACTAAAACAATCAACTTCAGACAAGACAAAGTAAAAATATAAGCAATCAGATCCATCGCAAACACAGTCATCTTAGAAATGGAAACATAAGCAGATTAAAGGAAAATTATAAAAAAGACAGCCCAACTAAAAGATATGAGAAGTGAAGAGCCGAGGAAATTCTGACCTCTCCTTGTAGTGTACCAGGTCGCAACTATTCTAACTGATCCGGACTTCCACATCAAAGATTTTGTGGCTGTTTAGAAATGCTTCAGCTGCTGAGGCCTAGGCCACCCGCCAAAACGTTGCGATGAAGAACCAGTCTGTGGAAGACGTGCGAAGCCAGACCGCAAGAAGACAGAATGGCGAGAGGAACTCACAGTTGGATGTATACCATGCAAATGCAGAAACAGGACATGAGATAAGGGAGGGAGACCTGGCTGCCTTACCTAAAAGCAGTTGTACGAGAGGCAAACAGAGAGGACCGAATTGACATTACCGACAACAATACATTTACAACGGTCAGACACTAAAGCCATCCTTAAATACAAGTATAGATTTGTGAAGGAACAATGCATGCGAGAGCAACCATAAATCGTCATCAACTAAAGCGAGAGGTTGGTGGCGTGCCGTCGCTGGCGACAACATGTGGGGATAGCATAATTAACTTATGTAGGAACAAACAGTCTTACATCGCTGTTAACGTGTGAAATAGTACAGCAAAGATATTTGAACATCTCTGATTACATAGAAGACCTGTGTGTGAAGGAAGCCATTGACTCCAAGTAGGAAGGCAGATAAAACACGAAATTTACGGCGGACAGTCTTTCAGTCTGGACTTCTACTACGAGCGGAAGAACTAGAAGACGTTTTCTACAAATGTAGCGGGTAATGTAACAAAACAATCAGAAAACAAACACAAAAGGATGCCCTAACGTACCTCAGCGATACTAGAACATCTTTATCTTAAAACACCGAAAAGCAAGGAACAGATAGACATATTTAGACACCAGCACAAGAAACACAAAGAGATACAACACCTGTTAACAGTTCACTAGGCCAAAATACATTATTAAAATTACAATCAGAATATGACTCTAGCAAATGCTGACCGTACATAAAGCCCGTGCGTTTTACATACGATCGCAGCACACACAGACACACGAGGAAATAGCCACAAAGAAAACTCTCAGTTGCCGAATAACCTCGAGATGGCCAAACAGTATTCCAAAAACAGAGCTACTGAAATTCCAGTGCTAAATACAAGCAATCTATCTAATAAATCAGTTAAAAATACTTCATCCACACACAATTCCCAATGTACACAAACAATAGAGGAAGACAAATGTCAAGATGTTTCAGAGGACACTCCCAGAAACTCCAAACAATACAATAATAACGTAATTGATTATGATAATCTTGAGAGTAACTTGCACATAAGTAGGTTAGTTCAAATGGTTCAAATGGCTCTGAGCACTATGGGACTTAACATCTATGGTCATCAGTCCCCTAGAACTTAGAACTACTTAAACCTAACTAACCTAAGGACAACACACAACACCCAGCCATCACGAGGCAGAGAAAATCCCTGACCCCGCCGGGAATCGAACCCGGGAACCCGGGCGCGGGAAGCGAGAACGCTACCGCACGACCACGAGATGCGGGTAAGTAGGTTAGAAAGTACTGAAATTTTTCAGGTCTGATATGTCTCAGTCACCCGGAAGGAAAAAAAAAACATGTTTCCCTGGAACAGAGCAGACCGACAGAATGATACTTAGGACAGAGAACCTGCGAACCGACCATCGTGAGCTCTGCACGTTATTAGGACAAGCATGCACAGGAAGAGGTGAAAGTTTAAACGTAGATAAAGTTGATAAGGACTTCGTAGGGAGCATAGTCGCGTTTATTACGGCCCTAAAGAGACAACTCCTAAGTGCTATGCTTTACGAGATACCCCCCTTTGAGAAGATCTTACAGCTAAACTGCAATAGGAGCACTTTGATTGGAGTGGAACTTGGTAGACTTCTGAACGAAGTACAGGCAGGTAGAATTGGTCTCCAAGAGTCATGTATGCGTGGCGGAAGACTTCCACGCCTTCCCAAACATGTCGTAACAATTCCCAGGACACAAATGCCAAGACTGCAACTGTAATAGCGCACATAAATTACATAGTCTCGAAACAACACAACTTTGTTCTGAACATGTAACCACAACTGAAGCTATACAGCACGAGAGTCTTGGATTATCAAATCCATTTGTGCACAATATTCATACGACATAGAATCTTTTGCTGTCCAAATAAGAGATGTAACACAGTTTTCCAGGAGCAAAACGTTACTTAGTGACATCAGTGCACGGTGAACTCTGTGGCAGGCAGACAGAACAGACAATAGGGGACAAATTTTAGTTGACACAATAAATTAATACAGCCTCTTTGTTCTAGTCAAAGCAGAGCGAACGCCTAAATACTGCAACAATGCAGGAGGATCCAGCAATATTGACATCTCACGAGCAAATGCGAAGTCCATTATATGCTTCAACCTTTGGAAGTACTGAAAACGCCATACACAGTGACCACAGCGCCATATTCATCCACACAAACAGGTGCACAAACACAAACAGACGAACTTTACATCAACAAAAACGACGACTTCTTCTAACAAGGCTGACTGGAAAAAATTAAGGGACGTGATTGAAGAATTTTCCCTCCATACAGTCAATGGTAGCATAGACTATAAATCTCACATTCTGACGGAACTACTTCAAAAAGCACAACAATTAGCTATTCCAAAGACCGACTGTGCACCTAAACAGAAGTTACCCTCGTCCACTAAGTTAACAAAAGTAAGGAAAGACACTAGAAACAAAAGGAAACATTACCAAAAAGCAAAAACAACACACGAAGGGGCGGTAAGACTGGGACTATATCGTGATGCAAAGCAAAGATATAAAAGCAAATTATACAAGATGAGACATGATCACTGGAACAATTTTGTCAAAATTCAGCTACAAAACAGTACATGGGGGGAACCACTTAAACTTCTAATAGATAAAGTACAGGCACCGACGGTACTGTAAACTCTTAGGCGCACGGACGTCTCTACTACAAGGAGCTGGAGGCGTCCAGCACGGTACCTGCTGAACAAGCAAATGACCAGCAACATCACACAGACTTACGAGGACGAAGAGGACACCTACACAAATAGCCTCGTTACTGCCCCCTTTGGCCCAAACATAGGTAGCGTTAGCAATAAAACAATTAAAGAACAAGAAGACTCCCGGTCCATATGTCATACACTCAGAAACACTAAAAAATTCTGTTGCACAGGGCACCCCTTTTCTAATAGAGTTACTGAATGAAGCATTGTTGAAGGTAGGGTCCCTGCCATGTGCAAAAAGAGCGAACGTACTATCATTAGAAAATTAGAGGATCGGGACCCAAAGACTTAAGGCCCATATGGTTCTTGAATACTTTGGCTAAGATGCAGGAGAAGCTCCTGTGTAATCGGCTACAGTCACACAGGCGCTCTTCAGCCTCAGTCTACATTAGTATGGCCTTACACCAAAAATCTGAATATACGATGCAGTTAACCTCGCACTGAAAATAATGCAGGACACACAAGAAAAATACGCGTTATTAATAGCAACAGACATAGCAGGCGCCTTAGACAGTCTCTGGTGGCCTGCCTTGTTCGCAAGGCTACGAGAGACGCTGACAACAACAGTCTTGTACAATAGCTTACTCGACAACTGCAAAGGTGCAATGGCAAGCAGGAACACAAAAGGTTACCAAGAAAATAAAAAAAGGATGTTCATGTGGCTCAAGCTGTGGGCCAATTTTCCGGGATATTGCCATAGAACCGATCCTAAACAATCTGCATGAATATGATAGGGCAAAGGGCATAGTAGCCCACGCTGACGACTTGCTTCTAGTAATAACTACAAACTCGAGATCGCAGCCGGAAAGAAAGGCTACAGAACTCCTTATAAAAAAAAAGTGACTGGTGCTGCCATGCTCACTGCTGTGACAAATAAGACAATATATTTACTATTCAAAGGAGCCTTGCAGAGAAACCCCATTATCAGGCTGAACAACACTAGTATACAGAGGAAAATAACAAAAAGATACCTAGACATACATCTCGGCGAACGATTTTATTCAACGAAGACTTAAGACTTACAACTGAAAAAGTGACTAATACACAAACTCGCCACACTAAGCTCAGCTTACTACGGATTAGCATTGCAGGACTGCGAATATATCATACAGCCCTCTTTGAATCTATAATGTGTTTTGCAGCAAGTGCCTGGGCACATCAACTGTCACTCGCTACTCAAAAAAACATTTTGAGGTGTGGACAAATAGATGTATTGCTCAGGTTGCCAGGGGCATCTAGAACCACTTCCGCGGAAGTCCTGTGCGTTGTATTTACAACACACCCTATTGACATAACTATTAGACACAGAGCAGCAGCATACTGGCTCAAAGGGGGTAGACTGGATATAGTATATGAGATAACAGGGGAGCATATTACAGAAAAACGCAAATTAAATCTTTGGAAGGCAGAGACATGGCAAAAAGAATGGGAAACATCTGACAAGGGCCGTCGAGTTTTCTCCTTCTTCCTGAACATCCGGGAAAAGTTGAGGATCTGGCACGTTGACCCAAGTATGGTACACTTCCTGACAGGGCATGCCCCTTAACCTACACACTTGTACATGTGTGTGAATGTGGGCAATATGCAACCCCAGAATACATAACACGTAAGGTCGACGTCAGAAAATGAAAACATAAGGCAAGCTTTAAGACATCCAGATAACTGGAGCACAGTTAACCGTATCAAGAGCGCTGCACAAGACTTATAAGCAAGAACGACCATATACGAGATCAGGACCCGAAACACACCCTACGCAACAACGTGATGCATGGGACAACAGGGATTCAAAAGCATATGGAAATAGATGAACATATAGGCACAGATGATGACGTGAACACTCCAATATCACCAGATACATATACGGCATAGTAGCAGATCACACCACTGCAATAATTCTACAAGTAACACAAATTTGGAATTTAGAAATAAGTTAATAATAGAAGTAAAACAACGAATGTTCCTCTTTGTATAAATAAAACAAGCAGTTATTTAGTTCTTTGAATATTTATTTTTAGATATGTTAATGTGTAATTTGTGAAATGTATCAGAAACTGTAAAACGTGTGAGCTTTATAAAATTGTGCATAAACGTACATTTGCAGTGTAATAAGACGTAAATACACAAACACAAGCGCACAACATATGTAAAATGCGCCCTTCGGGGAGACGAGGTTCGAGGTCACCTACCGAGACTCCTCTCCCGCTTAGGGCACGTAAAGTGGCGCAAGCAATTATGGTAACTAATAGTACTGTCATACCTCATACAAAAATCACGAAGAGTTAATATGACAACCTACACACATGTAGTAGTATTTACAGTGGAATAGAATATGCTGATTCAGGTCAGACAAGCTCGAAGTGTTTACCGAAGTCTTCCCACTTGAAATAGCTAGGTAAAGGGACCTCTTTTGCTACCTAAATCTCTCCTTTCATGTATTATTTTTTCTTAAGAATATAGTAATTTTTTCCATTTGCGCTTTATGTATCATGTTTTTTTTATTTTGTTTGTCTTTTATAACTAACAATTTAACTATATAAAAAAACAAGAAAAGTACTAAAATTCTGAAAATTGTCTAGTTTGTAGTAGCAAACGGCCAATTACAGTTACGAAGGTGGTGGGTCACTCTGTAATGTTAATGAATAAATAATAATTAATAAATTAATAATAACAATCACTAGTTTCTCTGGTGTTGGCTCTTTGAAAAAAATGGTGTTATTCGTCCACAGATATTCAAATACTTCATTGAAAGAGTCCCCAGCTGAGCTCAAACCACCATAAAGGCGAAGGCTGGACACATCCCACATTAACTTCCACTAATAGGTATCCTGACAGTGTACTATCTAGAACAATAGCGGTCCTATTACGCTCCTATGGTACACACCCAATGTTACTTTCATTTCTGCTTAAGTATGCACCGACTTGATTCTGTTAGTCAATACTTCTTCACGCCACTCACAGTTATGGTCGTATCTTGCTTATCAGCCTATAATTTATGACAGTATCGGACATCTTTCGAAAAATCTAGGAATGATGAATCTATCTGTCCATCTGTTTCCATTGTCTGGAAGAAGTCATGCTAAAGTGGACGAAGCGAGCAGTGTTACACACAAGTATTTTTTCCTGACTGTTTCATTGAACGTTATTTTACTCCAGGAGCGTCATGTTGAAGCTTACAAAGTGCTCTAGGACAGAGCAATAGGTAGAAGTTAGGGATAAGGGCCCGTAACTCTTTCTAACCATCCTTTTACGCTTCATGCTATCAGGAGTTACTTAGGCTGTCTTCTACAAACGGTAGACTGATCGTCCCACGAGAGATTCTCGATGAGTGAGCTAGGAAAGGAGTTACTTCCATTCTCATTTCTACGCAACGACGAATATTTCCTTAGGAGTGCGACAAATTTAATTTTTTGTCAAGCTGTGCAGTTCGTAAACTATTTCAGATATCGAAAAGTTTTTTGTAAGTGATGGTACACAATAGGTCAAGTAGTTTTCTGCATGGTAAATGGTCGCAGTTTTTCAAGCAACGATGTAACTTTTTAACGAAGCACTTACCTCACCGAAATATTTAAAATGCAAAATTTAATACCACCAATCTTCTTACAATTGGTCCGCAAGTACAGATTTTGAGCCCTATTAGGTGCTTTTTAGAGCGTACATGGAGCCGGAATCGTGCTGTGTTGGCAGACTTCGATCTCGTGTTTAACACACTAACTTTTCGGCTAATTATACGAACAGTGTCACTGTGGACATTAACATGTGCCCTATCTTTGTATTCATCTTGTCCTCTCTGTTTATTGCATATTAACTAATGGTTTCAAGGTTTACAAACAGTTTAACAAGTATTATTATTGAGAGGCGTAGCGTTGCATTTTTAACGTCATATTAAATACTAAGTGTCTTCAACTAAGCGAAGGTAAGCTCAACTTGGAGTTTGGTTTGACTAGTCGTGGTTCCACCTTAAGGGCCTAATCGTTTGCCAAATTTTTCCCAGAAGTGAAAGAAGTAAAATGTAGAAAAAATCATAGGAGGAGCGTTGATTCTCGAACGTCTGGATTTAAAGCTAGATGTAGGGTAACATTCTGAAAAAATCCGAATTTTCAAGTGCATAATTTATTAGATTGATTCTTCAAGAATAACCTGCCAAGCCCCCTCTTTCTATGCTGTGACGCACACCTCTACGCTAGAAATTTTTTGTGCATTAATTTTTCGTTCGCAGTATCGAAACGAACTGCAGATGAGTCTAAAAGTCTGTGAGAGAGTTTATCTAAGGTTGTTCCTTTGCTTACAAAGTGCTTTTTAATAGTACTGCTACAGACTTATTTCAGTTTTCAGTTTTGTGGGTCTCAACCTGTTTTGCTCGAAATGGGTCGTAAGAGTGGGCGCATATTCAAAAAAGTTAGGAAATGTCGAATTTCACGTTTAAAAGGTACAGGAACTTAAATAATTGTCACAGATGCTGCTCCTAAGTGTGAACAGCAATTCCCGAGAAAGTCATTGAGTTCATCGAAGAAGAAAATTAGTGGAGAAACTAATGATGCTGCATACAGCGCCAAAGACGAGTTTGCCACTTGCTGTTTTCGACATTATGAAACTGACTTTCAGATACCTAGCCAATCCTGAACTACTGAAAAAAACACAGAATAGAAATGAGAGCTACAATCACATTATATGGATTCGTTGTCCAAAAACGGTTTTGTGTCCTTAATTTTCGTGAAGATAGCTGCATGTGATGCCTGTTATAGTGTTCACTAGTGGAAGTGTAGGTAGGATTAAGTGCCTATAGAGACTGGGCTTCCATCCAGATGCATTCACACTGAAGATACTCAGAAGCATCTTGAGGGTAATGCATAATGGTGTTGATGATAATAAACTACGCGTTTTTCAAAAGTTTGTAAAACAGCGAACAACAAAAACCACGTAGCCACAGTGACGGAAGACGAAGAACGCGCCACAAGCAAATAGCCTTTCTGATGACCTGCAACACAAGCCGAGGAACAAAGATCTATTTATGTTCGTGTTGAATGTTTTTGTACTACCTTTTTTGCTCTATGTAAGATCATATGTCGATACATTTTCCAATGTTAAAATAATTTAAGCACAGTTAACAAAGAACTTGTGACTGTCAGCGGTCTCTGAAAAACTTGGTCGAGCGGTTCTAGGCGCTTCGGTCTGGAACCACGCGACCGCTACGGTCGCAGGTTCGAATCCTGCCTCGGGCATGGATGTGTGTGTTGTCTTTAGTTTAGCTATATTTAAGTAGTTCTAAATTCTAGGGGACTGATGATCTAAGATGTTAAGTCCCATAGTGCTCAGAGCCATTTGAACCAGTTCTGAGGCGGGCTGAAGATTTGTTACCGGTATGTTCGAACAATACGTAAAAGTTACGGACATGGTTCGGGAATCTGAATGGGAATTCTTGGAGGGAAGGCGACGTTATTTTCGCGAAACACCGTTTTGAAAAACTTGTTTATAAATATTAACAAACAGTTGCGGTAGAATAACAGCCATTGTGGCTTTAAATTGTTTGTCTTCGCCGCTTTTCACAGATATTGTAATTGCAACACTGCCATCTAGCGTGTTTACTTATACGTGGTGTTTATGCCTAATAACAAAGACTCTTTCGAAATCAACTCTAGAATCATAGCAAGACCCGTAGTTAATAAATGGCTAGTACGACCTAAGTTGCCTCTCAACAAGCGCACTTCTTATGAAATGATCCTATGTGAGTGGAGAGACCAGTCATTTCTTGATAACAGCGCTGACGGTCAATCAATGAGTTAAATATTTCCGGATATCTATCAATCTAGAGCGATTTACAGTGGAATGGACACACAAATCTAGTTGTGTGAAAGGTAGGCGATACGCTCAGGTTCATAGACACTTACGGACGGACAATCCATTCACGAAAGATGTCGCTAACAAAACTTGGGCAAACTAACGCTTAAATGCTGTTGTCGGCCTGAGTGGTTTCCGGAGTACATACAATATGCACGTACTTGCATTAACGGGTGTGGCATCAACAAAATGAACACTGCATCACGAAGGTGAGCACACGCTTGTACATTACGACA
Source organism: Schistocerca gregaria (assembly GCF_023897955.1). Lineage (NCBI taxonomy): Eukaryota > Metazoa > Arthropoda > Insecta > Orthoptera > Acrididae > Schistocerca > Schistocerca gregaria. The sequence goes on along the minus strand of NC_064927.1, from coordinate 125,257,408 downwards.
AATTGCCACTGCAATGGAGTAGAATTCACATCGCACGACGCAGTTACTCTTAAAGGTGCGCTCAGTTCGCTTAAAGTCTCAGTGAAGTACAGGATACGACCCTCATTGGACGCGAAGACAACAATACAAGTACAGTGTATATATACTTGACTATGACCATGAGTTGGATACGGCCGATCGCTATATATAATGAAGAATTTTATTTTGAACAACAGATAGTCTAAGCAGATACGTGACCTCTTTTTATGAACGGTACTTTTGAAGGACAAATAAGAGCAGTGTAGTCGAACCGTTCTAAGGGACCGTAGGAACCTAATCTTGGTGAAAGATTTTTTGTAATTTGTTTTTAATCTATGAACAACACGTTGTATGCCCTACAAATTATACATCAGTCATTTGAATAACGTGTTTTTATTGTCCAAGAAACGATTAATAATGTTTTGGACAATATTTTATTTCCGATACGAACTTTAATTTTGTCGGACACAAAAATTTGTAGTTAATATTGTCTTATAATACAAGTTTTGATGAAAAGACTCGGTCTCAGGAAGATGACAATCACCAGTTCCTTTCCTTTTTTGCTTGTAACCACATTTCGCATAGCATAAACACGACTTTTTTAAGCCCTAAAACACAGACGTTTGTACTAGATTTTCTTGTGTATTACTATTGTTAAGTCAGCTGACACGAAGTCACAGATCAGAAAGTCACAGATCAGAATAATTTTTATTTTTCTTCTTTTACAGAGTCTTCAAGGACACGTGACTTCCCTGTAGCTCAACAAAGGTAAACAATATTAAATTATCATATATATCGGCGTGTTACTTTAATTCCACGATTGTGGAACCTATTTAGTGAGATTTAGTACATCTTTTACTTCCCATTTAGGATAAAAATCAATCAGACGTTAGTTAAGTTATTAGGTAGTTTCGTAGTACTGCTAAACAAGTCGAATAAAGTGTTAAATTGCCATAAGTAAGAGATAAAAGAATATCAATCACTTATTTATTATGCTTGTGTGAAGTGAGAAATATTTCCTTGAGTTTCTTATACTCACTTTTCAAGCTCTCATTTTATATCAGTAGTCTATATACGCAGGATAAACTCACAATAACATCTTGTACTGACACGAGTTTTCTCATAATATCAGGCGTTAAAATGCTTTGAACTGGCGCTAGCATTTGATGCACAGCAGGTGCCAAACAAATGTTTAACAATCGATGAAGAACTGAAAATGAAGTTTCGTACACATCCTCAATAATGCAACATACACCGTCAGTCCAGAAAGATTCGAGTATGGATTAATAAAAAAATAGAGAAAAGTGTAGATGGTGGTTTCTACATCATATTCTCCAACTTGACAACAACGCAAGTGCAAAAGATCATACAACCTCGTGAGACTGTCAGGAAAGTCCTTCTTTGGAATGTTCCATACACGCATCACATTGGTTTGAACGTCGATTTATATCGTCAGAGCGTAGACCCTTCATGCAACTGTTTATACTTTGTCGTTTTGTGGTAGTTTCGTATCGATAACATAACAATTTTTTCCATAAGAGAAGTGTTCACGTTTGACATTTCAATCAAAGCGCGGAAGGAGTCCAAGTGTCATTGTTTTTGTTCGTGAGTCGAGAGGTGCGGGCCGAAATTTGCGCATACTTTTCTTTTCTTTAAAACGTTTTGTAGAAGGTCTTGAACTCTTGAATTAGAGATGTCGCTCCATTGCGATCTGAAACGGAACAGTGTTGATACAATACTGCCGCAAGTCGACTACTTAACACTTTCTGTTCTCAACTAACTGGTAGAATGCACCTCTGCTGTTTACAGTCGTTACTTCAAGCTGCCACCGTTGTTACCTCGGTGACGTCGCATATAGGCCAGGAATAAAATTAGCCTCGGTCCTTTTTGGACGTAGAGTGTATATTAGTTTTGATATTTCACTTCGGCATTGTGCTTTGAGGTCATTTATAACTCTGCATCTACACTAACGAGCCAAAATATCATGACCACCTAATTAATAGCTTGTTGGTCTATCTTTGGAACGCAATACGTCATCGAGTTTGCGTATCATGGATTCGACAGCCCGAGCGGTCTAAGGCGCTGCAGTCATGGACTGTGCGGCTGGTTCCGGCGGAGGTTCGAGTCCTCCCTCGGCATGGGTGTGTGTGTTTGTCCTTAGGATAATTTAGGTTAAGTTGTGTAAAAGCTTAGGGACTGATGACCTCAGCAGTTAAACGTCCATACACCTTTGAACAACTTTTGATTCGACAGCTTGTTGCTAGGTTTGTGGAGGTATGTCGCATCAGATGTCCACGCACAAGTCATGTAATTTCCTTAAACAATGGGCTGCTGATTTATGTACGCGGTCATGGTGCCTGATAGCGATCCAAATGTGTTCCATTGGATTCACATTAAGCAAGTTTCGTGGCCAAGACATCGAACTGAGTACACTATCATGCTCCTCAAACCGGGGTGCAGGTGGTCCACAGCTTTCAATGCGACATCGATTAGTGCCACAGATACCATACAAGCGACTATCGATCCATCGACCTAGTGGAGCAAAAATATGATTGATCTGACAAGGCGACATGATCCTATTGGTCCAAGGTTCAATCTCGACAATACCATGCCCACTGCAATCGTAATTGACGATATCGTTGGGCCAACATGTGAACGCGTAGGGATGTCTGCTGGGGAGACCCATGTTTAACAATGAACGATGAACGGTGTGCTCTGAAAAGCTTATGTGTGCACCAGCATAGTGATCTTTCGGCAGAGATGTCCCCAGACATGAACATTATTGAGCATATCTGGGATGCTTTGCAACGAGCTGTTCAGAAGAGATCTCCGCCCCTTCGTACTCTTACGGATTTATGGACCGCCCTGCAGATTCGTGGCGTTAATTCCCTCTAGCACTACTTCAGACATTAGTCGAGTCAATTCCACGTCTTGTTGCGGCGCTTATGCGTGCTCGCGGGGGCCCTACACGATAATAGGTAGGTGTACCAGTTTCTTTAACTCTTCAGTGTATAATAAAGTGGTAAAACCGCCATTTTTACAAAAAAAGTTATTGCATGAAAAAAATTCTAAACTTCTTCCATTTTTCGTGCTTGTCGATCAGAACCTCCCCTTATGGCAGCAGGCCTCATTGAAAAGCCTAGTCTTGTAGGAGACCCCCGAAATTCACAGCGTTGCATACCCTCTCTCCGTGAGACACGTCGTGTTGAGCTCGGATTTAAGCCATGTATTAGGCGCAAGATTTGGTAATCAGAAACTGAACGCCTCTGTGTTCTCTCCGCTCCCTTCCAAATGGTGTTGATCACGACTGTTCCCACCATCAGGGCCGAATCGTCAAAGTTTATGTCGAGCACCAACGCAATGGCGTGCGTTAACTACCTTGACCGTGACAGGCGGACACGGTGTAATGCTCGCGTTGAAATACGCTCACTCTGTTCTGTGTCATAGCGTGGAGGATCGTCACTCAGACAAGGCAGTACAATTCTGATGACACCGTGGCCACGCTAAACGCGGAACTATTCCATTCAGCAAGGCGACAGGTGCACTTTCTCCCCTCAATGTGGCAGATTCCTCTGGTTTAATTGCTCGTCTTCGTAATTACAGCGCAAGTCGTGACGTAACGAGTCTGCCTGGTGGCAATACAACGCGTACTGTTGCAGAAGCAGTTGTCCGTGCATCGTCCGTGACCGCTCAGGCGTTACAGCTGACTGACTCCTGTGTATGTACTGTGCGTGCGGTGTTACCTCACATGACGTTGCGCGGGTTGCCTGCAAATCGCGGCAGGCGGCGCCGACCGCCGTAGCGCAGTGGCGAAACGCGACCGCGGAAGCAGCCGCGAATATAAATGTGTAACCGGCGCTCTTTATGGCTGCCGTATACGTGCGAACTGGCGTAGGAAACGAGAGCTCGGCAGGAACTCCCGTCCGTGGCGAAGGGTGCTCTCTGGCCACTGCTCTGTAGTACGATAACTAGAGCACCGACCAGTTTACATCTACATCTACATCTACATGGATACTCTGCAAATCACATTCAAGTGCCTGGCAGAGGGTTCATCAAACCACCTTTACAATTCTGCATTATTCCAATCTCGTATAGCACGCGGGAAGAATGGACACCTATATCTTTCCGTACGAGCTCTGATTTCCCTTATTTTATCTCGGTGATCGTTCTATGCAGGTCGGTGTCAACAAAATATTTTCGTATTCGGAGTAGAAGGTTGGTGATTGTAATTTCGTGAGGAGATTCCGTCGCTGCGGAAAACGCTTTTCTTTTAACGATTTCCACCCGAAATCCTGTATCATTTCTGTGACACTCTCTCCCATATTTCGCGATAATACAAAACGTGCTGCCTTTCTTTGAACTTTTTCGGTGTACTCCATCAGTCCTATCCGGTAAGGATCCCACACTGCGCAACAGTATTCTAAAAGTGGACGGACAAGCGTAGTGTAGGCAGTCTCCTTAGTAGGTCTGTTACATTTTCTAAGTGTCCTGCCAATAAAACGCAGTCCTTGGTTAGCCTTTCCCACAACATTTTCTGTGTGTTCCTTCCAATTTAAATTGTTCTTAATTGTAATACCTAAGTATTTAGTTGAATTCAGGGCTTTTAGATTAGACTGATTTATCGTGTAACCGAAGTTTAACACGTTCCGTTTAGCACTCATGTGGATAACCTCACAGTTTTCGTTATTTAGGGTCAATTGCCACTTTTCGGACCATTCAGATATCTTTTCTAAATCGTTTTGTAGTTTTTTTATCTTCTGATGATTTTATTAGTCGATAATCGACAATGTCATCTGCAAAAATCAGAAGACGGCTCCTCAGATTGTCTGCAAAATCGTTTATATAGATAAGGAACAGCACAGAGCCTATAACACTACCTTGGGGAACTACAGAAATAACTTCTGTTTCACTCGATGACTTTCCGTTAATTACAACGAACTGTGACCTCTCTGACAGGAAATCACAAATCCAGTCACATAACTGAGACGATATTCCATAAGTACGCAATTTCACTACAAGCCGCTTGTGTGGTACAGCGTCAAAAGCCTTCCGGAAATCTAGAACTACGGAATCGATCTGAAATCCCTTGTCAATAGTATTCAACACTTCATGTGAATAAAGAGCTAGTTGTGTTTCACAGGAACGATGTTTTCTAAATCCATGTTGACTGTGTGTCAATAGACCGTTCTCTTCGAGGTAATTCATAACGTTCGAACACAATATATGTTCTAGAATCGTGCTGCATATCGACGTTAACGATATGGGCCTGTAATTTAGTGGATTACTCCTACTACATGTCCTGGAATCTGAGGTACGAATTCTATTCATTACAGAATTCTCAGGTATTTCAAGAAATAATTGTGTGTGACTCTGCTGAACCTTTTAGCATTTCCGAACGCAAAGCGAAACACTGTTTACGAGGGGCGTTCAATACGTAATAGAGCACTTTTCTCGGTCAGTTTCTGTTGAAAAAATGTGGAATTTGTTGTGCGACATCGCGGGATACTCTAATTTTGCATCTCTAGTTTCATGAAGTTCAAATAGATGGCGGAGCTATACGCAGACTGCAAAATGACGCCCGTAACGGATGTGCATTCCAAGCAGCTCTACAAGGTCGCGCAAACATGTCCGATCCACCGCGTACTGGCCGGCCGCGCACAGCTGTGATTTTCGCAATGTCAGACCGCGCCGAGGCACTAATTCGAGGTGATCGACGGATCAGAACCAAACAGCTCGTTGTTCAATTGGATGTCTCTGTAGGTACGAGGGGCGTTTGAAAAGACCGTGCAAAGTCCGAGAGATGGCACCACCGGCGCGTATCGAGGTCATGTTTAGTTAGTAGCATCGTTGGAAAGAACGCACACCAAGTTTCAGCCATATTGGTCTATATCTTTGTGTTTGACATTCGTGGGAATCAAGGAAGTCGAGAGATTGTCAAAAAATGGACGAAATAGAATATCGTGTGGTGATTAAACATTACTTTATGAAAGGCAAAATGCCTCAGGAGACTAAAGAGAAGCGTGATAAACATCACGGTGACTCTGCACCTTCGATTAGAACAGTTTTCGGAGTGGCCATATGGGCACAAGTGATGCTGAACGTTCTAGACGCCCTGTGGAGGTTACGACTCCAGAAATCATTGATAAAACCCATGATATGGTGATGGATGACAGAAGAGTTAAGGTGCGTCAGATTGCTAGTGCTTTGGGCATTTAGAATGAACGGCTGCATAATATTTTGCATAAACATTTGGACATAAGAAAGCTATCCGCAAGATGGTTTCCACGATTGCTCAGTCTTGACCAAAAACGGTTTGCAGCTGTTCAGGAAGTATCCGCAGGACTTTATGCGTAGTTTCGTTACTGTGTATGAAACATGGATACATTACTATAGTCCTGAGACGAAACAACAATCTAAACAATTGGGTACGAAGGGATAATCGGTACCAAGAAAGGTGAAGACCATTCCTTTGGCCGGAGAGGTTATGGTGACGGTCTTTTGAGATTCGCAAGGGATAATCCTCATCGACTATCTCGGAAATGGTAAAACTATTATAGGTGCATATTATTCATCGTTTTTGGACTGTTTGAAAACCGAGCTTCAAGAAAAACGCCGGCGATTGGACAGCAAAAAAAGTCGTCTTCCATCACGACAAAGCACCAGCACACACCTCACCAGTTGTGGTCGCAAAATTAATGGTAATAGGAACCAACGCGTTTCATATCCCCCCTATTCTCCATACTTGGCTCCCTCGGACTACTGTTTGTTCCCCAATTTGAAGAAATGACTGGCGGGACAAAAATTTTATTCAAACGAGGAGGTGATTGCAGCAACTAATAGCTATTTTGCAGAGTTGGGCAGTTCCTATTATTCGGAAGGGATGAACAAATTAGAACAGCGTTGGACAAAGTGTATAAGTCTAAAAGGAGAGTATGTCGAAAAATAAAAAAAGGTTTACCAAAAACACGTAAGTAGTTTTTACTTTTGCACGGAATTTTCAAACGCCCTTTGTAGTGCTGACACATTCACGCACCAGTTGAGGTACTCAACGGTGTGTTCAGCTGGGTTGCTCACCACCAACAGAAGACCATAAAGTTCAACGAAAAACCATTTTGGGGAATTGCTTGCGCATTACGAGGATGATCGTGACAGTTTTCTGTCGGACATCGTCACAGGTGATGAAACATGCGTTCGTCACTTCGAACCGCAATCCATGTAGTGGCGCCATTCATCCCTCTTCCGAAGAAAAAGTTCAAAACCCTAACGTCTGCCTATAAAGTCATGGCGACGATCTTCCGGGACTCCGAAGATGTTGTTCTATTTGATGTCCTCCCTCATGGTGCAACGATCAACTCTGACGTGTAACGCGCGGCCCCCAGGAAATTGAAGAAACGACTTCATCCTGTTCGTAGCCACAAAAATACGAACGAACTTCTCCCTGTCCATGGCAAAGGAAGACCTAACAGAACTCTGCGCTCCCGGGAGGAGGTCACGAAACTTCATTCGACTGTTCTTGCTCATCCATACTTCAGCCCGCATCTCGCACCTTCCGTCTTCCAGCTGTCTGGCCCAATGAAGGATGCACTCTGCGGGCAGCAGTACGTGGATGATAGAGAGGTCATCGATTTAGCAAGACACTGGCTCCGCCGTCGACCAGTAGAGTGCTACCACGCCGGCATACAGGCCCTCCCAATAAGATGGTGTAAGGCCGTCCCAGATTTGGAGCCCAATAGCGCCTTCGATGTTTTCCAACGAGTTCATATGAGGTATATTTTAAGGCCAATACATCAAAGTTAGCCTATTGTCATATTCCTAAAACATTTTTGCACGATTTTGGCTATGTGACTCCGACAGTTATCCTGCTGATAGATGCCATCACCGTTAGGGAAGACCTCAAGCATGAAGGGATGCTTGAGGTCCACCCACGTAGTCCACAGCTGTCATGCTGCCTTAGATTATTGCCGGAATGTCTTCCAAAGCATGACATTGCCTATTCCGACTTGCGACCGTGGTACATTGTATGTTTCGAGCAACCGTTTGCCACAATGACGATGTGTCCGGGCACGAACCTCAAATTGCCGTAATCACGTTTACTAGAATAAACAGAAATATTACACGTAGATGTGCTGTGAGTCGCGGCTAACTACCTCACAGACAAGCTTATAGGAACTGCATGCACTCATATGCTTTTAATCGGTTTTTTATGTTATATTGCCTTATTATTATTGCTCTTAATATTATTATTAATCAAATAAATAAGCAAATCAATTTGTCCATATTTAAAAGTTTTTGTCTGAATGAAACTGTGTTTAAAAGTTCTCGATTTCAACACATCAAACCGCTGCTCGTAACTTTTCAGCGTCACCATTGTAACGGAACGCGGGAAAATTATGACAGACGACTTGTGTCAGCTCTGATGTTTTCCTTACATTTTGCCTTTCTGTACCAGAAACAAGCAAATAGTTCATGGTCACTTACTGGGCACATTGTAAATCTACTCAGGTACTTCGAAGTTCAACTAACCTCATGCGAGCAAACTACCAGATTTAAGTCTATAACCACCGTTAACCAGATGATTGCTTAACAGATTTAAGGCACAACATAAAAAAAGACACACACACACTTTTCTGTTTGAAATAAATGATAATTAATAGAAAGCCTCAGCCACCGACAGGTGTTGTTGATGTACTTCGATGGGGACAGCTGAAAATGTGTGCCCCGACCGGGACCGGAACCTGGGATCCCCTGCTTACATGGCAGACGCTCTATCTGCCTTTTTTTTCTTAATTGTTCTCATTTTGTTCGTTGCATTTGTTTGTCCCATGACACCCGTTCAAGTTCAGTGTTGAGCCGATGACTCAGTTTTTTATTACAGAGGGCAGCTAACCCTCTGATTGAACTTGCTCAGCTACCGTGCCGGCGCCCATCTGAGCCATCGAGGACACAGATGAATAGTCGACTGCAGGGACTTATCCCTTGCACGCTTCCCGTGAGACCCACATTCTCATCTGTCCACAATCTAAATACGTAATATTCGTAATAGATATTTGCCCATCCACTCATTACTCGCGCACACTAAGGTGACGATTCGCCTAAGAGTTACGCCAACCTGTGCGCATTCTGTTTGGGTCTGACGGATTTTCGTAACCCTTAGATTCAGTATACGTATTCTGTTTGAAGGTTCTGTACATTTAAAATTCATCACTTCCTATGAATCGAATCATCGCGGTCAGCAAGACCTTAGAAACGCTCGTGTAAAAGTTGTAATAAATAGCTGTCTCCACTTTCCTACCCAACTTCTGATGACCATAAACTGAACATTATTGTGGGATTCTTAGTCTCCTCTACCTGACTCAAACATAACTCAGTGTTAACTTTTATGTCATCAAAGCTAAGAATTACGTCTTTTTCAAATTTGTTTCGTAACTTTGATTGTGTTTTCATGATGTTAAGGCTTAAATCAACAAAACCAGATAGAATACTAAACTGCCTGGCTCCTCTTTTAATAGAGACGGCACTAGGAAGAGGATATTTCAATTCGTTACTGTCAAAATATGACGTTTTAAGAGATGTACAATGTGAAGTTGGCACCGAGCGAGGTGGTGCAGTGGTTAGCACATTGGTCTCGCATTCGGAAGGACGACGGTTCAAACTCGCGTCCGACTATCCTGATTTAGATTTTCCGTAATTTCCCTAACTCGCCTCAGGAAAATACCAGGATGGTTCCTTTGAAAGCGCATGGTCGACTTCCTTCCTCATCCTTCCCTAATCCGATAGAACCGATCACCATATTGTTTGTTCCCCTCCTCCAAATCAATCAACCAACCAACGTTATGTTGCTCCCCTTACAGTATCTTCAGATGACCAATTAGTACAACACCTAAAGAAACGTCAATCACCTGAAAATGTTTTAAGTAACTCAGTATTACAGTGAGAGAGACGAACCTGCAAATCTTTATTCTTTTGTCGAAGTTCTTCTATTTCTTTTTCCGTTATTTATATTTGTGGGCACAAACGTGCTCTGTCGCACTTACAGGTTTTTTGTTTGTGTTTTAAGTAATGGTTTCTCTGTTAATGGTTTCTTCATTAATTAATGTTATATTTTCTTTTCCGAGAACTCGTTATATCAGAAAACATCTTGTGCATCTATCAATTCTTTTTATATCTCCCAATATAATTACCGCTATTATTGTCATTTTATTGTTATTATTATTACAACTATCATTATTCATGGCAGCAGCATCGGTACAAGTACTGCCAGTGTTAGCTTTACAAGTTCGTAGTCAGTATTATTTATTCACTCAAATAACACGTTGGACGATTGCTTCACGCTCCTGTTTTTATGTTGCAGTGTATATAGCACTGTAGATTTGTCTACGGCAACATTTGTTGCTATTGCCCTACTACAATAACCTTTCTGTCTCAGAGGTACAGTTGCAGCACCTATTTCAACTGCAGTCTCCTGCTTGCGACCCATTAAGAGGTAGTATGGCATGAATCTGATCAAGTTTGCCAGATGCACACATGTACTGGTTCAAATGGCTCTAAGCACTTTGGGACTTAACATTTGGGGTCATCAGTCCCCTAGACTTAGAACTACTTAAACCTAACTAACCTAACGCCATCACACACATACATCCCCGAGGCAGGATTCGAAGCTACGACCGTAGCAGTAGCGCGGTTTCGGACTGAAGTACCTAGAACCGCTCGGCCACAACCTCCGGCTAGACAATGTACTGTACTAATGCGAACTGACTACTACACCGACAGCTGAAGAAATGAGGCCTGGCCGGCCGCGGTGGCCGAGCGATTCTAGGGCCTTCAGTCCGGAACCGCGCGACTGCTACCGTCGCAGGTTCGAGTCCTGCTTCGGACATGGATGTGTGTGATGTTCTGAGGTTAGTTAGGTTTAAGTAGTTCTAAGTCTAGGGGACTGATCAGATGTTGTCCCATAGTTCTCAGAGCCATTTGAACCATTTTTTAATGAGGCCTATTTGGATAAACCCGTCGTAGGTAAAGGCACGTAAGTGTTGTGGATATTCATCAACGTCCCTCTATGCGATCAACCAGTCAAATATACAATAGAAGCGCTTAGTCTTTACATGTTTGTACTTCTTTTACTATCAGAAAGGGGATATAATAGAATCTTAAAAAATAAATCCCTGTTTTAACCACAAAGCCAGCGGTAGACAGTGGTCATTATATTTTACCTCGTCAGTGTTGGATGGGTTTGTTTGGCTGTCAGATTGTTCACGGGAAACTGTGCCAGCTTCTTGTCGTGGCTGCTGTTTCGGCGCTGTTCGAAATGTGTTCCCCAGTGTTATGTCTGTCACTTCCTAGTAAAGCCGTTACCTAGCTGCAGAATGGGTCACCTCCAAAACGAGTACAAAGTAAATATGGATCCAGTCCACCCCTCCCCTTTTCCTATCCAACACAACTTAAGCACAATAGTAGTTTGCTATTGCTCTGTGGTAAAAGAAGACCCGCAAGCGTTGCTGAGGCTACATTGACTTTTACGTGACAAAGCGATTGTGCTGGACTCTGTTGAACTCGGCCCCTACATTTCATGCATGGATTCAAATGCATCACTCGGAAAGAAGAAACACCATCTTATACGCTGTAAGAAAGGAAAAAATAAGTGATGTCAAAGGTAAAATGATGTCCTCTCCAGAATATGGAAGCTCCGCGAGCTGCATAGGACACTACACTATACGACATGATGCAGCAGTAGGGTTACGAATTCTACAATCCAACTGCACACTAATGTGTCAAACTGGGGGTGCGAGGATCATGATCATCTACGTTCGTATCTGGGCTGCTAACGCTCTATTCTACTGGCCAGTTAAAGGGTTTCTTGGATGGTTTCCCACATGCATCTTGTCGAATGCTTGCCTTAATTTGCACTTAACTAAATAATCAAAAAGTATGTATCTTTCAAAATGCGTCTTGTTCAACTTTCAGAACCCATGAAAATGTGCAGTTAAACTGTTAAAATATCCATGTCGTAAGTTATTAGTACTATAGTTGGTATCAAACATGAATAAGTGTTTTTTTTAAAAAAAATTATTTCCTGTTTCTTCAGTGTGAGGATTACTAATCAGTTGCATATAAATACAGAGAACTGCAACCAGTCACATTTTGAAATATTTGTTTATTCCGACAACCTAATTTTCGAGCCTTTCCTCGCTCACCTTCCGATGAAACACATGAAGTTTAATCGTTATTTCCGTATCGTGGTGTTGGACACTGGCTCTGCGGATGAGATTGGAGAGAAAAGAACTTTAATGACTCGCCGTGAATGATAGTGCGTTGTGTCGAAAAACAAATTCTTTTACTTCTTGTCTTTTTTGTTTACTTAGTTTACAGATAAAAAACCAGCTCATGCTCACAGAACAACAACGCCCACGACTTAGGTTTCTGCAGAATTTCCTCAGCGAGCAGCATTAAAGGATGCACGAGTTTTCCGCTTGGCTTAGCTCATAGCGTCGTCAGTAGAAACGGCAAAAGAGAGTGACGGAAAGTTGTAGCCTATCGAAATAACCACGCTTTCTGAGAGCTGGAGAAACCTCGCATCTTGAGTCTTAGCTTTTCATTCAGCGCTACGGCTGTTAAAAACCGTTTGCATTCATTGGTGACTGTGAGTAATGTGGATTTCACGAGACTCGAAATGCCCATTCGGTAATCTTACATATGATTCGTTGTTTACTTCTTGTTCTTCCGCATGCAGTTCTCGCTCGACTCGATCCAAGTGATCAGTTTTCGTTTCAATTTAGATTATTCGAGTAGGTCGAGTTAAGAGAAAGTCATAGTATTGAATACGTTTCATTAACAGCATTCGTCTCGTTTCGTGACTGTTCGTGCCCCCATCTGGTCGAGTCACCAATTTTCGTGCTCTAATAAGTTTCTCTCTGACACGTTTCTCTTGTATTCGTTCTCTCCGTGAGCATCCTCCAAACATAAAGGACTTACTGTAAATCAATGTATGTTTTGTTAATATTTGCAGCCATTCTTCGTCAGTTACAAGTTCAGTATTGAATATAAGAATAAATGCTGTTTGTCTTCTGCTCCTGATTTCTATTTTTGTTTTTAACCAAACATGTTTCATGTAAGCGTTTTAGGAAACTTCAGTGGCCTACAAGAGGAGCCTCTATAACAATGACTATTTGCTTAATTATAAAACGAGATGTCTAGTGTTTCATTACAGAACTGTAGGTTAACTTAGAAGTTATGCTAATTACTAGCAGAATATGCAGACTGTACAATAAATTTGTCTCCTATACGTATTTTGTGCATGTTGGATTGGCAAACTTGTCCAGAAAATAAAACGAAAAAGTTACCTATTCCTGTCTTCTGCCTGCAAGAATAAGCATTTCCCTTGGCTCGCGACTGCATTAAAGCGCAGTCGTCTTAGTTCCATTTCTAGACAGGCTCATCTGGTTCAAGTATCGTAATAAAATAACAGTTACTGCAGAGCAGACGGCTATCGCCAAAGTGGTTTAAGTCTGTTCGGTTCACATAATTGCACGACTCGTCCACATTCGACATTGGAGATCTTGCTGCCACTTCACCACGGTATTGAAGGGAGTCGTAGGGCGACGAGTGACTGTTGAAACAAATATGCTGTTTAATTGGAGGCTTCCGATTTTTAACAATTTATGCCATTTGAAGTCTGGATGTAATTCGTTTGAGCCTCTGTTGTATCAGCTAGGGCGGGGGATGTTTCCAGAATGAGATTTTTCACAGTGCAGCGGAGTGTAAGCTGATATGAAATTTCCTGGCAGATTAAAACTGTGTCCTGGACCGAGACTCGAACTCGGGACCTTTGCAGTTCGCGGCCAAATGCTCTACCAACCAATGATATTTCTTCGCTCAAATAAATAAGATATAAGTAAAATTATATCCCTATTATTTTATTTCGGATTAGTAACTTAATATTTCATAAAAGTTCACAAGGAACAAATAAAATTTGTTCTTTATTACTCACCATACTATAAACAATGCACTGTAGCAGTCATAAACATTACCAAATAGTTATTGTTTTACTTTCAAGTTTTTAGAGTTTGTACTAATTGTAATTTATTCACTAACATGTTACATTTAATTAGTTGGTTCAATATTCTATATACGAGTAAATACAGTTCATATAAGGAATATCTTTCAGTAAAGCTCCGGTTTTAAAACCCACTCACAAGATTATAAAATTTGCTAAATCTGCCTACAAAAAACTGCAGAAAGGAAGTTTTACTTGGGGGAGGGGGTTGTCGAAGGTTTGGCGGTTCAGTCAAGGGCGCTCGTTACGGCTCTGATCCAGTTAGAAATGTTAGTGATAAGAAAAACATTAGCGTTAGCCATTTAAAACCCTTTTATATGCACGCTGCTATTTCACCCAGTGTTAACAATGCTTTGGCACATAGCGTACTTGCAGTCTTCTCTCCTCTCCTACCCCACTCCCCCCCCCCCCCCCCCCTAAATCAGCTGTAACGCTAGCTTTCCATCAACAAACACCTGTGCGTTCACTGCTCAGGCGTAACGGAACGTTAGTCACGCGTTATGCATAACGACGATCTGTAGCGGAAGTAACGTGAGAAGAGTAGTTAGTAACATGTAAGTTGCCCGATAGTACAGGATACATACGGTTCACCGTGTAGCGATTACTTTTATAACCATACTTAAACGCGAGTGTTCATTGCACCGAACTTACCCCACAAAGCTTTCGTCGGTCAGGAGTCTGCATTTTTAGGCAGAAACTAATGTTGTTTTATAAACTGATCTTGTTAAAACAAACCGCCTCTGTCGTCACTGTTTTTCCCACCAAAACGCTGTGGGTGGGGGGAAAACTGCTGTTTAAATTGTTAAGCGTGGAACTTGGTCAATACCTCTGCTAACACTCACTTTACGTTCACGCTTATATTTTATTTCTTTTTTTTAGTACGTGAAACCCGTTTCAAGTCTGAACTTATCATACGAGAACTATCCATAGTCAATTAAATTATGCCTCCGATAAAATTTACGAAGTAGATTAGATTAGATGTGCTTTTAGTTCCTTGGATGGATAGTGAGCAGATCCTGAACTATGTAGAACATGTTACGAAACAAGAAAGCATAGCATATATTAAAAAAAAAGATATAGTAATGAGTAATGTATTTTCATCAGAGCGGAAGTGAAATGGTTCTCATGGACGTGAAATAGTTTTCCGTAGTTTTTGCACAAAATAAATAATATACACAAATACTTTTGGAAACTTGTGCCCATTAACATTGTAATACAAAAATGGTTCAAATGGCTCTGAGCACTATGCGACTTAACTTCTGAGCGCCTAGAACCGCACGTCCACTCCGCCCGGCAACATTGTAATAGCTGTATGAATGTCCATTTTACACATACTAAAAATATCAACGTGCTGTAGTGTGGCTGCGTAAAAAAACAATTAGAGATCACAAAATCAAACTCTCATCACGTTTTCTGTACTCTGTGATGAAGAACTAAAGAGAAAGCGGCAGGAAAAAATTCGCAAAGACCTTTCAGAATCAAAGGAGCCTGTAAGATGCATAAAACTTGTTACTAGAAAGTGCATAATAAAATCAGAACAGTTTATTCTTTATGTGAAAAGTTATTCAAAATAAGAACCACGTGCAGTACTCTAAATTTTTCCAAGTTTGCCACAATACTCGACACTGGTTGGATCTTCGTGCAGGACGTTATGTAATGATTTTTAAAAATTAGTGGAAAGAAGCTTGGAAGACTATATGTTGTGTTGAGATCAGATTGCTATTAACAGTTTTGGAGACATACGTAAATACGTTTCAGTTGCGATAAATATAAACGAGGAATATTGGCGGTATACTGATTGATTAGATCAACACTAGAGATCGATATCTGCTTGCCAATTAGGTGTGGGTCTATAGTACGTCACAATCGGCAATGTTTCGTAAACTGGGTTATAAGTAAAGATAATTCAAAATAATTCAGTGTCAGTGTGTTGTGCATACTCCCGGGTTTCCGGGTTCGATTCCCGGCGGGGTCAGGGATTTTCTCTGCCTCGTGATGGCTGGATGTTGTGTGATGTCCTTAGGTTAGTTAGGTTTAAGTAGTTCTAAGTTCTAGGGCCCCCCCATGAACCATGGACCTTGCCGTTGGTGGGGAGGCTTGCGTGCCTCAGCGATACAGATGGCCGTACCGTAGGTGCAACCACAACGGAGGGGTATCTGTTGAGAGGCCAGACAAACGTGTGGTTCCTGAAGAGGCGCAGCAGCCTTTTCAGTAGTTGCAGGGGCAACAGTCTGGATGATTGACTGATCTGGCCTTGCAACATTAACCAAAACGGCCTTGCTGTGCTGGTACTGCGAACGGCTGAAAGCAAGGGGAAACTACAGCCGTAATTTTTCCCGAGGACATGCAGCTTTACTGTATGATTAAATGATGATGGCATCCTCTTGGGTAAAATATTCCGGAGGTAAAATAGTCCCCCATTCGGATCTCCGGGCGGGGACTACTCAGGAGGATGTCGTTACCAGGAGAAAGACAACTGGCGTTCTACGGATCGGAGCGTGGAATGTCAGATCCCTTAATCGAGCAGGTAGGTTAGAAAATTTAAAAAGGGAAATGGATAGGTTAAAGTTAGATATAGTGGGAATTAGTGAAGTTCGGTGGCAGGAGGAACAAGACTTCTGGTCAGGTGACTACAGGGTTGTAAACACAAAATCAAATAGGGGTAATGCAGGAGTAGGTTTAATAATGAATAGGAAAATAGGAATGCGGGTAAGCTACTACAAACAGCATAGTGAACGCATTATTGTGGCCAAGATAGATACGAAGCCCACACCTACTACAGTAGTACAAGTTTATATGCCAACTAGCTCTGCAGATGATGAAGAAATTGAAGAAATGTACGATGAAATAAAAGAAATTATTCAGATAGTGAAGAGAGACGAAAATTTAATAGTAATGGGTGACTGGAATTCGAGTGTAGGAAAAGGGAGAGAAGGAAACATAGTAGGTGAATATGGATTGGGGCTAAGAAATGAAAGAGGAAGCCGCCTAGTAGAATTTTGCACAGAGCACAACTTAATCATAGCTAACACTTGGTTTAAGAATCATGAAAGAAGGTTGTATACGTGGAAGAACCCTGGAGATACTAAAAGGTATCAGATAGATTATATAATGGTAAGACAGAGATTTAGGAACCAGGTTTTAAGTTGTAAGACATTTCCAGGGGCAGATGTGGACTCTGACCACAATCTATTGGTTATGATCTGTAGATTAAAACTGAAAAAACTGCAAAAATGTGGGAAATTAAGGAGATGAGACCTGGATAAACTGAAAGAACCAGAGGTTGTACAGAGTTTCAGGGAGAGCATAAGGGAACAATTGACAGGAATAGGGGAAAAAAATACAGTAGAAGAAGAATGGGTAGCTCTGAGGGATGTAGTAGTGAAGGTAGCAGAGGATAAAGTAGGTACAAAGACGAGGGCTGCTAGAAATCCTTGGGTAACAGAAGAAATATTGAATTTAATTGATGAAAGGAGAAAATATAAAAATGCAGTAAATGAAGCAGGCAAAAAGGAATACAAACGTCTCAAAAATGAGATCGACAGGAAGTGCAAAATGGCTAAACAGGGATGGCTAGAGGACAAATGTAAGGATGTAGAAGCTTATCTCACTAGGGGTAAGATAGATACTGCCTACAGGAAAATTAAAGAGACCTTTGGAGAGAAGAGAACCACGTGTATGAATATCAAGAGCTCAGATGGCAGCCCAGTTCTAAGCAAAGAAGGGAAGGCAGAAAGGTGGAAGGAGTATATAGAAGGTTTATACAAGGGCGATGTACTTGAGGACAATATTATGGAAATGGAAGAGGATGTAGATGAAGACGAAATGGGAGATACGATACTGCGTGAAGAGTTTGACAGAGCACTGAAAGACCTGAGTCGAAACAAGGCCCCCGGAGTAGACAACATTCCATTAGAACTACTGACGGCCTTGGAACAACCAGTCCTGACAAAACTCTACCAGCTGGTGAGCAAGATGTATGAGACAGGCGAAATATCCTCAGACTTCAAGAAGAATATAATAATTCCAATCCCAAAGAAAGCAGGTGCTGACAGATGTGAAAATTACCGAACTATCAATTTAATAAGCCACGGCTGCAAAATGCTAACGCGAATTCTTTACAGACGAATGGAAAAACTGGTAGATGCAGACCTCGGGGAGGATCAGTTTGGATTCCGTCGAAATGTTGGAACACGTGAGGCAATACTGACCTTACGACTTATCTTAGAAGAAAGATTAAGAAAAGGTAAACCCACGTTTCTAGCATTTGTAGACTTAGAGAAAGCTTTTGACAATGTTGACTGGAATACTCTTTTTCAAATTCTAAAGGTGGCAGGGGTAAAATACAGGGAGCGAAAGGCTATTTATAATTTGTACAGAAACCAGATGGCAGTTATAAGAGTCGAGGGGCATGAAAGGGAAGCAGTGGTTGGGAAAGGAGTGAGACAGGGTTGTAGCCTCTCCCCGATGTTATTCAATCTGTATATTGAGCAAGCAGTAAAGGAAACAAAAGAAAAATTTGGAGTAGGTATTAAAATTCATGGAGACGAAGTAAAAACTTTGAGGTTCGCCGATGACATTGTAATTCTGTCAGAGACGGCAAAGGACTTGGAAGAGCAGTTGAATGGAATGGACAGTGTCTTGAAAGGAGGATATAAGATGAACATTAACAAAAGCAAAACGAGAATAATGGAATGTAGTCAAATTAAATCGGGTGATGCTGAGGGAATTAGATTAGGAAATGAGACACTTAAAGTAGTAAAGGAGTTTTGCTATTTAGGAAGTAAAATAACTGATGATGGTCGAAGTAGAGAGGATATAAAATGTAGACTGGCAATGGCAAGGAAAGCGTTTCTGAAGAAGAGAAATTTGTTAACATCGAATATCGATTTATGTATCAGGAAGTCGTTTCTGAAAGTATTTGTTTGGAGTGTAGCCATGTATGGAAGTGAAACATGGACGATAACTAGTTTGGACAAGAAGAGAATAGAAGCTTTCGAAATGTGGTGCTACAGAAGAATACTGAAGATAAGGTGGATAGAGCACGTAACTAATGAGGAGGTATTGAATAGGATTGGGGAGAAGAGAAGTTTGTGGCACAACTTGACTAGAAGAAGGGATCGGTTGGTAGGACATGTTTTGAGGCATCAAGGGATCACAAATTTAGCATTGGAGGGCAGCGTGGAGGGTAAAAATCGTAGAGGGAGACCGAGAGATGAGTACACTAAGCAGATTCAGAAGGATGTAGGTTGCAGTAGGTACTGGGAGATGAAGCAGCTTGCACAGGATAGAGTAGCATGGAGAGCTGCATCAAACCAGTCTCAGGACTGAAGACATCAACAACAAGTTCTAGGGGACTGATGACCATAGATGTTAAGTCCCATAGTGCTCAGAGCCATTTGAACCATTTTGTTGTGCGTAGCCAACTTAAGACGATTCAAAGAGTGAAACGCACGTATATATTAAACCTAAAAACCTTTACAAACGAGAAACGCAACGAGTAGTCACTAAAATGGTGAAAAACGTACGCTATATGACACAAAATAAAGCTCCAATACGGTTCATAGAATATGCGTGTGAAGATTATCTCACAAAACTGGAACGTTTCTACAACTCTTCTACATCACAAGGAAGGAGACAGGCAAGACGTAAAAAAATACTCCACCGTATACAAGAGGGTTGGAACGTAAAAAGTGGCAACTATCTATTCACAACCGATACGAAAGAGTTACATGTTTGCACCTGTTCATGTCCTTCAAAGCGTTTTGTAGAACCCGTTGCCAGCGATATGGAAGGCGTAGTATACTGTTAGCAGAGCCTGTTCTGTTGATGGTGCGATGGGAGCGATCTACTGCCTGTCGAATCTCTGGAACATTTCTGCAGCGAATGCCACGAAGTGGTTCCTTCATCTTCGGAATCAAATGAAAGTCACAAGGACTTAGGTCCGGTGAGTATGGTGGATGGTCCAGTACTTCCCAGTCCCATCGACCGAACAGAGCAGCCACAGCTTGCGCTGTACGTGCCCGCGCATATTCACACTCTTAAACTGGAAAAACGAAGGAGGAATACATATTACTGGATCATAAACTTAATCAGCTTCGTTTTGCCGCTGACGATACATTTCCGCCTTTAAGTAGATAAAGTTCAACAACGAACATAAGAAAACGAGATATCCACCCCCCCCCCCCTTTTCCTCTGCCCCACCTGTGATTGATACTTCGACGCAAACTCCAATGTGTAGAACAGCTTCAAACTTCAGGTTACTTTACAAATGAGTTAAATATTTGACGTTAAGCACGTAAAACATTTGTGATTAAAGACGCATCTCAATGTTTACGGCGTTATATCTCGTGAACTGTGTGTTGTACATTGATATAATTTTGTAGGTACACTCAGTGGTATATGTAGATACTTTCCGAAAAACATCTTGCGAATAGAGTTAGTGGGAAAGAAGTAATGAATTAAAACATCTTGTCTGATACTGAAGTTTTACTGCTTGTACAGCGAAAATGAAAATGCTTTTTCTTTTCATTATCTTGTGACAGTTTGGGGAGACGATGTTAGCGAAAAAAAAAAGATATGAGACTATGTGTTAAGTTTTTTGGAAGTTGCTAAATACGTTCATACTCAAATAAATATAGTATGGGTAATTTACGCATCTTGTGTTATGCTGCTTCAAGACATATGCACAGTTTGTAGCTTTGATACCTATTGGGTTAAATCCTAAACGCAAAGGTAATTATTTTAATACCCCCTTTTTATGACAGTGTTCTATGTATCTGATGGTAGTTTCGCCACAATTCGCTGCCTATCCTGTTTTAGTAATCTGCCCAGCCTACGACATCCAACATCTGAAATGAGTGGTCGCCCAACTCCACGACGTCTTGGTTTCGTCTCGTATTATAGATACTCACCAAATCACTCCTCGAATACAAAAAAATCGTATAGTTCCCGAAAATCTCGTTCCGAGCCTCTAGGCCATCACAAACTGCCCTCAGTCAAACTCAGAGAGAACGCGCACCTTCCCCAGTCTATATACGAAGAGAACGCTTACACACATGAACCGTGTGTATGTGTCTCTAACTAGGAGACATTCTGCACTGGGTAACGCTGCTATCGCCTGGACAGGTTTATATCGACAGTATGTCCGTGGTCATAATGTTCTGGCTAATCAGTGTATGACTGTGATAGAAATGAAATTGCGCTGCGCAGCCAGTATAGCCAGCTGAATGCATAGTAGATGGACCAGAGAAGTTGTCTGCGGGATTCCAAGAAACAGAAAACGGCCTGAATGATGAATTAATGCATGTTAGGTGAGTGTTGCTGAAGACCATAATGCACGGAAAAGTCTAGAGGAAATTTTATTCAGTAGTGGATGTCAGATAGCTGATGCTGACGACCTTCCAAAGGATACAGCTCCTAGCCTACATAGAGTGTCGAACTGCCTACGACAGGCACAACACTGTTAAAGTCAACCCCCAGAGAGAACGCACATGACTAGGACTATGTTACGTATCTGCCTTACGTCACACAAAAGTACCTAAGTGGACAGCCATCCGCCAAACATAAATATAAGCAGACAAACGGCTCCACTCAATAGGGTAATACTACCTCCAAACAATCAGAGGACAATCGTTACAAAAGAGATGAGGACTCATCTACTGTCACCGCTAGAAAGAGTTATTACACGGTCCAGTCAATAACAATCGCCTATGTTCGACGTCAACGAGCAATAACCACTCACAAACGGTAGGTAGCACCATTAGCGGTGGGGAGCATATAGAGCGTGTGAGGGTGACGAGGAGGCGACTACAGTCGTTCTTGTAGTACAGAAATGGAGCGATTTATTTCACGTCCAAAAGGGCACGATCATTGGCTTTCTGGTCAAGGGTGGAAGCATTTCCGAAACGTCCAAGTTGTAAACTCTTTGTGTGACACTGTAGTTACAGTTCATCGTACATGACACAATCCAAAACCAGTGCTGAGGCAACTGTGGTGGACTACGGGCCATAGATGACACGGGTCAACGATGGTTGCTGAGATGTGTACGGGCGAATAGACGAGAAACTGTTGAGCAGAGCCTGCGCAGCTTGCGCCAGGTTCATGCACCCATGCTGGGTGCTGTTCACCGACGACGAGGGCTGGTATGTGCACGCCAGTAACGGAATTAAATGTCCACTGAGTGGCCACAAGTGGCTTTTTCGGACGAATCCCGTTTTATGGTCCGTCGGACGGTTGGCTGTTGATGTGTTAGGCCTGAAACGTCTGAAAGCACACACTGTGCAATATCGGATGGAAATATTTTAATGGCTTTCCGTGAGTAATCTCTTCATTCTGAAAGCCAAACGATAAACACAAGTATGCATCTATCATTGGGGACCATGTCTGCCCTAGATGCAGTTTGTTTCTCCTCAGTGCGATGACATCCACTATCAGAACAATCCAATGTCTCACATAACTCGCAGTGTACATGCCTGGTTCAAAGAGCATCAGGATGAGTTTACCGTACTCCCCTAGCCACCTAACTCCCTGAATGCAGGCGATATTTTGTGCTACCACCTCGATCGGTATGTATACGCCATGGAGCGTCACCCAACAAACCTACCGCTGGTCACGGCACTGAAAGCGGCATGTCTCCACATCCCTGTCGGTATCTCCCAGAGCCTCATTGACACTCTTTCGCCGGCCGGGGTGGCCGAGCGGTTCTAGGCGGCACAGTCTGGAACCGCACGACCGCTACGGTCGCAGGTTCGAATCCTGCCTCGGGCATGGATGTCTGTGATGTCCTTAGGTTAATTAGGTTTAAGTACTTCTAAATTCTACGGGAGTGATGACCTCAGATGTTAAGTCCCATAGTGCTCAGAGCCATTTTTCTGACTCTCTTCCTACTCGTCTCCCAGTTCAAAAAATGGTTCAAATGGCTCTGAGCACTATGGCACTTAACATCTGAGGTCATCAGTCCAATAGACTTAGAACTACTTAAACATAACTAACCTACGGACAACACACATCCGTGCCCGAGGCAGGATTCGAACCTGCGACCGTAGCAGCAGCGCGGTTACGGAGTGAAGCGCCTAGAACCACTCGGCCACAGCGGCCGGCCGTCCCCCAATGGCCCGAGTTGCAAAATGTGTTTATTCAAGCTTTTGAAGGCGGTCACATTAAATGTTCGGACAGAGCAGAAGTGAGGCTAGTCATCGTTCATTGAATTTACGTCTCTACCAATTTTTAAAGACAGATCTGTGCAAATAAACATTGAACTACATTGCCAGACACAATCTTAATTCCCCCAGTAACGTGTTGCAATCCTTCTATGAATAAATCATTGTAAATTGTTGCTAATCCGTGTTACCATCTATTTTTGACGTAACTGTTGCCAACCCAATCTGGCCCTGTCACATATGTGTGTAGTTGCTGCGTGGTAACAGCACTTACTTAAATGACCGGCCGTTATGACCGAGCGGTTCTAGATGCTTCAGTCCGGAACCGCGCGACTGCTACGGTCTCAGGTTCGAATCCTGCCTCGCGCATGGATATGTCTGATGTCGTTAGGTTAGTTCGGTTTAAGAGGAGTGATGACCTCAGATGTTAAGTCCCATAGTGCTCAGAGCCATTTGAACCATTTTTGAACTGGGGGACGAGTAGGAAGAGAGTCAGAAAAATGGCTCTGAGCACTATGGGACTTAACATCTGAGGTCATCAGTCCCGTAGAACTTAGAAGAACCATTTTTACTTCAGTGGCACGGGTTCTCTTCCTGTCACATTTATATGTTGATGCCAAGTGCATTTGTTAACACTTGACATGCAACTATGCGTATGAAGCGATTGGTTGCAGTGTGAAAAACCAAAACTCACCTTCGATTCACAGACACTTTACTCGGCCAGAGTGGCGAGAGACGCGGTAAGTTATGTTGTGCACTGCCAGCGCCGAAGGCCAGAGGTGGGCAGCGGGGCTGCCCTACTGGACAGCCCTGGACAGCCGCAAAACACGTCGACCATGGCGCGGCGAGGCGTGGCATCGCGGAGCGAAAGTCCGCCCTTCCTGTCCGCCAGTCTATAGCGGACGACTGCGGCTGGCTGCAAGAGGCGCCAGCCACTCATGTCTGGACATCGTGCTTGTCTTTCAGATCGCATACTGCATATACACTGAGGCGCAAAAGTAATCGAATAGCGATATGCACGTATACAGAATGGCAGTAGCATGGCATACACAAGATTTAAAAGGGTGGTGCATAGGCGGAGTAGTCGACAAACAAAATGGTAACTGGAGCCACATGCATGAAACATTCCGTTCCGTAAATCGTTGGGGATTTCAATATTCCGAAATCCATAGCGTTAAGAATGTTCCGAGCCTACAAAATTCCAGGCATTACCTCTCACCACGAACAACCAGTGGCCGACGGCCTTCAATTAACGACCGAGAGCAGCGGCATTTGCGTAGTGCAGTCAGCGCTAACAGACAAGCAACACTGCATGAAATCGCCGCAGAAATCAATATAGGACGTATGACAAACGTATCGCTAGGACAGTGAGGCGAAATTTGGCGTTAGTGGTCTACTGGAGCAGATGGCCGACGCAAGTGCCTTTAGTAACAGCACGACATAGCCTGCACCCTCTCTCCTGGGCTTGTGGCCGTATCGGTTGGATCCAAGACGAATGGAGAACCGTAGTCTGGTCATATGAGTCACGATTACAGTTGGTAAAAGCTGATGGGACGGTTCGAGCGTGGCGCAGACCCCACTAACCCATGGACTAAAGTTGACAACAAGCCACTATGGGAGTTGGCGGCGGCTCTGCAGTAGTGTGGGCCATGTTGACATAGAATGGACTGAGTCCTCTGGTCCAACTAAACCAATCATTGACTATAAATGGTTTTGCTTGGCTAATTGGAGACCGTTAGCAGCTATTCGTAGGCTTCATGTCTCCAAACAACAATGGAATTTTTCTGGATGACAACGCGGCATGTCACTGGCGCACATTTGTTCGCGATTGGTTTGAAGAACATTCTGGACTATTCGAGAGAATGATTGGCCTACCAGACCTCCCGCCATGAACACGATCGAACATTTATGGGACGTAATCGAGAGGTCACTTCGTGCACAGAATCGTGGACCGACAAATTGTTCTAATTGTGGACGGCTATAGAGGCAGCATGGGTCAATATTTCTGCAGGGGACTTCCACTACGCTGGGACACAATAGAGGAGGGGTCCCTTGACTACTGTCACATCAGTGTAAAAGCGACGTTCGGCTGATTATCCTTATTCTTCACCACATAGTGAGAGTAACTTTACCATACCAACACACACGGATTCGCTAAAAATCGGTCTTACGAAAGCAACTCGCGCTCTTCTCACGCGGTGGCCGAGCGGTTCTAGGCGCTACAGCCTGGAACCGCGCGACCGCTACGGTCGCAGGTTCGAATCCTGCCTCGGGCATGGATGTGTGTAATGTCCTTAGGTTAGTTAGGTTTAAGTAGTTCTAGGCTCTACGGGACTGATGACCTCAGAAGATAAGTCCCATAGTGCTCAGAGCCATTTGAACCATTGTGAACCTCAGTTCTTGTGTTAAAGAGATCAGTTACAAATTTCCTCTTGCCATGCACTCTATTAATGTTAATGCCCAGTTGCTCTATATTTCTCTTATGTGGTTCAAAAATTTTAGCCGGATTAGTTTCCAATGACCTTCGCAGTTTATCTGCGAACTCTAGTCTCAAGAAAACTTCCAATGATGTAATGTCATACTACGTGATCGTCCTGTGGAACTTCTAACTTCGGTAAAATCACGTGCACAATCATGTGACTTTTCCAGTCAAATCCTTTGTGACGAAAATTTTTTTAAGCATTTGTCTTTCAGCACATTGTATCAGACGTCCTTCTTGTTATTTCATTCAATTTATTTACGCAGTAGACGTTGACACAATTTTGACAAGTTCATTTATTTGTTACCTACTCACAACTGAAGCGCAATGACGATCACCACTCGTCATCAATATTACGTCACCTGTTCACACTGTCCGTCAACCAGTTAGTTCCCAATAGGTTACAGGCAGTAATATGTATTTCTTTGTTTGTAAATACGTATTTCATTCTGTATCTAGTCCACTACTTTCAGCATGTAGATACAATAGAGAGTACCAGCAGAATAATTAATTTTATTTCAGTTTTAAACTGTGAAAATTTCGAAGAGCATACAGTTATAGCTTTTGTTTCACAACAACTCAATGCAGAAGTTTTAATTTTTTTGGCTGTACTTGACTGAAACCGATTTTCACAGTATTCCTTGAACCTCCCATTTAGTCTAGACTATTTAGAAAAATAAAGACAAATATCATTTATCCCTGCTTAGCACCGCCGCTTCTCCCTGTCCGTTAAATTTATGTTGTCAAAATTCGTCCTCTTCAGGCATTGGCTCATATTAAATTAGCTTTCCAATACATATCGTGGAAAATTATTTCTGTTTAGATAGTAAAGGTCTAAAAGCGCCATTTCTCACTGCCCAGTGATTAGGTGTCTTGAGGATATTATACACTTTCAACATACAAACATCTGTAGGAACACTTTCCACATTCAGTTAACAGTTTAATTCGAGCGGTTACTTTATCCTCCCATAACAAAAATTTGAATGTTGACCGTTCGCAACGACACCACTAAAAGCGTCCAAGAGGCCTAATGTTGCCACTGGTAGGCTCTTGTCTGACCAAATAAGTCTTAAAATAGTGACTCACTATTAGGTGTCAGAAACCCCCTTCAGGCCAGACTAACTTCCGAAACTGCAACGCTTTCCGATCTGCAGGGCGGTTCTTGTTAACGTTTAGAAACCTCTGCTAGGAACGCAGTAGGACGACGTACGTATCTTCAGTCAGAAAGATTCCCAACAACTGATAGTAAGATGGTATTTATTAAAAATGAAGAAATACTTAAATTATGCTTCTTCTTGTGAAATGCCAACACAATTAGACGTTTGAAATATTAACATCCTACCACTGTGTCTCTGAGTGATGTCTTCGCAGAATCGAGAGGTGGCCTACGATTCCTATATAGCCTAAGTCTTGACGGACAAACACTGTAATTTGTAGACTCGGCGGTAACTAGTGACTGTATACGAATCGGCCCACTGAAAGGAACTGCCCTCCGTTGCTCATTGCTCCAGTGTTTAATGAGGTATCGACCAATCGCTATCCACACACTTAACGCTCCTGGGTTCGCAGCTGCGGCCCTGGCCGATCTCGGTATAGTTCATACTTCCAACCCACACAGCTCCTGCGCTACGAACGTGGCGGGTCGATTGTGATGCGGTATTCTGTTGAGTCGTGAGTACGGTCACCACATCTCCGAAGTGATGAAGATGACGCCGAAACAAGTAATTTAATATGAGACACGTGGGGTCACAATTGTTGGGAAATACCCCAAAAGTGCATGACGGATGTTGAACATGTGACGTCACCAGACAGATGATGTACCTCGCCGCACGTGCAGATATTGTCTCGCCGGTAAGTAGCAGTACTAAACATCGCTGAACTGGGATACCCTATTTTCGCTCTTGTATTATCAAAGTAGTGCTCGCGGCAGTAGTGATACAAGACTACGATGAATCGGTTTAAAGTTACGAAAACAGCTTAGTCTAATGGAGCGATGTGTAGCACTGTCCTCTGCCAACGAGAGTAGGGTCAACAAGCACAACCACTGTACGTGTGGTGACGTCACATGTTCAACATCTGTCATCCACTTTTGAGGCATTTCCCAACATTCGCGGCCCCATGTTTCTTATTTTAAATTACTTGTCTCAGCGTCATCTACGCCACTTCGGGAGTTTGGAAACGTTAATAAGACTCAACCTGTGTATCACTAATTCACATCTATTGCCACTTGTACAATCTGGAGAGAGATTGAGTAAGGAAAGATCTATCTCAAACAACCAAAGAAGTATTCATTTTTAGATCTTTTACAATAACATCTCCGGCTTTTGAGAATAGCTATCGCAGCTCTTCCTTGTGGTCGGCTTCTTGGCTTTCATCGATAACAGCCAGCCACGAGAGATTAAAAACGGGCTCTTTATACTAGCTGTAAACTCGCTAGCGTGTGTTATGACGTCATCTTCGAACTCACCGTCTTCGTATTCTCGGAGACTCGACTCGCAAGTCTCCGCCGCTGTTCGCTTGTCACTTGAGCGTATTTTCGGAGACGAGAGGACTCTGCCAATGTAGATAGGAGACCGAGTACACGAGATCACAAGCATAAAGGAAGACTCACGGCATTCCCACTGCATACTGTTTGTGTACATACCTATACTGTATAAATGTTTGTGTATACATATGTACATATGTATGTATGTATGTGCAGATGTATAAAAAGCTTTTCGAAGACTGCTGTAAACTTATTTTAATACCCATTCTCTATTCACTTTAGTTAGAGACTATCTGATCGCAACAATCGATCATACTAAATCACAACTAGCTTTACACTCCCGTGCACTTCAGCAAGAGAGAACGAGTCGACGAGCAGGAAGCGACTGCAGTGCCACCATTTTCAGATTCGTCTTATTCGTGGAACTAAAGCGGGAAGGAAGGAAGCCGTTGTGGTGCGAAGGTAACAGCGGCGCCTTGATTTCTAATGTATGCAACCCGCAATATTAGTCGCGTACTCGCTATGTTTCTGATCTCGACCAAATACGAATTTTCCGCCTTGCTACGTTTCACTTGCGCCTGCTGTAGCTTCAGTTCCCTTCTCTCTTGCTTATCTACAACACAAAACAGACAGTTCGCAGCTCGTGGTCGTGCGGTAGCGTTCTCGCTTCCCACGTCCGGGTTCGCGGGTTCGATTCCCGGCGGGGTCAGGGATTTTCTCTGCCTCGTGATGACTGGGTGTTGTGTGATGTACTTAGGTTAGTTAGGTTTAAGTAGTTCTAAGTTGTAGGGGACTGATGACCATAGATGTTACGTCCCATAGTGCTCAGAGGCATTTGAACCATTTTTGAACAAAACAGACACATACTTAAAACCTCATCACTAAGAAAATATAAATTTATCCTTTCCTGTTGACTGGTACTGAATATCTTCCGGTAACATTATACTTCTGACTTTCATCATTCCTGATAACAGGGACACTCCACAAATTTCTTAATTGTTTTTCTGCAGTGTTGGTACACACTGAAATCCCTGTGCTATAGTACCATAGCGTGTCCCAGAGGGACCAAAACAAAATGAGATTGTCCACTGACAAAGCGGAGATAGGCTGCGCCATTTTATTTTGCCTCCTCTGGCGATGTGCTACGACACTTGGCAGAAAAACAAAAAAATAATTATGTAACTTCATTTTTTCCTGCTGATAATTAAAACATTTTGACTACTCCTCCTACTCCCATACTCTACAAATCATTGTGATGTGCATTATAGAGGCCACTTGTCGTTATTCCACATGTTGGATTTACTCTCGCTCCCCTCGAGTATGGAACACGAAAAGAATGAGTGCTTTGATATCCTTTGTGCGCTATAATTATTATGATCTAGTCTTCACGGCTCCCATTGGTGTGATATATATGGAGCTGCAGTTTATTTCTAGAATCCTCACTTAATACTGGTTTTTGAATATTTGCTAGTACGTGCTCGCTGGATACTTGCTCAGAGGCTTTAAGTGTCCGCCAGTTCTCGTTCTTCAGCATACCCATCACACTCTCCCATGGCTCATGCAAACCTGCGACCATTTGACCTGCACTTCTTTGTGCACATTCAATAACACCGCTCAGTCTCATTTTGTGTCGATGCAGTAGCCTAACATGGTATGGTGAGTGTCTTGTAAACAGTCTTTGTTGTAAACTGGCTGCCTTTTCCCAGTACACTACCAGCGAACCAAAGTCTGGCACTTTCTTTAGCCTGGAGCCGATGTGATCATTTTATTTTATACCCCCACAAATTGGTACTTCCAGGTTTTTATATGAGTTGATTGATACCATTTGCGACATTGTTATTGCCATAACGGGATATTAAGGTACTTTTGGCTTTTATGAAACGCACAGTTTTACATATCTAGACACTTAAAGGAAATTTCCAATCTCTGTACCATTTTCAAATATTATCAAGATCTAACTGGATATTTGTGCTACCTTTCCATTTAGTATTGCATTTTAGATAAGTGCATCAACTGCCAAAAGTCAAAGGCTACTATCAATGTTGTGAGAAGGTCATTAGTATACAAGAGCTGGCCAAAAATATGGAAGCGCCACGAGAAATGCTGCTTGAATATAAATACAGATACTAGCTAAGTCTGCAGGTTGCGCTGTTGTATTTGACCACGAACGACACCTGTACAATGGCCTCAGTACGTTGCAAGTGTCAGTCATTATGTCGCAGCTATGAGAAGTCGAACGTGGAAAAATTATTGGTACTCGAACGGTGCGTGCTTCCACAACCAAGGGAACGGAAGTGTTTGGTGTTTCAAGAAGCACTGTATCGAAGATTTAAACAGCATACATGGAAAGCAAAAAGACATCATCACTAAGTCACAACGAAATTGTGTGTTCAATGATTGTGGCGGATGATGACTGAAGAGGATTTTGACTAAGAATTAGAGGACGACAGGTGCAAAAAGCACTGCAGAACCGAATATCGCACTCGCAAACACTGCCAGCACCGAAGTAGCGTGGAGAGAGCTCCATGAGCACGGAACTGTATAGGGAGCTGGAATTCCAAAACTAATCATTAGTGATGCTAACGTCCGTAACAGAGAAACGTGATGCCGAAACCACGGAACCTGGAGCAACGGAAGAACGTCATTTGGTCGGATGAGTTTTGTTTCACTCTGATTCCCACTTCTGGCCGAGTTTACATTCTAAGAGTGAAACAAGGTGGTGGTTCGCTTATAATCTGAGCAGCCATATTGTGGTCTTCCATGGGGTTCATGATTACTCCGTGAGGTCGCATTACTGCCAGATACTATGCTCTCGTTAAATCAGTTCCATCCCATCTACCATATTCGCTCCCCAGTTGTGATATTGTGCTCCAAGATGACAGGACCCCGTTCACACAATTCGCAGCGTCCAGGACTGGTTTTGTGAGCTCGAGGCTCAATTATCGCGTCACCTCTGGCGACCACGGTCACAAGATGACAATATTATTGAGCCTTTGTGGTCTAAATAAAATTTTTGAAAACATTATCATCGAGCTTTTAAAATTAGAATTTAAAGATTAAAAACAGACTTGATCGCAACTTTTTGTTTTTATTGGAGTGACCGGTTTCGATTCTATTTAAGAACCATTTTCAGACTCCGGAACGGTGGATGGACTCCGTAGAGCAAGTCGCGCCGACCTTCGACGATGGAATAACTGCTTCCAGTGGCGAAGGTCGGCGCAACTTGCTGCAGGGCGTCCATCCACCGTTCTAAAGTCTGAAAATGATTCTTAAATAGAATCGAAATCGATCACTCCAATAAAAATAACAAGCTGCGATCAAGACTGTTTTTAGTCTTTAAATTCTTTGTGGTCTAGTTTGGAGGGAAGGGTACGTGATCATTCTTCACTTCCATCATTGTTATCTCCACTTGCGCTATTTTGCAGGAAGAATGGTACAACATTCCATCGAAAACAATACTGGACCTGCATTTATGCAATCCGAGATGACTAGAAGCTGTTCTGAATGCCGAAAGTTTTCCTACAGCGTGTCAGACATGACCATGTGTTGTACTTCTGGTGTGTGCACAATTTTCTTCACCCTGTGTACATCACAAGCCAACGGCCTTGTCGCATTGGTAGTGCCAGTACCTTCAGATCACCAAAGTTAATCGCTGTCGGGCGTGGCTGGCACTTGGATGGATCACCGTGCGAGTCTGGCAAGTATTGTTGGCAAGTGGAGTGCACTCAGCCCTTGTGAGACCAACTAAGGAGCTACTTGATTCAGAAGTAGCGGCACCGGTGAGGACAACTTTCTACAGCCGGGATAGCTGTGTGCTGACCACGTGCCCTAAGTATCCACTTCCTGTGACACCTAAGGGTTGAAGTTGACACGGCGGTCGGTCGGTACCATTGAGCCTTCAAGGCCTGTTCGGACGGTATTTGTCTGCGTCTGCGTCTACATCCATACTCCGCAAGCCACCTGACGGTGTGTGGCGGAGGATACCTTGAGTACCTCTATCGGTTCTCCCTTCTATTCCAGTCTCGTATTGTTCGTGGAAAGAAGGATTATCGGTATGCCTCTGTGTGGGCTCTAATCTCTCTGATTTTTTCCTCATGGTCTCTTCGCGAGATATACGTAGGAGGGAGCAACATACTGCTTGACTCCTCAGTGAAGGTATGTTCTCGAAACTTCAACAAAAGCCAGTACCGAGGTACTGAGCGTCTCTCCTGCA
This sequence comes from Schistocerca gregaria, assembly GCF_023897955.1. Classification (NCBI taxonomy): domain Eukaryota; kingdom Metazoa; phylum Arthropoda; class Insecta; order Orthoptera; family Acrididae; genus Schistocerca; species Schistocerca gregaria. The sequence goes on along the minus strand of NC_064927.1, from coordinate 125,225,002 downwards.
GAGTCTTCCACTTGAGTTTATCTATTATCTCCGTAACGCTTTCGCGATTACTAAATGATCCTGTAACGAAGCGCGCTGTTCTCCGTTCGATCTTCTCTATCTCTTCTATCAACCCCATCTGGTACGGATCCCACACTGCTCAGCGGTATTCAAGCAGTGGGCGAAGAAGCGTTCTGTAACCTACTTCCTTTGTTTTCGGATTGCATTTCCTTAGGATTCTTCCAATGAATCTCGTCTGGCTTTGCTTTACCGACGATCAACTTTATATGATCATTCCATTTTAAATCACTCCTAACGCGTACTCCCAGATAATTTATGGAATTAACTGCTTCCAGTTGCTGACCTGCTATATTGTAGCTAAATGATATGGGATCTTTCTTTCTACGTATTCGCAGCACATCACACTTGTCTACACTGAGATTCAGTTGCCATTCCGTGCACCATGCGTCAATTCGCTGCAGATCCTCCTGCATTTCACTACAATTTTCCATTGTTACAACCTCCGGATATACCACAGCATCATCCGCAAAAAGCCTCAGTGAACTTCCGATGTCATCCACAAGGTCATTTATGTATATTGTGAATAGCAACGGTCCTACGACACTCCCCTACGGCACACCTGAAATCACTCTTACTTCGGAGGACTTCTCTCCATTGAGAATGACATGCTGCGTTCTGTTATCTAGGAACTCCTCAATCCAATCACACAATTGGTCTGATAGTCCATATGCTCTTACTTTGTTCACTAAACGACTGTAGGGGACCGTATCGAACGCCTTGCGGAAGTCAAGAAACACGGCATCTTCCTGGGAAGCCGTGTCTATGGCCCTCTGAGTCTCGTGGACGAATAGCGCGAGCTGGGTTTCACACGATCGTCTTTTTCGAAACCCATGCTGATTTCTACAGAGTAGATTTCTACTCTCCAGAAAAGTCATTGTATGTTTGTGTACAACGTGAACAACAGGTAACTAGCACACTTCTTTCGAGTACATCTCGAGTTACTTCCATACGTATCGCTGACTCACCAGCCAATATAAGTTTTTGCGATCTCCCTACCAAGAAATCCTGAATCCATTCACAAAGTCTGTTTGATACCCGACGTAATCGTACTTTCGTACAAACTATTAGTATGCTACTGCCTTTTTAATCTAAAGAACAAATGAACTTAATTTCAGGTTCTGGGCGGGCGTCGACATTATGGACGTAGTCCAATCCAACCCTGTCGCAATTTGCAGCCTTTCCTCGTTCTTTATTTTCAAAATCGTGCCTGAAGCTAAAGAATCCATTTGCTGTTGTGTAATATTGTCAGACGGTGTAGAGCGAGGTCCTTCGCCGCGTGGGAACGCCCGGGCACATCCTCATTACTGCCTGCAAGCCAGAGCCACCTGGGAGCCGCGGTGTCGGCGGATTTTCACGCCCAGTGCGCCTGCTTACGCAATCCGGCCAGAAAGCCGGCTGCCGGCAGCCGGGAGAAAACGATTACCGCGGCTGTCGCTTTGTTCTCTGCGCCGCCCGTACAAGTAGTAGCAGTAAAGTCTGCCCTCCAACCCACCGAGGCTGATCACAGGTGGCCGGGAGGCGCCGTTTGTAGTGCAGAAGCGCCTCGCCAGTGCAGCAGACATCTGGAATGTTTACCAGGGCCTGGGGTCAGATATTTATAAACATAGCGACATAACGCAGCGGTTACCATAAATGAGGAGAACGCCACAGGAATTGAAGTAAACCGTATAGTAACTGACACTAAAGCTGAGTATGTTACTACAACACTAGTCCAAGAAACAAAAGTCGCATACAAACGCGCCATCAGTTCCAGATACAGGTTACCTATCTAACGGCTTCCAGAGTAAACAAAAATCTGACTTTTCAGTATTCCATATAATTACAGACCGAATTTAAAAACCACCCGGATAGCCAAGCGCTTTCCCGCACTGCTTCAAGGAGTTGAGAAGGTGCGCCGGCGGCGGATCGAATCCTCGCGGCAAATTAACGATGAGACCCGGTGTCCGGCCAGACGGAGTGTGATTCTTAGGCGGTTTCCCACATCCGACTAGGCGAATACTGGGCTGGAACCCTAGTCCCGCCTGAGTTACATGCTTCGCGAACGTGTAGAAAGCGTTCCCACATCCCGGGTGGTAAGGGATAATGGGACAGCGACAGGTAATCCGGCCACACCTGAAATTAACCATACCAAATCTGTTAATAACCCTGGCGCCCCTGTAAGATATGGGACAAAGGCGAAACAAAAAGAAGAAAGAGGAGTGACCGAATTTAAAAATTTAAATTGCTTCATAATCTAACCATAAAGAGGTATAGTGTTACGTTAAAGGTTTAAAATAATAAATTAAGTATTGTAGTTAGAAACTGTGTACAGGTTTTCGCGCAGTGAAAAATACCGCTTATAAATTACCCAGACTACATTCATCCAGTACTAGAGGTGGTGGTGGTTAGTGTTTAACGTCCCGTCGACAACGATGTCGTTAGAGTCGGAGCGCAAGCTCGGGTTAGGGAAGGATTGGGAAGGAAATCGGCCGTGCCCTTTCAAAGGAACCATCCCGGCATTTGCCTGAAACGATTTAGGGAAATCACGGAAAACCTAAATCAGGATGGCTGGAGACGGGATTGAACCGTCGTCCTCCCGAATGCGAGTCCAGTGTGCTAACCACTGCGCCACCTCGCTCGGTCATCTAGTACTAGAGAATGAGAGCACTTAGCAACTTCCAACAAACCTTACACATAATTTCAAACTATCTCGAAACTTTCTCTCGTTGACACTCCCCACAGAAGAATAGAGAGAAAAAAGTGCTTCGCTTACTATATTTTCCCTGTTCATGTAGTAAAACTTCGGTAACACGTACGAAATATTAGTTTATTACTTCTTTACTGATAACTCTACTCGCAACATACTTTGCATATAGTATCCACAGATACTATTGACTGTAGCTGCAAAATTTTATTCGAGTCATAGTACAGGAGATATGACGTCATAAACATTGTGATCCGTGGAAAGCTTACCTTTCTTAAAAAGTTTTCAGCTGTTTATTACATGAGAGTTAGAATCTTCGAAGAGACTTTGGTTGGGTGGGGGGGGGGGGGAGGAAGAGGAGGGGGAAATATTCTTTTGCACGTAACAAGACAATGCCATATACGGGAGAAGAACGCCGGTCGGTTCTATGCAAAGTGGAGACGACGTCTGCACTAGTTACCTTGTTCAAGTGGCGTACAGACGTACATAAGTGCACGGCCTACAACGTATGTTGCCCACCGGCCTATCACAGACAGAAGTAGAGGGTTGGTTACATTTCACCTTCCTGCTGTGCGTATGTTGTTGTTCTTTCCTAGCGTATGCCGTAAATTCAGGCAAAGTCAGCTTGGTTCTTTGCTTCCCACTACGATATTCTGTTGAGTGCATCCTCGGGTTTGAGGTCAATGACTTGTATGTCCTCATTGACCTCGTCGAACCATCGCTTCTTGAGACGTCCAAGCACCGGGATCGACTTCCTCCTGGACCGTAAAAGAGGGTTTTTTGCCCTGGAGAAGTCGTCATTACTGGTAATACGCTCCTAAAGAGTTGGTGATTGATCCGACTACCATCGTTTCTCTTATACATTTATTTTTCATAAGGCTCAGCCTCGTGACACCCATGAACCAGAGGTTCAGCACGGGAAAATCGGTCTTGCGTTATCTTGTTGAAAAATAACATCAAAGAGACCTGGAGCATTTGGCACTGCTGTCGGCCTTAACATCTCAGCAATATGACGGCCACCGTCCAGATTACCAGTTATGAGAACCAGAGGTGATCGTACTGTGTACCCCATAATATCACATCAGGTCCTGGGCCCATATGGCGATTATGAACGCAGTATGGCCACGTTCGATCAACTACGAGTATCCATATGTGAATATACATAGTCTGATGCTGTACGCATCAGAAACACGACTCTTCTGTAAAGACACGAGGTGCTATTCGCGATGGCGGTGGTGGTAAGTTCCTATGGGACCAAACTGCTGAGGTCATCGGTCCCTTGGCTTACACACTACTTAATCTAAGTTAAACTACCTTACGTTAAGGACAACACACACACACCCATGCCCGAGGGAGGACTCGAACCTCCGACGGGGGGAGCCGCGCAAACCGTGGTAAGGCGCCCAAGACCGCGCGGCTACAAGGCGTACGACTCGTGTGTCCAGTCTTGTCGTTGCGCGCCATTGTCGACACCTCTCTGCAAAGCCGGTCAAGGTTAGCAGAAAGCTGATGCTGCTACAGACGCCTTCGCATTGTCTGTGTCGATACGTGCCCTGCTGTTAACTGTAGTATCGGCTGCAATCCCGTCGGCTCCACTTTCAAATACGCGGGCCGCCGCAGTTACGCCGCATCGTTTTCGACAGCCACCACCGCTGCGTAAGGACACTGCCACGAATGATAACGCCGCTGCCAATGAGATGCAAGCACCCTCTCTCTGGGGCACCAGCGGCAGGTCTACTGAAGTTCGAACACACACTGTGTGTCTGCCAGTTGAATAACACTTACAGACTTTCATAGTGGCCAGGGCTCGACATCTTCTGAATACACATTGTATTAAAGGGTGACAGATTCATAAATCTTAAATATCTGTATGTATTTCTACATTGAAATCTATTGCTACCAAACTGACCCTGCAACTTCAGCAACAAACTTATGTATTACTTTTACTATTTGATATTAGATGTAGAATAAATTAATATTTGAATTCTCTGTTCAGGAATGGCATGTTTCTCATTCCTGTATTCACTAAAGAACCACACAACGTGCAGAGGAAGTCATAACGCAAACAAGACCATTTCATGATTCAAGTTATGTACGCGGCTGTACGATCCTGCCCGGGCGAGAGCAATACTTCCTTCCGACTGGATGCTAGTCGCATAGGGCAGTTGAGATCGAGCAATGGCTTTCAGTATGACCCTCCTGAAACAATCGTTCGAATTACAGTCGTGGGAGTCTCACTAATGCAAGCCACCGTTTCTCTGGACGATAAACCGCAGTCTCGATAAGCCACGATCCTAGCGCTGTCGAATTCTAACAAGTGTTATTAGGCGTTTCTACTTCTTGAACGAGGCATAACACGACCTTCTCACAAACAACAAAAATTCAGATGTGATTTATTAATTACAAAAAAATTTCGTAATCTTTTTATACTGAATTATCTACGTTATGCGGTTGCGCGAAAATGCTAATCATACGCAAATCCCAGCATATCGGCCAGTTTCGATTTAAAAAGTGCGGAATTTGTTGTGGGACAGCGTGGAATATTCCCACTTCAGCCCCTATAGTTTCATGAAGTTCCGAAACATGGTGCAGCTATATGTAATTGTCAAACTTGCGTCTGTAGTGGAGGTGCGTTCGAACTAGAGAGCTTTCACTGAGTTTCTTTTGGCGGAAAATCAGAACATTGCAGATATTTATAGGCGTTTGCAGAATGTCTACGGTGACCTGGCAGTGAACAAAAGTACGGTGAGTCTTTGAACAAGGCGTCTATCATCGTCGCAACAAGGTCACGCAAACCTCTACGATTTTCCGCGTGCCGGCCGGCCGCCCACAGCTGGGGCTCCTGCAGTATTGGAACGTGCGGACACCCTCGGTCGATGTCACAAAACAGCAAAAGAACTTCTTCTTTTCCGTGACAACGCAAGGCCTCATGCAAGTCTGCGCATTCTTCCTCATCCACCCTACATCCCGGATCTGGCAACTTCCGAGTTTCATCTGTTTGGTCCAATGAAGGATGGACTCTGCGGGAAGCAGTACACGGATAGTGGGGAGGTTATTCATGCAGCAAGACTTTGGCTCCAACATTGAAACAGTAGGGTAGTATCATGTGGGCATACAGGCTCTCCAAGTAAGGAGACCTAAGGTCGTCGCTTTGATCGGAGATTATGTTAAAAATAGAGTTTTGTAGCCAAAGAGTGGGGAATAATATGGTGTACTGAAATCCTGAAAAAAAACAACGTGCGTTCAGGTGTTGCATAACTTATAGAACACCCCACGTTGATTCCATGCCATTTTGAAAATGTTTGCATGCTCTCTTAATGGCCTCATCCAGCAGTGTACATCCTTATTAACCGAATAAGTGTCTTTTTATTTGTGTTGAAGAAGCTATGCGATGTGCGATGTGTTTCGTAACTGTAAAAAGGCCTCATATACTTCATTGAATGGCAACCTGCCACAATGACCAAGAATGATCGCATCTGTGCTGGTTTGTAGTAATTTAAAATTTCTTGTATCTGGATGAATTCTTTGCGCCGAGAACACAAAGGACAGCGTCGACTTGTGCTGGCCTCCAGATTATTGGCTCAGACGCCGTATTCGTGATTCACTCGTGTGGCCGACGTGCTAATAGCGGTCACGTTCCCTTTCAATGAAGGTGCGCTGGCTGTGTTCCTACCGGAAACGTGATTCACGCGAGCGAGCAGTCGGGGTCTGTACACCATGCAGCTATTGTGTGAGGTCACGGACATACAGCGCCGCCTTTTTGTAGTACGCATCACGTGTACAAAGACCCGACCACTCTGAAGAGTCACCACGAATTATTTCAGTGCAAACCCGCCTTCGTAGCCGAGGCCGCTAACTCACGTCCGTGTGGTGGCTCTCGACTCGGACATGGCGAGCTCGAACCATGCTCGTAGAAAAAAATTCGGTGCCAGTATTTAGTCGGCAAGGGGTGGGACTGGTCACCAGTCTCTGCGCCAATGTTCTGCATTAAATTCCAAACCTCTCAGCAATGTCTCATGGAGTGATAGCACGTCATACTGCTGATGATCGGTCCGTCGGATGGTGACGTTAAGCTCGGAGGATCCCTTGGTGCTATTCGGGAGGAGTAGGAGTGTGCCAGCATCGTGTTTCACACTCACCCTTCACTCATCACCACAGAACATAAAGCATTACACCATCCTACGCATACACTCATTACGTAGATATTTTCTTCTTTTTTTGTGAGTCACCGGGTTTGTGACTGGTTTGATGCGGCCCGAATTCCTCTGTTGTGCCAACGTTTTCATCTCAGAGCAGCACTTGCAACCTACTTCATCAGTTATTTGCTGTATGTATTCCAATCTCTGTCTTCCTTTACAGTTTTTACCCTCTAAAGCTCCCTCTAGTACCATAGAAGTTATTCCCTGCTGTCCCTTCTTCTTGTCAGTGTTTTCCATATATTCCTTCCGTCGCCGGTTCTGCGGAGAACCTGCTCATTCCTTACCTTATCAGTCTACCTAATTTTGAACATTCTTCTGTAGCACCATATCTCAAATGCTTCGCTTCTCTTCCGTTCAGATTTTCCACAGTGCATGTTCCACTACCTTCATTGCTGTGCTCCAAACGTATTTTCTCGAAAATTTCTTCCTCAGGTTAAGGCCTATGTTTGATACTAACAGGCTTTTCTTTGCCAGGAATGCCTTTTCTGCCAGTGCTAGTCTGTTTTTGATGTCCTCCTTGCTCCGTCCGTCATTGGTTATTTTGTTGCCTAGGTAGTAGAATTCCTTAACTTCATCTACTTCGTGACCATCAATCCTGATGTTCACTTTGTCGCTGTTCTCTTTTCTGCTATTTCTTATTACTTTCGTCTTTTTTTATTTACCCTCAACCCATATTCTGTAATCATCAGTCTGTTCATTCCATTCAGCAGGTCCAGTAATTCTTCTTCATTTTCACTCAGGATAGCAATGTCATCAGTAAATCTTATCATTGATATCCTTTCTCCTTGAATTTTAATTCCCCTCTCCGACCTTTCTTTTATTTCCGTCATTGCTTCTTCGATGTGTAGACTGACCAATAAGGGCGAAAGACTACAGCCCAATCTTACACCCTTTTTAATTTCATAACTTCGTACTTCCACTCTTACTGTTGCCTCTTGTTTCTTGTACAAATTGTACATCACACGTCTTTTCCTACAGCTTACCCCCATTTTTCTCAAAATTTCGAACATCTTGCACCAGTTACATTGTCGAAATCTTTTTCGAGGTACACTAATCCTATGAACATGTCTTGATTTTTCTTGTGCTTCCTTTATCAACGACAACATCAGAGTTGTCTATCTGGTGCGTTTTCCTTTCCTAAACCCAAACTGATCGTCATCTAACAGTTTTCTATCCTATTGTTTTGTACATTATCGTTGACAGCAACTTGGATGCATCAGCTGGTTAGCTGACTGTACGATAATTTTCGCACTTGTCGCCTCTTGCAGTCTTCGGAGCTTTGTTGGTGACGTTCTTCCGAAATTCTGATGGTAGATCGCCACTCTCATACATTCTGTACACCAACATGGTAGTCGTCTTGTTGATACTTCCTCAGATGAATTTATAAATACCGATGGAACGTTCTCCACCTCATTTGCGTTATTTGGTCATAAGTCTTCCAATGTTCTTTTAAATTCTGACTATAATACCGGATCCCCTATTACATCCACTGCACTCTATATGTACACTTAAGGCACAGCTTACATGTACCCTAAGGAAAGCTACCATCGTGCGCTGAATAAGAAAACATTTTTCCGACTAGGCAACTGAACCTAAGGAAACTATCCCTCGAGGTCCCCTAGCCAACATTACAGTGTACTCTGATCTGCTTTTGTCGCCCTGTATCTTCGAATTATCTGAGTACAACTATGAGCAACGCAATGGATTAAATACGGCAATATTTCTGCAGCCGCTTACTGTTACTTTTTATCTAAGTACAGAGAGTGTTTCACTATTGTTGGTTGAAACGAAAGGGGAAAGTAGAGGGCAATGAAACAAGCAAATAATCGTAACAAGCATAGGTCTGGAAATCAATGGTTCTCCCGATACGACGTTTTATGTCTGAGTACGTGAACACCTTACACTGAGGCATTAACTTAGATGACAAGTCATGGAATAGCGATACGCACGTATACAGATGGCGGTAGTATCGCGTACAAAAGGCACTGTATAAAAGGGCATTGCATTGACGGAGCTGTCATTTGTACTCAGGTGACTCACGTGACTAGGTTTCCGGGATGATTATGGCAGAACGATGAGAATTAACAGATTCTGAACGCGGAATAGTAGTTGGAGCTAGACGCATGGGACATTCCATTTCGGATATCGTCAGTGAATTCAATATTCCGTGATATAACCTAGCGTAAAGAGCTTACCGAGAATACCAAATCTGAGGCGTTACCTCTGGCCACGGACAACGCTGTGGCCATGGGGTTTCACATAACGACCGAGAGCAGCGCTGTTTGCATAGGGTTGTCAGTGCTAACAGTCAAGCAACACTTCGTCAAACAACCGCAAAAATCAATGTGGGTCGTAAGACAAACGTATTCGTTAGGACAGTGCGGTGAAATGTGGAGTTTGTGGGCCTTGGCAGCAGACGACCGACACGAGTGCCTTTGCTAACACCACGACACTGCCTGCAGCGCCTCTCGTGGGATCGCGGCCATATGGGTTGGACCCTAGGAAACTGGAAAACCGTGACCTATTCAGATGAGTCCCGATTTCAGTAGATAAGAGTTGATGGTAGGGTCAAGTATGGTGCAGGTCTCACGACGCCACGGATCCAAGTTGTCAACAAGACGCTGTCCAAGCTGTTGGTGGCTCCATAATGGCGTGAGCTGCAATTACATGGAATGGTTAAAATGGCTCTGAGCACCATGGGACTTAACATCGGAGGTCATCAGTTCCCTACAACTTAGAACTACTTAAACCTAACTAACCTAAGGACATAACACACATCCATGCCCGACGCAGGATTCGAACTTACGACCGTAGTAGCAGCGCGGTTCCGGACAGGAGCGCCTAGAACCGCTCGTCCACAACGCCCGGCTTACGTGGAATGGACTGGATCCTCTGGTCCAACTGAACTGTTCATTAATTGTAAATGTTCGGTTACTTGGAGACTGCATCCATTCGTGAACGTCATGTTCCCAAACAACGATGTTTTCACAGCGCCACAATTGTTCGCGATTGGTTCGAAGAACATCCTGGACAATGATTTGGCCACCAGATCGCCGGACATGAATCCCATCGTACATTTATAGAGCGTAATCGAGAGGTTAGCTCATGCAGAAAATCCTGCCTCGGCAGCGCTTTTCTCAATTGTGGACGGCATTAGAGGCAACATTGCTGAATATCTCTGCAGGGGACTTCCAACGACTTATTCAGTCCATGCCACTCAACGCCACTCCGTCAAAAGGAGGTCCGACGCGACATTAGGAGGTTCACATGACTTATGTCACCTCAGTGTATAGCGCAGTCTCGGAGGATCCAAACTGCAGATATGGACTTTTTTACAAGTGTTCCACACGGCCGTCGTTCATTTGAAGGTGCGCTGCAGCACGTCTCCTCGTACATGTTCAGAACTCCAAAGTGTTTGCGAATTATTTGACAACCACTCGAAATGCATTCCCAGCGTTCATGGTCGCTATCAAAATGACTGGAGTACACCAGAGCTTTTAAATGTCACAAAAAAAATTAATTGGTTCAAGTCGGGAGACTTCGGAGGCCGTCGTACTGGCGATTGACGACGAATATACCTACTGTCGAAGATCCATGCTGCTTATGCTTGAGCAGTTACATGAAACTGTGCCGTCGCACCATCATTCATGTACCTTATAAGCATTCTTTCACCCATAAGGAACATCGTCCAAGAAGTTGATTACATTTTGTTCCAAGAAAAGGAGGTACACAGGACCAGTAAGTGAGATAGGTACGAAATGCGACCGCATCAAAGAAAGCATTGTTCTCCGGACGACCTATGTTGCTTTGGATTATTTACTTCTTTCATCATCCTCTAATATCTCTTTCTTTTGTAACTACAACAGTCAAACACAGTGTATACTCTGTAAGCCATTGTACAATGCATGGCGGAAAATTTTGTTTCTGTAGTTTGTAAACAGACACGCGAAAAGTTGCTTAGTGCAGTTTTACGCAGTAAAGATAATGGGGAACCCAGTAAAAACGATAAACTGCGAAACAAAACAAGTGCATTAAATTACATAAAATCCAGGAAACAGAGAGCATATGGTATCAAGAAGATAACAAAAAACTCACTGCTGATGCTGAAGCTTCAGCAAATCATATCTGAGGAATAAATAGAAAAATAAGTTTTGTTTTGCTCAAGGCAGGTCCTCTACACAAACAAACACGGAAAAAGAGCATCAACCTCAAGATGATTATCCAAAAGGATTTCGCGGAATAAAGTAGACTTTCTTCAAATTTAAGCTCCCAGAAAGACCCGCCCCGATAGCTGAATGGTCAGCGTGACGGACTGTCGTCCGTTCGATTCCCGGCTCTGCTCAGGGACTGGGTGTTTGGCTGTCTTCGTCATCATTTCGTCCCCATCCGGTGCGCAGGTCGCCAAATGTGGCGTCGAATCTAATAATACCTGCAACAAGGCGGCCGGACCCGCCCCTTAAGGGGACTCCTGGCCAATGACGCCAAACGCTCACTTCCGTTTTTTAGTTCCGGGAACAATACTGATACACTTGTGTATGGTCTATACCGACCTGTTACGATGCTGGCACCGCGTCTCCGAATTCCTTCCACATCTGCAGTCACGTCTACTTGATAAAGACTCCACAAACTGGAACAGTACCCTACAATTGGTCGCACTAGCGTCTTGTATGCAATTTCGCTTACAGATGCACCCCACTTTCCCAAATCCGTTCCAACAAATCTAAGTCTTGCATTCGCTCTCGGTAATACTGGTTTCATATGTACGTCCCATTTCATATTGCTACTTCATATTGTTCCAAAATACTTACATGATCTGTCGCACTCAATATGTTCGCCACTAATCTGTAACAGGACACTAGTTGATTCTTTATCTTCGTTAGTATTATCATCTTGAATTTACTCACATTTATATCCTCTGTGTATCAAAGCAGCCTACATCAATTAATACAGGCAATTCCTCCGGTCCAGATTTTTTATCAGTAACGTTTCTACCAGATTACGCTAATACGATAGCTTCATACTTAGCAATGAAATACAATCGCTCGCTCTACGAAACATCCCTACCTAAAGACTGGAAAGTTACACAGTCACACCAATACTCAAGAAAGGCAACAGTAGCAATACGCTGGATTACACACCCATATCACTGGCGTCGATTTGGGGTAGGACTGTGCAACATGTACTGTGTTCGAACATTATGAGTTACTTCTACGAAAAGTGTCTATTGATACATAGTCGGTACCCAGTTACAAAATATCGTTCTTGTGAAACACAACTAGCTCGTTATTCTCACGAAGTAATGAGTGCTATCGACAGGAATTTCGAATTGAGTCTATATTTCTAGATTTCCGAAATGCTTTTGACACAGTTCCTCACAAGCGGCTTCTAATCTAATTGCATGTCGGTGGAGTATCGTCTGATTTGCGCGACTGGATTCGTGATTTCCTGTCAGAAAGATCACAGTTCATAGTGACTGACGGAAGGTCATCGAATAAAACAGATGAGATATGTGGCTTTCCCCAAGGAAATGTTATGGGCTCTCTGCTGTTCCTGATCTATAGACAATTTAGGAGACAATCTGAGCAGCTCTCTTAGATTATTCGGAGATAGTACTGTCATTTATCGTCTTGTAAAGTCATCAGAAGATCAACACCAAGATCAAAAAGATTTAGACAACATACCTGTATTGTGAGAAATGTGGCAATTGACCCAAAATATTTTAAAAATGTGATATCATCCACAGTAGTACTAAAATGAATCCGTTACATTTCGGTGACACTATAAATCACACAAATCTAAAGGCTCTTGTTCAACTAAAATCTTGGGGATTACAATTACAAATAACTTAAACTGGAACGACCACACAGATAATGTTGTGGGGAAAGCGAACCGAAGACCGTTTTATTGGCAGAAGACTTAGAAGGTGAAAAAGGTCTATTAAATCGACTGTCTACTCTACTTTTGTCTGTCCTTTGCTGAAGTAGTCCTCTGCGGCGTGGGGTTGATGGAGGACATAGAAAAAGTTCAATGAAGGGCACTCTGTTTTGTATTATCGCGAAATACGGGAGAGAGTGTCATGGACATGATACGCGAGTTGGGGTGAGAATGATTAAAACAAAGGCGTTTGTCGTTGCGGCGAGACCTTTTCACGAAATATCAATCTCCAAATTTCTCCTCTGAATGTGAAAATAATTTGTTGACGCCAGTCTACACAGGCATAAATGAGCATCATAATAAAATAAGAGAAATCACGGCTCGCACGGAAGGATTTCAGTGTTCGTTTTTCCCGAGCGCTGTTCGAGAGTGTAACGATAGAAAAATACCTTGAAGGTGTTTCGATTAACCCTTTGCCAAGCACTCAATTGTAAATTGTGGAGTAGTCATGTACATGTAGATATTAAGGAGAGTTGTCATTCAAAACACGTGAGTTTTAGTCGAGGGCTTTCAATATTTGTTTAAGGCGATACTTCCCTGCAGACACAGTCATCGTCAGCGAATATACTGACAGTGCTGTATATTCTACCTGTTCGTGACCGTGTACCGCGAAAGGAAAACAGGCAACTTACAGGTGAAGTAAACAGTGAGTTCTTGGAAAAGTATTTCCGATGCTGAATAATTAACCATCATCTGAAGGACACGTGCGGGAGAGGCTTCTTTGTCTCTTTAGCATGTTAAATCTCGTCAGAGTATTTATCAACTTCACTGCGTGACGGTATAAAGAAAGAAAATTTTGGTTCAGCATGGAGCTTTATATCAAGATCCAAAAGTTTATAACAGCTTGCCGGTAAGTATCAGACAAGAAATTGAAAATCCTGAATTACTCAAAAACAACTAAAAGAATACCTTATTTGCCACTCCTTCTGTAAGATTACTTGGGCATAGAGAAGTAAATTTTGCTTACCTCTGATGCTTGCATTAAACAAATCTTGACGTATCTACCATGTTGATAGCTGATAGTGTTCTGCGCAAAGTTACGAAAATGCTTTGTTTGACGTATTACATAAAATCATCATCAAAACTGTTTAAGAGAAGAAGCAGTGCGTTTTTTCAGTGTCGCTGTCTTTCTCCTAACACACTTATTATTATATAAGAGGCAGTCAAACGAAAACCAGGCAGAGGGAAAAATGTAAGTAAACAGCCTATTATTTCGAAAGTAATCGCGTTAACTGTTAACATATTTATCCCTCTGTGAGACAAAACAATCGAAGCCTTCATGGAAAAATCTTCGCTCATGCCTACGAAACTCTGATTGTACCTATGCTTGCATCTCTTCGTCCGAAGAAAGTCGATGGCTACGAATGTCTTTCTTCAGGGTTCCAAAAATATGGAAATCGCATAGGGAGAGATCGGATAGAGGATGTGTAAGGGACTTCTTACGAAACTTTTGCAGCGTAGTCGAAACAACCTTAGCAACATGTGAGTGGGCTTGGGAACCTTTTAGGCATCCTCCATACAGCCCCAACCTCTCTCCACTTTATTTTTGTAGCCCTGAAGAGAGACATTCGTGGCCGCCAATTTGTTAGAGACGAAGAGGTTCATTCCTGGGTGCTATAATGGTTCCGTACGCAACCACAAACATTTTTTCTTAAGGGCTCTGACCATCTTGTCTCACAGTGAGATAACTGTATCAACATTATTTTGAAATAATAATTTTCCTTAGTTTTTATTGTTCTGACCCGTTTTCATTTAACTGTCCCGTATATAAAGTCATTTAGAAACAATTTTCATAATTATACATATTGTCGTGTTTTTTATGAATTTAACTATCTCTGAATAACTCCAGAAGTTGGTAATTGGTACTAGTTGTAGTTGGTTGTTAGTGCACATAACAGTAGTAGCCTCCCTCCCCCAGTCGTTGCTTCTGCCTGTTCGTGTACAACTTGACTCGTTCCACTTCCCCAGTTAACACGCCCCACGATCATTTCATTTCATCAGAGAACGGAGTATAAAGTCGAATAGGACAAGGATGTGAAAGGAAATCAATCGTATCATTTTCAAAGAAACGAGAAATTCACGTTACGCGCTTTAGAGAAACCACCGACAAATCTAGGTAGTCGAGCAGGAATCTGAAACTCGCTGGTCCACAATACGAGAAGGCTGCAGCGGAATGCAGCAACAGTTGGCGAGGACAGGTGCAGGGACAGGCAATGGACGTTAAATATACGTGTAACGCTCCGCGCGTAAACAGGCGAAGAGATTATGTCACTGGAAAGAGTAACACGTGCAAAACTCAGAAGAGTGACCGTCTGGGATGATCTAAAGCGAAATGACCACATAAAACAGATTACAGAAAAGGCAGATGCAGAACTAAGAGTGACTGAAACAATCTGAAGGGAATGTAATTCATCCACGAATGAAGTAACTTAGAAAACATTATTTCCACCGTGTTTAGACTACTGCTCATCAGCCCCAAATCCTATTCCTGATTATGTAAGTAACACTTAAGGAAACTAGAGATATTTTCACGGGATATTTCAAACTGGGAGAAAATTTTCGAAATGTGGTGATGCAAAATATTTGAAATCTTCAGAAAAACAGTCACGTTTATACAATATCTTCAAAAACCAAGAAGGAACACTAGGAATGGAAGTCCAGGAGAGAAGTGCTTGCGTAATTCAGGACCGCAGTCCTTCTCTTCTACTGTTCAACCTACACATGAAAGAAGCAATGAAGGAAATGTAAGAAAGGTTCAGGAGCGCAATTTAAATTATGAATGAAAGGGTTTTAAAGACATTCAGACTGAGTAACAATTAGACAATCTATTGACTGCAGTAAAGTCTACTTAGCCACAGAAATATCATCAGCGAGTAAGCCAAGGAACGACGGAAACACTGAGGACTAGCAGGAATGAGATCAGCGACAAACGTATCTTCAAAATTGGCAGCCGTACAGTAGACCTAGACAAACTGAAGAAATTCTACTTCTTGACGGCGAAGTAACACGTGAACACGAAGTAAGAAGGACGTAAGGATCAGATTAGCACAAGCGACGAAACCATTGTGTGTCAAAGGAAGTCTACTAATTTGAAATACAGACCTTAGCCTACCAAATAAATGTCTTTGGGCAGTTACAAAATCAAAGAAAGTAAAGTAGAAGGATTTTTACACTTGTTGTCGCCGAAGAATGTTGGAAATTAAGTGGGTCGTCGTGTGACTAGGGCCTCCCGTTGGGTGGCCCCGTCACCGGGTGCAAGTTTTTCGTCAGTCCCTAGAGCAGAGAAAATCTCCGACGCAGCCGGGAATCGATCCCGGGCCCTTAGGATTGAAATTCTGTCGCGCTGACCACTCAGATACGGGGGGCGGACGGAAATTAAGTGTCCTGATAACATTTGGAGAGATTCTCCGCAAAATTGGTGAGAAAAGGAATATGTTGAGAACACTAACCGCCTCCGTAGCTGAATGGTTAGTGTTCCTCCGTTCGGTACGGAAGGACCCGGGTTCGAGTCCCGGCATCGTCTCAAGTTTTTCTTAGGAAGGGAGATCTGGAACGGGGTTAACTCAGCCTCGTGTAACCAGATAAGAAGCTGCTGGAATAAAGAAGAAGTGGCGTCATCGTTATTCATATACTGGTAACAACGGCTGGAAGGATTGGCGACATGCTAATCGCATGTCTCTCGATCATAGATCGCTCCTGGTACTGCCTTGCACACAGCAGTCGCTCGTTCGGAACGGGCTTATTACGTGAGTGGTGTTTACTTATTTCGTCACCAACTAGAAGAAGGGATCGGACGACAGAACCTGTGTTAAGACATCAGGGAATGTAAAACTTCCCGGCAGACTAAAACTCTGTGCCATACTGGGACTCGAACCTGGGACATTTGTCTCAGGTGACAACTTGCACGGTACTGGAGGGAGTCGTAGAGAGTAAAATCTGTAAGGGAAGATAGAAATCGGAATGACAGCAAATAATTTAAACGGACGCAGAATCCCTAAGATTGGCGATCTTTTGCATAAGCTCGAAATTTAGCGCGGACTTCAGTGCGAGATACTTACAATCGTCTTCACAATGGAACTCTGTCTCGAAATCTGGCAGAAAATCCAAAGAGATTCTGGACGTATCTAACTATGATCGCAGCAAGACGCAAACAATGCCTTCCTTGTGCGACAACAGTGGAAAAACTATCGATGACAGTGCTGCTAACGCAGAGTTACTAAACACAGCCTTCCGAAACTCTTTTTCCGTAGAAGACGAAGTAAATATTTCAGAATTCAAATCGAGAACAGCTGCCAAAATGACTAGCTTGAAGATAGATATACTCGGAGTAGTGAAGCAGCTTAAATCACTTAATAACAGCAAGTCTTCTGGTGCAGATTATATAGTAATTAGGTTCCTTTCAGAGTACGCTGATGCAATAGCTCCATACTTAACAATCATATACAACCGCTCCCTCAACTAAAGATTCGTACCCAAAGATTGAAAAGTTGTACAGGTCACACCAATATTCAAAAAAGACAATATGATTAATCCACAGGCCCATAACACTAATGTCGATATTCAGCAGGATTTTGGAACATATATTGTGTGCGAATATTATCAATTACCTCGAAGAGAGAGGTTTGTTGTCACACAGTCAACGTGCATTTAGAAAATATCGTTCTTGTGAAACACAACTAGCTCTTTACTCTCGCGAACTGTTGAGTCCTATCGACAAGAGATTTAAATTGATTGCCAACAGGCTTTAGTCACCGTTCCTCACAACCGTCTTCTAACCGAACTGCGTGCCGATGGAGTATCGCCTCAGTTGTGGGTCTGGATTCGTGATTTCCTGTCAGAAAGGTCACAGTTCCTAGTAATTGACGGAAAGTGATCGAATAAAACAGAAGTTATATATACCCCCCACCCCCCAAGATAGTGCTATAGGCACTCTGCTGTTCCTTATCTATATAAACGATCGAGAAGACAATATGAGCAGCCGTCTTAGGTTGCCTGAAGATGATGCTATCGTTTATCGTCTACTAACGTCGTCAGAAGATGAACCATTCAGAGACGATATCTGTACGGTGCGAAAATTGGTCAATAACGCTAAATAATAAAAAGTGTCATGTTATTCACATGAGTGCTAAAAGAAATCCGTTAAACCGCGGTTAAACGATAAATCAATCAAATATCAAGGCCGTAAATTCAACTAAATACCTAGGAACCACAATTACGAACAACTGCAACTGCAAAGAAAGCATAGAAAATATTGTGGGAAGGCGAACCAAAGACTGCGTTTTATTGGCAGAACACTTAGAAGATGCAACAGATCTACTAAAGAGACTGGCTACACTACGCTTGTCTGTCCTCTCTCGGAGTACTGCTGCGCGGTGTGGGATCTTTACCAGATAGGATTAACAAAGTACACCGAGAAAGTTCAAAGAAGAGTAGCACGTTTCGTATTATCGAGAAATAGAGGTGATAGTGTTACGGAGATGATACACGACTTGGGGTGGAAATCATTAAAACAAAGGCGTACCTCTTTGCGGCGGGACATTCTCACAGAATTTCAGTCACCAAATTTATCCTCCGAATGCGAAAGTATTCTCTTGACGCCACCTACATTGGGAGAAACGATCATGATACTACGGTCGCAGATTCGAATCCTGCCCCGGGCGTGGATGTATGTGATGTCCTTAGGTTAGTTAGGTTTAATTAGTTCTAAGTTCTAGGGGACTGATGACCACAGCTGTTAAGTCCCATAGTGCTTAGAGCCATTTGAACCATTTGAACCATTGATCATCACAACAAAATAAGGGAATTCATTGCTCGCACGGAAAGATAAAGGTTTTCCTTTTTTGCCCGTGCGCTGTTCGAGAGTGGAATAATAGAGAATTATTGTGAAAGTGGTTCGATGTACCCTCAGCTATGCACTTAAGTATGATCTGAACTCATCAATACAATCTAAAAGAACAATAAATAAAAAAAACAACATTTTTGACATCAGAATTCTCCTAACGGTTGAGAATAAGCCAGTGTTTGTGTGCAACAGACGGAAACAGAAGAGGGATTCTCTACGTCCCTTCCGTGGGTCGTATCTCGCTACTGATAAGGTACTGTTATCTTACGGCGTATCCTTCAGCGATCAAGATAACTTTCGCGTTCTTTGTTACTGCCTGTTTGTTTCAAGGTCTGCGGTTCCATCAACATCCAACTTACGCCCTGGTTCCATAATCTTGCGGCAGTTCCTCGCTCCCCAATCCATTTCCTCCCGTCGTCCTTGCTGAAACATCACAGAGGTATTACTTGAAAAAAAATCTTGAGCTATTTCTTTGTGTTTGGCATTCATGTGAATCAAGGAAGTCGAGTTGATTGTCAAAAAAATGGACAAATTACTTTATGAAAGGCATAACGCCTCAGGAGACTAAAGAGAAGCTTGATAAACATTATGGTGACTCTGCACCTTCGATTAGAACAGTTTGTCAGTGGTTTCAAAATATTCGGAGTGGCCATATGGGCACAAGTGATGCTGAACCTTCTGGACGCCCTGTGGAGGTTTCGACTCCAGAAATTATTGATAAAATCCATGATATAGTGATGGATGACAGAAGAGTTAAGGTGCGTGATATTGCTAGTGCTGTGGGCATCTAGAATGAATGGGTACATAATATTTAGTATAAACATTTTGACATGAGAAAGCTATCCGCAAGATGGTTTCCGCGATTGCTCACGTTTGACCAAAAACGGAATCGTGTGAAGTGTTGCAAGGATGATTTACAGCTGTTCACCGGCCGGAGTGACCGAGCGGTTCTAGGCGCTACAGTCTGGAACTGCGTGACCGCTACGGTCGCAGGTTCGAATCCTGCCTCGGGCTTGGATGTGTGTGATTTCCTTAGGTTAGTTAGGTTTAAGTAGTTCTAAGTTCTAGGGGACTGATGACCTCATAAATTAAGTCCCATAGTCCTCGGAGCCATTTGAACCATTTACTCTTACGCGTAAATATTTCTCTCCGTTAAGAATAACATGTGTAGTATCTGTTGAATTTGTCAATACTTTCACAAGGCTGGTATGATATTCCGTAAGCTCGTATTTTGTTCATTGGGTAACAGTACAGAAATGGATCGAACGCGTTACGGAAGTCTAGGAACACAGCATCAACCATGGCGCCGTTATATATTGCCTTCTGGGGTCATGGACGAACACAGTGAGCTGGGTTTCACACGATCGTCGTTTTCGGGATGCATGTTGACTGCTAATGAGATTTTGTGTAAATATAAGGGTGGGCGCGGGGGGGGGGGGGGGGGGAGGAGAAAGGAAAGCAACTGTTGGTATCAGCTGCATCAGGACTTTGTGCGGTATCAATGGCGACGAGTGAAAATGTGTGCCGGACCGGAATTCGAAGCCGAGATCAGCTACTTACTAGACAGTGGCGTTAACCACTGCGCCACCCGGGCACATCTATACCCTCCATGCTCGCTACTTAGAGGTTTCCTACTGGAGGCCGGACGTGAGTGTGCATCCGCACTGAATGTGATGGATGCATTGCACATCAGGGCGAATTAATGATACGAACGCGTGTCTATTCTTCAGGACATGTCCGGAAGAACAGATATCACGCATTTACATAATTCACCTAATGAGATTTTAGGTCTCGAGAAAGGCAGTACTACACTAACATAAAACGTGTTCCAAAATTCTACAACAAACTGACATGAGCGGTATACGCCCATAGTTTCGTGCGTCTTTTCCAATGTCTTTCGTGAAAGCGACGTGACCCACGATTTATGTCCAATTGCTTGGGAAGTTTTGTTGTTCTGCGACGTACGGCTCACTGTTTCTATGAGAGGATGAAGATGTTTCACACACAGTATGTACAATCGTAGAGGTATCCATTAGATATAGAGTTTTTCCGTTGTTAAACGATTTTATTGATTTTTCTGTCCCGCAGTCATTTACTTCGATATCTGTCATTTTACACTAATGGCCATTAAAATTGCTACACCACGAAGATGACGTGCTACAGACGCGAAATTTAACCGACAGGAAGAAGATGCTGTGATATGCAAATGATTAGCTTTTCAGAGCATTCACACAAGGTTGGCGCCGGTGGCGACAGCTACAACATGATGACATGAGGAAAGTTTCCAACCGATTTCTCATACTCAAACAGCAGTTGGCCGGCGTTGCCTGGTGAAACGTTGTTGTGATGCCTCGTGTAAGGAGGAGAAATGCGTACCATCACGTTTCCGACTTTGATAAAGGTCGGATTGTAGACTACCGCCATTGCGGTTTATCGTATCGCGACATTGTTGCTCGCGTTGGTCGAGATCCAATGACTGTTAGCAGAACATAAAATCGATGGGTTCAGGAGGGTAATACGGAACGCCGTGCTGGATCCCAACGGCCTCGTATCACTAGCAGTCGAGATGGCAGGCATCTTATCCGCATGGCTGTAACGGATCGTGCAGCCACGTCTCGATCCCTGAGTCAACATATGGGGACGTTTGCAAGACAATAACCATCTCCACGAACAGTTGGACGACGTTTACAGCAGCATGGACAATCCGTTCGGAGACCATGGCTGCGGTTACCCTTGACGCAGCATCACAGATAGGAGCGCCTGCAATGGTGTACTCAACGTCGAAGTTGGGTGCACGAATGGCAAAACGTCATTTTTTCGGATGAATCCAGGTTCTGTTTACAGCATCATGATGGTCGCATCCGTGATTGGCGACATCACGGTGAACACACATTGGAAACGTGTATTCGTCATCGCCATACTGGTGTATCACCCGGCGTGATGGTATGGGGTGCCATTGGTTACACGTCTTGGTCACCTCTTGTTCGTATTAATGGCACTTTGAACAGTGGACGTTACATTTAAGATGTTTTACGACCCGTGGCTCCTTCCTTCATTCGATCCCTGCGAAACTCTACATTTCAGCAGGATAATGCGTGACCGCATGTTGCAGGTCCTGTAAGGCACTTTCTGAATACAGAAAATGTTCGACTGCTGCCCTGCCCAGCACATTCTCCAGATCTCTCACCAATTGAAAACGTGTGGTCAATGGTGGCCGAGCAACTGGCTCGTCACAATACGCCAGCCACTACTCCTGATGAGCTGTGGTATCGTGTTGAAGCTGCATGGGCAGTTGTGCCTGTACACGCTTCCAAGCTCTGTTTGACTCAATGCCCAGGCGTATTAAGGCCGTTATTACGCCCACATGTGGTTGTTCTGGGTACTGATTTCTCAGGATCTATGCACCCGAATTGCGTGAAAATGTAATCCCATGTCAGTTCTAGTATATATTTGTCCAATGAATACCCGTTTATCATCTGCATTTCTTCTTGGTGAAGCAGTTTTAATGGCTAGTAGTGTATTATCTGGTAGTCCAAAAGCGCAGATTTGTTGATGATAAAAAATGGAAAAATGATGATGTGACAACACAATAACATTACTAGGAATAGCGATACAACTGCTCCGTACTGTGGTTGAACAATGTTTACAATCAAATTACTTACAGTGTTGCAATGATAACTCATAAAATTCGAAGTAGAGCCCTGGATTTATTTAGTGATTTCGCCAGATTACACAAATTTTAAAAGCTCAGTGTTAATACGAAGATTTTAAGAGAGGTGAATGGGTGCGCCTGTGGGAAATTCTGCTTTTAGGCGGAACAGTTGTTTCAAAAACGGAGGTCTATTTCATCCCAATGCAAAAAGCATGTCATTAGTATCACATTATGCAGGCTTGGTACAGTCGCAGTATAGTGTTGGAGTCATTCCTGTGAATTGTAGATGTGTCAGGAAGCAATCGTGGTTAAAAGAGCTGCTCTTCCAGACCGTGAAGGCCCACGGGGTGTCTACCGGCCACCGTGCCATCCTCTGCCTAGGGGTGTCATGCAGATATGGTATGGAGAGGCATGTGGTCAACACAGCGCTCCCTCGGCCGTTTTGCAGACTTTCCGGACCGCGGAGCCGCTACCACTCAATCGAGTAGCTCCTCGAGTGGCGTGACGAGGCGGAGTGTAACCTGCACCAGTCCTTCCGCCGAGGAGAAAATCCTTGGTAGTACCGCGAATCGTACCCGAGTCCTCCGCATTGCACCCATTTACGCTGATCACTGTGCTACGGAGACTCGTGACTAAATGCCAAACGGCAAATATTTTATATCAGCCGTCTTGGTTAAGCGACGTCGCGAAGCCAAGGTCTGTGTGGGATAATAGGCTCAGTACACCCAAAATATGTACCCTATTTAGCTTAGAAGCATTCCAGGGCTCACGCCAAGTCTGGAAGGTGTTCTGGGTCACCAAACGATGTCATCTCTAGTTATGCCTATATTACCTGGTCAGTAAAGTCTGTCCTTCCTCTTGGCTTCCATCCGTTCTGCACTTAGCAGTTATTTTGAATGTTAAGTAGTGGTCATAACATAAAAAAAGTCGACCATTTCTCCCCCCTTAGCGCATAGCAATTTCGTTTGGGATGGAAGATGCTGTGAAACAGCAGATGCAAATGTGCTAATATGGCGTATAACGTGGTGTTGTTGTTAACTGCTGCTTGTGCGGAAGGTTTACGAACCAGCAGACAGGACTGATTACTGTTGTCAACAGTGGCAGCATCATAGACGTTTACTCGCCTTGTGGCTAAACTCGTCGGCAGTTTGTAATGCGAGTCTCCTCTTGGACAGGTGTGCTTAATGATACGTCTTCAGATTTGAGAAATGGCCACTTACACTGAACTTGTTGGTCAGAACCGGTTCAGTGCTAAGAAGCAGCTTACGGAAACCAATAAATCTGCACTAAACAGTACCAAACGCATGTTTCTGAAGTTTAAAATCCCAAGATTGATTACAGCATCTGTCTACAAAAAATATCTTATCTGAATCACCAAGAG
Source organism: Schistocerca gregaria (assembly GCF_023897955.1). NCBI lineage: Eukaryota > Metazoa > Arthropoda > Insecta > Orthoptera > Acrididae > Schistocerca > Schistocerca gregaria. The sequence continues at coordinate 125,201,251 of NC_064927.1, read as the reverse complement.
AGGTAGCGCAATGGTAAGATATTTGACTCGAATTCGGGAGGACGGGATTCGAATCTGTCTGGCCTACTAGCTTCAGATTATCTGCAGTTTCGCAAAATAACGTAAAGCGAATGCTGTGGCGGGCCCTTTGAAGAGGATACGGCTGATTTTCTTTCCTCATCCGAGCTTGTGCTCCGTCTCTAATGACATGGTCGTTGACAGGACATTTAAGTTCTAGCCGGCCGGGATGGTCGAGCGGTTCTAGGCGCTACAGTCTGGAACCACGCGACCGCTACGGTCGCAGGTTCGAATCCTGCCTCGGGCATGGATGTGTGTGATGTCTTTAGGTTAGTTAGGTTTAAGTAATTCTAAGTTCTAGGGGACTGCTGACCTCATAAGTTAAGTCCCATAGTGCTCAGAGCCATTTGAAACATTAAGTTCTAATCTTTCTTTCTTTTCAATTTCACGAATGCTCCACAGGCGGAGTCGTGCAATACCTGGTTAACAGTGGTTATTATATGTCTGCCACTTGGGTTTTTATTCTCTATCAAATCCTCCAGTATGGTGTGGGGAAGACTGTTGCATTGTAAATAGCCCGTCTAGATGCCTCTACCCTTCCTAATCACTTTTCACAGCACTTCTTCAATTCCCCGGTGAACTGTTCCATTTAACATCTTATCCGTGAAACTTCCCCTTAGAAAAATTTATACAAGACTGTGCTTAAACTGACACACAATATTTTTAGCTCAACGCAATCTGGCTTTCAATAATCCCTGCAAAAGAATGGCCCTGACTAACATTAACCTATACGTTTCACAAATCACTTACCTCACAAAAAAATCTTCGTTACTCGAACTACTGAAATACAGCGAGCGCCACTACTGCCAGCTAACTAAAAGATTCAAACTACGGAAGGCACTAACTACTGATAGGCACAGTTAGCAAATGAAAGATTTTAATAGAGAACAAACAATGTATTTACCTTAATAGTCATAATATATATCAGTTCATGACATCAATTCTTACAAATTTCAAAACTCCGCCATCTCTGTCCCCACATCCACCACTGCGCAACGCTACGCGCTGTTAGCATCCAGCTGCCGCTGCCCAACACTACAATGGCAGACAACAATGCAAACCAGCCACAGACTGCACACGGCACAGCCAATGATTTTCATACAGAGCGCTACGTGGCGGCGGCGTTACCAAAAAAAAACAAACCTAAACAGCCTACTTACATCCGTCCGGATTTTGAGGGCCCTTCTAAAACATTACATTACAAACCCTTCAATCTATATCATTTCGACCACTGCAAATCTACAGATCTCACTTCGGTAAGAATGGGCAATTCTACGAGGGTCAGTCAAAAAGTAATGCCTCCTATTTTTTTTCTACGTTTAATTGTCAGGAAATTTAAATGCAATTACATAGGTTGAAAACCACAACATTGAGGATCATTTTGTCATTTTTCAATGTAATCTCCGCCCATCTCTACAGTTTTGGTCCATCTTTGAACAAGGGCATGTATCCCAGCACGGTAAAAATCACAGCTCTGCTTCCTAAGCCATTGACGCACGGATGTTTTGACGGCCTCCTCATCTTCAAAATGAATCCCACGATGAGCTTCTTTTAGTGGCCCGAACAGATGGAAGTCTGATGGTGCCAGGTCAGGGCTGTATGGGGGATGAGGCAAAACTTCCCATCCAATTTTGACAATCTCGTCAGAGGTGTGACGACTGGTGTGTGGTCTTGCATTGTCATGCAAAAGAAGAACATCTGCCATTGATTTTGTTGGGCGAACTCGCTGAAGACGTGCTTTAAGTTTTTTGAGGGTTGTGACGTATTGAACAGAATTTATTGTGCATCCCTGCTCCAAAAAATCAACCAGAATCACACCCTCTGTATCCCAGAAAACTGTTGCCATAACTTTCCCTGCCGATCGCACAGTTTTGAATTTTTTCTTCCTCGGCGAGCTTGTGTGACGCCACTCCATTGACTGCCTCTTTGATTCGGGTTCATAAAAATGCACCCATGTTTTGTCCCCGGTCACAATTTTTTTCAGAAACTCATCTCCCTCCAAACGGAAGCGCTGCAAGTGTTGGGAGGCTATTGTTTTCCTTGCCTCTTTATTCTGATCGGTTAACATTCTTGGAACCCACCGTGCACAAACTTTTGAGTACCCCAATTGTTTAATAATAGTGATCACACTGCCTTTACTAAGAGAAATAATGCGACACACTTCATCTGCAGTCACCCGACGGTCACCACGAATGATGTCATCAACTTGCTGAATGTTGTGTGGAGTCACTGCACTCACCGGCCTGCCGCTCCGCTTTTCGTCAGTCAACGGTGTTTGCCCTTCAGCTTCCTTACAACGACGAACCCATCGTCTAACAGTGCTGACATCCACTGTCACAACACCATACACCTTCTTCAGTCTTTCATGAATGCGTATGGGCGTTTCACCTTCTGCATTCAAGAATTCAATCACACAACGCTGTCTCAAACGAACATCGATGTCGGCCATCTTACAAACTTCTGCTGTGCTGCCACCTGTTGACACAGAAAGTTACTACTGCAGTGGATTGCAGAAGAAGGTTTGAGGAATGGCGCCAAATTCAAATTTTTCACTTAACTTAATTTTTTTAAGTAGAAAAAAAATGGGAGGCATTACTTTTTGACCGACCCTCGTACATCTAAATCTACGTACAAATTCCGTAAGCCAGCGTGCGGTGCGTGGCGGAGGGTGTCCTGTGCTACAACTTGTCGATTCCTTTCCCATTCGCAGATAGAGCGAGGAAAAAACGACTGTCTGTATGCTTCCTTATGAGCCCTAAATTCTCGCATCTTATCTTCGTAGTCCATACGCGAAATGTGCGTTGGAGGCAACAGAATCGTTCTGCAGTCAGATTCAAATGCCAGTTCTCTAAATTTTCTCAGCAGCATTCCTCGAAAAGAACGTCGCCTTCCCTCCAGTGATTCCCATTTGAGTTCCCGGAGCATCTCCTGAACACTTGCATATTGTTCGAACCTACCGATAACAAATCTATCAGTCCGCCTCTAAGTTGCTGCGACGTCTTCCTTCAATCCGACCTGGTGCGGATCCCAAACACTCGTACAGTACTCCAGAATAGGTTGCACTAGTATCCTATATGCGGTCTCCTTTACAGGCGATAAGCACTATGCGACTCAACATTTGAGGTCATCAGTCCACTAGAAGTTAGAACTACTTAAACCTAACTAACCTGAGGACATCACACACATCCATGCCCGAGGTAGGATTAGAACCTGCGACCATAACAGCAGCGCGGTTCCGGACTGAAGCGCCTAGAACCGCTCGGCCACAGTGGCCGGCGTTACTTAGGAGTGACGACAAAAATGTATTACTTATGAGGAGATGTTCGACCATAGTACCCCATTCTCTTTAAGTCCTTACGCACGATCATTGTAATGGGAGGACTACTGGCAGCACTGTTATGATGTGAGTCGTCAGCCGCTATGCTGGTACAGAGCCAAATGTTATGCCCATGTTGCTACTGATAAATGGGTGGAAGGTGGCCAAAGAGATCTGTCGCCGCTGGAATCTGGATAGGCAAGCAAAAAATTAGTTGACATAAGTACAGTTTAAATAAATACAATTTACTCAACTTGTGCGAAAGAATTGCTACATTGTTGACAATGTGGGTAGCTATAAGCAGTGGTCCAACAAGGGTGTACGTCGAAATACACTGAATGTTTGCCAGTAGAGCTATCGATAACTCCGTGTAACTTTCGGCAGCAACTTGCAACTATAATCAATCTTGAACTAGCAAACTGATGGCCAGGTGACCACCGATTCATTGATCGGTAGCCTAGGGGTTCTTCATTTGTGACGACGTTCAAAGCGCCACTCATGGTGCTCACGGTAATCTTCGAGGCACTGGCTCCCGCAGTATCGATAGGTAACGATAGCACACCGTGCGCTGATTTCATGCAACGTTTTACAGCCACCCTCCGCTATGCTGTCCATCAGTACATCAGATCTGACTGGTTTGGGTTTAGCCGTGGTTGTTCCTTCGCGTTTCCACCTCATATCCACATCACCAATAGTCTATTTGGGCGGCTTTAGAAGAGCTGAAACACTGAAATGTCCGTGATGGATTAAACCCAATGATTAGTCCATTTTCAAAGCCACTGAGCTCTCTTGACCGACCCATTCCGTTGTTTCTGCTTCGCTACAGACAATACATTAACTCCCCACCTTCTTTTGTAGTGGAAGGTCCACCTCTTGTGACATATGGTGGTCACTTCCGCGTTGCGGAAGGGTGTCCGGATATTTTTGATCAGGTAGTATATATCTGTTCAGTTTGATGCATCGGTACCATAGAATGAGATATTTTAATTCACAGATGTATATACAAGGAATCCCAGAAACGTTGCAACAGACTATGAGGTGTTGCAGAGGGTGTTTCGAGGATCCAATCCAGGATAGGAACCCACGCCCGGAAACGCTATCTAACGCCACTACAGAGAGACGAAGTTATAGGCGCTGGCGCCTGCCAGTAGGCCACACCTTCAGCAGCAAACGTGACTTTGTATGCTGATGTGCTGCATTTTATTTTTCTCCAATTCTTTTCAGCATACAGGAGAAAAATTAATTTCAGATGGAAACCTATGTCTGAAACCGAATCCGCCAAGGCAACAGAGCATAGCATAAGAGATGCGACAATAAAGTAATGAGACTCATTGAAAGAAAATATTGCTTACCGTTTTAGTCATGTTTAGTGTTGTCTCCTTCAAAGTAGTTCATTTCTGGTTGTACACACTTTTTCCAGCGCTTCTTCCGTTGATGGTAACATATCTGGAACTCATCTTCTGTAATATCCTCCAAGACCCTCGTCACAGCTTTTTGGACATATTGTGTTGTTTGAAAATGGTGTATCTTGACCGCCGTTTTGACTCTTGGAAATAGGAAAAAGTCGCACGGAGCGATATCTGGTGCATAAGGTGGCTGTGGTTTGCTCTAACAGATCGGTTGCTACATTTTTCCGTGTTTCTCGCTGTTGTGGTGTGAGCTTTTTGGGGACCATTTTTGCACAAATCTTCTTCATACAAAGATCTCCAGTGATTATTAGACGAACCGTTTCTCGACTGATGTTCAATTCTTCTGCAATCTTTTTCAAGGATAACCTTCGAGCAGATCGTACGAGTTTACACACCCTGGCCAAGTTGACATCTGTCCGTGAGGTTGATGGTCGTCCACTGCTGTATCCATCTTCAACATTCGTTCTGCCTTCACTAAGCATTTTATGCTAACGAAAAACTTCAGCTCTTGACATAACGTCCTCTCCAAAAGCCTTCTGAAGCTTACCGTAAGTTGTCGTCGCGTTTTCACCCAATTTAACGCTTTAGAAATGGCATATCTTTGCGCAATATTATGTGGGTGCATTTCTGTGACAAGAGACACAAGCACCTGTTAACTTGAAACTTCCTGGCAGATTAAAAGTATGTGCTGGACCGAGACTCGAACTCGGGACCTTTGCCTTTCGCGGGCAAGTGCTCTACCAACTGAGCTACCCAAGCACGACTCACTACCCGTCCTCACAGCTTTACTTCTGCCAGTACCTCGCCTCCTACATTCAAACTTTACAGAAGCTCTCCTGCGAACGTTGCAGAACTAGCACTCCTGAAAGGAAGGATATTTCGGAGACATAGCTTAGCCACAGCCTGGGGGATGTTTCCAGAATGAGATTTTCACTCTGCAGCGGAGTGTGCGCTGATATGAAAATTCCTGGCAGATTAAAAGTGTGTGCCGGACGGAGACTCGAACTCGGGACCTTTGCTTTTCGCGGGCAAGTGCTCTACCAACTGAGCTACCCAAGCACGACTCACGCCCCGTCCTCACAGCTTTACTTCTGCCAGTATCTCGTCTCCTACCTTCCAAACTTTACAGAAGCTCTCCTGCGAACCTTGTAGAACTAGCACTCCTGAAAGAAAGGATATTGCGGAGACATGGCTTAGCCACAGCCTGGGAGATGTTTCCAGAATGATATTTTCATTCTGCAGCGGAGAGCACTTGCCCACGAAAGGCAAAGGTCCCGAGTTCGAGTCTCGGTCCGGCACATAGTTTTAATCTGCTAGGAAGTTTCATATCAGCGCACACTCCGCTGCAGAGTAAAAATCTCACCTGTTAACTTATTACAGCATAACTCACGATTGAGCAGTTGCATCGATGTTCCTCTTGGACTAGAAGTAACTTATGGACCAAGGTCAAAGATATTGTACCTACGGAAGTCTGCAGGGTTGCGACGTCTTGCAAAGAAAATCAGTCGCATTACTTTATTGTCACACCTCGTAGGAGACAAGCCTGTCCATGTAGCAGCTAGCACCACCATCTCCAGTAGCGATCATGACAATCAGTCCCAATCGCCGAATGACAAACAAGATTGCGAGTAATTCTTACGGTCCGTCAGCGGACAGTCACGTTTGCTACCGAAGGGGCGGCTAGTGGCAGGCGCCTGTGACTTCGACGCTCTGTAGCGTAGATGGATGGCGTTTGCGGACATCGGTTCCTGCCATCTATTTGTTCCTCACGACATCCTCTACAGCTCCCCCAAAGTTTGCAGCAACATTTCTAGGACACCCCGCATGTCGTCTACTCCTGCCACAGAGACGGCGTCGCCATTCTCGTACCTGGCATCCCGCGCCACCGGAGAAACTACTGAACGTTTTCCGGCGCGGCGGTTGCTGCTACTGTGGCCTCGAGGGTCGTGTTTGGTTTGTTGCCGGCCTCGGAAGTAGGGCCGTATAACGAGAGAAAGTGGAGCGGTAGCCGCGCGGCGCCGACTACTGTTTTGCCGCTGGTCGCACGCTCCCGCTTGCATGTTCGCTATTTTTCTGTTGCTTTCTCACCACGTTTCCTCCCTCTTCCCCTCCTCTCCTCGCTGCCCGGGGCGGTGCCGGCTACCAGGTTTTCACCTCGCGGTCAGCTATTTCTGCTTTCAAAGCTACGCGCTGGGGACCAGTTTTGCGCCTCGTCCATAATTACCGTCTGTCGCTGGCGGGGCCGAGGTTCACGGTGAAGGCCAGCTGACTCGTCTGCCTGCCCCAAGGCCGCGTTGTCTCTATTGCACGGTAATTCGCTGGCTTCTGCCACGAAGGAAGTCTCCACAAAGGTAGTCGTCAAGACTGCCACACACACAGTACTGTGTGAAGTCTCCTCACACGTAGAATGCTGCCCACTGCATACCAAGAGCGGTGTGCGCTATACTCTGAGATCCACTTATACTTTATTTTGATAGGCATCAACTCGAACTGCCATTAATAACGTATTAGGTCTACAACTACGCTTCCGCCGTTTTGCAATAGTTGACAATAAAGGCAAGTGATGGTGCAATGGTAATTCATACCTGTCATACAATACGCTCAGTTCATCTGTCAACACAATGTCATCAAACTATTAGTCGATTTGCGATTGCATCAAAAGATATTCACGATTGAATATGTCAATTTACGGAAGCAATTCTCGTCGTTTTGCGTGAAGTTTCAATTTTTTGCTTTCACGTGAAGAAAACTGCGGCTGAAGCTCAGAAAACGCCGGGTAAGATCTCTGGTGAGGCAACTATTAGCGAAAAACGTTCAGAGAATGGTTTCAATGCTTCCAGAACAGTCATTTGGATGTCGAAGACCGGCATGGCAGTGGAAGACAGAAGACTTTCGAAGCTATTGAAACTGACGGAAACAGTCACAGGAAATCGTAATGGAAAGCAACTGTCGCGTTTGAGCCGAGCGCTGAAAGACAAACGGCTGCAGTACATTGATAGACATGAAAAGGTGATTTTGCAGCATGGTAGTGCTCGATCCCATGTCGCAAAATCCGTCAAAACATATTTGGGGAAGTTGAAATGGAACGTCCTGTCCCATCCTCCAGACATTGCTGCCCCGGGTTACAGCCGGCCGTAGTGGCCGAGCGGTTCTAGGGCTACAGTCTGGAACCGCGCGTCCGCTACGGTCGCAGGTTCGAATCCTTCCTCGGGCATGGATGTGTGTGATGTCTTCAGGTTAGTTAGGTTTAAGTGGTTCTAAGTTCTAGGGGACTGATGATCTCAGAAGTTAAGTACCATAGTGCTCAGAGCCATTTGAACCCCGGGTTGCAACCTTTTTCGATCAGTGGCACACAGCCTGCTTGACCAGCACTTCAGGTCATACGAACAGGTGCGAAATTGGATCGACTCACGTATCTGCTCAAAAGACGCCCAGTTCGTTCATCGCGAGACTCGTATGTTGCCGGAAAGAAGTTTTTCACAATAAAGCCTGGAACACCAAGAAAAAACTGTGGAAGCAAATTTGTAGGTGTAATAGTTTCCCAAATCCACAACTCCTGTGGATACATATAGCTTGCAGTCAATGTATAATTCCACTGCTTCATATGTATGTCTCAGACAACCTTTTAGCTTTATATACAAACAATTCCTCGGGACAGAGAATCAAAGTGAAATGCAAGACAAGCCTTCAAATACCATATGAGAAGACTCATTTGATGGAAAATTTACATAAAAGTATCATAAGATTCCCATTATAAACGAACTGGGTCAATTTTACATGTGCCATATCTCGGAGAAACCGTAGTGTCATATAGTGTAGACAGTAAAGCCAGTTTAGAAAAGCCACCAAACTCCCGAGAGCGTACTAATAACATATCCCGTAATGCGAAACTTTGACATTACAAGACAGCTGCCTTCCCTGATGCGTTACTTGCCTCAGAAACTACACCTCTACGACTCCATTCAAAAGTTGATGAAACTCCGAAGTAATTCTAACCAAAATATATGGTCCCAGTAAAAAAAGCTTATGGATTAAAAGGAAAACTACGTACCTATATACAATACGAGGGAAATTCAATGACGCAATGTGTAGAAGACGTTTGAAGTCCTATGGTCACATCTACAGAATGGATAGCACTAGATTAACAAGAAGCTACTTAATATAACAAATTCAAAAAAGATACAAACTGCTTGGTTAGAAGAAGTTAAGCAGGACCTACGAAAAATAAATGCCACAGAAGCCACCATCAGACAGCGCAGATACTTTGAAATCCTAGTTGCAAATCACAAATCCGCAGAAAAAGCTAGAAGGCCCTCTGAAAAACAGTGTCCAGAGGAACTCAAGAAGCAATATAGCGAACTCATAATGAGATCCTGGGAAGACAATAAGAAAAAGAACGTGTCAGACCAACCTAAAATGTTCAGACGCGTTTTGTGACAGGCACTACGAAAAAAGAAGAACAAACACTACGAAATATTTGTTCTTTATTTTTGTTTATTAAGACTGTGGCAAAGCCAGTCATGACTTCAAAAATCCTTTCTTGCACGTGTGCTAATCTCCCACGTTTAGCAGAACTTCTGTGAAGTTTGGAAGGTAGGAGATGAGGTAGTGACGATAGTAAAGCTGTGAGGAGGGGTCGTGAGCCGTGCTCATGGAGCTCAGTTGGTCGAGCATTTGCCCACAAAAGGCAAAGGTCCGCGGTTCGAGTCCCAGTCTGGTACACAGCATTTATATGCCACGAAATTCCATGTCGAATAACATTGATTTACTACTGCTCTGTTCATAAACATCATGACATTATTGTACTGAAGGAATTAAATACAGGGCTACAATAAATAATTCATTCGTTTTGATGACTTTATATTTTTCAAAGTATTACATGGATATACATGACTGATGCGTGAAGAAAACCGTCCTCTCAACAAGTTTGCATTTTGCACTTTACAAATGTTCTATGAGTGAACTTTGATCACACGACACACGTCCAACCGCTAGTGAAGTTTGCTCCGTCCCTTATGTGGTAACGGATGTTAGTGGTCATCAGAGCAGCACTAATGTTCCAGTGTTCTTGGTGGCAGTGGTACATAAATGCGGTCTTGACTGTACCCCCAAAGCAAAGTCACAACGCGTTAGGTAAGGTGACCTGAGGGGGAGGGGGGGTAGAGAGGGGGTGGAGAGGGGGTGGGCGGGGGGAACGGAGCCACATCATCTCGTAGCGACGATGTAGTTTAAGTAGCTCTAATGAGAGGGTGCACCGCCTTGCTAGAAGGTGAAATTGTCGGAATCAGCAGTCAGTTATGGAAAAATAATAACTGAAACATATCAAGGTATGAGGAACCCTTCACAGACTTCTCACAGAAGAGAAACGGCCCATATAGATTCGTCTGCGGCACTGCACAAAAAATATAACTTTCGTCGAATCTCGTTCATGCGCCACAATTTCATGAGGATTTGCTCCACATCCTCACATTCTGCCAGTTAACCTTTCTAGAGCATCAGCTTGGAGGTGAAATGTCCATCTTCAAGAGCTTCCTGCGTTGTTATGTAAAACTGAAGACGACGGTAATAATCATCTGTTTTTAATTGTTGTACGAACTGCAAACAGCATGTTTGAAATGTAACCGCCGTCGTAAAATCTTCCACTCAATTTGCTGCAGTATTCCAAGTTTGTGGCTTGCGCGGATCGTGATCTTTTTGAACTCTGTGTGAAACTTTCCATCACCCTCTCCACGGCTGCATCTGGCACAACTCATCAACCCGCACTTTTCTATTTACGGCGACAATCCGTGTCCCTAAACTGTCGATACCAATGCACACTGCTCTCTTTACATGGTGGTTCTTTTCCATAACTCCTTCTGAATGCACTCTGCAATCTCATAACAAACAAACATCTCGCTTATTTCAACACACAAAAACTCCTTCCTTGATCTGTCGTTATTTTGGTAAGGCACTGCACTCTAATGCCAGCTGGTGGACACAAAGCAAACTCGTTGAGTTTACGGCTATATTCATGGAGCAATAGCATTTGTACATGTAATACTTTGGAAAATATAGAATTTGAAAACGAATGAATTATTTGTAGTAGCCCTGTGGGTCAGTGTTGCCACCTTCACCCTAAGTGAAAGCAATGCAGCGCCATCTTGTAAACGTAAGCACAGTTACTGTCTTTTGGTCAGTATGTACAAAGACTGTCACCACTATAACAGCCCATGAAGTGCTACTGAACAAGAGAGAAAAAAAAGACCTTTAGCTGAGGCCGCCGGTTGTATTCTAGTGGCGTCATTCACCTGATATTAGACAATCCCTACCTCAGAACTGCGACTTTCTTCGGTCTAAGGCGCTGCGGTCATGGACTGTGCGGCTGGTCCCGGCGGAGGTTCGAGTCCTCCCTCGGGCATGGGCGTGTGTGCTTGTCCTTAGGATAATTTAGGTTAAATAGTGTGTAAGCTTAGGGACTGATGACATTAGCAGGTAAGTCCCATAAGATTTCACACACATTTGAACATTTTTTCCGACTTTCTTCTGCCACAAGTTAAGTATTGTGTAAATTTAAATGATGTTGTCGACTAATAATACCGATACTTCAGTGGGTCCAAATGACATTGGGAATTCTTCACGAATTGCCGTTTCAGGATGCATTTAAATTTTGCTTATAGGCCTAATGTTTCAATTTGATTCAACAGGTTTGAAAGCGGGTGGTAAGGGCCAAAAACATGGAAATAAAAACTTACTAGAAAAATTCCAAGATAAAAAATCTGACAGAATGTTATCATGATGCACATCATTCCATTTGATAAGAGGATTACAGATGTGTAAGTGGGTTTCGTCTAAGCGAAGTTTTATGAAAGTTATTAATTAATGTGCAACAATTACAACGTGATCTTCTAAGTACGACTAATGGTTAGAAACGAGGTATTTTGACTTCCTTCGATTGAAAGACGTCAATTGCTTCAAAACACTTTTGTAAAATAATGTCAAAATTAATATGAGCTGTGTTCTCATATGAGGCTTTGCACGATTAGTTAACCCTAATCAAGTTGGGCCTTATCAAAAACCTTGTAAACGCTCTGGATACAGAAGTTGAGGCCTTCAATCACTTAAAAGAAAAGTTACCCAAATTAAATGAGGCAAAGCTGAAAGAGGGTATATTTGTTGGACCACAAATAAAAAAATTTCTGAGAGATCCAACCTTTGATACCACACTCACAGATATCCAGTTAGCTGCTTGGTCTTCTTTTAAAACAATTGAGAGGGGCTTTTTGGGTAATAGAAAAGACAAAAACTGTGTTACCATTGTGAATGATCTGTTGGACAACTATAAGAACATGAGGTGCAGAATGACGCTTAAAATTCACTTTTTACATTCTCACCTTGATTTCTTCCCGGAAAATTTGGGAGCCGTAAGCGATGAGCATGGTGAATGCTTTCATCAAGACATTCTTACCATGGAACACCGTTACCAACGCCATTGGAACCCTTCGATTATGCGTGACTACTGCTGGGGTCTTGTTAGGGAGAGTGATGAAACGGCGAACAAAAGAAGTAATCGCATTTTTCAAAAACCGAAGACGATTAAAGGTGAAAATATCTCCTGAACTAATTTGGACATTTTATTGGCATCATGTCCAAATCTACAAACAAAATAGTATTGATTTCAAACGCTCTGAATGCATTGACTTAATTGTGTCAGTTTTCGCTATTACCATTTTTTATTCTTCTGTGTATCTAGGAAATGTGACTTGAGTTTACCAGTGTATTCAGCACCCCAAAATTAGGTAAATACACCCGTTTACAAACCAGATGCAGAAAAAAGTTAAATTTGTTAACTAGTGTTATTAAACCCTCGTAAATTTTGCGATTGCAGTTGGGTATAAAACAGGACATTTTGTATATTTGGTATGTGGCATAGCCTACCACTGCAGATCTAACACTTTTAATTAACTAATAAATAACCTACAAATTATTACCTCCTTTGAATAAAATCTGGAGTAGTAAACTTTACGATGGTTTAGTAGCGATGAAACATTTCCCCCGTTACTGTTGTAGGGTTAATGGGAGCCATCCCCCACAAAACCGATCATGTCACTTTGAATGACTTTCAATGCATGTTAGTTAAGCTGGGGATTATTTCTAGAACAGAAACCAAATACGGAAACTTTAAACACGCAAAGAAAGCTGACAAAGTAAATAGCATTAAAAGGATCAAAAAGTAAAGGAATGAATAGTTTCAAGCAATTTTGCGTAATCGCCAAAAGTGACATGGAGCAGAACGACTGGGTCGCAGTTGTGTGGAGAGAGGAATGGAATTATACCACGCCCATAAGGGTCAAAATAGGTTATTATTCAATAAACTTGCACCACTAGAAAGCACAGAAAATAATGAAATTTTATTTACTGTGTTAACAGTATAGTGGGAAGCACACGTGATTAACATTGTAGGTGATTCAGTGGCGTACAGAGTGCGAAAATTAGTGCACAGAGTTGTCAGATATGGCAGCAACAATTGCTTTAACCCTATTAGGTATCGAGTCGAAATATCTCAACAAAAAAACTATCTATTCTGCATCTATATGATTACTCTGCAATTAACATTTAGGTACTTGGCAGGGAGTTCATCGAGCCACCTTTAAGTTACTTCACTCTCGAACAGCATGCAGGAAAAACGAACGCTAAAATCTTTCCGTGCAAGCTCTGACTTCTCTTATTTTATTATTATGATCATTTCTCACTATGTAGGTGGGCACCAACAAAATATTTTCACTCTGAGGAGAAAGTTCGTGACTGAAATTTCATGAGGAGGTCCTGCTGGAGCGAAAACCGCCTTTGTTTTAATGACTGCCACCCCAATTCATGTATCGTATCCGAGGCACTCTCTCCCTTATTTTGTGATAATAAAAAACGAGCTGCCCTTATTTGAATTTTTTCGATGTCCTCCGTCAGTCCTATCTGATGCAGATCCCGCATCGCACAGCTGTAATCCAGAAGACGGACGACAAGTTTAGTGTAAGCAGTCTCTTTCGTAGACCTGTTACACCTTTTTAATATTCTGCCAATAAATCGCAGTCTTTGTTTTGCTTTCCTGCAACATAATTTTGTGACCGTTCTAATTTAAGTTATTCGTAATTGTAGTCCCTAAGAATTTAGTTGAGTTTATAGCATTCATTCAGAGTTGTGTGATTTTTCGTGTAACAGAAATTTAGCGGATTCTTTTCAGTACTCATGTGGAAGACTTCACACTTTCCGCGATGTAGAGCCAACTGATCCTTTTTGCACCATACAGATATTCTGAATAAATCATTTTTCAATTCTTTTTGATCATCTGATGAGTTTACTAGACGGCAAATAACAGCGTCATCTGCAAACAATCCAAAAGGGCTGCTCGGATTGCCTCCTAAATCTTTTATATAGATCAAGAACAGCAAAGGGCCTATAAGGCTTCCTGGGGAACGATATATATTACTTCGAAAGAAATGATAATTAAATCAAGACCCTAATCTGCAGACAGCAACGGGGAAAGTTGAAAATGTGTGCCCGACTGGGACTCGAACCCAGGATCTCCTGCTCACATGGCAGACGCTCTATCCATCTGAGCCACCCAGGGCACAGAGGATAGTGCGACTGCAGAGATTTATCCTTTGCACGCTCCCCGTGGCTCAGATGGAGATCCCGGGTTCGAGTAGGTACCCAACACATCTTACGTACAGAAAACGGGGGTCGACCATTACTGACCAAAGTTACTAGAAAACTACCGTAGACTACACTTACTTATGGTAGTCTACTGTAGCCTACGGTAGTTTTACAACTCTAAGTGAGACAGAAAGGATTTTGCTCTGATGGGGGCGAGTGTTTCTGCCATGTTATTCAGACAAGAGCGGTAAGGTCGAGGAGAGAGATGAGGGACAGGCTACGTTGACAAGTACAGAAGACAGAGGATATGGAAATTGCAGCCACAATAGCTGTGTATTGATGGTGAAATATGATAGAAGAGTTGAACATCACAGATATAACGAACACAGGCATTCATAACCAGTTTCAGGCACCGTGAGGTTTCCCGAGAAGGACCCTGCAGGATAACACCGCTCTAATCAGTAATTGGAAGTATTAGCGTTTGTACAGGTTTGCAGATCGGAATATGTAGAATACTTCATGCTAGTTTAACATTCACTGCGTGCCGCCTTCATGGGATTAATAAGTGAGAATGCAACATCAGATAATCAGTTAACACTATGAATCTTCTGCCACTCGTAGTCATCTGCAGACTGTGGCTGCCAATACAGAAGCTACAAAAGTCGAAGGAATGAAGAAAATGAAAACTTTCATCATCACGATGTGCTACGAGCATCTGCATTCATTTACAATCAGTCACTACAAATCAGACCAAAGCTTATAGAAACTCTTTAACAGTATCAATATTACAGAATGATATATTCCTTGCTGACTTACAGCCATTATTTAAGAAGTAACCCATTATGACGAGAATGCTTTATTCCCCTCTGATATGCCTGATTTGAAACGAGCATTACTTTTTTTGCGTCTTGTGAATGCAGATTCCTGATACCTTTAGATTTGTTCTTTATCTCCAGCTCGCCTAAACTCAGAGCTCAAAATCACTGCACTATTTCACGCCTGATTGCCTCTTGTGCAATTTTTTTTTTTTTTTTTTTTGGTTACAGGAAGCTCTTGATAGAGCTTCGGCAACTCACAACCAAACTGTCACCATTTAACCTAACCTAGACCTCGGGCTATGCTACACATCAGTCTGTCGTCACAAGCTACACCCCGAATAATAATACAGTTCCAAGAGAAATATTGTCAGTATTCTCTTTTTGTTCTGTTTGCGGAGGTTTGGAATCGCTCGTCACAATATCATTAAGTCGCAGGTCAAAGCCAGCGACCGGTCTCCGTCGGTTCAATTGATCCACTTTTTTGGTCGATGGCATAGTTACAATTTCACACATACTTTACGTCTTAGTAAAGGTGGACGAATTTTATAGTATCACTGTCAAATAACCTCTTAAGCCAATATCATGCCGAAAGCAAAGTCAGTACTGTTCGTACGATAGCAGTTTGGGAAGGTAAGGAAGCCACTTCCTAGAACGACGGAAAGCCCCGTCCTTAGACAAACTGATGCTGCTCCATTGTTCCATTCAATGTCTCCCTGCCACCTTTCTCCACGCCTTCTGTTCTCTTGACCTTCATGGGTGATGCAGGACAGCGGTAGATAAACACTTTGGCTCTGCTACTCCCAATGATCAAGTCTGGACGCTGTTGGTTGGATCGATTCCAGCGAAAGTTCTCGCTGGACTGTTTGCCAGGAATACGTCGTTCCAGACCACATCCTTTCAGAAGAAACGTGAAAACGGAGACTAGAAATTTCTCCACCTGGCTTATCAGGTCGATGCTCACGAAATGTAAGGCATTCCGAAGAGAAGGCGACTTTAACAGTAGCAAAACGCCGGAAAATATTTTGCTCTAAAGGAAGAAAGAATGGCTGCACTTCCAGATATGCTTAACGTAGTATAGCTACTCTGAAACGACTAGTTTTTCCACATCCTTCCGATGTTTATGACTTAAAGTCGGTGACTATGTTTGCTCCCAGTCCCAAATGGTTCAAATGGCTCTATGGGACTAAACTTCTGAGGTCATCAGTCCCATAGAACTTAGAACTACTTAAACCTAACTAACCTAAGGACATCACACACATCCATGCCCGAGGCAGGATTCGAACCTGCGACCGTAGCGGTCGCGCGGTTCCAGACTGTAGCGCCTAGAACCACTCGGCCACCCCGGCCGGCCTTCCAGTCCCAAAAATCTATTGTACTTTAAATCGTACAATAACACAGCCCCTAAACGAATGTTGGAGTATGCTTAGCGTACAGCTAATGAAGTTTAAATCTCGCGACTCATATCACAACTGATAGACGCAGATACAGAAGTAAACTCAGTTCGAAATTTCCCACGCTATCCAGATGCCTCTCAAAATCTGTATTACTGTTTACTGACTTCTCGTAATTCTGATACTTGTTTAATTTTTGAATGCTCTGCTGTTGATTTTTAATAATTAAATACACAAATTAATACTGAACAAACTAGGGATGCATCGTAATTCTTGAATTATCGATCTAAATAGCACAGAATTAGAATTAAGAGTTGTTTGTGAAAGGTAAAGGAAATATGAGCCATCGGCGATATTCCTCGACACTGGCGCCACAATACCAGTGCACTGGAAACTAGTCAACAGGTAGAATCAGAATCGTCCTCCATCGTAGGCTACTTCTGGAAAGCTAGTAGTAACCAATTATATGGCTAAAGCTAATGTACTCACATTGTTAGTTCCAGTTAAAAGCACAACGTCAGTCAGTGTGTGGTATTCAGGCGTTTTCCGCGCAACTCTCTCCAGCCCATGAGATCAATGAACATCCGGTGCAGTTAAAGTGCGTTTAACGCTCAGCTTCATGCGTCTACGAGAACCAATTACGTAAGACAATTTTGTTTACGTTTCTATGGCAACGCCTTAGTGTTGCTGCAGTAGCAGCTATGGCTTTGAGTGTTGCAGCCGGCTTTTTTACTTCGCGGTTGAAAGTTAGCAGCAATGTTGGTAGCTGCCAGGGATCCTCTCTCGCCATAGGTAGTGCAGGCGTATGTGAGCTAGTTCTCTATCGCCGCCTCAGAACCACAACTTACGTGGCAATTAAAAACGAAAGCATAGAGAACGTAATTTTTACAATTTACAGATGCACCATCAGCGTCAGCCAGAGTATGGTATTCACGCATTTTCCCCAAATCTGTCTCTAGCCCGTTAGGCCAGAGAAAATCCGATGCACATAAAGTCCGTTTCACGCTCAGCTTCACGCGTCTACCAGAACTAATTACGTAAACGGATTTTGTTACGTTTCTGCCTTACGTTAAAGTGGTGTTGTGTCGACAGGAAGGGCTGTCAACCACAAAAGTAAAAATAATGTGAGTCCAGAATGGACATGTGTCCCTCACAGACAGACTCTAGAAAGCAAGAATAACGCGTAAGGAAAAGAATCATACTCACGCGCCCTCCCTGCTTCAGATACCTATAAAGGCCTGTCAGGATATGAGTGATACACTTTTATCTTTTCTGCTTCCAGTGAGTGCTGCAAACGTGTTTATTCCAAAGATAACCACAGAACTTTAAACCGTCTTGGTGTAACCGAATTTTAGCACTGTGAGGATCATAGTTAGGACGATAACGTCAATACTCTTTTCTTTAGTTACACCTCATGAACATCGGACGTTTGGACAATGGAAAACATATGTCCACTTCAGCAATATTTTAGACCAACGATTTCCAAACAGCGACCTCCGAAACTATTTTGTGCGGCCACCCGGGACGTTATTTTTTCGTCACAATTGGTATCATAAACGGTTTCGAATTATTACAGAGTCATCATTACATGAATTGCTTGAAAAGACGAAAAGGAGAGATAGTAAAACACTTGGAAATTAAATTACAAATCAACCTAATTTCTGCAGTGTTTTAATACTGTATTTTCACCGGCCAGTCCATGAAGTACGGAACATTCAAGATGCTGGCCTTAGCCTCATCCAATGGGAACTCAGTGGCCAAGGAAGCTGTGGGAACACAATTAGCAGATAACCTGCTCAACCGAGATGAGGGTTTCCAGTTTGGCAAAACATGGACGCCTCTTACTTTCCATGAGAAAATATGTTCAGTTATACAAGTAGATACAAGCTGACAGCTAACTATTCGTTTGCATGAGAATATTTAATTCACTTTGTTAATTTCAAGTCCATCATTCCCTTTAGATTTTTGATAACTTGTACGTAGTGATTTTTTCCACTGCGTACAAACCCTAGAGATTGATCGACGAGAGGACACGGGACAAAAAGGTATAATGAACTTATGTCCGGAAATTCATGGTTTCCATGCCAGAGACCTTTTGTTCAATACTACATTGCTACAGAGACTGCGATCTAATACATGTTGTATTATTCAGCCACAGTTACTGTATGCATCGAAAATGGTTTTCTTTTGTGCCTCAACTCATGAATGTACGAGCCGTAGCATGTTCTGTCTCACACGTTCACATCGGCAAGGCGTCTCCTCATCTGGAATGGGCTCTGTATAAACGATATTTTTGAGATGACCCCATAACCAGAAATCGCACGGGTTGGGATCTGGTGAACAAGCAAGCCATGCAACTGGACCCGTCGTCCGATCCACCGACCACGGAAGACACGACTGATTGTGAGATGCGTCCGGACGTTAATGGCGAAGTGAGCTGGAGCACCATCATGTAGCAGTCACATAACCCTTCGAATCATCAGTGGCACTTCTTCCAGCAGGGGAAGTAAAGTCACCCACAAGAAACCCCAATAGTTCCAGCATGTTAGGACGTAGAAGAAAGACCTGACCTAAAATACGGTCGCCAATTATCCCAGCGCACAAATTCTGGCTGCACTGACCCTGATGATTCGTTCTCACCATACCATGGGTGTTCTGCATACTATCCCACAAATGACCGTTGTGAAAGATCCCGGAATTGTGGATGGCTCGTGAAGAAAGCAGTGACAAAACCGCTCTCGATATGGAAAGTCTGTCACTAGTAAGCCCTGCACATGTAGGAAGTGATAAGGGTAGTAACAATTGTCACGGAGAATGTTGCACACTGTCGTCTCGCTTACCCTGTACTGGCGGGCCAACTGACTGGTACTGACACGGTGATTGCCTTCTTCAGTGTTAATCACATTTTCCTCCAGGTCTGGTGTCCGAACATTTCGGGTACGTCCTTCATGATTTCCTGCTCCCTGAAACGACCCTGTCTCAGACAAATGGCAAAACACTGTTCCAGACATTGAATGCTGTGGTGGTTGTCGGCGGAGATAGGTCTCCTGATACAACCATGTTGCCTGTCGTCCGTTCGCCATTTGCCTTTCCCTTAGTAAACACCGTGTCGGCAAGCGCTTGATTCGAATACGGAAACATCGTGTACAATGCTGTACCACATACACTTCAAGGCGAGTCAGCAAGAGAAGTGAATCGGACACAACATTACCACATTACCAATGACTATGGTAGGGGAGGGCGATAGGGAATGACATATGAGAAACAGTATACATATACACGAGGGTTGGAAAATGCGACACATGCAGAGGAAAGGACCTGGTGCGAACTACATGTGTGGCCATTGAAGAACACGCAAACATTGTGCCTCGTATATTTATCACGGCAGTGTACAGAACAATACAGGTTTTCACGGTGCAAAATGGATACAGCACAGCACAAATACAGCTGAAATGACAAAATTGCGTCTAAATGGCCTCAGAGAAGTCCCGTGCAAAGTTCACTACACACTACCAACACTGTGGGAGGCACTGAATACCATCTGCGTCACTATCATCTACACCATGTCTCAATCGACTCATGTGTTGTTGCACAGCACTGGCAGTGTCCTCTCAGATTGCAAATCACCTACTAAGTGGTGGTTCCTTTACCTTTCGTATGAGATGGAAGTCGCAGGGCGAACCGTCAGGAGGATACGGCGGGCGCTCCAGTTCTTTCCATCCCCAGCATCGCATCCAAGTTGCCGCCAGACTGACTTTTCTTCATGTTTTATGTCGTCATAAAGTATGGTGGCACTGTCCACAAGTTCAGGATGTTTCTCCTGAACGCCACGACATAATACCTGTCGCACCAAGAAGTCCTTGTAATACGCTGCAGTCACAGTTCTGCCATGTGGAATGAAGTTGCATACAGTCACACCCCTCACGTCGTACGTGGCGATCACCATCAGTTTCACAGGGGAAGGATTGAGACGGAAGTCCTGCCACTTTAGTGATCCGGCATGTTGCCACTCTGCGACCTAATGTTTAAGTTGCAGTTGGTATGCCCTGGTCCACAGTTCATCGAAGGTGATTTTTCGTGATAGGACGTTGTCATGGTCCTGTTGCCAATGTGCTCAGTGGCTGGAGCTTTTTGCATATTGCATCCACCGTTGAACTATCAGTTCATGCCATATCCACCGCAATGCGATTTTGCGCAGTTGTAACTATGACCGAATATGCTGTGGATGGTACATTTTTCGATGACCCCTCTAACTCCAGTGACGCCCATCGTCTGTCTGCATCCAGGAACTACTCGATGATGGCACGTGCCACATCGATTCGCATACTGACAGATTGTCGGAGTGTTGCTGATTACACGTTGCCACCTGTCCTCTCTGAAACATTCCTACCCACTCTACTGCACAGTACGGGAGTCCTTTCCACCAATCCACTTTTACATTCTCTCACGTTTCTCCATCAGAAAAAGATATTTTGATATATCCATCTTGCCTGACGCTCGCCACAAAACTGATTTCGCAGTGCATTCTGTGTTACTACTTGCATTCACAGAGCCATATGTTACCGTAAATACACAATATAATTGCATAGTTTTCACGCGACAAATAGCAGTGGATGTAGCAATTCCAGCCTGGATGCAAATTTAAGAATCTGTGCCCTAATATGTATGTATGAAGATGGTCACGTGTTACATTGATATGTTTGAAAATCCATTTAATTTTTGACGGGTTGCAATGTATGTATGCTAGAAGCAAAAAATAAAGTAATAAATAACGGTGTTAGCTCTGACACACACACGCTTGCCCCACAGTAATATGTAAAACGGTTTGAATTCTGCCAGTAACTCACATTAGCAAGCGCTGTCAGGTTATCAGCCGAAATCTCAGAACAAGAAGTAATACTGTTCCCAATGCATGCTCGAAACATGATGGAATAGTTTCTATATACAACTACACTGATCAGACAGAACATTATGATCACGTACCTAATAGCTGGAATGTCCACCTTTGGCGTAGATAACAGGCACAACACACGATCTTGGTTAGTCGGTGGAGGGAGTTGTCAACACACTTGCTCACACAAGTCACCTAATTCTCATAAATTCCAGGGAGGGGAGCAATGAGCTCTGACGCAACATTCAGTCACGTCCCCGATGTGTTTGATCATGTTCAGATCTGGCGAGTTGGGGAGCCAGCACGTCAATTGGAACTCGCCACTGTGTTCCTCGAACCACTCCATCATGCTCCTGGCCTTGTGACATGGTGCATTATCTTGTTCAAAAATGCCACTGCCTTTGGAAAACATGATTGTCATGAAGGGGTGTGAATGGCCTACAACCAGTGTACGATACTTCTTGGCCATCATGGTGCCTTTCATGAGCTCCACCGAACCGATGGACACCAACGTGAATGTTCCCCAGAGTATAAAGGAGCCGCTGCCAGCTTGTCTCCATCCCACAGTGCAGGTGTCAAGGAGCTGTTCCGCTGGAAGATGACAGAGTCGTACCCTCCCATCGGCATGATGAAGAAGGTATCAGGCTTAATCAGGCCATTCAATGATCTGCCACTGCGCTAGAATCCAGTGCTGATGGTAATGTGTGCATTTCAGTCATAGTTGCCATTGTCACAGTGTTAACATTGGCACATGCATGGGTCATTGGTTGCAGAGGCCCATCGTTAAGTGTGCTCAGTGCACTGCATGTTCAGACACAATTGTACTCTGTCCAGCTCACTGCCTCTCCTGCTTTACCAGTCTGCCCACTCTATGATGTCAGACATCTGTAATGAGGGGTGGCAGCCCAAGCACACAACATGTGGACATGGTTTCACCTAGGTTTTGCCACATTCTCAAGACATTCACCGCAGCACTCCTCAAACCCCCAACATGTCACGCAGTTTCCGAAATGCTCGTGCAGAGCTTCTGGGCCATCACAATCTGCCCTCGGTCAAACTCAGGTAGATCATGCGTCTTCCTCATTCTACACATGGATAGCATGCTTACTGATACCACATGCATTTGTGCATGTATATGACTAGAAGTCATTCTTTGCCAGGTGGCGCTGTTATCACCTGGAATGGTTTATATTGATAGTAGATGGCGAGCCAAAATATTCTTGCTGATCGGTGTATAGTCACTTGAGTATTTTACATAATATCTCCTCAACTGAACAGACCTGGGAGATGTATGCAGTATGAACATATCTGCACTCTGGTTCCTGGAAATGAAGGCTATAGTTGACTATGTAACAGTGCTGTATCTACAAGTATATCTCCATATATACACTCTGCAAATCACCATGAAGAGCAGGTGGTGGTGTGTTGGGGCTTATGGGCGCTCAACATCGAGGTCATCAGCGCCCGT